>NC_065585.1:1368750-2053125 GCF_024542745.1 Macaca thibetana thibetana
TCCAAATAGAATGAGAGGACGTCAAAACTGTTTCTTTTTGCAGACAACATGATTCTATATCTGGAAAACCCCATAGTCTCGGCCCAAAAGCTCCTTCAGCTGCTAAACAACTTCAGAAAAATTTCAGGATACAAAATAAATGTACAAAAATGACTAGCATCCCTATACACCAGCAACAGCCAAGCCAAATGCCAAATCACAAAGGCAATCCCATTCACAATTGCCACAAAAAGAATAAAATACCTAGGAATACAGCTAACCAGGGAGGTGAAAGATCTCTACAATGAGAATTACAAAACACTGCTCAAAGAAATCAGAAAAGAGACAAATGGAAAAACATCCCATGCTCATGGATAGGAAGAATCAATATCATTAAAATGGTCATATTGCCCAAAGCAATTTACAGATTCAACACTATTCCTATCAAACTATTCACAGAACTAGAAAATACTATTTTAAAATTCATATGGAACTAAAAAAGAGCCCAAATAGCCAAGGCAGTCCTAAGCAGAACAACGCTGGAGGCATTGCATTACCTGGCTTCAAACTATACTACAGGGCTACAGTAACCAAAACAGTATGGTACTGGTGCAAAACAGGCACATAGACCAATGGAACAGAATAGAGAGCCCAGAAACAAGGTTGCTTACCTACAACCACCTGATCCTCAACAAAGATGATAAAAACAAGCAATGGGGAAGACTCCATATTCAATAAACTCTGCTGGAATAACTGGCTAGCCATATGCAGAAGATTGAAGCTCAACCCCTTTCTTACACCATACATAAAAACCAACTCAAGATAGATTAAAGACTTAAATGTAAAACCCAAAACTATAAAAACCCTAGGTAGACAACCGAGGCAATACCATCCTGGACATAAGAATGGGTAAAGATTTCATGACAAAGACACCAAAAGCATTCCCAACAAAAGCAAAAGTTGACAAGTGGGATCTAATTAAACATAAGAGCTTCTGCATAGCAAAAGAAACTATTAGTAAACAGACCACCTACAGAATGGAAGAGCGTATCTGCAAATTATGCATCTGACAAAAGTCTAACATCCAGCATTTATAAGGATCTTATACAAACTTACAAGAGAAAACTCCATTAAAAAGTGAACAAAGAAAATGAACAGATGCTTTTCAAAATAAGACATGCATGTGGCCAGCAAGCATATGGAAAAAGCTCAATATCACCAATCATTAGAGAAATGCAAATCAAAACCACAATGAGGATACCATCTCACACCAGCCAGAATGGCTACTATAAAAAGTTAAAAAATAACAGATGCTAGTGAGGTTGCGGAGAAAAGGGAACACACACACACTGTTGGTGGGAGTGTAAATTAATTCAGTCACTGTGGAAAGCAGTATGGCAATTCCTCAAAGACCTAAAAGCAGAACTGCCATTCGACCCAACAGTCTCGTTACTGGGTATATACCCAGAGGAATATACATCAGTGTACCATAAAGACACATGCATGTGAATGTTCATTGCAGCGCTACTCACAATAGCAAAGACATGGACTCAACCTAAATGCCCACCAGTGACAGACTGGATAAAGAAAATGTGGTACATGCACACCGTGGAATACTATGCAGCCATAAAAAAAATGAGATCCATGCAGGAACATGGATGGAGCTGGAGGCCATTATCCTCAGCAAACTATCGCAAGAACAGAAAACCAAACACCGCATGTTCTCACTTGTAAATGGGAGCTAAAGGATGAGAACTTTTGGACACAAAGAAGGAAACAACAGATACTAGGTTCTACCTGAGGGTGGATGGTGGGAGGATGGAGAGAAGCAAAAAACTATTGGGTACTGGGCTTAGTTCCTGGGTGAGGAAATAATCTGTACAACAAATCCCCATGACTTTCACCTACATAACAAACCTTCACGTGTACCCCCGAACCTAAAATAAAAGTTAAAAAAAGATTACTTAACATCTCTGTGCTTAAATTTCTTTGTGTATAATAAAGTCTTTTATAGAATGTAGGAATATTAATAATACTACAATCAGGTTTGTTGAGAGGATTAAACTGGAGACTTTATACATATTTCAGTAAAGTTTTATAACTTAAAAAAAGGAAGCAAGCACTATAAAATTCAGGATATTATTTTCTGGGGAGAGGTATGGTGTTCTGGCAATATTTTATTTCTTCAGTCAGGTAGTTACTACATATTTCCTTTGTGGTAAATAACTGAGCTACAACTTTGATTTGTGCAATATTCTGTATGTCATTTGTAATTAAAAAGGAAAGTCCAAAGATGTATAAAATCAAGGAGTGGCTAAAATGAGAGAAGGGATGAATGGATAACTAAAGAAATCAGATGGAAGAGTGGACAGACATATAAATGAGGCGATGATTTTGTAACTTAAAAGAAATTGTGAATACTCATTTAAAATAATAGTAGCTACCATTTCTTGAGAACCGACTCTGTGCCCGGAATTGTGCCAAGGAATTTCATTCATTACCTCATGAATCTTCAAAAAGCTGTTATTAGTCCCATTTCTGAATATATGGAAACTGAGATTCAAATAACTTTCAGAACTTGCCAAAGTTCTGTCTGTAAGTGGAAGAACTGGAGTAGATGGAAGATGAATGAAGAGAGAAAATAAAAGGATAATATAACGAGTGAACTTACGAGTGTCTTAATGAATAGGCAATAAATGATGAATGGATGAGTAAATAATGAGTTAAACGATAAGAGAATGAAGATTAGATTAATTGAACTGATTAAATGATGAACTGATACATGAAAAATTAATAGATGAATGAGTGTAAATAATGGGTAAATGAGATAAGCAAATGGTTAGTTGAGCAACTGGATGGATAAATTGATGGATGAAATGGATGAATTCATTGTTGAACAAAATGTTTCAGTGCCTATCATGGTCAACCAATATACATGGCATTGGGGCATATGATCACGGGGTGAGCGAGACACAGTCCTTCCTTGGGGCATACGATTATGGGGTGAGCGAGACACAGTCCTTCTTTGGGGCACACGATTATGGGGTGAGCGAGACACCGTCCTTCCTTGGGGCATACGATTACGCGGTGAGCGAGACACAGTCCTTCCTTGGGGCATACGATTATGGGGTGAGCGAGACACAGTCCTTCCTTGGGGCATACGACCACGGGGTGAGCGAGACACAGTCCTTCCTTTGCTTTCTCATAATTTTCTGTCAAGTAAACAGCATGAATGTGTATATGAATGGATGAATGGATGCCTGAATGAATAGTAGATAAATAAGTGAGTATTTAAACATGGTGTAAGGGTGGAATGGGCACATTAATGAGTGGATAGTTTATAAGTTCAAAACTTTATAAGTTTATACATTTATTTATAAGTTTATAAATAAATGACTCATGGCTGGGCATGGTGGCTCATACCTGTAGTCCCAGCACTTTGGGAGGCCGAGGCAGGCAGCCCACCTGAGGTTAGGAGTTCGAAATCAGCTGGCCAACATGGCAAAAACCCCATCTCTACTTAACATGCAAAAAAACAAATTAGCTGGGCATGGTGGCGCATGCCTGTAGTCCCAGCTACTCTGGAGGCTGAGGCAGGAGAACTGCATAAACCCGGGATGCAGAGCTTGCAGTGTGACTGTGTTGCTGCCCTCCAGCCTGGGTGACAGAGCAAGACTCCATCTCTAAATAAATAAACAAATGACTCATAAATTAGTAAGATAATTACGAATTGACGAAAGAGCAAACCAACACTGGGGTGAGAAGGATGAAGTGGGTGAATGTATGGAAACAATGATCGATAGATGATGGAGCGATGGCGGTGGACGGCGTGGTTCAGTTCTTCTGTATCATCGCTGATATTCTGTGTACTTGTCTCATCAATTATTGAGAGACAGAGATGGCAAAATCGCCTACTACCGTTGTGCATCTCTTTATTTCTCCTTGTAGTTCTCACAGTTTTTTTTTTTTTTTTTTTTTTTTTTTTTTTGAGACGGAGTCATGCTCTGTTGCCCAGGCTGGAGTGCAGTGGCCGGATCTCAGCTCACTGCAAGCTCCGCCTCCCGGGTTCCCGCCATTCTCCTGCCTCAGCCTCCCAAGTAGCTGGGACTACAGGCGCCCGCCACTTCGCCCGGCTAGTTTTTTGTATTTTTTAGTAGAGACGGGGTTTCACCGTGTTAGCCAGGATGGTCTCGATCTCCTGACCTCGTGATCCGCCCGTCTCGGCCTCCCAAAGTGCTGGGATTACAGGCTTGAGCCACCGCGCCCAGCCAGTTCTCACAGTTTTTGCTTCTTGCATTTTGAAACCCTGTTAGTAGCTGCCTAAACATTTAGGATTTTTATGTCCTCGTGATGAATTCCTACATTTGTCATTATTAAATGACTCTTTTATCCTTAGTAACATACTTTTTTCTGAAATCTACTTGATGTTAATATAGTTACTTCAGCATTCTGTTTAGTGTTATCTTGGCATATTTGCTTTTATCATTTTAATTTTCACCTATTTGTGCTTTTACATTTAAAGTTTGTTTCTTATAGGTAGAACATAGTTAGCTACATTTTTTTTTTAATCCAAAATGACAATCCATCTTGTTTGTTTGTTTTTTGAGACGGAGTCTCACTGTCGCCCTGGCTGGAGGGCAGTGGCGCGATCTCGGCTCACTGCAACTTCCGCCTCTAGGGTTCAAGTGATTCTTCTGCCTCAGCCTCCCAAGTAGCTGGGATTACAGGCGCCCACTACCACACCTGGCTAATTTTTTGCATTTTAGTACAGACGGGGTTTCATCGTGTTGCCCAGGCTGGTCTCCAACTCCTGAGCTCAGGCAATCCACCCACCTTGGCCTCCCAAACTGCTGGGATTACAGGTGTGAGCCACTGCGCCCGGTGACAATCCATCTTTTAATTGGGGTGTTTAGAACGTCCACATGTAATGAGATTATTGATATGGTGGAGTTAAAAATCTACCATTTGCTGTTTGTTTCCCACTGGTCCCAGTGGTTCTTTTCCTTTTCCTCTTTTCTTGACTTCTTTGGCAATATTTTTTAAGAATTCCATTTTATCTCCTTTGTTGGCTTATTAGCTCCAACTCTTTTGATATTGTAGTAGTTGCTTTAGGCTTTAGAGTATACGGCTCTAAATTGTCACAATCTACTTTCTTTTTTTTTTTTTTGAGACAGAGTCTCGCTCTGTCGCCCAGGCTGGAGTGCAGTGGCCAGATCTCAGCTCACTGGAAGCTCCGCCTCCCAGGTTCCTGCCATTCTCCCGCCTCAGCCTCCCGAGTAGCTGGGACTACAGGCGCCCGCCACCTCGCCGCCTATATGTCTTATATAGGGTCTTGCTCTGTTGCCCAGGCTGGAGGACAGTGGCACAATCACATCTCACTGCAGCCTCCATCTCCTGGGTTCAAGTGATCCTTCCCCTTCAGTTTCCCAAGTAGCTGGGACCACAGGCACATGCCACCATGCCTGGCTAATATTTTTTTTTTTTTTTTTTGAGACAGAGTCTCGCTGTGTCTCCCAGGCTGGAGTGCAGTGGCCGGATCTCGGCTCACTGCAAGCTCCGCCTCCCGGGTTCACGCCATTCTCCCGCCTCAGCCTCCCAAGTAGCTGGGACTACAGGCGCCCGCCACCACGCCCGGCTAGTTTTTTTTTTGTATTTTTAGTAGAGACGGGGTTTCACCATGTTAGCCAGGATAGTCTCGATCTCCTGACCTCGTGATCCACCCGCCTCGGCCTCCCAAAGTGCTGGGATTACAGGCTTGAGCCACCGCGCCCGGCCTTTTTTTTTTTTTTTTTAAGAGAGGGGAGTCTCATGTTGCCAGGCTGGTCTCCAACTCCTGAGCTCAAGCGATCCTCCCAACTTGGCCTTCTAAAGTCCTGGAATTCCAGGCATGAGTCACTACTCCTGGCCCACCATTATTTTTGTTTCTTCGACTATATTTTAAGTCAATGCAAATAAGACACTATCTTCCGCATTTCTGTGGGGTTCCCTTCCTGGTGTCTCATGCCTTTGGGCAGAGCCATATTGCCATCTCGTGCCCCTTTTCTTCCACCAGGAGGACTTTCATTAACATTTCTTATAGTGTGAGTCTGCTGGTGATGAATTCTTTCAACTCTTGTATGTCCGAAACTCTTGATTTTGCCTTCATTTTTGAACGCTGTTTTTTTTTTTTTTTTTTTTTTTTTGAGACGGAGTCTCACGCTGTCGCCCAGGTTTTGAGTGCAGTGGGGTGATCTCGGCTCACTGCAAGCTCCACCTCCTGGGTTCACGCCATTCTCCTGTCTCAGCCTCCTGAGTAGCTGGGACTACAGGCGCCCGCCACCGCGCCCGGCTAATTTTTTGTATTTTTAGTAGAGACGGGGTTTCACTGTGGTCTCGATCTCCTGACCTTGTGATCCGCCCCCCTCGGCCTCCCAAAGTGCTGGGATTACAGGCGTGAGCCACCGCGCCCGGCCTGAACGCTGTTTCCACTGGACCCAGAACTCCAGGATGACAGGGCCGCCAGGCCTTTCTTGTGGGGCTCCCCATGCATCACTCCACTGACCCTCACTGGCAGTTTCCAATAAGTAGTTTGCTGTTTTGGGAGGCTGAGGTGGGTGGATACCTGAGCTCAGGAGTTCAAAACCAGCCTGGGCAATATGGTGAAACCCCATCTCTACAAAAATACAAAAAATTAGGCACGGTGGTGGGCATCCGTAATTCCAGCTACTCGGGAGGCGGAGGCACGAGAATCGCTTGAACCCGGGAGGTGGAAGTTGCAGTGAGCCGAGATTGCACCATTGCACCCCAGCCTGGGCGACAGCGCAAGACTCTGTCTCAAAAAAAAAAAAAAAAAAAAAAAAAAATTGCTGTGACTTTTATCTTGTTTCTTCTGGCCACTTTTAAGGTTTTCTCCTTCTTACTGGCTTTGAGAAATTGTATCTGATGTGTCTTGGCATGGTTTTCTTCACGGCTGCCTTTTAATTATTCCTCTTTCCCAGTAAACAGAAATATTTGTGATTGACATTACTTTAGCCCAAGTATAAAAATTGGGTTTTAAAAATTGATTTAGCTGCTTTGCTAAACTGAAGGGGTTTTTCAAGAGTGGGGTCATTTTCTGTTTAAAATTCCTAACCTCAGTGCTTGATAGAGGCACAGTCCCAAATCCAACTTTCCCGCCTCACAGGGACTTTTCCAAGAGGGTACACATTAGACATTTAGTTTGGAAGGAATAGGGAAATTTTTCATGTGCTTCTTCCATTGTTTTATTTTTTTTTTTCCTCAAGTTGGATAAGGACTTAAGGGAGCACTGGGTTTAGCTCCATCATGACCCCCAGATTCCTCCTCCTCTGGCCTTCCTGTTGCCCCCTGGTCTCCCTGTCCTCTTTGTGAGATGTATGGCGGGGGGAGCGTGTTAGGGGGTCCCAGGGCCTTGCATCGGGTGAGGTCTCTACTATGCTTTTACTTTTTTTCTTTTTAAGGGGAAACATGGGGGTTAGTTTATTAATTCAACAAAGAGCTTGTTAAAACTGTGCTAAGTGTGCCTGCTCATCAAACACCCCATCTTTCAAAACTATCATTAAAAGTCTCACTTTCACTGTTCTCCAGGTCTTTGTTTGTTTTGTTTTGTTTGTTTGTTTGTTTTGAGACGGAGTCTCACTCTGTCCCCCTTGCTGGAGTGCAGTGGCCGGATCTCAGCTCACTGCAAGCTCCGCCTCCCGGGTTCAGACCATTCTCCTGCCTCAGCCTCCCGAGTAGCTGGGACTACAGGCGCCCGCCACCTCGCCCGGCTAGTTTTTTTGTATTTTTTAGTAGAGACGGGGTTTCACTGTGTTAGCCAGGATGGTCTCGATCTCCTGACCTCGTGATCCACCCGTCTCGGCCTCCCAAAGTGCTGGGATTACAGGCTTGAGCCACCGCGCCCGGCCATGTTTTGTTTTGTTTTTGAAACGGAGTCTCGCTCTGTCGCCCAGGCTGGAGTGCAGTGGCTCGATCTCGGCTCACTGCAAGCTCCGCCTCCCGGGTTCACTCCATTCTCCTGCCTCAGCCTCCCGAGTAGCTGGGACTATAGGCGCCCGCCACCACGCCCGGCTAGTTTTTTGTATTTTCAGTAGAGACGGGGTTTCACTGTGTTAGCCAGGATGGTCTCTATCTCCTGACCTCGTGATCCGCCCGTCTCAGCCTCCCAAAGTGCTGGGATTACAGGCTTGAGCCACCGCGCCTGGCCTGTTCTCCAGGTCTTTAAGCCCATTCTTGGGTTTAAATTCGTAAGTTTGTTTCTCATACCCGGGAGGCAGAAGTTGTAGTGAGCCAACATTGCGCCACTGCACTCCAGCTTGGGTGACAGGGTGAGATTCTGGCTGCAAAAAAAAAAAAAAAAAAAAAAAATCAAAACAAACAAAATTGCACTGATGTCCCTTAAATCCATAAAATAAAAACTTTTAATAAAAACTGTCCTACAGCTCATTAATGCTCTTTTCATTTGGGGGATTTCTGTTCTGTGTGCTTTAATTTTGGGTAGTTTCTATTACTGTGTTATATTCACTAATAATTATTTCCACAGCATCTATTCTGACATCAATCCCATCCAGGGAGCTTTTTATTTCAGACAGTATAGCTTTATCTCTAGAATTCCAGTTTGAGTCTTCATATCCTCCATGTCTGTAGTTGTTTGAAAGTCTGAAATACAGTTATAATGTCTGTTTTAACGTCTGCTAATTCTAACATTTGCGTCCGTTCTGGGTGTCTCTTGATTGGTTGACTTTTCTCATTATAGGTCATATTTTTCCACCTCTTTGCATGCTTGGTAATCTCTGGTTGAATGCCACACATTATGCATTTTGCCTTGTTAGGAGCTGTTTTTTTTTTTTAATGTAAGTCTTCTTGAATTTTATTCTGGGATACAGTTCAGTTGCTTGGGGTGTTTCATCCTTTGGGTCTTGCTTTGTAATTGATTAGGCTGGACCAGAGCAGCGTTTATTCTAGGAATAATTTTCCCTCACCACTGAGCCAAGCTCCTTCTGAGAACTCCACCCAGTGCCCTGTGAATCATGGATTTCTCACTCTGGCTGACGGGAGTAGGCACTGCTTCCTTCACGCTTCTCAGAAGTCACCTTGAGCAGTCTCCTCACGTATAGGAGCCATTAAATATTCCTTATATTTGCCTAATAATATGCCTTATTAGCTACAACTAATGACCACAGGGGATCCAATGAATGACCAACGGGGATCGTGTCCACGTCTCTAGGGTTCTTTCTTCAGCTCTCTTCCCTCTAGCACTGGTGATCTCCTGCTGCCTCAGTATCCTTGAATTCTGAACTCTTGTCTCCTTAATTCATAGAATATGCCTGGCTCTGTCTGGGTTCCCCCTTCCTATACTACACCCTGAAATTTCTCTTAAGGTGGTAAACTGGGACAATCTTATGGCTCACTTCGCTTATTTTCAGCCTCCTGGAGATCTCTTCCTGATTTGTTGCCTGATGTCCAATGTCTTGGAAACCTTTATTTCCTATATTCTGTCTTGAATTTGTTCTTGTTTGAAGTGAGAGGATAAATCAGGTTCCTGTTACTCCATCTTGGAAACAGACGTTTTTGCTCAATTTTTTTCTTTTTCTTTTTTTTTTTTTAGACAGAGTGTCGCTCTGTTGCCCAGGCTGGAGTGCAGTGGCACAATCTCGGCTCACTGCAAGCTCCGCCTCCTGGGTTCATGCCATTCTCCTGCCTCAGCCTCCCAAGTAGCTGGACTACAGGCACCCACCACCACGCCTGGCTAATTTTTTCTATTTTCAGTGGAGATGGGGTTTCACCATGTTAGCCAGGATGGTCTCGATCTCCTGACCTTGTGATCCGCCCGTCTCGGCCTCCCAAAGTGCTGGGATTACAGGCGTAAGACACCGCGCCCAGCCCTGCTCAATTTTTTTCAACCTTCTTTTTCTCTTTGTGTTTCATTTTGGATAGTTTCTATTGCTATATCTTCAGATTAACTAATTTTCTTCAGTGTCTAATCTGCATCTTCCATTAATCCCATCCGGTGTATCAATGTAGTTTTCATCTCAGACATTGCAGTTTTCATCTCTAAAAGTATATGAGTGTGTGTGTATATATATATATATATATATATTTTTTTTTTTTTTTTTTTTTTTTTTTTTTTTTTTGAGGCAGAGTCTCACTCTGTCACCCAGGCTGAAGTGCAGTGGTGTGATCTCGGTTCACTGCAATCTCCATCTCCCAAGTTCAAGCACTTCTTCCTCAGCCTCCTAAGTAGCTGGGATTACAGGTGCGTACCACCACACCCAGCTAATTTTTGTATTTTTAGTAGAGACAGGGTTTCACCATGTTGGCCAGGCTGGTCTCAAACTCCTGACCTTGTGATCTGCCTGCCTCAGCCTCCCATAGTCCTGGGATGACAGGCGTGAGCCAGCATGCCCGGCCTCAGCTATAACAACTTTTAATGTTCTTGTCCATCACCTGGGTCATCCTTGAGTCTGTTTTGATTGATTGTTCTCTTCACTCTGGATCATTTTTCTGGTGTGTGTGTTTTGTTTTGTTGTTGTTTTAGCTTGCCTGGTGATTTTGCTAAATTTTTATTTTGAAATATAGATTTACATGCAGTTGCAAAAATAGTAGAGTTTCCCATATACCCTTAACAAGCTCCCCCAATGATGGCGTCTTAGCTAATTTCAGTACAACATACAAACTAGGATACTGACATAGTACAATCCACAGGGCTCACAGTGGATTTTGATTTCGCATCCTCATGTGTGTGTGCGTTTGTGTATCACTACAGTTTTCTCACATGTCCAGTTTTGCGTTAACGACCATCATAATCAAGATGCAGGACTGTCCCATCACCCCAAGGGTCTCTTGTGCTACTCCTGCCCAATCGGCCCCATCTCTTCCCCCTTTGCCTGCCCCCACTCCCATTTGTAACCCCTGTAGGCCTCTGATCTGTCCTCTGTCTCCACAATGTTGTCATGTGAGTGTGTTGTATGAATGCAACACGCAGTCTGTGACCTTCTCCCCCACTCTGTGAAGCTCCCTTCCGGCTTCTCACGTTGCTACTTGTTGCATGGATCATGCGTTCACACCGTCTTCTTGCCAAGTGTGTTTCGCGGCAGGAATGCACCAAGCCTGTGGAACCACTCACCCGCTGGAGGACATCTGGGCCCTTTCCACTTCTTGGCCATTGTAAATAAAGCTGCTGTGAACATCTGTGTACACATTTTTGTGTGGACTTAGTTTTCCTTTTACTGGAGCAAATGTCTAGGAGTCTGATGCTGTGCTACACGGTAAATGTGTTTGCTTTTTAAGAAACCGCCCGCGTATTTGCAAGAGCGGCTGTACTGTGCTGCGTCCCTCCAGCGAGGTGTGGCAGGGCCAGCTTCCCCACATCCCTGCCCACGTTCGGCCCAGCACTAGTTTGAGCTGGGCTGTCCTGGGAGGTGTGAGCTGGTGTGCAACACCTCCTAGGGTGTTCATCTGCCATCATTACATCCTCTTCAGTGAAATTTCCCTTCAGGTCCTTGCTCAGTTTATACCTAGATTGTGTGTTTTATTGCTGTTGCGATGTGAGTTGTTTCTATGTTCTAGACACATCCCTTGTCAGATGCGCAGTTCACAAATGTTTACTCCTGCCTGTGGCTTCTTGACAGGTCTTTTACAAAGCAAACATTTTACATTCTGATGAAGTTCCGTTTATCTTTTTTTTTTTTTTTTTTTGGATTGTGCTTTTTGTGTCGTGTCTAAGAATCCCTCCAAGTCCTAGGCCCCAAAGATTTTCTTTTCTATTTTTTTTTATTTTTTTTTTTTGAGATGGAGTCTCGCTCTGTCACCAAGGCTGGAGTGCAGTGGCCGGATCTCAGCTCACTGCAAGCTCTGCCTCCCGGGTTCCCGCCATTCTCCTGCCTCAGCTTCCCGAGTAGCTGGGACGACAGGCGCCCGCCACCTTGCCCGGCTAGTTTTTTGTATTTTTTAGTAGAGATGGGGTTTCACCGTGTTAGCCAGGATGGTCTTGATCTCCTGACCTCGTGATCCGCCCGTCGCAGCCTCCCAAAGTGCTGGGATTACGGGCTTGAGCCACCGCGCCCGGCCAAGATTTTCTCCTATGTGTTCTTCTAAAAGTTTTGTAGTTTTACCCTTTACATTTAAATCTATAATCCACTTTGAGTTAATCTTTTACAGGGTGTGTGGTTCAGGTCCACACTAACCCCTTTGCCTGTGGATGGCCAACGCTCCAGCACCATGGAGCGAACACACAGTCCCCTGGCACCCAAGGGCTCCCCCAGCACCCCCAGTTGCTGCCCTTCTCAGCTCTCCGGGCCACCATGCCCCAGGCAGCAGGTCTGCTGGACACCCCAGCACCCCTGACTCCCACTTGCACCTCTGGACACCTCACTGTATCCTCAGCCCCTCCCTAAGCCCACCGCCTCGGCCCTGCCCCTCCCCTCCAACCCAGGAAGAAGGACCCTTTGCAGACAAGGAGAAAGAAGAGAGGGGCAGGACAGGCTCCCAGGCAGCACCTACAGGAGGAGAGTCTGGGGGTGGGTCCCCGGCTGGGCAAAGACTCTGGCAGTGGTCCAGTGGATGCATCTCCCAGGTGTCTCCCGTGGGCCCCAGGCAGAACCCAGGCTCCAAGCAGCACCTCCAGACTTGCGTGGGAAGTGGGGTGAGGTTAGGGTGGGTTGGGGGAACATAATGACTGAGATGGGAGAGGGACTGGGATCCAAATTAAGTTGATTTAAATAAAACTAAGCGGCCGGGCGCGGTGGCGCAAGCCTGTAATCCCAGCACTTTGGGAGGCCGAGACGGGAGGATCACGAGGTCAGGAGATCGAGACCATGCTGGCTAACACGGTGAAACCCCGTCTCTCCTAAAAAAATACAAAAAATTAGCCGGGCGAGGTGGCGGGCGCCTGTAGTCCCAGCTCCTTGGGAGGCTGAGGCAGGAGAATGGCATGAACCCAGGAGGCGGAGCTTGCAGTGAGCTGAGATCCGGCCACTGCACTCCACCCTGGGTGACAGAGCGAGACTCTGTCTCAAAAAAAAATAAAAATAAAAATAAAAAAAATAAAAATAAAATAAAAATAAAACTAAGGCAGGCAAGGTTCGTGGTCTGGTTTTCCAGCCACTGCTCCAACAGGTGGAGTCGGCCTCACCCCACCCTACTCCTGGGCCCAGGACAAGTCCAGGCAGTGTGTCTCCAGCCTGGCCCAGGGCAGACTCTGCTTTTTTTTTTTTTTTTGAGTCTCACTCTGTCGCCCAGGCAGGAGTGCAGTGGCGCAATCTCAGCTCACTGCAACCTTCACCTCCCGGGTTCAAACGATTCTCCTGCCTCAGCCTCTCAAGTAGCTGGGACTATAGGCGTGCGCCACCATGCCCGGCTAATTTTTGTATTTTCAGTAGAGATGGTGTTTCACCATGTTGGCCAGGATGCTCTCAAGCTCCTGAGCTCAAGTGTTCCGCCCGCCTCAGCCTCCCAAAGTGCTGGGATTACAGGCGTGAGCCACCGCGCCCAGCCAGTCAGACTGTCATTTCTAACACAGCCCAAAGGTTCTAGGCAGGAGCTCTGTGGCTGGGCTGTGTGGCTCAAGTTCTCTGGCAAACCGGAGTGCTGACAGCGAGAGGCCTGATGGGTGGGCCCCGTGCTGCCGCCAGTGCCGTGAGCTCTGCCAACCCTGGAATCACCAGCCTCAGTTTCTCCATCAGTAACACCACTTCCTCAGGCAAAGCATGGAAGGAAATGACACAAAACCCGACACCAAAGGCATTCACAAAATGGGAGTCGCTGCCACTTCCATTGCAGACAAGGCTTTAAAGTCAGGACTTCTAGGAAGGGAATGGGGCAAGGCGGGGCTAGGAAACAGCTCTAGCAGTGTCACTCAGGCTTCTGACAGCTCTCAGAGACCGAGCCGGCGGGGTAAGCCTTGTCCTGCGTGGGTGTGCACCTGCCAGACTCACACCTGCCTGGCCCACACCTCCCGGTACCCACACCTCCCGGGGCGCACACCTGCCTGGCCCACACCTCCTGGGCCCACACCTGCTCAGGGGTGTTCCCGTCCTCTGCGTACACCCGGGGGTCTGCTCCGAGCTTCAGAAGCACCTCCACAGCTGCCAGGTGGCCCCCAAAGGCTGCGCGGTACAGTGGCGTCCGACCGAAAGCGCCCTGTAAGATGGGCTCCCTGAGCAAGATCCAGGCCTTGTCCCTGGGGGAAGGAGGCCCCGCGCTTCGGCCCGCAGCCCACGGCGCCCACCTTGCTGTTGGGGCTGGCGCCGAGCTCGGCCAGCAGCTGGATGGCCAGGGGCTGCCCGCCCGCGGCCGCCTCGGACAGCGGCGTGTTCCCGTGGCTGTCCTCGCACTCCACCAGAGCCACGCGTCGCTGCAGCCGCCGCGCCTTGCCTGCCTCGTCATGGCCCACGCCCTCGCGGGTCAGCAGCTGCTCCACCTGCGCCGCCCGCCGCAGTCACTGCTCTCCGCTCCTCCCACTCCACCCCCACCCCCCGCCCCCGCCCTTCTCCCGCCCCCGCTGACCTCCTTCAGCACCGCTCGGATCTCGCCCACGTCCCCGTCGAAGGCGGCGTCCAGCAGGCGGCGGCGACGCTGCAGCTCCTCCCGCCGCTCCCGCTGCGCCGCCTCCTCCTGCTCGCGCTGCCGCCGCGCGGCCTCCTGCTCCCGGCGCACCAGGGCCAGGTAGGCCTGGGAGGCGCCCGCCCGAAGTCACCGCCCGCCCCGCGCCACCGCCCGGAGCCCCGAGGCCACCGTCCACGCCTCTGAGGTCGGAGCCCAGCCTGAGCTCCACACCCCCCTCCACGCACCCTGCTTCGCCATTTCCTCCTGCCTCCTGCCCTGGCCCCCGGGGGTCGCGGCCGCCCGTCCTCACCTCCCTCTGCAGCTTCTCCATCTGCTCCAGGTACTCCCGGCGCTCCTCCCGGCGGCGGGCGAGCTCCCTTCTGGCCCGGAGCTGCCGGAAGGCGCCCTGGATCGCTCTGGCCGCTCGGTCCTCCGCTCGGTCCTCCGCCCGGTCCTCGGCAGCCCCTGGGGTGGGGAGAGGCTCACGCGGCCGCGTTCTCGCCTCCAGCCACGCCGGCTGCGCCGCTGGGAGTGGAGCCGGCCCCGCCCCCGCCCCCACAGAAGGACCCAAACGGCTCTCAAAGCCCCCAACGCGGCCGAGCCGGAGTTCCCGCCCGCAGAGGCCGCACGAGGAGGCTGCGCGAAAGCCCGGGACGGGGAGAGGACCCACGTCTGCGGGAACCTCCCCTGCCCCACGCCTCCGGGGACCCTGCGAGCCCCGCCGAGCCCGCAGCTCGGGAGCCCCGAGGAACGGTGAGGAAGCGGCCCTGTCCCCCGCGGGACTCCCTCCCCGAAAGCCGAAGGCCCCTCCTGCATCCAGGCCCCAGCGAGGTCCGTCCTCTTCGGACTCGGCCTCGCCCTCGCCCCACCGCGGCTGCAACAGAGCGCTGAGCCCGAGCCTGGAGCCGCCTCGTAGGGAGGAAAGGGGCGGAGGAGAGGCCGTCGGGCCCAGCCCTGCCCTTAGTGGTCTCGGGAAGTCACGGCACCACTCAGCCTCCCCGGCTTGAGCCCCTTGCTGTAACGTGGAACAACACTGGCAGCTTTCTAAGAGTCTAGCAATGGGGCGCTTGTGGCGCTTCCGCCACAGTGAACGCTCAGCGTGCGCCCCGTGGGTGTGACTTGCACCAGGGCACGGGCAGAGGCGGGGGTGGGAGGTGGTGGTCGAGGCTGTCGGGCCACGTGGGCACCCAGCAGGGAGCCACAGCTGTGCAGAAGGCCACGGCAGCCCAGGCCAGAAGCAAGCAGGCAGCTCAGCTGGGTCTCCACAGGTGTCCCCACTGGGGAGCCAAGTACTATGATTCCCACAACCAGGCTCCCAGGGAACATGGACAGAATGGTGGGATGAGGCGAGACTGGGAGACTCGGAAGGCCCTGCAGGCCCTGGGCACGGACCGGAGCAGCCAGAGGGGGCAGGGTGGAGAGCTGAGTGCATGTGGGAAAATCAATGTGAAGGGGAATAAACGGAGAGTCACCGTCAGGAGGGCGAGACACCGAGTGGCAGTGGACAGAGATAATAGAGTCATAAGAATAACGAGTGTCTAGAATGCAGATCCTGACAATGGAAACAAAGAACAGACACTCATGATAAAATCCAGGAAATCCTGAAATGAACCTTAAGACCAAAGGGGGAAAAAATCCCAGAAAACAAAGGGCATGAACAACAGGCATCAGACACAACTCGGTGAAGTTGAGCCTCAACAGAAAATGTTTTTCAGGCACCGGAGGAGAAAGAGCAAAGCACCTATGAGAGGAAAGTCCGGCTCTCCTGAGGCTTTTCTTTTCTTTTTGAGACAGGGTCTCACTCTGTCACCCAGGACGGAGCACAGTGGCACGATCTCTGAGACAGGGTCTCACTCTGTCACCCAGGACGGAGCACAGTGGCACGATCTCTGAGACAGGGTCTCACTCTGTCACCCAGGATGGAGCACAGTGGCACAATCTCTGCTCACTGCTGCTTCCACCTCCCCGGTTCCAGCAATCCTCCCACCTCAGCCTCCCGAGTAGCTGGGACCACAGGCACACGCCTGTACACCACACCCACCTCCTAAAGCTTTTTACGGAAACACTAAATGTTAGAAGAAAATGAAGCAAAGTCCACAAAATTCTGCAGGGAAAACAGTGGGCCAGGAAGAGTATGTGGTTCTGCAGCAGAGTTGGCAGGGCAGGACGTGCAGCCTTCCCAGTGACAGCAACAGAAAAGACAGACGGAATCAAAGTGTTTTTTAAACAAGTGTCTGACGGCATTGAAAGCTACTGAGGAAGTGAAGAATGAGGTCTTGAGGAGAACAGTGCAGCAGGGTGGTCCCAGCACCAGGAAGGTGAGCCTGGCCTGGAGACTCGGGCAGCTGGGCCTGGCCTGGCCCAGAGCAAAGGGTCAGCTGCTCAGCAGGGGATGGGCCAAGGGACAGACCTGTATTTAGAGTACTGGGTATGGCTTGGGTTTAGGGTTGCAAGATTTAGCTAATAAACAGGATGCAATTTGGGGGACATACACTAAATAAATTATTCACTGTTTATCTGAAATTCAAATTTAGGCCAAGTGTAGTGGCTCACTCCTCTAATCCCAGCATATTGGGAGACTGAGATGGGAGGATTGCTTGAGCCCAGGAGTTTGAGGCCAGCCTGGACAACATGGTGAGACCCTGTCTCTCTTTTAAAATATATATATAGGGCCAAGTGCAATGGCTCACATCTGTAATCCCAACACTTTGGGAGGCCAAGGTGGGAGGATCACTTGAGCCCAGAAGTTCAAGACTAGCCTGGGCCACGTAGGGAGACCCCTGTCTCTACAAATAACTAAAAATTAGCTGGGTGTGGTGGTGCACATCTGTAGTCCCAGTTACTCCGGAGGTTGAGGTGGGAAGATGGCTTGAGCCCAGGTCAGTGCTGCAGTGAGCCATGATCATGCCACTGCACTCCAGCCTGGACAACAGAGCAAGACCCTATCTCAGTAAAATGTATATATTTTTATATTACACATATAGAATATGTATATATGAGAAATTCAAATTTAAATGGATGTCCCGGTTTATGGGAGCCCTGTTTTATCTGGTAGCCCTATTTGGGTCAGAATCACAACCTTCACAAAATAAAATAACCCTGATGGGAACAGGGGCCCAGCTCCAAAGAGTGACAGCAAACGAAGTCATCTTCATTTGCAGATGATGCACATAAAAATCCCAAAGAACTCATCACAAATGATTATCATCAATAAGCAATCTTGGGAAGGTTCTGAATATAAGCCCATACTCACAAAGTATATTTCTGTACACAAGCAACAAAAAGAAAATTTAATTATTATATTGGCATCAAAAAACTATCATATACTTGGATTAAGCCCACAAAATAAATGTCAGTGAGTCCATAGTGATAGAAATAAGGGATTAAATACACACCAGAGGGAGTGGAGGGAAAGTAGAATCCCATCAATGGGTATAGGATGGGGCAGGGAAGGAGCAGATTGCCATCGGGCACACAAGGAGTGCAGCTGCTGCAGCTGACAGCCGCCGACGCATGTTTCAGTGGGTTTGAAGAAAAGCAGAATTTCTCTTGTCTCAATATATCTCTCCCAAGATAAGTGTCACCCACAAAAGGAAAACATAGTACATTTACAAAGGAGAAACCCGGCGGAAACCCCCCAACTAAGTGATTCAGTACAACATCAAAAGCAGTGAGACATTCGCAGAACCCCCCCGCTCCGCCCCGCGACTGAGTGATCGAGGGCAGCATCATAAGCGGTGAGATGTTCACAGAACCCCCCCGCCCCCCCAACTAAGTGATAGAGGGCAGCATCATAAGTGGTGAGATGTTCACAGAACGCCCCCCCACTAAGTGATCGAGGGCAGCATCATAAGTGGTGAGACGTTCGCAGAACCCCCCCGCCCCCCCCAATAAGTGATCGAGGGCAACATCACAAGCAGTGAGATGTTCGCGGAGAACCACCCCGTGACATGATGTACGTCGAAAACACAACATAATTTCTGCTTTATTTTATTTTTAATTTTTAGAAACAGAGTCTCAGCCGGGCACAGTGGCTCACACCTTTAACCCCAGCACTTTGGGAGGCCGAGGCGGGCGGATCACCTGAGGTCAGGAGTTTGAGACCAGCCTGGCCAACATGGTGAAATCCTGTCTCTACTAAAAGTACAAAAATTAGCTGGGTGTGGTGGCGCATGCCTGTAATCCAGCTACAGGGGAGGTGGAGGCAAGAAGAATCACTTGAACCCAGGAGGTGGACGTTGCAATGAGCCGCGATCGAGCCATTGCACTCCAGCTGGGCGACAGAGCGAGACACTGTCTTAAAAAAAAAAAGGGGGGTCTCATTCTGTCAGCCAGGCTGGAGTGCAGTGGCTCGATCTTGGCTCGCTGTAGCCTCAACCTCTCTGCCTCAGCCTCCTGAGTCGCCAGGACCACAGTTGCACACCAACACATCCACACTCACTCTTCAAAAGTGTCAAGGTCGTGAAAGAAAAGTAATGACTACAGGAACAGTTACAGACTGCAGGTAACTATGCAGAAACAGCAAATAAAGGCAATATGGCATCCTGGAAAAAGTGGTGGAATCTGAGAAGGTCTTTAGTTAATGGTTTTATGCTAGCGTTAATTTCCTGGTTCTGATCCTTGTATTGTCCCTATGGAAAACGTTAACCTTAGAGGAAGCTGGGTAGGTTATACATCTATGGAAAATCCCCATACTCATTCTGTTACTTTTCTGTGAGACAAAAACTACTTGAAAATAAAAAGGTAAACAACTGTCAAATACTAGGATTAAATCTGACAAAGATGCACACAAGATCTCTATACACATGAGCGAACACACACACACACACACCCATAAAACATTTTTGAAAAGCACTAAGAACAGAAAAAAGGAGAGATATACCATATTCGTAGATTGAGTGGCCACTGCTATAGAGCTGACACTCTCTGCACATTGAGCTAGAGGTTCAACGAAATCCTAATGAAGACCACCCAGCAGGGCTGTTTTGCTTTGTTTGTATGAGAATTGACCAAGTGATTCTCGAATGTATCTGGGAAAGAGCCAAGAATGGCAAATAATTCAAAGAAGAATCGGGTGGGAGGACTTGCTCTTCTTGAGATTAGGACCTCACGTCGGTGAAGACAGTGCAGTGTTCTCACACAGAGACCAGTGGCCGTGGGTTTAGAAACAGCCCCCTGGCATGTGGGCGCTTCCTGGCCAAGGGGCCTACAGAGCCGTGGGGAAGAATGGAGATTTCAGTCAGTGGTGGGGTCCAATCAGAAAACCCGTATGAGGAGAGGGAAGACATGTGTCTGCTACTTTACTCCATTCACAACAGGCAATTCCAGATGGACTGGTGATCGCACGGGAAGGCAAAACCATAAAGCTTGTAGAAGATCACATGGGAGAACAGCTTCAGGAACTTGGAGTTGGAAAGAAAGATTTATTTAAGAGACCACCACACACACACACACACAAAGAAAACACGTTAAAATCAGTAAGTTCGTGTGTGTGTGTGTGTGTGTGTGTGTGTGTGTGTGTGTGTGTGTGTGTGTGATGGAGTCTTGCTCCATTGCCTAGGCTGGAATACAGTGGCTCGATCCTGGCTCACTGCAGCATCCACTTCCCTAGGTCAAGTGATTCTCCTGCCTCAGCCTCCCAAGTAGCTGGGATTACAAGTGCCCACCACGCCTGGCTAATTTTTGTATTTTTAGTAGAGATGTGGTTTCGCCATGTTGACCAGGCTGGTCTTGAACTCCTGACCTCAGGTGATCCACCCACCTCGACCTCCTAAAGTGCTGGGATTACAGGCATGAGCCACCATGCCTGGCAAAAATCAGTTAGTTCTATTCATGAGAAGACACCGTTGAAAGTAAAAATGCAAGCCACTGAGTGGGAGAAGATAATTGCAGTACATGTAACTGACAAAAGGTTTGTATTCCGAATATATTGGGAAATATCACAAAGCCATAAGAAAAGAGGCAGCGGCACAATAGAGAACTAGTGACACACTTGAATGCACGCGAGAACCTACCCAAGTGGCCAAGAAATATATGGAAATGTGATTAATCTCATTAGTTACCAGGGAAATCTAATCTAAAACCTCACCTAATACCAATGCACACCTGCTAGAGAGAGGCTGCCACTGCCGGCGGGAGGCTCGCAGCACAGCGGTCTCCCACACTGCCGTGGGGAGGGAAATCGAAACACCCACTTCAGCAGACAGCTTGGCACACCTGTGCCTCAGCAACCCTTCTCCAGGCACGTGCCCCCAAAAATGCTTGGATGTGTGCACCAGGAGACAAGTGCAAGAAAATCCATGCTAGTATTATTTTTAAAACCAAAATCTACAAATAATCCAAATGTCTACTAGCAGTAGAATGCATCAGTAATGTTATATGCACATGACAGACACCTAAAGAGCCATGAACATGAACCACAGCTACATAAAACAAGGGATGACTTTTAAAATATGTACTTTATATACCACAAAGGAAAAGACTACTAAAGTATGTCAAAATGTAAAACTTCTGCTTATCTACAAATAACATACCAAAAGTGAAAAACCATATAAACTTGGAAAAGAAATTTTCAACACATAATACCTGTTAAAGAACTTCTGCGTATGTCGAGGAAACAGGTAAGTAATCCGTAGAACAATGGGCAGAGAGATGAGCAGGCATTTCCCAGAAGAGGAAAAAGGATTGGCTGATAAACCTTTCAAAATCCCAGCACTTTGGGAGGCCGAGACGGGCGGATCACGAAGTCAGGAGATCGAGACCATCCTGGCTAACACAGTGAAACCCCGTCTCTACTAAAAATACAAAAAATTAGCCGGGCGTGGTGGTGGGCACCTGTAGTCCCAGCTACTTGGGAGGCTGAGGCTGGAGAATGGCGTGAACCCGGGAGGTGGACCTTGCAGTGAGCCGAGATCGCGCCACTGCGCTCCAGCCTGGGCACAGAGCAAGACTCCGTCCAAAAAAAAAAACACATTCCATGAAATGCAAACTAAAATTACCACGGAGGCTCATTTCATATCCAGTAATTTTGCAAAATGTAAAGATAGACTTCTCAGATTGGGTGAGGATGAGAGGATTATATATAATCATAAATATATGATTTTTTTTTTTTTTTTTTTTTTTGAGACAAGGTCTTACTCTGTCTCCCAGGCTGGAGTGCAGTGGCGTGATCTTGGCTCACTGCAAGATCCAGGATTCAAGTGATTCTCCCACCTCAGCCTCCCAAGTAGCTGGGATTACAGGCATGCACCACCATTCCTGGCTTATTTTTGTATTTTTTGGTAGAGACGGGGTTTTACCATGTTGGCCTCGCTGGTCTCGAACTCCTGACCTCAAAGGATCTGCCCGCCTTGTCCTCCCAAAGTGCTGGGATTACAGACATGAGCCAACAAACCCGGCACGGCTATATATATGATTCTTGAAATTTTTATTTTCTTTTTTGAAAATTATATTTTAAACGTAAGGGAATGGAACACATTTGTAAGAGTGGATTCATCTGCAGGGAGGAGCGGAGTTGGGCGGGGATGCGATAGTGTTGGTGACATGCGGGCTCTTACAGTCTATTGTCCTAAGGCACATATATATTACATATGTTCTTTTGTACACAATTTTTAAAAGAGATTTTTATGCATCCAGCAATTCCTTGAGCTTCACTAGTTTATTTTCATTTGTTAAATTTAACATTTTATTTTTAAAATGAAATGTATAAAATATCTCTGCTGTTATAAAATTCTCTCTCTCCATCTCTTTCTGCCTCTTCATAATTATGGAAATTTACTCCTGTAAAAATGGAGAGAAAAATATTTGGAGTATTCATCAAATGTTTGCACATTTGTTATTTCTTTTTTCAGTTTGTTTTGTGTTTTTTTTTTTTTTTTTTTAGAGACAGGGTCTTGCTTTGTTGCTGAGGCTGGAGTGCAGTGGTGCCATCACGGCTCACTGCAGCTTTGACCTCCCCAGGCTCAGGTGATCCACCCACCTCAGTCTCCTGAGGAACTGGGACTACAGGCACAATTTTTTTTTTTTTTTTTTTTTTTTTTGTAGAGACAGAATCTTACCATATTGCCCAGGCTGCTCTCAAACTACTGGGCTCAAGTGACCTTCCATCTCAACTTGCCAGAGGGCTGGGGTTTAAGGCGGGAGCCACTGCACCTGGTCTGCACGTTTGTTATTTCTGAGTACTGGGATACTGGAATATTGGATGATTTGTGATCTGCAGCTTTTTCCTTTGATTTGGGGGAGTTGCTTACAGGTTTTATGAGTCAGGGTTTGTTTGTTCTTTTCTGCTACCCAGTAGCTGTCCACCTTTCCTGTGCAGGTGGAATCCTCTGCTGCCAAGTCCTTCCGGCGGGCCCTCCATAGATATGCATGTTTCCTGTCTCTGTTCTCTGCTGAGAGTATCAGAGGAACACAGAACTTTAAACAACTGCACAGTCCCAGAATCAGAATCATCCTTCTATTCCCAGATCAGCTAAATATTTTTAAATTCCCAATCAAAGCTTGAGGGACTTTTTGTGACTCTGTTGAAATGAATTATCATATCTTGTATAACGGAATTACCGGTTTAAGCCCCCACTGTATCCACTGTATTCCTGTGTTAAAAAAGGAATAGCCACTCTGCCTGCCTCTAGGGCTTGTGGACTTTGTTTCTGTTTGGAGGATCGCTGGGCTAATGTGTCAGTCTGTTTTTGCATTGCTACAAAGGAACACCTGAGACTGGGTAATTCATAAAGAGAAGAGGTTTACTTGGCTCGCGGTTCTACGGCTGCACAAGCATGGCACCTGCGTCTGCCCAGCTTCTGGGGAGGCCTCAGGAAGCCTTTACTGACGGTAGCAGGTAAAGGAGAAGCAGGTATGCCACATGGCACATGGCGGAGCAGGATGGATGCCAGGCTGTTTAACCAACCAGCTCTAGTGCAAGCTTGTGAGCTCAGAGAGTGAGAACTCATTACGGTGAGGAGGGCACCAAACCATTCATGAGAGATCCGCCCCCATGACCCAAACACCTCCCACCAGGCCCCACTTTTGACATTGGGGATCACATTTCACTATGAGATTCGGAGGAAACCAAACCATATCAGCTAATAAATATAAAATACTTACAGCAGGGTCTCATACACAATAAGCATTCAACAAATGTTAACTACCATTATCATATTCTTACCGTCATTAGAAGAAAAGCCAGGCCAGGAGCTGTGGCTCACGCCTGTAATCCCAGCACTTTGGGAGGCTGAGGCGGGCAGATCATGAGGTCAGGGGTTTGAGACCAGCCTGGCCAACATGGTGAAACCCCGTCTCTACTAAAAATACAAAATTTAGCCAGGCATGGTGGTGGGCGCTTGTAATCCTAGCTACTTGGGAGGCTGAGGCAGGAGAATCGCTTGAACCAGGAGGCAGAGGTTGCAGTGAGCTGAGATTGTGCCACTGCACTCCAGCCTGGGTGACAGAGCAAGAAAAAAAAAGAAAAGAGGAGAGGGGGGGGGGGGGAGGGGGAGGGGGACAGGGAGGGACAGGGAGGGAGGGGGGAAGGGTGGGGGAGGAGGAGGGGAGGGGAGGGGAGGAGGAGGGGAGGGGAGGAGAAGAGGAGGGGAGAGGGAAGGGAAGGGATGGGGAAGGAGGAGAGGAGGGGGAGGGGAGGGGAAGGGGGGAGGGGAGGGGAGGGGAGGGAAGGAATGGGGAGGAGGAGGGGAGGAGGAGGGGAAGGGGGAGGGGAGGAGAGTCGAGTCCTGAATTTCCTACCACAACAGCCTGTCAGAGAAAATACGGCGTCACGAGGGGATTGCGTAGACTAATTGCACAGTCTGAGACTTCATTCTCCAGTTTTATTTAGACAGAAAATGATGGCTTTGGGGAATGCCTAGGTCCTTGTCAGCTTAATCAGAAGGTGACCCCCCCTTTTGCAGCTGCTGTTTCAAGTGTGTTCTCCTTAATGAAACAAATCAATACAATTTACCACCTGTTATGCAGCGACTGATCTGGTAAATATTTTTTCCTGCCTCAATCAACATTCACCAGAAGCAATTCGCGCCTCTGCCCCTCCGTGCAAGTGGCATCAGCATATCTTCCCATCTTGTCATGTCCTTTCTGTGCCACAGTTTGGTCCACAGGGAGCTTGGTGGTCTCAACACCCCTGAGATGATCCTGACAGTGCAGTACACTGATGAGGGCATGTGGATAGGACCTGGGAAGCTTTCGGAAGCAGTGGGTGCCCTGGCTGCCTAGTGAGATGTGCATGCCTGGCAGATGGGCACAGCTGGCCACACAGGGCCTGGCTCCTGGGTAAAGCTCTGAACACCCAGCCATCTACACTGTGGTCCTCAAACTTTCTTCTTTCTTTCTTTCCTTCTCTCTCTCTCTCTTTCTTTCTTTCTTTCTTTTTCTTTTTTTGAGATGGAGTTTCACTCTTGTTGCCCAGGCTGGAGTGCAGTGGCGCAATCTCAGCTCACTGCAACCACTGCCTTCTGGATTCAAGCAATTCTTCCACCTCAGCCTCCAGAGTAGCTGGGATTACAGGCACCCACCACCACGCCTGGTGTATTTCTATGCTGACATCTAAAGTTTTTCCTAACAAGTTTAAATAGTTACAAAAGATCAGATTATTGATACATTTTATTGGTATATTGATACATTTTAAAGTAAACTCTTACTTTACCAATGGGATACAAACACCATAAATGATTGGACACCCATAATCACACATTTTAGACACACACAAGCTCTACAATAAGTAGAAGTGATATGCTGTGTTACTCTCCTTGAAATATAATATCTATCCCACTCTTCTTTATATCTGTCCTATAGAGAGAATGTATACATCATATATGTTAGGATATATTTCTGTACTAATATATGTTATGCTTTTTATTGCAGATCCTATAACACTTCCTGCAAAAAAAAAAAAAAAAACCTGAAATTTATTTTATTTTGAAATTTAATTTTTAAAACCTTACATATAGCTATAAGACTCCATGTTTGTGGGCTGGAGTGTAGTGGCGTGATCTCAGATCACGGCAGCCTCGACCTCCCTGGGCTCAAGCGATCCTCCTACCTCAGCCTCCAGAGTAGCTGGCACTACAGACAGCTAATGCTTTTTAAAAATGGTTTTGGTAGAGCTGGGGTCTTACTTTGCTGCCCAGGCTGGTCTTAAAACTCCCAGGCTGAAGCAATCCTCCCACATAGGCCTCCTAAATTGCTGGGAGTACAGGTGTGAGTTACCCCGCCAGGCCGAGTTGTCATTATGGCTGTTAGTATGTAATTGTTCAAATTGTTCAAAAATAGATAAATATATTACAAGATTTGGATACATAAAAAACAAAAGTTGGGTCGGAAAAGCAAAAGCAGCCGGGCGCGGTGGCTCAAGCCTGTAATCCCAGCACTTTGGGAGGCCGAGACGGGCGGATCACGAGGTCAGGAGATCGAGACCATCCTGGCTAACACGGTGAAACCCCGTCTCTACTAAAAAATACAAAAAACTAGCCGGGTGAGGTGGCGGGCACCTGTAGTCCCAGCTACTCAGGAGGCTGAGGCAGGAGAATTATGTAAACCCGGGAGGCGGAGCTTGCAGTGAGCTGAGATCAGGCCACTGCACTCCAGCCTGGGCGACAGAGCCAGACTCCGTCTCAAAAAAAAAAAAAAAGAAAGAAAAGAAAAGAAAGGAAAAGCAAAAGCAAGACAGGGTCTGAGTCGGAGGCATCCCGTCGGCGCGCAGCTTCCCGGGGCGGAGCAGCAGTCAGGGGCCGGGCGTCTCCGGGCCTCCCAGGGGAGACGCGAGGCGGTCCGGCTACTAGGCTGGCGCGGGGCCTCGGGGATAAAGCGTGGCGGGGGAAGCCGGAGGAGCGGGGCGCCCGCGGGAGATGCTCTGGGTCCCTTCTCCGGCGCGTGGCTCCGGGGACGGTTCCACCTCCAGCCCCACCTGGCTCTGCGCCCCGGGAGTCTCCGCTCCGCGCTCTGCTGCTCCTGGCGAAACCCGCACTGACGCCCTGGTTCAGGCTGGGTCTTCCGGGCCCGCGCGCCTCCCTGACGGTCCTCGGCGTGCACCGGGAGGTCCCGGCCACGCTGCTCCTGCGCTCGGCAGCTGGTCCCGCCCCGCGAAGTCTTCCTAAGTCCAAAGTCGGCCCCATGCCACCGCGCTGGGCCGTGCCCCGGCTCTCCTGTGCCGCCTGCGCGGCGGTGACCCGCTCCTGGGAGGGCCCCGCCGCGATGCAGAGCGCAGAAAACCCCCGCTGCCCCTCTGCTCCCACTCGGGCATCGCTGCTTCCGGAATCATCTCCGTGGGAGCTCAGGGAGCTCTTGTTACTTTAGACTTATAATTGCTGTTTGGCCATTCTTCATAAAAACTTTAGTATTTATTGTATTTATTTTGGACACAGGGTCTCCCTCTGTCGCCCAGGCTGGACTGCAGTGTCACGCTCAGGGTTCACTGCAGCCTCAGCTCGCAGACTCAACCGGTCCTCCCACCTCAGCCTCCCCAGAAGCTGGGACTAGGGGCACCTGCCACTATCAACGCTCGCTTTTTTTTTTTTTTTTTTTTTTTTTGTAGAGATGAGATCTCACCATGTTGCCCAGGCTGGTCTTGAACTCCTGCGCTCCAGCGATCCACCTGACTCAGTCTCCCAAAGAGCTGGGATTACAGGCATGAGCCACCGTGCAAGCCTTACAATTTTAAATACTTAAAGGTAGTAAGTTTTCTGTTTCCTGACCGTACTCTGATAGATGCAGTACTTGGCACCAGAACGTGCCAGGAGACAGACCCTAAAAGACACAGCTGTGCAGCTGATCTGGTTGTGCCTGTCCTTGTCCTCACCTGTGGTTGACAAGGAAGCCAGGCTCCCTGGGCTCTCAGGTGCTCAGGACTTGCCCTCCCAGCCCTCCCCACGGGAGCCACTGCCCCTTCAGTGAGGTGCTCCAGACAAGGGCGACATCCTGCGCTTTCAGGGCCCACAGATCACTGATTTTGGTGAGTGCCAAATTCTGGGGCCCCAAAACACCATGGTGGTCCACCAGTTAAAGTGGCGGCTGACGGTCAGGGATCATGCATTTGTGGTCCAAGTTCATCTCAAGCTGGGCCTGGGAGTTCTGCAGAGCCTGCCTGTGGTCAGTTTGTAAAAGTTCCTGAGTGTGTAGCTAAAAAGACATCCGAGAAACTGGCAGCATCCTCGCATCAGCTCTGCGACCCACAGGGTTATTGCTGTCATGCTATAAGAAGTTAAATGGAAGTCCTGCAATTTGTCTTTCCTACCAGGCTAATGAACTCAAATCTGCATGTCTGGTGAAACTGCCAAGGTTAGTGCTACCCCCAAAAGATGTGAAAGATGCAGGGCTGGTGATCTCCAGCACAGCCCCACTTGACTCCCTAGCTGGGCGAGGCGGAAGGCGGGCATCCCTGGAGAACGTCTGTGGATTTTCACAAAGCTCAGCAGGTGGCTATTCCAACTGCACCTGCTGCTACAGATATGATATATTTTCCGGAGCAAATCAACATGACCCCTGGCACCTGGAGTGGGCCACTGGCTGGAAAATGCTTTTCTTCCTGTAATAATTCACAAGGATGGGGCTGCTGGGCATGTGGGGCCCTTGCCCAGGCTATCCTCGTCCATGTCCTCAGCAGCACCTTCAGGCGGGAAGAGAGGGAGTGAGCTCCTCCAGGCTCAAGACCACGACCAGCCCAGCCCATGGAAAGTGCAGGTTAACCTGGGCAGTAGCAGTTGCCTGAGCAATCAGGGCTGGAACTCTGTTCAAGGGAAGCGCCTCATCATGGATGAACCAGGCTATGTTTGTGAGAGGAGGGATTTGCTGGTGAAGGACTGTGACCTCCACATCCCTAGTGTGAAGCAGTACTGCTGTGATGGCTGCTGGCCATGTCTCTTGCTGCCTGCAGCCCAGCCAGCAGCTTCTCCTGGAGCATCGTGGTATTCCAGAACCTCTTCATGGCAGTCGAAGATAAGAAATGAGTCATATCCGGCCAAATGCAGGACCTCATCCCAGAGCCTCATCCCACCAACTTGGACGCCATCGCAAAGAAATGCTATGGTGAAAGCCCACCGGAGCTCTTCTTGGCATGGTGGGCACAGCAGATGCTCTCCAGCTTGGGTGAGGAGCTCGTCTCCTGGGGCCCAGCTGCAGCACTCAGGCCAGGCCATGGAAGAAGACAAAGGAAGCGCAAGGAAACCTTGGTTTTGACCACCTCTCGTGTTGTCATCTTTGGCCTCTGTGAACCTCCAGCTGGTCCCATCGGGGAAGGAAGAAACCACAGCCAGGCTCCAGCAGTGCTGGTTCTTGGAGGACTGGACGCTGGGACCGGCACAGGGACCTGTGATTCATGTTTCTCGGGGGCCAGGTGTCACTTTCAGTTTTGATCCAGGCCCCTTCACTGTAAAATTATTTATTGGATTCCTTTGGAGTAGTGGGAAAATAATAATGTTTTATGTAGGAGAATGCCTACATAATGGCTACATAATGGTCATTCTAGCTAAAAATGTTCAAGGAAAGTATTTTTGTTGTTCTTGTGTTCTCGAGTTTCATGAGTTAAATCATCCCTTCACCCAGATGAAATGTTTCATCTTTTTTTTTTTTTTTTTTTTTTTTTTTTTAATATGGAGTCTCGCTCTGTTGTCAGGCTGGAGTGCAGTAGCGCAATCTTGGCTTACCATAACCTCCGCCTCCCAGGTTCAAGCAATTCTCCTGCCTCAGCCTCCCGAGTAGCTAGCACTACAGGCATGTGCCACCATGCCCAGCTAATTTTGTATTTTTAGTAGAGATGGAGTTTCTCCATGTTGGTCAGGCTGGCCTCGAACTCCTGACCTCAGGTGATCCACCCTCCTTGGCCTCCCAAAGTGTTGGGATTACAGGTGTGAGCCACTGCGCCCAGCCTGTTTTGCCTTTTAGAATGTGAAAAAATAATAATTTGCAAGAATAACCAGAAATAGTTTGCTTTTACTTAATAGGGCTGACGAAATACCCTCACATTCTTGTCTCACTGCTGGGTCAGTGCCCACTCTCTGAGGTAATCTAATCCAGAGATCTTTATTGGCTTGACCCCCACAAGCATGAACTGATACACTATATTGGTGAACTTATCCTGATTGGACTAAATGAACACAGAGTAGCAAATACCTTGGATGCCTGAGTAAGAAATGATCTTTTCATGCAAACCATGAAAATTCAGGGTCCTACAATGTCAGTGAAGTTTCTAGGAATCCAATAGCCTGGGGCATGTTAGAATATCACCTAAAAGATGAAATACACCAGGCACAGTGGCCTGTAAAATCCCAGCTACTCAAAAGGCTGAGGTGGGAGAATTGCTTGAGCCCAGGAGTTCTAGGCTGCCATGAGCTATGATCATGCCACTCCAGAGTGGGTGACACAGTGAGATGCCATCTCTAAAAAAAAAAAAAAAAAATTTAAGATGAAAGACACATTGTGTACCTTACACTACCTGCCACTATAAACCGGGCATATCTGCAGGCCTATATGCTTTTTCAAAGGCCACACTGGAGCCCTGCAACCCATTTCACTAAGTAGTTCATGGTCTGCTGGCTTTGAGTTGGCCCCTGGGCAAGAAAAGGCTGTGCAGTAAGACCAGCATTCAATGCCACCTGCTTTACCACTTGAGCCTTATGACCCAATAGATCAGTGACACTCAGACTGCCAGTTGCACAAATGAATACTGTTTGAAGCTTCTGGAGAAACCCAGTAAGAAAATCACAGCACAGAACCCTAGAGTTTTAGAGCAGTCATGCCCTCTTGTGCATAAAACTTTTTTTTTTTTTTTTTTTTTTTTAAGACAGGGTGCTATTCTGTCACCCAGGCTGGAGAGCAGTGGTGCAATCACAGCTCACTGCAGCCTTGACCTCCCAATGCTCAAGCAGTCCTCTTGTCTCAGCCTCCCAAGTGGCTAGGACTAAAAGTGTGCACACCCAGCTATTTTTTTTTTTTTAGACGGAGTCTCGCTCTGCCACCCAGGCTGGAGTGCAGTGGCCGGATCTCAGCTCACTGCAAGCTCCGCTTCCCGGGTTCACGCCATTCTCCTGCCTCAGCCTCCCAAGTAGCTGGGACTACAGGCGCCCGCCACCTCGCCCGGCTAGTTTTTTGTATTTTTTAGTAGAGACGGGGTTTCACCGTGTCAGCCAGGATGGTCTCGATCTCCTGACCTCGTGATCCGCCCGTCTCGGCCTCCCAAAGTGCTGGGATTACAGGCTTGAGCCACCGCGCCCGGCCTGTTTTTTTTTTTTTTAACTTTTTTAGTAGAGACAGTGTCTCACTGCATTGCCCAGGCTGGTCTGAAACTCCTGGGCTCAAGCAATCCTCCTGCCTCAGCTTCCCAAAGTGCTGGGATTACAGGCATGAGCCTAAGCTATTCTTCTTTTGAGAAACAAACTCTGGTTTGCTATGGGGCCCTGGCAAGCACTGATGCCTAATCACAAGACATCCAATAACTACACAATTTGGGATAGTCATCATGAACTGATGGTACCAGACCCACCAAGCCATGAGGTTGGGCGTGTGTACCAGCAATTCATCATCAAATGAAGATGAAACATAAGAAACTGGGTTTGCAAAGGTCCTGGCAGCTCAGCTGCCTGTGACACGGAGTGCTCCTCCATCACCTCCTCCCTCTTGATCCACACCAATGGCATCACGGGAAGCTCCTCATAGTCACCTGACTGACAAGGAAGGAAAAGCAGCCCTGGTTCTCAGACAGTCCCTCGGGGTGTACTGAGCTCCAGCCTTGTCAGGAGTGTGCCTGGCAATGAGAAACACTTTGAGCGGTGAATTTTGTTGTCCATTTTGTCGGGACTAAGAGATCCATGGAAGAACATATTGACTTTGTTCCTGGTGATAGTTAACGGTTTGGCTAGATACCAAAAAGAGCAGGCTTAGAAGATTGGTAAGAAGGACATCTGGGAAAGAGGATGTAGGTGAACAGCACAGAATGTGAAGATGTTGTGCACCTTTGCAAATGTCCACCAGAGTCATGCATTTTGGGGAGACGTACCAAGAGGGATCATCAGGAGGATGACGCCATGCACTGTGGATGGCAGTCACACTTTCCAGCCACCTTCATGCTTTATCAATGAGCAGCAGCAGAGATGGGGGCTTTGCATGGGCTCTGCTATATAGATCTTCCTCCCCTCAAGGCTGCCACCACTGAATGCTGAACCTTCCAGCAGCAGAGATGGACACCGAGCCCCCAGCATAGCTCCACTTCTGGGGGCTCAGCCACCTGCCAGCAGGCTGACCACACTGAACCCTTTCCATCATGAAGGGGCACTGTGTGTCCTCACTGGAGGAATGGATTCTAGATATGAATTTGTTCTTGACTGCAATGATTCATGCCACCATGAATTTATAAAATATCTATTCCAGCCAGGCACGGTGACTCACACCTGTAATCCCAGCACTTTGGGAGGCCAAGGCAGGCGGATCACTTGAGGTAAAGAGTGCCATCCACAGACCAGTCTGGCCAACATGATGAAACCCCGTCTCTACGAAAAATACAAAAATTAGCCTGGCGTGGTAGTGGGCACCTGTAATCCCAGCTACTTGGGAGGCCGAGGCACAAGAATTGCTTGAACCTGGGAGGCGGATGTTGCAGTGAGCCAAGATCACGCCATTGTACTCCAGCCTGGGGACAGAGCAAGACTCCATCTCAATAAATAAATAAATAAATAAAATAAAATATTTATTCCACATCATAGTAACATACACAACATTGATGCTGACTAAGGAACTTATTTTCCAGCTAACTTCTTGCCCATGGAATGCACTGGTGTTACTAGGTGTCCTGGCTCTAGAGGCAGCTGGCGTGATAGAATGGTTTAGTGGCCTTAAGACCTGGTTGCAGTGCCAGTTGGGAGATTGTATCCTGAGAATGTATCATTGTATCTTATGGGACGTAGTATATGCTTTGAATCAGTGACTGATTTATGGTGCTGTGGGAGAAAGCTCTATAATGGCCCCGGTTATTCTTGCTCCTGGTACTCATGCCTTGTGTAATTCTTTCCCCTTGAGTGTGGGTGGGTCCTGTGACTTGCTTCTCACCAAGAGAACACAGCGAACATAATGGGATGTCCATCATTCCCATAATTATGTTACATAAGATCGCTACCTTTGTCTTGATGGCAGACTCCCCTGCAGGCTTTGATGAATTAGGCTGCCATGTTGCAAGATGTCCTAGGCAGAGGCTCATGTAGCAAGATTGACAGCTAGCAAGATATGAGGACCCTCAGCCCAACTGCCCACAAGGAACTGAATTTCATCAACAAGTATGGGAGCTTGCAGGTGCATCCTTCCCCAGTCAATCCTGGAGATGAGAATGCAGCCCTGGCTGAAACACCTTGGCATTAGCCTTGTAAGAGGTGCTGAGCCAGAGGATCCATTTAGACTGTGCCAGGACTCCCGACCCACAAAAACGGCCAGATGATAAGAGAGTCATGAGGTTTGTGGTCACTTGTTAAGCAGCAATGGATCCTGAGGGGCAGACAAAGCAGCAGCAGCTGTTGTCATGGCCCCTCCCCACATTGTTGCAAGCCCCTCCCCCTCTGACTGAAGTGACTTCCAGGGATTTAAAGAGCTGGTGCCTTTTTTCCCTCTGAATTTATTTCTTTTTCTCTTCTTAGGAGCCAAACATGAAACACTAGGACATTCAAAACAACTGTATATACTGGGGAAATTAGAAAGTGACCATAAATGCCAAAGAAAGGCTCAGAAGGGTCCCAAGAAGACCTTAAGTTTATACCCCAGCTGAGCCTTGGAACAGAGACAGCCTACAACAGTAGAAAAGAAAACAAACAAAACCCAGCACACCCTGGGGAAGGAGGAGAGTCTGATTTCCAGAGTTACCACATTATTAGATTCAAATGTCCAGTTTTCAACAAAAGTTCATAAGGCATACAAAGAAACAGGAAAGTATGGCCAATCCAAATGAAAACAAAAATAAATCAACAGAAACTATCTCAGAAAAGCTGGGCATGGTGGCTCACACATATAATCCCAACACTTTGGGAGGCCAAGGCGGGCAGATCACCTGAGGTCAGGAGTTTCAGACCAGCCTGGACAACATGGTGAAATCCCTGTCTCTACCAAAAATACAAAAATTATCCTAATGTGGTGGAAGGCGCCTGTTATCTCAGCTACTTGGGAGGCTAAGGCAGGAGAATCACTTGAAACCGGGAGGCAGAGGTTGCAGTAAGCCAAGATCATGCCACTGCACTCCAGCCTGGGAGACAGACCGAGACTCCATCTAAAAAAAAAGAAAAGAAATTTTCCCTAAAAATAACCTTAATAGCATGGCTACTAGACAAAGAATTAAAACAATTATCTTAAAGAACTCAAGCACTAAAGGAAGACATGGAAGAAGTCAAGAAAAATGTATGAATGAAGTGGAAATATTAACAAAAAGGCCAGGCACAGTGGCTCACACCTGTAATCCCAGAACCTTGGGAGGCTGAGGCAGGTGGGTCACTTAATCCCAGGAGTTCAAGACCAGCCTGGGCAACATGTTTAGCAAAACCCTGTCTCTACGAGAAATAAAAACAAAAACAAAAATTAGCCAGGCATGGTGGCACACACCTGTAGTCCAAGCTACTCAGGAGGCTGAGGAGGGAGGACTGCTTGAGCCAAGGAGGTCGAAGTTGCAGTGAGCTGTGACTGTGCCACTGCACTCCAGCCTGGGTGACAGAGTGAGACCCTGTCTCAAAAGAAAAAAAAAATGAACAGAGACTAAGGGACCTGTGGGACACCATCAAATGGGCCAACACATACATTTTGGGTACCTCAGAAAGAGAAGAAAGAGAAAGAGGCAGAGAGAATACAGTCATGCATCACTTAACAACAAAAATGTGTTCTGAGAAATACATCCTAATGTGATTTCATCATTGTGTGAACATCATAGAGAGTACTTATACAAGCCTACAAGGTATAGCTACTGTATACCTAAACCATAGAGTATATAACTTATTGCTCCAAGGCTACAAATGTGTACAGCATGTTACTGTATTTAATACTTAGGCAATTATAACACAATGGTAAGTATTTTTGTATCTAAGTACATATAAACATAAAAAGTACAATAAAAATACAGTATTATCATCTTTGAGGACCACCATCATATATGCAGTCCATCGATAACCAAAATGTCATTATGCAGCATATGACTATGTTTGAAGAAATAATGGCGGAATACTTCCCAAATTTGATGAAGACATGCATATAAACATCCAAGCAGCTCAAGTAACTCCAAGTAAAATGAACTCAAAGAGACCCACACTGAGACACATTATAGTCAAATGTTTGAAACACAAAGTTAGAGATAATCCTGAAAGCAGCAAGAGGGAAGCAACTTGTCACATACAAGGGATCCTCAATAAAATGACAAGCAGATTTTTCATCAGAAACTTGGAGGCCAGAAGGCAGAGGGCAAATATATTTAAAGTGCTAAAAGAAGTGGCTCATGCCTGTAATCCCAGCACTTTGGGAGGCCAAGGTGGGCAGATCACCTGAGGTCAGGAGTTTGAGATCAGCCTGGCCAACATGCTGAAACCATGTCTCTATAAAAATACAAAAATTAGCTGGGCCTGGTGGCAGGCGCCTATAATCCAAGCTACTCAGGAGGCTGAGCCAGGAGAATCGCTTGAACCTGGGAGGCAGGGGTTGTGGTGAGCCGAGATTGTGCCACTGCACTCCAGCCTGGGCAACAGAGCAAGGTACCCTCTCAAAAATAAAAAAAAATATAATAAAAATAAATAAAGTGTTAAAAGAAAAAAAAACAACAACTGGCAACAAAGAATCCTATATCCGGCAAAACTATCCTTCACATGTGAGGAAGACAATAAGACATTCCCAGATAAACAAAAGCTGAGGGAGTTTGTTACTACTAGACCTGCCCTGCAAGAAATGCTCAAGGAAGTCCTGTAGGTTGAAATGAAAGGTCACTAGATGGTAACTCAAAGCTGTTAAGAAGAAATAAAGATCTCAATAAAGGTAAACATGTGGGCCAGGCACGGTGGCTCACGCCTGTAATCCCAGCACTTTGGGAGGCCAAGGCAGGCGGATCACAAGGTCGGGAGATTGAGACCACGGTGAAATCCCATCTCTACTAAAAATACAAAAAAAAATTAGCCAGGCACGGTGGCAGGCACCTGTAGTCCCAGCTACTCAGGAGGCTGAGGCAGGAGAATGGTGTGAACCTGAGAGGCAGAGCTTGCAGTGAGCCAAGATCACGCCACTGCACTCCAGCCTGGGGGACAGAGTGAGACTCCGTCTCAAAAAAAAAAAAAAAATGGATTAATTTCTAAGTCTATGTTTTGTTTTCTATAGGATTTAATATATATATTATATATTATATATAAAATATATTATATATTATACTACATATATATTAAATCCTATATATACACACACACACACTTTTTTTTTTTTGAGATGGAGTCTTGCTCTGTTGCCCAAGCTGGAGTGCAGTGGCTCAATCTTGGCTCACTGCAAGCTCCGCCTCCCAGGTTCATGCCATTCTCCTGCCTCAGTCTCCCGAGTAGTTGGGACTACAGGTGCCCGCCACCACACCTGGCTAATTTTTTGTATTTTTTCGTAGCGACAGGATTTCACCATGTTAGCCAGGATGCTCTCAATCTCCTGACCTCATGATCCACCCAACTTGGCCTCCCAAAGTGCTGGGATTACAGGCGTGAGCCACCGCGCCCGGCCACTTTTGTTTTTTTGAGATGCAGTCTCACTCTGTTGTGCAGGCTGGAGTGCAATGGTGTGATCTTGGTTCACTGCAACCTCTGCCTCCCAGGTTCAAGTGATTCTCCTTCCTCAGCCTCCCAGGTAGCTGGGATTACAGGCACCTGCCACCACAACCGACTAATTTTTATATTTTTAGTAGAGACGGGGTTTCACCATGTTGGTCAGGTTGGTCTTGAACTTCTGACCTCAGGTGATCCTCCCATCTCAGCCTCCCAAAGTGCTGGGATTACAGGCCTGAGCCACCACACCCAGTCCACATTTTTAAATTATTAGTTTAAAAGCTATTATTACTATAATTTTGGTTTGTAATTCCATTTTTTTTCCTAATTTAAGAGATCAGTGCATTCATAAGAATTATTTATGTTTTGGGGTACACAAGGTATAAAGATTAATTTTGTGACATCAGCAACTGAAAGGAGTGGAGACAAAGGTGTAAAGGAACAGAGTTTTTAATGTCGTTGAAGTTAAGCTAGCATAAATTCAAATTGAAGGGTTAGAACTTTAGGGTGTTAAATGTAAACCCCATAGTAACCACAAAGAAAACCTATAGAATATATACCAAAGGAATTGAGGGAGAAATTCAAACATTTCACTACAAAAAAATAAACTAAACACAAAAGAAGACAGTAATTCAGGAAATGAGGGACAAAAAAGTTATATGGCATATAGAAAACAAACAGCAAAATAACAGAAGTAGGTCATTTCTTGTCAGTAATTATTTATTTTATTTTATTATTATTATTTTTTTTTTAGAGATGGGGTCTTGCTCTGTCACCAAGGCTGGAGTACAGTGGTGCAATCATAGCTCACTGTAACCTCAAACTCCTGGGTTCAAGTGATCCTCCCATCTCAGCCTTCCACGTAGCTAGCACTACAGGCACATGCCACCATGCCTGGCTAATTTTCTGTAGAATGTGGCCCAGGCTGGTCTCCAACTCCAGGTCTCAAGCAATCCTCTCATCTCAGCCTCCCAAAGCACTGGGATTACAGGCATGAACCACTGTGTCCAGCCTCTCCTTATCACTAATTACTTTAAATGTAAACGGATTAAACTCTCCAATCAAAAGACAGATTGGCAGGATGGATAAAAACCCCTGATCCAAGTATATGCTGCCTACAAAAGATTCACTTTAGATTAAAAAACACAAACATTGAAAATGAAAACATAGAAAAAGACACTCCATGCAAATAGAAACCAAAAGAGAGCAGGAATGACTGTACTAGCATCAGACAACACAGATTTTTAAATCAAAAAAGTTGGCCAGGTGCGGTGGCTCAAGCCTGTAATCCCAGCACTTTGGGAGGCCAAGACGGGCGGATCACGAGGTCAGGAGATCGAGATCATCCTGGCTAACACGGTGAAACCCCGTCTCTACTAAAAAAAATACAAAAAACTAGCCAGGCGAGGTGGCGGGCGCCTGTAGTCCCAGCTACTCAGGAGGCTGAGGCAGGAGAATGGCGTGAACCCGGGAGGCGGAGCTTGCAGTGAACTGAGATCCGGCCACTGTACTCCAGCCTGGACGACAGAGCGAGACTCCGTCTCAAAAAAAAAAAAAAAAGTTCACAAGGAAGGTCAGGCACAGTGACTCACACCTGTAATCTCAGCACTTTGGGAGGCTGAGGAGGGCGGATCACCTGAAGTCAGGGGTTCGAGACCAGCCTGACCAACATGCAGAAACCCCCGACTCTACTAAAAATACAAAATTAGCTGAGTGTGGTGGCCGGCGCCTGTAATCCCAGCTAGTTGGGAGGCTGAGGCAGGAGAATCACTTGAACCCAGGAGGCGGAGGTTGCGGTGAGCCAAGAACGTGCCATTGCACTCCAGCCTGGGCAACAAGAGCGAAACTCCACCTCCAAAAAAATAAATAAATAAATAATAAAAATAAATTTTTTTTAAAAGTTCACAAGAGACAAAGAAGGACATTATGTATCAAAAAAAAGTTCAATATAGCAAGAATATGTCATAATTATAAATATGTATGTACCTAATGTATGATCATCAAAATATACGAAGCAGGCCAGGCATGGTAGCTTGCACCTGTAATCCCAGCATTTTGAGAGGCTCAGGCAGACAGATCACCTGAGGTCAGGAGTTTGAGACCACCCTGGCCAACATGGTGAAACCCCATCTCCACAGAAAATACAAAAATTAGCCAGGCATGGTGGCGGATGCCTATAATCCCAGGTACCAGGAGGCGGAGGTTGCAGTGAGTCGAGATCATGCCACTGCACTCCAGCCTGGGCAACAGAGTGAGACCCCCTCTCAAAAAAAAAAAAGTATATATATATATATACACACACACACACACACACACACGCATATATATTTATATTTGTATATAAGAAGCAAAAGCCAACACAATGGACTGAAGGGAGACATAGACAGTTTCACAATAATAGTTGGAGACAATACCCCCCCTCATATGGACAGAATAACCAGGTAGAAGATAAGAAGATAAGTAAAGAAATAAAGGACTTGCTGGGCATGGTGGCTCACACCTGTAATCCCAGCACTTTGGGAAGCCAAGTCGAGTAGATCACTTGAGCTTAGGAATTCAAGACCACCCTGGGCAACACGGTAAAACCCTGTCTCTACAAAAAATACAAAAATTAGCCAGGTGCAGTGGTGTATGCCTGTAATCCCAGCTACTTGGGAGGCTGAGACAAGAGAATCGCTTGAGCCCAGGAGGCAGAGGTTGCAGTGAGCTGAGATTGTGCCGTTGCACTCCAGCCTGGGTGACAGGAGTCAAACCCTGCCTAAGAAAATAAACGAAAGGAGAAGAAAAGAAAAGGACTTAACACAATCAACCAACTAGATCTAACAGACATACAGTAACACTCTACCCAATAATAGCATATACATTCTTCTCAAGTGTATATGGGATATTTTCAAGGGTAGACCATATGTTAGGCCACAGATTAATTCTCAATAGATTTTTAAAAATCACACTGTACAAAGTATCTTCTCTGACCACAGTGGGATAAGGTTAGAAATCAATAACAGAAGTAAAAGTGGAAAATTCACAAAATGGTGGAATTAAACAATATACTATTTTTTTAAAAAAAATACACTCTTTTTTTTTTTTTTTTTTTTGAGACGGAGTCTCACTCTGTCGTACCGGCTGGAGTGCACTGGCACGATCTCCACTCACTGCAAGCTCTGCCTCCCGCATTCACGCCGTTCTCCTGCCTCAGCCTCCCCAGTAGCCAGGACAACAGGCGCCCGCCACCTTGCCTGGCTAAGTTTTTTTTTTTTTTTTTTTTTTTTTTTTTTTTTTTTTTTTTTTTTTGAGACAGAGTCTCGCTTAGTCGCCCAGGCTGGAGTGCAATGGCGCGATCTCGGCTCACTGCAAGCTCCGCCTCCCGGGTTCACGCCATTCTCCTGCCTCAGCCTCCCGAGTAGCTGGGACTACAGGCGCCCGCCGCCTCGCCCGGCTAATTTTTTGCATTTTTAGTAGAGACGGGGTTTCACCGTGTTAGCCAGGATGGTCTCGATCTCCTGACCTCGTGATCCGCCCGCCTCGGCCTCCCAAAGTGCTGGGATTCAGGCGTGAGCCACCGCGCCCGGCGCTAAGTTTTGTATTTTTAGTAGAGACGGGGTTTCACCGTGTTAGCCAGGGTGGTCTCGATCTCCCGAACTCGTGATCTGCCCATCTCGGCCTCCCAAAGTGCTGGGATTACAGGCGTGAGCCACCGCACCTGGCCAACAATATACTTTTAAACAGTCAATCGATCAAAAAAGAAATCACAAAGAAAATTAGGAAATACTTAGAAACAAATGGAAGCAAAAACACAACATACCAAACTTACGAGATACAGCAAAAGCAGTGCTAAGGGGGAAATTTACAGCTATAAATGCTCAAATTAATAAATAAGATCTCAAATCAATAACCTACCTAACTTTACAACTTAAGGAAATACAGAAAGAAGACCAAACTAAAGCCAAAGCTAGCAGAAGGAAGGAAATAATAAAGATTAGGGCAGAGATAGACAAAATAGAGAATATAAAAACGTAGAGAAAATAAATGAAACTAAAAGTTGATTTTTTGGAAGGATCAACAAAATTGACAAACTTTTAGCTAGATGGACTAAGAAAAAAAAGAGAGAGAAGGCTAAAATTACCAAGACCAGAAACAAAAGTGGGAACATTACTACTGATTCTATAGAAATAAAAAAATATTGGCTGGGCACGGTGGCTCACGCCTGTAATCCCAGCACTTTGGGAGGCCAAGGCGGGTGGATCACCAGGTCAGGAGATCGAGACCATCCTGGCTAACATGGTGAAATCCCGTCTCTACTAAAAATACAAAAAATTAGCCAGGCGTGGTGGCGGATGCCTGTAGTCTCAGCTACTCGGGAGGCTGAGGCAGGAGAATGGCGTGAACCCGGGAGGTGGAGCTTGCAGTAAGCCAAGATCGCGCCACAGCACTCCAGCCTGGGCGACAGAGTGAGACTCCATCTCAAAAATAAATAAATAAATAATATTTAAAAAATAAAGAAATAAAAAATATCATAAGAGAGTACTCTGAACAATTATATGCCAACAAATTGAGTGACCTAGATGAAGTGGACAAATTCCTAGAAACACAAGACTTAACAAGACTAAATCATGAAGAAATAGAAAATCTGAATAGACATATAACTAGCAAGGAGATTAAATCAGTAATCAAAAATCTCCAAAGACTGGGCATAGTGGCTCACACCTGTAATCTCAACACTTTAGGAAACCAAGGTGGGAGGATCACCTGAGCCTAGGAGTTCAAGAGCAGCCTGGACAACATAGTGAGAACCCATCTCTTCAAAAAATTAAAAATTTAGCCAGGCATGGTGGCACATACCTGTAGTCCCAGCTACTCAGGAGGCTGAGGCAAGAGAATCGCTTGAACCCGGGAGGCGGAGGTTGCAATGAGTTGAGATCACCCCACTGCACTCCAGCCTGGGCGACAGAGCAAGACTCCACCTCAAAAAGAAAAAAAAAAAAAAAAAAAAAGAAATGCATGAATGAGTGAACTCCTGGCATCTTTCAGGAGCTCTATGGTGACTGTCTTCTGTAAGCTTGGGTTGATACTGGGGAAAACAGCCAGGGAACTGGTTGCCCTAATATCAACTGGGATGTGGGATTCTGGATAAGAAGAGGTCAGTAGGGTGTTGCTGACCCAGTGAGTATGATCAGAGACACATCAGGCTCTGCCAGCCAGACAGCAGCTGCCACAGTCTCTCCCAGTCTCCAGATGTAAGTGAAATTCAGACTCACAACTGCCAAAGTGAAGAGGGGCTGGAAGCTCTCCCAGCACAAAGCATGCCAACCACTCCCACTAGTTACGCTCCTACTCTGTCCCCGAAGGAGTCTGTGGCCATTTGCCAGGGTTAAGTGTCACCGACATAGAGGGGCACAGAGAGGCTTTTCGAGGACGGGAACGTGGTGTGTAGCCGGACACTGACATTGGCGCCAGGACTTTGACAGGATCACCACGGCCCTCTGTTTATGGAAGTCATGGAAGGCACTGTGGCCCAAGTCCATCCCTAATGGGTCCAGTGGGTCTGCAGATGTGCCCTGTTTATTGGGATACACATTCTTAGCTGCCAGCTGAACGCTCACATTGGCTCCTTGGCCAGAGGAGTAAGGGTCATTATGGTAGGAAGAACCAAGTAAGAGCCTGTGGAACTTCTTCCCTCCAGCACGACAGTGAGCCTGACAGAAGAAGTGCTTTGCTTGAGGAACTGCAGAGGTTAACACCAACATCGGAGACCAGGGAAGCAGGTGTGGTGGTTCCTATCTCCATTAGGTTCACCTGCCCGGCCTTTGTGAAAACAAATTAATAACGACCGTGGGTGACAGACTGCAGCAAACCTGAAGACGCAGCAGGGCCTGTGAGAGCTGCCATGCCGCGAGTGGTCTTTTTGCCACAGCAGATCAACATAGCCTCTGCAGCTGGTGTGTGACTAGCATCTTGGCAAACTCTTTCTTCTCCATATCCTCACTTGGGAGGGTCAGAAGCAGTTCATCTTCACCAGCAGACAGCAGCACTCCTTCCCTGCCTCGTCTCAGGGCTGTGGCTGCTCCTGGGCTTTCTGGTGGGCGGAATAATGTCTCCCAAAGATGTCCGCCTCCTGCCCCCTGGAACTTGTGAATACTTGAGGTGATGCAGCAAAAAGGGAATGGAGATTGCAGATGAATTAAGGTTGCTCATCGGCTGACCTTAGGCCAGGAAGACCATCCCAGATTACCCGGGGAGATCCTATGCAATCACGAGGGTCTGTAAAATTGGAAGAGGAGCCAGACCTGATGGTTCAAGCCTGCAATCCCAGCTACTTTGGAGGCCAAGGCAGGAGGATGGCTCGGGCCTAGGATTTCGAGACCAGCCTGGGCAACATAGCAAGATGCTGTCTCAAAAAAACAAAGAAAAGAAAAAAAAAAGAGAGAAAAGCTGGCTAATGGAAGCAGATGAATGGCTGGCCCAGATGTTAAATTTAGCAGAAAAGAGCTTTAAATAGGTATTGTAAGTATATTAAGGAAAATATGAATGAAATGGACACAAATATGGATAATTTTCAAAAAGGAACTAAAATTTATTAAAAGCAAATCCAGTGGCTGGGAGCAGCGGCTCACGCCTGTAATCCCAGCACTTTGGGAGGCCGAGGCGGGCAGATCACAAGGTTAAGAGATCGAGACCATCCTGGCCAACATGGTGAAACCCTGTCTCTAAAAATACAAAAATTAGCCGGGTGTGGTGGCATGCGCCTGTAGTCCCAGCTACTCAGGAGGCTGAGGCAGAATTGCCTGAACCTGGGAGGCGGAGGCTGCAGTGAGCCAACCCCCAGTGCACTCCAGCCTGGCAACAGAGGGAAACTCCATCTCAAAAAAAAAGAAAAAGAATCCAATGGGTATTCAGAAACTAAAAACTACAACATATGAAACTAATGTTTCTGATCTCATTTATCTGTAAATGGCAGTGTAATTATTCATATGACAAAATGATTTTTTAAAATATACACTATAAAGCAGATGTTTCAGTCACTTCTGAAGCAGGCTTCACGGCCTGGTGTTAAATGTCCTGCCAGATCTACAAAAGTTCAGCTTAAAGAACACACCCAAGACGACGCATTTCCAAGTGCAATCGTAATTCCACTGAGCAAATGAAGAGGGGCCGTATGTCTAAATGCTAAGCAAAGACGCAGTCTCAAGGTTTTCCATCTTAACAGCAAAATCCAGACTGGAAGACTCAAGTCAAACAGCCCAAGTCCAAAGATGAAAAAAGATGGAGAAAAACCTATAGTGACACTGAAAGAGGCTTGCCAGACATGGGAGCACACACCTGTAGTCCCAGCTACTCAGGCTGAGGCGGGAGGGTCACTTGAGCCCAAGAGGTGGAGGCTGCAGTGAGCTAGGGTTACGCCTGGGAATAGTCCCTGAACTCCAGCCTGGGCAAGACAGCTGACCCCGTCTCAAAAAAACAAAACAAAACATTAAAAAACCCAAACCAAAAACAGTGGAAGAGGGAGGCAGAAGTGGAGAGCCAGAGGGAAGGAAACCTGCAGCACGGCTGGCTTTCCTCGACGTCAGCCTGCCAAGGCCGTGCCTGGTGGCCACCCTGCAGAGCTGGTAGATGTGGCGGCTGCTATAGCAGCAAGGGGACACAGGCACAGGAACCCCCCATCTCCTGGGCATCTCAATGGTCCCAGGAGTTCTGGGGGGTGGGGGATAAAGCACCTGGTGAAGGGGTCCACAGATCTAGGCTGTACCAGGACACCACAGGGCAAAAGACAGATTCTGGCACCTGTGCCTCCATCCAGCAAGAAAGACCCCATGCTCGGCAGGCCCCTTAGCACCGTGGCAGCAGCACAGGCCATGTTTGGGGTCACTGCCCCACCCGCTGACTGAGAGACCCAGAGGCTCGCCGTCCCCAGTGTGGCCCAGGGCTGCTGGCTACGGTGAAAGTTGCCGGGCTGCTTGGACCACACTGTCTGTCCCGAGGATCCGGTGTGCAGGAGGTAGGGTGGGTGTGGAGCCTCCCACAGGTTTCTGGGGCTCTGGGGCCCAGCCACACCTTCCTAGTGGAGGCTATTCTTTTGGAAAGCAGCTCCTGGAATGCTGCCTTCCCAGGCTGGGTTTCCCTGCTCCACAGTCACGCCCTTGGGCAGCCCAGCAGCCAACTACTGCGTGGTGGAAACGGTGTTTGCGGGCCCAGCCCAGACGACATAGGTGAGTCCCCGGGCCCATCGCATTTGCCCCCTTTTGCGGCACAGATGCCGCCTGGGGAGGGCACCAATGCAGAGGAAAGGCTGGGAAAGGCTCCCACACGCTGGCATCAACTCCAGCCTCACCTCCCCCGCACTCTGCAGTCCCATGCAGGGAGGTCCTGGGGGCAGCAGCGAGGGACAGCCCCCCGGGGGCATCTGATCACCCACTTCCTGTGTATCACTAACTCCGAACACCAGTGAGGGCTGGGGCTGGCTCTCCAGGGCCCCAGACAGTGGTGATGCGGAGAGTTGGAAAAGGCTGGGGGATGGGTCTGTGAGGAGCAGGGAAAGCCGAGCTCAGGGGGAGGCTCTGCATCCTGTAGGGACGCCCCTAGAGAGAGTCGGCCACGGTGGGGCACAGACAGGCAGGTGGACATCATGACCACACCATGGACAGCAGCCAGCAGGCCCTGGGGCAGAGTGGCATGGGGGCAGGAATGGTGGCTACACCAACAGCATGAGCTCCTTTTCCAAGACTGATCTAGAGCAAGTCCCACCCACGCAGAACAAGCCCTCTTTACAGATCATCAGACACGTGGGGAGAGCAGGGCTGCAGGCCGAGAGGAGGAGGCTGGGGACGGCGTGCTCTGTCTGGATGGACTTCCTGGAATAGCCTCCGAGTGCAAAAATAGCGTGTCCATGTGATGGCGACCAGGTGTCCCCGAAGCACAGAAAGCGCTGAGTCAGCAGCATGGACTCCTCCGAAGGCACGTGAGCTGGGTGGCCACGGCTGTGGGCTGGAGCCTCGCACATCCTCAACACTAAGTGCCCAGCCCTGAGCCTACCGTCTGGAGGCAGGGCAGTCTCACTTGACACCTGCTGCTCTGAAGGGGACACAGCCTGTTCTGGCTGAAATAGACTTCCTAGCAGATGTGGAGAACCCCCCTTGCCAACTCCACCTATGCAGTCCCAGCACCCCCAGCAGCCCTGCTTCTGAGCCCGAAACCCGCTTTGTAGCAAAAAGAGGCACCATGGCAGGGGTCACGGAGCTCCCTGTGTCTTGGTGTCACTTTCTCCAGGTGCGGGCTCCTGATGGGAAGCCCTGAGGCTCAGTGCAGCCAGGATGCAGCTCCTGGCCCTGTGGCCTCCAGTCTGAGTTTCCCTCGACCAGATGAAGCTCCCTGGTCCTGTCTGCCCCACACCCCGCAGAGCAGAGCGAGTGAGGCAGGGCTGTACTGGAGGAAAGCTAGGAGTCCACCTCAAACTACGGAAAGCAAAATGAGGGCGTCCCTGCCTTTCCCTGACACCGAGAGCAGAAGAGCAGCCTCTTGGTTTCCCACCAGGAGCCTGCACCTGGAGAAAATGACACCAAGACACAGGAACGATTGGAGATGATCCCGGGCAGAGCCCCAGTGCTGGCCTTCAGTGACAAAAGGGACATCCTCCCCAGATTTTCCTAAGGTCTGACCTTGCCTGTGTTCCCTGCTTCCTCTCACAGCCGCCTCTTGCCAAGGCCAAATCCCCAGCTGCTGGACAGGCTCCACCGCTTACATCCCACGGGTCCTTCCGCGGCGGTGCTTCCGCGCACCTGTGGCTCTTATCAAACAACTGCCACTACTTCCGTTCTCAGGACAGGGTTGAGCTCCTTATCCTGGCACCTGGGGCGCGGTGTGAGGGGGTACACAGGCAATCAGGCGATGGGTGGTGCCGGGCCTGAGCTGGGGGGTACAGCTGGCTGTTGGTGCCAGGCCTGCATCTATCTGGACGCTGCAGCCAGGATGGCCCATGCCCAGCAGGGGCGTCAGGGTCAGACCTGATGTGGGCCGCGAGGCCCTATGGGCTCCGTGGAGAGGAGCCCAGGGAAGAGCAGGCGGAACCGTGGGTGAAGTAGGCCCGCGGCACCAGCGCAGAAGCAGGAGGGCGGGCAGCCGCGAGGACAGAATGAGCAGTGAGGAAGGCGGCGGGCGCGTGGAAACCGACGAGTTCGCGTTGGGAGGCGCTGCTGAGCCTCAGGGCGGTTCCGGGCCCGGCACAAGGTTTGAGCGGCCGACCCGGTCGGGAGCAGCGCAGGGTGGGAGCTGCGGAGCCTAAGAAGGCGGTCTGGCCCGAGGCGACCGCGCGGTGTCCCGTTTCCTGCCACCGGAGGGCGGCGCGCGCTGGGCGGGCACGATGCGGTGGACCCGCGATGAAGGCGGACCCGGGATGGAGGCGGCCCCGACCCCCGCGAGGGCGACTGGCGCAAGGCTGGGTCTTCCCGAGAGGCTACGCACCCGGGCGGCGGGCGAGAGCCGGTCGCGGCGGGAGGGGCTTGGGCGTGTCGCGGGTCTGCGCCGAGCACTCACAGGTGAGGGTACACGCGCATACACACCCGTGCACGCACCTGCACGCGCGCACAAGCACACGTGTATATGACATGCAAGCGCCACACGTCTATATGACATGCAAGCGCATGCCCACACCGAGCGTGTCCCGGCCCAGGGCAGCCCCCTGCCAACAGCCCACCCGCTCAACCCCAGCGGGCGCGGGACGCGCGGGCTCTCACCTGGAGGGGCCTGTGGGCTCTCAGCCGGCGCCGGCTCCCTTGCCTGCCGGCCCGCTTTCCTCTGCAGCGGGCGGTTCTCACCGGGCTTCCCTAGGGGAAAAGGACCGTCAGTGAGCTTGGGGTGAGAGGCCCCCATACCCATCAGTCTCAAGAGACACTTATGGGGCACCAAAAGGGCCGTGCATCCTGGCAGATAGGGAGCACCCCACCCGGGCCTCCTCCCGAGGGAGGCACACAACCTCAAGGAGCACGGGCTCCTCCAGCAGCACATACTCCACTGCACAGCGGGCCTCAGGGAGGCACAGGCGAGAGCCAGCCAGCAGGAACGCACCCAGGCTCTTGTGGGCCAAGAATAGGCAGGTTGCATCTCTGCTAAAAGGACCCTGTGGGCTGGCAGTGCTGCCTGCTGGCCCTGCCCCACCCCTTACATTGTCCACCACCTTATGCCACGTCCCTCCCCCAGGCCCTTCCCGTCTCTGTGTGTCCAATTCGGCACTCCCCTGGCAGGTGGCTGTCCCTCTGCTCCTGAGCTTCTGGGGCTAGGACTGAAGAGGAGCAGGAGCACTGCTCCAGGCAGGGTTGGGCCAGGCAAACCAGTCGGGCCAGTGTGACTGAACCGGCTGGGATGGGGCCCTGGGCGTGGGTGTGAGTCAGCGGCCCCGGGCTGGGGAAACGCTAGGGAGGAGGCCACCTGGAGCCCACCCTCCCAACAGGAAGCCCAGAGGACGCTGGTGTTTGGGGCTAGCCCTGTACCCCCACCTCCAGCCCCAAGACCCAAAGGCAGCTCTGGTCCAGTCAGGCCCTTGTTGCAGTGTGCAGGACAGCCAGCCCCCAGGCAGGACGGCACCAAGAGCCCCGGCCCCACCTCCATGACCGCCAGGACTTTTCTTTGGGCCCCACATCCGTTCACAAAGTGCCATGCGGGCCTTTGAGGGCCCGGTCTCTCCCGTCAGCCACAGTGCAGTGGCCCAAACCCTGCCCTCGCTCCCACTGTGTCCCTGGACCCTTTGTCTCCACCAAACACCACGGGCAAGCCCAAACCCCAGCGGTGCTCCTGGGAGCGTGCTAGCTGCCCTGGAGCCCTCCGGAGTGCGCGGGCTGGGGGTTCCCATGGTCAGCTGGGCTCAGGTTATCTGTGGCCAGGGAGGGTCTGGGCCCTGAGGGTCAGTGCGGCCAGGATGCAGTTCCCTCAACCAGCTGTGGGACTGGGGGAGCTGGGGTGAGGCGGGGGCGGGGGGCATTGGTGCCGCCCAGGGCAGGACCAGGCACGCCCGTTGCTGTGCACAGCCGGCGCTCTGGCTGCGGCGCTGCCTCCTCCAGCTTCTCAGCCTCCCTCCCAGTCTCGCCAGCAGGGCCTGCGGCCTGTAAAACCCCGTGCCGCCGTGTCAGCGCGTTAGTCAGCCTCAGCCCAGGCGAGCCACCACGCCGCGGAGTCCCTATAAACTCCCTGGTGTGGCCCAGCCCCACCGAGTGGGGTCAGTGAGGCCCACAGGCAGAGCCAGAGTCCCGAGCTGCGGTGCTGCGGGCACCAGCCAAGGGGCAGGACCTGGAACAGGGGGCCGAGCCTGGCGTGGGAGCACACAGCCACTGTGGCCTCCAGGGACGCCCTCTGAGCTGGCCTGAGGCCGGCCAGTCGATGAGCCAGGGCCCCTGGGGAGCAGACACCTGGTGAAGGAGACGCTGGATCCAGGGCCATGTCTGGGAAACGAGGTCGAGTTCGCAAACACCGGGCCAGGAGGGCAGGCAGGGCCCAGCCGGCAGCTGGGCAGCAGGGCCCTGAGGTCGAGCCCCCGCCCCTCACCCCAGGGGGCCCTCAGGGTGATGCGGGGGTGGCCCCTACAGGGCACGTGACCAGCATCGAGCCAGCACCTCAGGGACACCCCAGGGTGGCCAGGCCAGAGCAGCCACAGGCAGCCTCGAGGCCGGTGCCGGCTGCTGCTCCAGGGTCTGAGCTGGTGCTGGTTCTCACTGGGCACATGGAAGGCTGTGGAGCAGGGGGCCCCATGCCGGCCCTGGGCCCTGAACTGCTGAGGCTCCATGAGGTCCAGCTTTGCCTGGCCCAGGAGCAGCTGCTGCTGGAGGACCGGTGGAGGCAGGTCCAGCTGCAGATGCAGCTGTGGCGGGAGGAGCAGCTGTGGCTGCAGCAGCTACAGGAGGAGCAGCTGTGGCTGCAGCAGCTGCAGGAGGAGCAGGCCTGGGTGCACGTGGAGGGGCTGCAGCTGGCCATGGCCCTGGAGCAGCTCCGGAGTGAGGGCCTCGAAGCACTGCAGACCCAAGGCCAGGTAAGGCCTGGATGGGGTGGTGGGGAGGGGACCCCGGACCCTTGTGTTGGTGTGGTGGCCACTCCAGCAACCTAGAGATGCCTGTGGAGGGCCAGGAAGCCAGGCTGGATGCAGGGCATCTGTGGGCCCATTTTCACATCTGCCAAGTGAAGCCCGTGCCCGCCACGCAGGGCACTGCAAGACCAAGGGACAGCAAGCCTGCCTAGGCTGGCCCAACGCTTGGTGGAAGTGGGCACTGAGGGCAGATACTTGTTCAGGGACAGAGGTGTCCCTGCAGCAGACCCAGGTATGCTGGGCCAGAGCTGTCCAGGGCAGTGTATGGGCTGCGGTGCAGGGCGAAGGCCTGGGGGTGCAGTCAGTAGGTAGCAGAACTGAAGAGCACAGCCCCCACCCACACAACCCAGTTTCCTGGCCGGCCTGCTGGTCTGCCTGCCCTGCCCCGTTTATTGGAGTGCAGTGTACTCAGGGCTAGAGACTGCGGAAGCAGCATGCGGCGCCTGTGCCCATTATCCTCATTCCAGGAGGGCTGCCGGCCTCAGACGCAGCTGGGGCTATTTTGGGGAACTAGGATCTAACCCCAGCCTGGTGTGGAGGAGTGGTCACCATCATCCCACCTGCTCCTGTGAATCTGGGAGCTCTCTGGCATCCAGGGGTGTTAGGCCAGGCCCACTCTAAGCAGAGGGGCAGTCTGGGGAGCAGTCTGGGATACTCTCTTAGTAATCACAGACCCCAGCGCAGGCCTGGGTGCTGAAGGACCCCAGATCTGCAGCCTGGAATGTGTTCACAGCCAGCACAGAGAATAAATGGGAGTTGGGGCAAGGGAGTGACAACAGTGAAGGCAGGGTCGGGGGGGATCTGGGGGAAGTCCCCTTCCCGACCCACAGGAAAACCCAGCCCAGGTGAGTTGTCACCATCCAACCTGGAAGTGACTACGGAGAAGGTGACTGGGAGCAAAGCGGCAGGCAGAGGGCAGCACAGGACGGCCAGATGGAGCAGAGTCAGAGCAGAACACATATTTAGACTGAGAATCCCCAACTTGGACTCAAGCCCTCCTGTTTCAAAACCCATTTTTGGCCACCTAGGCCCCTCCCACTGGCTCCTGCCCCCTTCCCATCCCCCAAAACTGGGCTTCTCTGAGCGCTACCCCCAGGCCCCCATCCCAACCCCAGGCGTATAAGATTAAGGCTGGGCCAGGCACGGTGGCTGAAGCCTGTAATCCCAGCACTTTGGGAGGCTGAGGTGGGCGGATCACCTGAGGTCAGGAATTCGAGACTAGCCTGGCCAACATGGCGAAACCCCTCTCTACTAAAACAAAAATACGAAAATTAGCAGGGCGTGGTGGCACACATCCATAATCCCAGCTACTCAGGAGGCCGAAGCAGAAGAATCACTTGAACCCAGGAGGTGGAGGTTGCACTGAGTCGGGATTGCACTCGACTGGGCGACAAGAGCGAGAATCCGTCTCAAAAAAAAAAAAAAAAAGATTCAGACTCAAGGCCTGAGATGAATGAATGAACCTAATCCCAACTCAGAGATCCCCTGAGAGCCACTCTTGGAAGAAGGGCTCTCCTCAGAGGGGGTGTCTCTCAGTGGTTACACAGAAGGTCTCACAGGTCCGTGTTTGGGTGACAGTGCCCTGGAGGTCAGAGGGTGCACTCACCAGCAGTGGCTCTCGGCTTGGGCCCAGGGTGGAGCGTCTGCCACTTCCCAGCTGCAGCTTTGGGTCCCCCCTTCTTACTGTGCATTCTCCTGGGGGATGGGTAGGGAAGGACCAGGGAGGGGGTGCTCAGAGTGGCAGAGGGCAGGGACAGCGGCAGTGGGGAACAGGGCACACCACGGGGGCCTGAGTGGATAACAGCAGGAACATGGGCTTCCCCCAAGGCTTCCCAGCTGGTGTCCTGTCTGCCTGCCCGCCCCAGGTGTGTGCCCAGAAGCTTGAGCCGGGATGCCTGGCAAGAGCACTTGGCCACATCCCATCCCCCCGGCTGTGGCTTGCCTGCCCCTCCACCCCAGGCTCAGCTCATCCTGCCAGGCCCAGGATCTGGAGTCCAGCACTCTTCTCACTGCCCCAAGGTGCTGGGTTGCCAGTGGGACGGTCTTTGTTCTCACCATAAGCATGAGCACGGCCCTCTCTGCTGAAGCCTCCATGCCTCTCCACTGCCCTGGGAACCCAGCCCACCCGTGAGCCTGCTCCCCAGCCCACCCAAGGCACTCACCCCTCCACGCCCTCAGACCCTATGTGGTCCCGGCCTTGGCAGATGGTGTTGTCAGGTCCTGGAGTAATACCCCTCTCCCTAGTCCACACAGCTGACCCCCAAGTTCATTTCCCTGGGAGGCTCCTCCTGCCTGCTTTGGCCTGTCGGGGTCCTCCCTGGTGCCCCATGCCCCTCACCCGCTACAGCACAGTTGCCTGGGCACTGGTCTGACCCCCCACCCATGTTTCCAGCATACTGGTACCAGTGGGGTGTCACTGAGTGTCTGGGGAAAGAACAAATGAAACTGGGAATGACCCTGAAAACAGAAAATAGGATCACATGGCAAGAGGGACAAAGAGAAAGGTGACTGATACCATCAGAAAGCGTTCAGGCAGGGCCAGTCCTTGGGGTGGGAGTGGCAGGGGTGAAGGGTGGTGGTTTGGACAGGTAATCCAGTGCAGGGCAGGGCCTAAGTGGGGAGAGAGGCCCTAAGTGAGGGCCTGAGGGGGATTTGGGGGTACTGGAGCACCCAGGGGCAGCTCGGGGTAGTGTGTGGGGGTTGCTGTGTTCATGCGGGGGCGTCTGGTATGTGAGGCTTGGTGTGCACACTGGGTCCCTTGTCCGTGTTGGGGCTTGGTTTTCGCGGGGTCCCCGAGTGTACACCCAGGGTTCTATATGTGTGAGGGAGGTCCCCTGGTCTCTCAGAGTCAGTGTGAATATGGCATCTCTGTTTGTGTGTGGGATCGGTGTCTGAGGGATCTCATATGCAGGTGGGGTTCCCTACGTGTGCGGACGTCAGCGTGTTTGTGGGTGACTGAAGTGGACAGGACTGGGTGTGCTTGTTGGGTTCTGTCTTCCTGAGGAGTCTCCTGTGCTTGGGGGGTTGGTGCACACGAGGGACAGGTCATTCGGGGTCCGCATGTGCATTGGGGGTCACTGCAGCAGAGTCCCCTACAAGTGTGGGCATCGATGTGAAGGGATGAGGGAGAAAGATGGGGAACCCCAGGTACTTGTGGGCATCAGTGTGTGTGTGTGGTGGGGGTCGGGGCCTGGGGGTCCTCTGTTGGGCGGGATCCCCTCTACGTGTGGGACGCTGGTGCGGTGGGAGACCGGTGTGTGGTGAATGGATCCCCTGTGCTTTCGGGGCTCCCAGACCCGGCCCCGCCCGGGGCTCGACGCCGCCCCAGCGCCCTCACCTGCCGCACCTGCCTTCACCAACTCGGCGAGGAGGTCAGAGCTCCGCCCCTTGCGTCGGGCTGGCTCGTTTCCTAGCGACTGAGCCGGAACTTCCGAGTCACCCCAACTTCCGGGGCGAGGGTCAGGGGTCAGGCTAGGAACTTTGAGCCTGGGGTCAACAGTTGGGCTCCTGGGGGTCGAGGCCTTTGAAGTGGGGGCCTCACGGTCTCCGGTGGCGCTGGGCCGGGGTTTCTGGGCACGTGGCCGCAGGGCACGGGCGGGTCGGGGCGGAGGGTCGGGGCGCGGGCCGGGGGCGCGGTCCGGGGCGGGCGGCGGGGCCGCGGCGGGCGCGGGGCGCAGGAATGCGGGCGCGCCGCGGGTGGGGCCGCTCCGCCCCCAGGTGCTGCCCGGGCAGGCAGGAGGCAGGAGCGACGGGCGGGGCGGGGGCGGGCGCGTGAATCAGGCCGGGCGGGCCGCGGCAGGGAGTGGCTGCCGGACCGACCGGACCGCGAGGCCGCTGGGCGGCGGTCGGCTCCTGCTGCCCCTGTGCCGAGACCTCGCGCACCTGGCCAGGTAGGGCCCCCCTCCCCCGGCCCGGGCGGGGCGAGGCGGGGGCGGGCGCCCCTCGGTGCGGTCCCACCTGGGCTACCCTCGCGCCCGCACCTGGGCCGGGGCCGCGCGACCCAGAGAGGGGCGGTGGGAGTGGAGCGCGGCCGCGTGCGCGGGGCCGGGGCGGCGGGTCAGCTCGGACAGGGGGCGCCGCTCTGCGGATATGGACGCGAGCGCCCTCGCACGACGGCAGCCCGAGAAGAGCCGAGTGGGAAGCGGCCCGGGATCTGGGTCGAGCCTGCCTGGCCGTCCCGACTCGCTGCTGCCCTCGCGGCCTAGCTGGAATCTGGGTGCTGGGCACGGCCTGGACCCTTCCCTGGGGACGCCCGCCCGGGCCACCGTGGACTGGGGTGGCCAGGGTGCGGCCTGGATCCCCGCCTGGCAAGCAGGGCGAGTGACGGGAGGGCTGCCCGTAGCGCCCATGTTCCAGGGCTGGGGTGGGTGGATGGGGCACCCAGCCGCCGCAGCCGCGAGCTCGCAGGGTGCACTGACCCCGTTGGGGGCTGGGGTGCCCACCCCGCAAGCTATCACTGAGCGACTTCCGGTCTGTGAGCCCTGTCCTCCGCACCCCACCTTTCCGCCTCCTAGAGCCTCCGCGCCCTCCTGGGCCCATCGGAACTTGGCACAGGCTCACCCCACTTTGTGTAGGAACTCCGGATCCTTCCATGGGGTCCTCCTTCCAGATACTCAGGAACCCCACTTCCTGCCAGGGTGGAGAGGATGGGGTCCTTGAAGGCCAGCTGAGGGCCCTGACTTCGAGTCAGAGGTCAGGGGTCAGCAGCAGAAGAGTGGATTCGTGCTGAGTCATTGGCCATGGGTGGGTTCCGTGCCCTCCCTCCCTTGGGCAGGCGTTTGGTAGGCAAATGTGTGGGCATGCAGGCCACTGGGGTGCTCCATCTCAGGCTTGGGAGTGTCTGCGGCCCCGTCCATAGCCCAGCAGACACGTACCCATGAAAGGACACGATGTGAGGAATGAAGCCATTGGAGGTCTGGGCATCACCCTGTGATGATGAGGGGTGTCTGCTGGGAGGGCTCCTGGCAACGGGGGATTCCACAGTCCAGATGATCCCTGCCCCCATTACACACAGCCTGGAGCCTGGATGCTGTGTGGATATCCCTCCCCTGTGAAATCCTAAGGGACAGTGGGGGTCCTTTCTAGAGTGTCCCCTAGCGTCGGGAAGTGCCCTCAAACAAGGTTAGCAGGGTTGTTCCCCCTGCCCTGTATGGTCAGACACCGCCCCTACAGCCAGGCTGGCAGTGGTGAGTGGGCGCCCCGGCCCAGCCAGACAGGCCTACACCTCACCCCCATGTGGTTGGCCTCGATCTGCCCTAACGAGCCCCATATGTCAACCATGAGGACAATGCCCCAACAAAGAAATGTTGGGACAGCTTCTCCCAAGCCAGTTGGCATCTGGGGCTGTTGAGTGGCACCAGGTATTTCCCATGTCCCAACTCCATGTCACCCCCGGGGGTACCAGGCAGGACGGCGGCCTCCTGACCCCAACATTCTCAGCCTAGTGGCTCCGGTTAGCACCCGTGCAGTCCAGCTGGCCAGCGCCCATCCTGTCAGCGCCCCAGGGCACACTCCTCTGTCTGGGCTGAACCACCTTCCCAGCCAGGGCCAACATTCGGGAACCTGTGTGCTAGGCGGGGATAGGTGTCCTGCCTCCCTCCCCAACCCGAGGAGCAGTGGGATGGGCTGAGCGGTCCCTAGGGCTCTCCTTCCAGGGAGAGGTACCCAGGTAGCTCGGTGACCCCATGTGCGTGGGCCCTGGGTGCGCCCCATCTGACCTTTCTGGAGAGGCCAGGCACCCTGCAGGGACCCTTTGGAGAACAGATTGGGCTGTGGGGCAGCCAAGTATGGATGATGGTGGGGAGCCCAGGACCTGGAAAGGTCCCTGCTGCCCTGGACGAGGGGCTGGTGGCAACAGGACTCTGAGCAAGTGGAGAGCCAGATCTGGGTGATGTGGAGTGCAGGCCCTGCAGGGCCCTGTGGGCACCAAGGGGTTGTGGTCCAGGGAGGTTTTATCTGAGAAGGACAGTGACAAGAAAGGTCAAGGGAAGGAGGGGGGCTGGTAGACAGAGACAGAGTCTAGGGGTCAGTGTTGCAGGGCTGGGCAGTCATAGAATGGGCTGTGGGAACCCAATTGTGAAACCCTGGGGATGGGGAGGAGGTGTCGCCCGGGGCTATGCGTAGGGCTTAGGGTTGCCATTCCAGGAGGAGGGTGGTCACAGCCCTGTTTGCTGCGCTCACCTTGGCTAGGCACGGTGTCTTGTGGACCCTCAGCTGTGTTGTGCAGTAGAGGTAGGCCAGAGAGGTGCAGTGACCTACCCACGGTTTCCCAGGCAGTCAGGGACAGACACATGCCAGCATGGGTGGCACCAGCTTGTCCAGTAGGCACAGTGCCAGGGGCCTGTGAATGTCTTAAGAAAAAAGTGAATACTATAATGATGAATACAGCCTGGATTATGTTTGTCTTTAAGCCAACAGTCATAAAATGTTTTGGGGGGCGGTTGGTTTTATTTTCATTTTTTGTAGCGACGCAGTCTCACTCTATCACCCAGGCAGGAGTGCAGTGTCACAATCATAACTCATAGCAGCCTCCAACTCCTGGGCTCAAACAATCCTTGTCTCAGCTTCCCAAGTGGCTGGGACTGCATGCGCACGCCACCATGCCTGCCTGATGTTTAAAATTTTTTTGTAGAGATGGGGTCTTGCTGTGTTGCTCAGGCTGGTTTCAAACTCTTGGCTTCAAGCGGTTATCCTGCCTCAGCCTCCCAGAGGAAGGAGAGACAAGGCTGGGATACCTGTGCCCCACCCTCTACCAGTATCCCCTCAGCTTGGGGTGTCCCTCAGTCTGGGTTGCCCTCTGTGAGCCTGGCTCAGCTGGTGTCCTGGAAGGCCTCCTGGGCATGGGCTAAACTTCAGCCTACCCAAGTCACTGACAGCCCCTTCCACAGTGTGTCCATTCTAGAGGGTAGGAGTGGTCCCAGTGCCCCCACCCCTAGTCATGTGTCTCCCTGCCCCTCCAGACCCCTGGCCCCAACATGGCCCGTCGCTCCCAGAGCTCCTCGCAGGGGGACAACCCGCTGGCACCCGGGTACCTGCCGCCTCACTACAAAGAGTACTACCGCCTGGCGGTGGATGCACTGGCCGAGGGTGGCTCGGAGGCCTACAGCCGCTTCCTGGCGACTGAGGGGGCACCAGACTTCCTGTGCCCTGAAGAGCTGGAACATGTGAGCCGACACCTTCGGCCTCCACAGTATGTTACCCGAGAGCCACCCGAAGGCAGCCTTCTCGACGTGGACATGGATGGCTCCTCAGGTACATACTGGCCAGTGAACTCAGACCAGGCAGTGCCTGAGCTTGACCTGGGCTGGCCTCTGACCTTCGGCTTCCAGGGCACCGAGGTGACCACCTTGGTGCAGCCACCGCCCCCCGACAGCCCCAGCATCAAGGATGAGGCCCGCAGGATGATCCGTTCCGCCCAGCAGGTGCGCCATCTTGGGCTCAAGGGTAGTGGGGAGGGGCCAGGGCTAGAGGCACCAGGGTGGAGGAGACGCATGAGCACCATCAGCTTGGGTGAACCCTGAGCTCCAGCTGGAGCGGGGGTTCCTGGCAACAATCTTCAGGGCCGCCAGGTCTCGATCATCAGGGGCTACAGGCTCTGCACGGGTCTGCTTGCCCATGGTCATGGCCAGTGCCCAGAAATTCAGGGGCTCTGAGATGGGTGGGCACCGCCCCAGCCTGGGTTGATTGTTCAGATAATTACCTCTCATCCTGCCCGGTGGCCCTTGGCCAGCTGAGGGCTTCTAACCCTCACCAAACAGCTAGCAGACGGTGCAGGGTGCATCAGGTCCAGACGCTAAAGGCCCATGACTTTCTCCCCTGCCCATGGCAGCAACCCTGTCCCAGGGCAGAACTGGAGCCTGGGACTCAGCCCTGACAGCTGTCCTGGAGTGGGGGCAGCTCAGCCGTCTGTAGGGTGGAGGGGATTTTGAGGTGCCCTTGCCATGCCCCCAGCGGGGCCCCATACCCCAACCTGGCCCACCCTCGTCCAGGGTTCTCTGCCCTGCACCTGCCTCGGCTCCCTCCTCATGGCCAGCCACTCCACACCTCTTCTCCTTCTGGTCCTGTGGTCCCTTCCTCCTACCCATCTTCCAGACGCGGCCCCACTCCCAGGGATGGACTAGCTTGTTTCACAGTGGTTGTGGGTGATCCAGACGCCTCCTGGGCGTGGTGGGGAGGCTGGACAATAGTGTGGGGACAGCAGGGGCCTCTCCTCTCTGTCCTGACCCGCCCCTGCAGGTGGTGGCCGTGGTGATGGACATGTTCACTGATGTGGACCTGCTCAGCGAAGTGCTGGAGGCCGCCGCCCGTCGGGTCCCAGTCTACATCCTGCTGGATGAGATGAACGCGCAGCACTTCCTGGACATGGCCGACAAGTGCCGTGTCAACCTGCACCACGTGGATGTGAGTTCCCGGGAGTGGGAGATTGGGGAGGACCCGCGGCAGAGATCTGACTCCCCTCCCTCCCCAGTTCCTGCGGGTACGGACTGTGGCGGGCCCCACCTACTACTGCCGCACTGGGAAGTCCTTCAAGGGCCACGTCAAGGAGAAGTTCCTGCTGGTGGACTGTGCCGTGGTGATGAGTGGGAGCTACAGGTGCGCCCGCGAGCTTCCCTCACCCCCTTCTCTGGGGCCGCCTCCTGTAGCCCCAGCACCCCCTTTCCACACCAGGGCCCTCCTTGCCAGGAGCCCTTGTCCTGTATCCCTGCGTCCTCCCCGCCCCACCCGATGCCCACGGGGCTGCAGTGCCCTCGCTCCAGCTCAGTTTGACTCTGGCCCTGACCCCCTACAGCTTCATGTGGTCCTTTGAGAAGATCCACCGCAGCCTGGCACACGTGTTCCAAGGAGAGCTGGTCTCCAGCTTCGATGAGGAGTTCCGCATCCTCTTCGCGCAGTCCGAGCCGCTTGTGCCCTCGGCCGCGGCCCTGGCCCGCATGGATGCCTATGCCCTGGCTCCGTATGCCGGGGCCGGGCCCCTTGTGGGCGTCCCTGGGGTCGGGGCGCCAACCCCTTTCTCCTTCCCGAAACGAGCGCACCTCCTGTTCCCGCCACCCCGGGAAGAGGGCCTGGGCTTCCCCTCCTTCCTCGACCCGGACCGCCACTTCCTGTCGGCCTTCCGCCGGGAGGAGCCTCCGCGGATGCCGGGGGGCGCGCTGGAGCCGCACGCGGGCCTGCGGCCGCTCTCGCGGCGCCTGGAGGCCGAGGCCGGGCCGGCTGGGGAGCTCGCGGGCGCGCGGGGCTTCTTCCAGGCGCGGCACCTGGAGATGGACGCCTTCAAGCGGCACAGCTTCGCGACCGAGGGCGCAGGCGCCGTGGAGAACTTCGCGGCCGCGCGGCAGGTGTCGCGGCAGACGTTCCTCAGCCACGGCGACGACTTCCGCTTCCAGACCAGCCACTTCCACCGCGACCAGCTCTACCAGCAGCAGTACCAGTGGGACCCGCAGCTCGCGCCGGCGCGCCCGCAGGGCCTGTTCGAGAAGCTTCGCGGGGGCCGCGCGGGTTTCGCGGACCCGGATGACTTCACGTTGGGCGCCGGGCCCCGCTTCCCGGAGCTCGGACCCGACGGGCACCAGCGCCTGGACTACGTGCCGTCCAGCGCGTCCCGCGAGGTGCGCCACGGCTCGGACCCCGCCTTCGGGCCCGGACCCCGCGGCCTGGAGCCCAGCGGGGCCCCGCGCCCCAACCTGACCCAGCGCTTCCCATGCCAGGCCGCGGCGAGGCCCGGCCCAGACTCCACTCCCCAGGCGGAGCCGGAGCGCAGGGGCGGGCCCGAGGGGCGGGCCGGGCTGCGGCGCTGGCGCCTGGCCTCCTACTTGAGCGGATGCCATGGCGAGGATGGGGGCGACGACGGCCTGCCGGCGCCCATGGAAGCGGAGGCTTACGAAGACGACGTGTTGCCTCCCGGGGGCCGGGCAGCTGCCGGCGACCTGCTCCCCTCGGCCTTCCGCGTCCCTGCAGCCTTCCCCACGAAGGTCCCGGTGCCAGGCTCGGGCAGCGGCGGCGGCAACGGCCCAGAGCGCGAGGGCCCGGAGGAGCCCGGCCTGGCCAAGCAGGACTCGTTCCGCTCGCGCCTGAACCCCCTGGTCCAGCGCAGCTCCAGGCTGCGCTCCTCGCTCATCTTCAGCACGTCACAGGCTGAGGGTACGGCCGGGACTGCGGCGGCCACAGAGAAGGTGCAGCTGCTGCACAAGGAGCAGACGGTCAGCGAGACGCTGGGGCCCGGCGGAGAGGCCGTGCGCTCCGCGGCTTCCACCAAGGTGGCGGAGCTGCTGGAGAAGTACAAAGGCCCAGCCCGTGATTCCGGCGGCGGCGTGGGCGCCATCACCGTTGCCAACCACAGCAAGACCGTCGTGTCCCAGGCATGGCGGGAAGAGGTGGCGGCCCCAGGTGGCGTGGGTGGCGAGCGCCGCAGCCTCGAGAGCTGCCTCCTGGACCTGCGCGACTCTTTTGCGCAGCAACTGCACCAGGAGGCGGAGCGGCAGCCGGGAGCCGCCTCGCTCACCGCGGCGCAGCTGCTCGACACGCTGGGCCGGAGCGGCTCCGACCGCCTGCCCTCCCGCTTCCTCTCTGCCCAGGGCCGCGCAACCTCCCCGGAAGGGCTGGACAGCCCTCTGCCCTTGGAAGGGCCCGGGGCGCACCAAGTGCTCCATAATGAGCCAAAAGGGAGCCCCACCTCGGCTTACCCTGAGCGGAAGGGGAGCCCCACGCCCGGGTTTTCCACTCGAAGAGGAAGTCCAACTACAGGATTTATTGAGCAGAAAGGGAGCCCCACCTCAGCCTACCCCGAGCGCAGGAGCAGTCCGGTGCCACCCGTACCGGAGCGCAGGGGCAGTCCGGTGCCCCCCGTGCCAGAGCGCAGGGGGAGTCCGGTGCCTCCCGTGCCGGAGCGCAGGGGCAGCCTCACTCTTACCTTCTCCGGGGAGTCCCCGAAGGCCGGGCCCGTGGAGGAGGGGCCGAGCGGCCCCATGGAAGTCCTGCGCAAAGGCTCCCTGCGCCTTAGGCAGCTGCTGAGCCCCAAGGGCGAGCGGCGCATGGAGGATGAGAGTGGCTTCCCAGTGCCGCAGGAGAACGGGCAACCTGAGAGCCCGCGGCGGCCGTCACTGGGCCGGGGTGACAGCACAGAGGCTGCCACAGGAGATGAGCGGGGCCCGCGGGCGCGCCTGACTTCAGCCACGGCCAATGCCTTGTACAGCAGCAACCTTCGAGATGACACGAAGGCCATTCTGGAGCAGATCAGCGCCCACGGCCAGAAGCACCGTGCAGTCCCTGCCCCGGGCCCGGGCCCGGCCCACAGCAGCCCCGAGCTAGGCCGTCCACCGGCTGCTGGCGGCCTGGCCCCGGATATGTCCGACAAGGACAAGTGTTCAGCCATTTTCCGCTCGGACAGCCTGGGGACCCAGGGCCGGCTGAGCCGCACGCTGCCAGCCAGCGCGGAGGAGCGTGATCGGCTGCTGCGCCGCATGGAGAGCATGCGCAAGGAGAAGCGCGTGTACAGCCGCTTTGAGGTCTTCTGCAAGAAAGAGGAGGCCAGCGGCCCTGGGGCAGGGGAAGGCCCCGCGGAGGAGGGCACCAGGGACAGCAAGGTGGGCAAGTTCGTGCCCAAGATCCTGGGCACGTTCAAAGGCAAGAAGTGAGTCTCCTGACATCGCTGCCACGGTCACCCAGAGCCCCCACGGAACAGAGAGCCCTGCGCATGGGTTTGAGCAGAGGCTGTCAGGCCACGGCCACTTGGGACTTGGCTGAGTGCGCCAGACCTCAGCTCCACTGAAGGCTCACCTGGCAGCTGCTGTCTCTGCCCCGGCCTCCACAACGCTGGGGCTCCAGCCCCTTGCCACCAGTGCCTTTCTCCCCTCAGCACCTTCTCTCTCCAGCACCTTCTCTGCACCGTCAGCCTTGCGTGGCGCAGCATCTGCTCCGCCATCTCTTTGTGCCTCAGTCCCGCCCCACCTTTTTTTTTTTTTTTTTTGAGACCCAGGGCTGGAATGCAGTTGAGTGGTCTCGGCTCACTGCAACCTCTGCCTCCTGGGTTCCTGCGATTCTCCTGCCTCAGCCTCCTGAGTAGCTGGGATTACAGGTGCCTGCCACCATGCCCAGGTAATTTTTGTATTTTTAGTAGAGACAGGGTTTCACTATGTTGGCCAGGCTGGTCTCCAGCTCCTGGCCTCAAATGATCCGCCCGCCTCAGCCTCCCAAAGTGGGGGGATTACAGGCATGAGCCGCACACCCTTCTAAGTCTCTATCCTCTTGCAAGGGCCTCACCTCTGTGCCTCAATTCCCCATTCTCTGGGCCCTTTTCCTCCTCAGGGCCTCCTGTTCTCAGGGCCTCTCCCCTCCCTCCCTCCCTCCCTCCCTCCCTCCTCCCTCTCTCAGGGTCTTCTCCCTTCCTCCCCGCCCCCACCCCTGCCCAGGGTCTCCCCCGTCCTCAGGGCTTCACTTCCTTTTCTACTTGGATTCTCTGGCTCGTTGCCTCCCAGCATCTTTCTTGGAGGCCCGTCCTCTTGCTGTGGGGGAAGACTGGGCTGGCTGTGGGCAGTTTGCAAGGTGGGGGGGGGCGTGAAGCTGGACCAGAAGATGCCCCTTGGAGTGGCAAGGAAGCTGGACAAGGCAGGCCACTGGGAAGGGGGTGCAGGGAAGCCCAAAGGTCCGCCTTGGCCAGGTCTGCCGTCTCCTCCAGCAAGGCTCTAGCCAGCACTGGGTGAGAGTGGGAGGGGCACTGGGCTTTGCAGCACAATAAAACATGGTCTGGACAACCTGTAGCCCTGGCCTCATGAGCACCCCCTGCACAGGCCCAGCCCAAGCCAGGTGCCAGAAGGGCCGGATTTGGGGGGACTTATCCTTGACAGGTATGGGACCAGGTGAGGGCAGGGGACAAGGTGCAGCCCAGGCCAAGCCCAGCTGTTTAGACATAGGTCCTGGGCACCCCTGTAGGTGGGAGTGGTCCTTGCCCTCCTAGTGTCCAGCAGACAACCCCCTCCAACCCCATTCTCAGGTCCTTTCCTCTTTGTCACCAACACTAAGAATCTGTCTAGAGTTCCTGGGTTATCTTGTATCTCTTTTCACCCCCAGAGAAGAATTGCAGTTGACTCAGAATGACACTTTGGCACCACATGTGTAGAACATCCCCCACTGTTAGATGCTAGCCTTGTGAAATTCATGTTTCTGTATTCTCTTTCTTTTCAAAAAATAATCTTTTTAGTGTAATAAATCCTAAGAGGGAACTGATTTAAGAAACAAGGCCACCAAACAAAGGCAGCAGTTCTGACTCCAGCAGCTGGGAGAGAAAGGGAAGTGACCCCACTCTCACTGCTGAACAGCCCACTAGTGACCAAAGCCACCACCCACGTAGGGATGACAGCAGGGACTTCTGGCCAGGGGGCAAAGGTGCCTGGAAGTGGGATGCACCTGAGTGTCTCTTGGCCATGATGTTCTTGTGGGCACATCTGTGTGTGTGCTGCCTGGGGTGTCGCTGAGCGGACAGGCTCTCCAGCTGGAGCCCATGGAGAGGCCAGAGGCTGGCGGCCCTGCCTGGGCCTTTGGAGCCTCCTGCCTGCACCCTCCACATCCTCTAAACCATGATGCAGCACATTTCGGTGTTAATAAAACAACACACAAAATATTCTAGCACGTTCCCCAGTGTGTATAATCTCCCAGTTATTTCCTGCAGCCTTTAACCATGTGGCCTCCTGGATTTCCCCTGTGGACCCACCACCCAGCCCTGTGGGGGGCACTAAAGACCCCCCAGCTCCACTTCCAAGGCCCACCTTGGCTCCTCCGACTTCACGCTGCTCTCCTGTTCCTGTCCCCGATGCCCCCTGTGCAGGCACACTCCTGAGTGCCCACCTGCGATTCCCCATTCAGCAGCCCTACCACACACTGCCCAGCCTGAGGCCAAGCCTCCAGCCCTGCAGCCCCCTGGCCTCTCTGCAGCGTCCTCTCCCACAGCTTCTTGGTCCTGCTTGTTCAGCACCCTAGGCCTTCAGCACCCAAGCAGCCCCCTTGGGAAACAAACCCCTGGGCTGGGTCTCTGACTGGCTCACCACTTCCTCGGGCCCTCCAGCTCCCTCCTCCGCCGCCTCCAACCTTCTCCCAAGCCCAGCCTCCCTGAGTCTCTTGCAGGTGCCTGGCCTAGCACCAGGGCAGCGCTAGCTCCCACCCTCTGCTCAGCTTCCCCACCCACATCTTGTCCTTCCCCACCCTCCCGCATGGTGGCAATGGCTTCCACAACCCAGAGGCGTCCCTGCTCCTGGCAGCCCAACCCCCGACCACAGCACAGGCTGCGCCCTTCTGACTGTGAGCTCCTCCAGCGTGTGAGCTTCCCAGACTGTGAGTCTGGCAGCCCAACCACCCCCGACAGCACAGGCTGCGCCCTTTAGACTGTGAGCTCCTCCCAGCCTGCGAACTTTCCAGCTGCCTCCCTGTGTTCCAGCCCCAACCCAGGGGCAGGTGCAGCTGAGGACACCTGGCACCCTAGGACACAGCTTTGTGCCCACAGGGCCCCTTTGATCTCTGCAGCCCTGCACAGCCCTGGCCTGAACTCATACCAGGGCCTTTGCCTGGGGATGACAAGAGGAGGTAACCCTGACCTCACGAGATGTCTGTCTCCCACCCTCACCTACAGAGACCTGAAGACAGATCAGGCGCAGTGGCTGTACTGGGGGAGCGCAGGCTGCAATCCCTGACAGCAGGGGAGGGGCGAGGCTGCCCCCTTCTTTCTCCCCTTCTCTCCTCTGGCTCAGAGTCACAAACATGGCTATGAGGTCACCCTAGGTCCCTACCCCACAGGACCACCCTGAGGGGCAGCCTGGACCCTGAAGCCACAGCAGGTAGGAAAATGATGGACCAAGGACAGGAAGCTGCCCCAGGCAAACCTAGAGGGAAAAGCCCAGTGCTGGATGTGGAGTGGGCAGGGCCTCTAGTGGGGCGGGTGGCACTGAGTTCTGGGGTGGAGGTTTCAGGACAGGGGCGGTGGGGTCCTCAGAGGAGTGGAGGCTCCAGGAAAGGGGTCGGGCCCCCAGCTAAAGGATGCTGTGACCTCAGAGGGGAGGGGAGGAACGATGGCTGCTCAGATTGGGGGCAGACATGACTTTATTGGAGGAAGTCACTGGGGCTGGGGCAGGGCCCTCATCTGCTCCCCCGAGGAGACCCAGGCGAGCTCCCTGGAACTTCAACGTGGCCTGGCAAAGCAGGGAGGGCTAAGGGGTGCAGGATACCGGGGAGGGGTCTGGGGAAGGGGCCGGGGCAGGAACGGGGCCAGGTGAAGGGAGTAGGGCAGCTCATACACGGTGCCTCTCCAGCGGGGGCAGGTGGCCCAGTGCCGAGTGGCAGACAGTCCCATAGGCTTGGGAGTAGCCTCCAAGCAGAGCCCTGGCGGCCCCCTGGGCACCCTGCAAGGCAGAGGTGCTGAACATCCTCCGGCCGGGCCGGGCCTCCAGAGGACGCCGGGGAGGGACCTGTGTATAGTTGAGGGTCACATGAAGAGGGTGTCAGAGGGAGTGCAGTGGAGGGGAGGCCTTGAGGTCCTCGAGAGATTTGAACTGGACATTGGAGGGGCAATGGGAAGGATGGGGAAGGGAGGGAAAAGGAGGGGAAGAGGAGGATGAGGGGACGGGGGCAGACTGGGCCGGGCTCACCTGCTGTGTGCTGGCCACCCTCACCCTACCACCCCGGTTCCAGTCACCCCGGATCAGAGCCTGGTTGGCCACCTGAGCTGCAGCCTGTGAGGTCAGGGAAGGCGCAGCTCCCCTCCGGCCTGGCTTCTCCTGGGGAGGGCCATGTCACAGGGTCACAGAAAGGTGCAGAGGAAGGGTCCCTCTTGTGCCCACCCCACCATGACTTACCAGCAAGAATGTCAAGGGGGGCTCTTCCTTCGCCCCGGGGGGCCTTTCCCCGCTCCCTAGGAGTGCAGGCTGGAGCCTGGGAGCGGAGTTCTGCCTGGGGGTGTTCTTGGCTGCACGGGGAAACTCTGTGGAGTCAGAAAGTCAACCCCCGAGTCAGGAACCCGACGCTGCGCACAGTTGGCAGCCACAGGCAGAAGGGGCCCGGGCCATGCTCTGTGTGGGTAGTGTGGGTAGCCAGCAAAGATCACACACCGTGCTCGGGGGGGTCATGGCTCGGGCTACTCTGAGGCCTGGGTCTGGGGCCCTGCACAGGTGTCCCAGAAGGCAGCTGCGGGTCAGCTCTGGGTTTGTGCAGGTGTGCCTGGGACGGGGAGACACCCTCCAGGCCCTTCTCTCTTGAGGTGCCGTTGCTGCCTTTGCACTCCAGGATCATCTGCAAGAGGAGAAGGGTGCTCAGAGGGCACAGCCTGGGCATGGGTGTTTGGGGGTCTCTAACGTCGGAGGCAGCCTCCAGGGTGCAGTAGACAGGGGATGATGGGGGTCGCGAGCTGGAGCACCTGATAGACGCGGCTGCGGTACTCAGGCGCAGAGAGCTGGACCCCTTCGCGTGCCCGGAGCTGCACATGTACCTTTCGTGCCCACTCATCACTGGGGCAGTGGAACCTGCAGGGAGCCAGAGAGGTGAGGCCTGGGCTGTGGCCAAGGGAGCCCCTCAAGCTGTCATTGCAGGGTCCGTGCTGCGGGGGCTCTCCCTCGTGGGCTGGCTCTCTCCTGCCCCCACCTCTGTCCCCCGCACTTAGGGGACTCTCTCCCACTCCCACCTCTGCACGTAGGGGTGCTGCAGTGCCTGGGTGGCGCTTAACCGCTTGTCTGGGGTGAACACCAGGAGTCGCCTAAGGAGGTCCAAGGCCTCTGGGGAAGTGTCTGGCGGTAGGAGGGCGTCCAGCGTCTGTCGTGGCCTGTGGGCTGCCGTGTGTCGTATCCAGGGCCCGACCCAAGGGCCCCTCCTCAGATCCACATTCATGGGTGGGGCTCAGCTTTGAAACTGGGGTCCTCCCTGCTGTCCTGTCTAGGTAGGTGACCCTGTGCCTGACCTGCACAGTGGAGAGACCCCTGCAGCCCCCTGGTGCCCTCCTCTGCACGCCTAGCACAGCTCCTCCGGGCCATCCTCTAGGACCACCACCAGGGGCTCCTGCTTTCAGAGTGGCCAACAGTTGTTGGGTTGGGGACTGCCATCATGAAAGCAGGTGGAATCTGAACTGGTACAAATTGGACCCAGTAACCTTGCAGGAAGGTGGCCCTGCTCCCTTGAGACAGGCCACCCTCTCACCCTCACCGAAGTGCCCCCACTCACCGGGACCCCAGGCGGTGCAGCACAGAGGCTCGGCAGCCTGAGCCAAGAGCCAGGAGGTCTGGGGCAGCAGAAGGTGGTGTGACCCAGGCAGGCCTGGTAGACTGGGGCGGCTCAGGGTATCTGGGGCCAGCCGTCTCTTCCAGCCCCAGGGAGCACAGCCTCTCTACAGGGTTTCTGCTGTCTGGCAGGGCTCAAACACCCCATCGCCAGGGTGTGCCACCCAGCCTGTGCACGGGAGCACCCGCTCACAATCCCTGCTCCACACTCTGGCACCTGGCCCTGGGGCGTGCTCACACAGGTGGACACTGGCGCCCACCTCCACGGATGAGGAGGCTCCACCCGGACAAGCAGATGTACCTGGGAGTGCAGCTCCCTCTTGCCCCCACCCTCAAGAGTGACCCCCATGGCCCCACTACCACTGCCTTCCTCCACCTCTTCCCCTAGCACCTGAATCTCTCCTGCCCAGCTCTCTGGGCGCACCCCAGCTCCCGGCACAGTGACAGTCCCTGCCCCTGCTACCTGAATCCCTCGGGGAACTTGTCCAGCGTGCTGGCCCCTTCATGGTCACTGCTTGGCTCTCATGGTGACTGTGCCAGGTGCTGCCTACCCACATCCCCCCGCCAGCAGCTCTTCCTGGGCCTCCATCACCAGTTGGTCTTCCTGGGGTTCCTGCCTCATCCTCTGGATCCTCCCTGTCCCCGTCCCTCCTCTCAGCACAGTCCTAGCCTGTCAGCTGCTGTCTCCCCACAGCTGTGCTATCTGACCTGCAGCATTCCCGGTGCCCAGCCCCAGCCACCTGGCTCACCCTCCTTGGATGGCGGTGGGATGGTCTCCAGGATCAGCTCCAGCTGGTGGAGGGTGGACGTGCCCGGAAACAGGGGCCTCCCCCGCAGCATCTCCCCCAGGATACAGCCCAGACTCCACATGTCCACCCCAAGGGTGTACCTGGGGCACGAAAGGGTGTAGGCACGGAAAGACCCAGAGGCAGAAGTGGGGGTGGGGTTGCTAGGGGGGTGAATGGGGGACACTTGTGGACCAAGGCAGGGTACGAGTACAGGAGGCCTGGGAGCCCTGGCTGGGCAGGAGGGCAGCAGGGAGGTGGAGGGTGGGTTGGGGGTGTCCGGCTGTTACCGGTGTGAAGACAGCAGCACCTCCGGAGCTCGGTACCAGCGTGTGGCCACGTACTCTGTCAAGGCCTGGTCTTCAGGCCCCTCAGGGAGGTCGTCCAGGGAGCGGGCCAGACCAAAGTCACACAGCTTCACTGTGCAGTTGGCATCCAGGAGCACATTGGACGGCTGCAGAGGGGAGGCAGGCTGAGGCCCTGGGGCTGGGTGGGGCCAGGAGCTGGGCCACGTGGCCTAGCAGGGGGCTGGAGGCGGGGGAGACCACACCTTCTGGTCCCGGTGCACAACGTGCCCCGAGTGGAGGAACCGGGTGGCCTGCAGAAGCTGGTAGAAGATGGAGCGCACGTGGACGTCCTGCAGCAGCCCGCCCTTCCGGATGACTGCGTTCAGGTCAGTGTCTGCGGAGGTGGGGGGGTGGGGGTGTGGGGGGGGCACCTGGCAGGTCTGTCCCATTTTGAACCAGCCCACGGCCTGGCCGCCCCGCTTCTCCATCCTGCGCACTGCCTGTGGGCACAGCAGTGGGGTCTGCAGGAGTTTTCACACTTTATTTCATGTTGCCTTTGTTTCATAAAATAAGGAAAAGGAGAACACAACTGCAAACTGTGGTCGGAGCAGGAGCCTGGGGCAGGTGGGACGAAGGGGGTCGCTGCTGGCTCTGGAGGCTGACACTGGTCAGCTGTCTGTCCCTGAGTCCAGGGTACAGGGTGAGGGAGCAAGCCACTGTGGGCCGGCCGCAGAGGGACACGCAGAGGGCGTAAGGACAGGACAGAGGTGGGGCTGGGGCCCTGGCCGAGGCCTCACTCACCCATAAACTCAAACACCAGGTAAATGTCCCTATCGTTCTCTGCCCGGATCACATCAAGGAGGCTGATGATATTGGGATGGTCCCCAAACTCCTGGGGAGAGAGTTGGAGGTGGCTGGAAGGCCAGGAGGGGCTGTGTTCTGGGGGCCAAGAAGCCGGGTTTCTCTCCTGTCTGGAGAGATCTGTACCTGGGGAAGGGAACTGGGCTGGAGGGCCCAGGCCACTCACCTGGAGGAGCATGATTTCCCGGAATGTTCTCTGAAGAGACAGAAACACAGGTGTGTGGGTGGGCGGAGCAAGAAGGAAGCTCCTGTCCTGAGAGGACCCAAAGGAGCTGATGTCTGTCACCCATTGCCCACCAGACCAGGCGTGGCAAGGGGGCAGTGTTCTGAGACAGGCCAGAACATCTGCTATGACCGGGCTCCAGCTCCCACCGGAGCTTCCAGGCACCAGGGCAAGGGGCTGCCCCTCCCAGCCCCCATCCTCTCCTGCGCTTCTCCCCACACACTCACCTGGGCATCTGTCTTATCCCTAAAAGCATCAAAGATTTTCTTGATGGCCACGACCTCACCAGTCCTTCGGTCCACTGCCTTCCACACAATGCCGTAGGCCTGGGAAGGAGTGCCATCATACAGGGCCAGGCCCTTGCCCCGCCATCCCCTACCCACCCAGATTGTCCCTACAGACATGAGGCTCCTCCTTCCCATCCTGGGTCCCGAGAGGGGATGGAGTGTGGGCTTCTGCAACTGCAGGCTGCCCTAGACTCCGACATCTTCCAGAGGAGGGAGGTAGAGCGGAGGGAGGGTGAGAGCTGGCGAGGCCCCGGAGGAAAAGAGGCCACAGAGGGGAGCGTCTGGGCAGGAAATGAAGCTCGGGGATGCCCTACCATCCCTCCAGCCGCCCAGGCGCTCTCCCTCCCTTTCTCTCACACCCCATCTACCCCCAATCCTCTTGGCCCCACCTTCAGATTCCTCCAGAATCTAGCCGTTGCCGCTGTCTCCTCTGCCCCCATCCTGGTCCCAGCCTCTGACGTCTCTCACTGGGTGGCTATGCTAACCCCTTAACTCATCTCTGTCTGCCACTCCTGTGCTCACCCGTAGTGGGTCCTCAACACAGGAGTGGGCCTTGTAAAGTGACACCAGCAGCTGCTACAGCTCCCAGCGTCAGCAACAGTAAAAACCAAAGTCTGGGAAGTTCCCCAAAGCCCCCACACGACCGGACCCTCACCACTCACCTGTCTCTCTCCGTCTCCTATCCAGTGGCACACACAACCCTGCACTGGGGCTACGCACTTGCTCTCTGCACTGCCTGGAAGGCTCTTCCTCCCCTCCCCATGGCACCCTGGAACACCCCCCACCCGCCCACGCACACACACACAGGCCCACATGCTCACACACGCACACGGATACAGAAGGCTCTGGCCTTCGCTCTGCGCCCACCCCATACCCAGTCAGGCCCTTCTCGGGCCTTGCCCTTGTGCTCTTGAGCCTGGGGTCCGCCCTCCCTCTCAGTGACCCAGGCGCGGGCCCAGCCTCCCCAGAGCGTCCTGTGCCCCCCGGAAGCGGCGACTGTGGGCGCGTGGGGAGCGGGGCGCCAGGATCCCTCCGCCTGAGGCCGCTGGGGGCCCTGAATGTCACCTGCCTCCAGGAGCCAGGTTCTTGGGAGTCGGGATCGTGTTACCCCATGAGGAAACTGAGGCACCAAGGGGCTCCAGATCACCCCTCCCGCCTACGGAGGAGGCAGGACGCCAGTGTGTGACGGAACAGGCCTCCGAGGGGACCGGCCACGCCCCGCAGGTCCTCTCTCCGCAGATCTGCGGTGCCCCTCGGAGGGCGGACGCACCACCAGGCACTCACCCCTTGCCCAAGCTGCCGCCTGAGTAGGTATCTCCGGACGATGCGAGGGTCCACTGCGCTGCACATGGCGGCCAGGACGCCCGCGGGGCCTTACTGTGGAGTCGGTTGCCGTGGGAACCGACGCCGGCCCGGCCCCGCCCCTCGGGGCGCCCCTCCCAACACCCCCTCTTCCCACCCCCCGGCAGGCCCCGGCTCCGCCCCACAGTGGCCCCCCCACCTCCCCCCAGGCCCGGCCCCGCCCCACAGTGGCCCCGCCCCTCTGTGCGCCCCGCCCCTCTGTGCGCTCCGCCCCACAGTGCGCCCCGCCCCTCTGTGCGCCCCGCCAGTCTCCTCGCAGAACCACGCCCAGCTCGGTTGACTAAAGTAGAAATCATAACAATCTGTTGTGAACTCTATAACTTGTAGAAGTAAAATGCATGACACCAATAGCAAAAGTGAAGGGGGATAATGGAAATACACATTTATACTGTTACAGAATAACATATGAGAATCTATATTGTAAGGTTCTTAAGTTACATGTGAAGTATTAATAATATAATATTATTTGGGCAGGGCACGGTGGCTCACGCCTGTAATCCCAAAACTTTGGGAGGCCGAGGCGGGCGGATCACCGGAGGTCAGGAGTTCAAGACCAGCCTGGCCAACGTGGTGAAGCCCCGTCTCCACTCAAAATACAAAAATTAGACGAGTGTGGTGGCGCGCTTGTAATTCCACCTACTCGGGAGGCTAAGGCAGGATAATCGCTTGAATTCGGAAGGCGGAGGTTGCAGTGAGCCCAGATCGAGTCACTGCCCTCCAGCCTGGGTGACAGAAAGAGACTCCGTCACAAAAATAAATACAATACAATACAATACAATAAAGAGATATAGCTGATAAGCCCATTATCTAGATAGAACAGAATATTAAAAACTACGTATAGCCAGGCACAGTAGTTCACGCCTGTAATCTCAGCACCTTGGGAGGCCAAGGAGGGCAGATGGCTTGAACTCAGGAGTTGGAGACCAGCTTCGGCAACATAAAACCTCATTTCTATTTAAAAAAAAAAAAAAAAAAAGGAAAATTAGCTGGGTTTGGTGACATGAGCCTGTTGTCCCAGCTACTTGGGAGGCTGAGGTAGGAGGATCACTTGAGCCGGGAGGCAGAGGTTGCAGTGAGCCCGGATTGCGCCACTGCACTCCGGCCTGGATGACAGTGCCAGACCCTGTCTCAAACAACCACCACAACGAACTACTTGCTCAAAAAGAATTCAGGAAAAGAAGGAAAAGGAACAAAGAATAGATAAGACCAGCAGAAAACAAATAGCAGGACCGGGTGTGGTGGCTCATACCTATAATCCCAGCACTCTGGGAGGCCGAGGCAGGTGGATCATGAGATCAGGAGATCGAAACCATCCTGGCCAACATGGTGAAACCTCATCTCTATTAAAAATACAAAAAAATTAGCTGGGCGTGGTGGGGCATGCCTGTAGTCCCAGCTGTTTGGGAGGCTAAAGTAGGAGAATCACTTGAACTTAGGAGGCGGAGGTTGCAGTGAGCCAAGATCGCCCTACTGAACTCCAGCCTGGCAACAGAACGAGACTCCTTCTCAAAAAAAAAAGGCCGGGTGCAGTGACTCACGCTTGTAATCTCAGCACTTTGGGAGGCCCAGGTAGGTGGATCACAGGAGTTTGAGACTAGCCTGGCCAATATGGTGAAACCTTGTTTCTACTAAAAATAGAAAAATTAGCTGGGCATGGTGGCGTGCGTCCGTAATCCCAGCTACTAGGGAGGCTGAGGCAGGAGAATTGCTTGAACCCAGGAGGCAGAGGTTGCAGTGAGCCGAGATTGCACCACTGCACTCCAGCCTGGGCGACAGAGTGAGACTCCGTCTCAAAGAAAAAAAAAAAAAAAAAAAAAGATGGTTGACTTAAAACTTACCATTTTATTTTTATTATTATTATTTTTAACTAGAAGGTAAACTTTAATGTCGAAAATTCAAACTTGGGGAAGACAGAAAAGATCACACACAAGGCTGTCACTTCACACTTGGAAGGTTGCACGGCGGCCGGACAGAGGTGCTCCTCACTTCCCAGACAGGGAGGCCGGGCAGAGGGGCTCCTCACTTCCCAGTCGGTTGGCGGCCGGGCAGAGGCGCTCCTCACTTCCCAGTAGGTTGGCGGCCGGGCAGAGGGGCTCCTCACTTCCCAGTCGGTTGGCGGCCGGGCAGAGGCGCTCCTCACTTCCCAGTAGGTTGGTGGCCGGGCAGAGGGGCTCCTCACTTCCCAGTCGGTTGGTGGCCGGGCAGAGGCGCTCCTCACTTCCCGGACGGGGCGGTGGCCAGGCAGAGGTGCTGCTCACTTCCCAGTCGGTTGGCGGCCGGGCAGAGGCGCTCCTCACTTCCCAGTCGGTTGGTGGCTGGGCAGAGGCGCTCCTCACTTCCCGGATGGGGCGGTGGCCAGGCAGAGGCGCTCCTCAATTCCCAGCCGGTTGGCAGCTGGGCAGAGGCGCTCTTAATTATTACATCATATATAAATGGTCTAAATACTCCAATAAAAAGGCGGAGATTATATGACCTTATTTTTAAAAAATTTAAATACACAAATATGCCTTCATTATACAAAATTATTATGTTTGTAAAATTATAGGCCAGGCCCGGTGGCTCACGCCTGTAATCTCAGCACTTTGGGAGGCCCAGGCAGGTGGATCACTTGAGGTCAGGAGTTTGAGACCAGCCTCGCCAAATATGCCGAAACCCTGCCTCTACTGAAAATATAAAAACTAGCCAGGCACGGTGGCACATGCCTGTAATCTCAGCTACTTGGGAGGCTGAGGCAGGAGAATCACTTGAACCCGGGAGGTGGACATTGCACTGAGCCAAGATGGCACCACTGCACTCCAACCTGGGCAACAAGAGCAAAACCCCATCTCAAAAAAAAAATTATAAACATAATACATATAATAGTTACATGTTATGCAGTTATACAAGATATGCCCCTTATTATTATCATTATCATTTTTTGAGACAGGGTCTCGCTCTGTCATCCAGGCTGGGGTGCAGTGGTGTGATCTCAGCTCATTGCAACCTCTGCCTCCTGGGCTGAAACGATCCTCCCACTTCAGCCTTTTGAGTAGCTGGTACCACAGGCTCAGGCCACCGTGCTCAGCTAATTTTTAATTTTTTGTAGAGTCCAGGCATGGTGGCTCATGCCTATAATCCCAGCACTTTGAGAGGCTGAGGTGAGTGGATCACTTGAGATCATGAGTTTGAGACCAGCCTGGCCAACATGGCAAAAACCCATCTCTACCAAAAATACAAAAATTAGCCAGGTGTGGTGGTGCGCACCTGTAATTCCAGCTACTTGAGAGGCTGAGGCACGAGAAATTGCTTGAATCCAGGAGATGGAGGTTGCAGTGAACTGAGATTGTGCCCCTGCACTCAAGCCTGGGTGATGGAGTGAGACTCTGTCTCAAAAAATAAAAAAAAAAAAGTTTTTGTAGGACAGAATCTTCTATATTGCCCAGGCATAAATATACTTCAACTATAAAGGCATAGTAAAAAGGACGGAAAAGGATATACCATGTAAACACTAATCATAAGAAAACTTTAGTAGTTATATTAATATCTGGCAAAATATTTGCCAGGGCATGGGATATTACCAGAGATAAAGAAGAATAATTTGTTAGGATAAAAGTTTCCATTTATCAAGAATACTATAATTCTGAACGTATATGCACCTAATATATATAAAGCAAGCCTGCCATCACTGAAAGGAGAAACCATCAAACCCACAATTACAGGCGGAGACTTTAACACTCCTCTGTCAGTAATTGCTGGAACAGGTAAGCAGAAAATAAAGATGCAGTGGACCTGAGCAACATTATCATCCAGGGCAACCACTGGACATTCGGAAGACAAGGCCTCCATAATGTGGTGGAATACACCTTATTTTCAAGTGTGTATGAAACATTTAGCAAGATAAACCACATTCAAAGTACCATAAAACAAAGTTTAACAAATGTAAAATAATTGAAATCTGGGCCGGGTACGATGGCTCACACCTGTAATCCCAGCACTTTGGGAGGCCAAGGCAGGCGGATCACGAGATCAAGAGTTCGAGACCAGCCTGGTCAACATGGTAAAACCTCATCTCTTCTAAGAATACAAGAATTAGCTGGGCATGGTGGCGTGTGCCTGTAATCCCAGCTATTGGGGATGCTGAGGCAGGAGAATCGCTTGAATCCTGGAGGCAGAGGTTGCATTGAGCCAAGATCACACCACTGCACTCCAGCCTGGGTGACACAGCAAGACTCCGTCTTGAAAAAAAAAAAAGGGAATTGAAATCATGTAAATTATGTTCTCTGATCCCACAAAATTGGATTAGAAATAAATAACAGAAAGACATTTGGAATATCCCCAAATATTTCAAGATTAAACAACACACTTCCAAATAAACAATAAGTCAAAGAAATCATAAGGTAAACTAGAAACAATTTTGTACTGAAAGATAATGAAATCCTAATGTATGAGAATATGGAGGATGTCCCCAAAGCAAGGCTTGGAAGGCAACTGACAGTTCTGAATTCAGGAATTGCCAGTGGGTAGCAGGAGCCTTGGCAGAACTGATGGAGAAGAGCTGGTTCTTCGGAGACTGCAGAGCAGCTCAGGTTGGCTGGGATGCGGCTGCCAGGGGCAGCGAGGAAGCCCAGCCACCCCCAGTGCCAACAGAGGTGAGGACCGGCAGGCCAGCACCCCCATTCTTCACCTTCCCTGGGGAACCCCAAGGAGAGGAAGTCCTGACCCTGTCATTCTGCCTCTGAGAATGGCCCCATAGGCAGAATTACACCAACACCAGTGAACTGTCAGCAAAAAAGAATTCTTTAGAGTGAACGTTACTACCCTGAATTATTAAATCAGTTTCCTACCCAGCAAAATTAAACCATTTCCAACTTTTTCTGTTTCCCTTTTTCATTTTACTGCAGTTATTTTCACTGGGGTTTATTATTTCCCATATACACTTTCCAGGAGACATTTGATTTATCCATTAGTTGGGTGGGTTTTGTTGTTGTTTCTGAGATGGAGTCTCCCTCTGTCGCCCAGGCTGGAGTGCAGTGGGGCGATCTCAGCTCACCACAGCCTCCACCTCCTGGGGTCAAGAGATTCTCCTGCCTCAGCTTCCCGAGTAGCTGGGACTACAGGCGCCCGCCACCACACCCAGCTAATTTTTGTATTTTTAGTAGAGACGGAGTTTCACCATGTTGGCCAGGATGGTCTCGATCTCCTGACCTCGTGATCCACCTGCCTCAGCCTCCCAAAGTGCTGGGATTATAGGCGTGAGCTACCAGGCCCGGCCGCTGTTGATTTTTGAGACAGAGTCTTATTCTGTTACCCAAGCTGGAGTACAGTGCGCAATCTTAGCTCACTGCAACATCTGCCTCCCGATTCAAGAAATTCTGCTGCCTCAGCCTCCTGAGTAGCTGGAATTACAGGCACGTACCACCACGCCTGGAATTTTTTTTTTTTTTTTAAAGTAGAGATGGAGTTTTGCCATGTTGCCCAGGCTGGTCTCAAACTCCTGGCCTCAGTGATCTGCCCACTTTGGCCTCCCAAAGTGCTGGATTTGCAGGTGTGAGCTGCTGCGCCTAGGCCAGTTGGATTATCTATTTATTTATTTTATTGAGATGGAGTTTTGCTCTTGTCACCCACGCTGGAGTGCAGTGGTGTGATCTCGGCTCACTGCAACCTCCGCCTCCTGGGTTCAAGCAATTCTGCTGCCTCAGCCTTCTGAGTAGCTGGGATTATAGGCGCCCACCACCACACCTGACTAATTTTTATTTAATTTAATTAATTAATTTATTTATTTTTGTACTTTTAGTAGAAACAGGGTTTCACCATGTTGCCCAAGCTGGTCTTGAATGCCTGACCTCAGGTGATCTACCTGCCTTGGCCTCTCAAAGTGTTAGGATTACAGGCATGAGCCACCATGTCCAGCCTAGTTGGATTTTTTTTTTTTTGAGATGGAGTCTCACTCTGTCGTCCAGGCTGGAATGCAGTGAAACGATCTCGTCTCACTGCAACCTCCACCTCCCTGGTTCAAGCAAGTCCTTGCCTCAGCCTCCCAAGTAGCTGGGATTACAGGCACCCACCACCACACCCAGCTAATTTTTGTATTTTTAATAGAGACAGGGTTTCACCATCTTGGCCAGGCAGGTCTTGAACTCCTGACCTTGTGATCCACCCGCCTTGGCCTCCCAAAGTGGTAGGATTACAGGCGTGAGCCACCATGCCCAACCTAGTCAGATTTTTTTTTTTTTTTTTTTGAGACAGAGTTTCGCTCTGTCGCCCAGGCTGGAGTGCAGTGGCACGATCTCGGCTCACTGCAAGCTCCGCCTCCCGGGTTCACACCATTCTCCTGCCTCAGCCTCCTGAGTAGCTAGGACTACAGACGCCCACCACCACACCCGGCTAATTTTTTGTATTTTTAGTAGAGACGGGGTTTCACCGTGTTAGCCAGGATGGTCTCGATCTCCTGACCTCATCATCTGCCCACCGAGGCCTCCCAAAGTGCTGGGATTACAGGTGTGAGCCACCACGCCCGGCCTAGTTGGATTTTTAAAAATCTGTTATTGTGGCCGGGCGCGGTGGCTCACGCCTGTAATCCCAGCACTTTGGAAGGCCGAGGCGGGCGGATCACAAGGTCAGGAGATCGAGACCATGGTGAAACCCCGTCTCTCCTAAAAATAGAAAAAAATTAGCCGGGCGCAGTGGCGGGCGCCTGTAATCCCAGCTACTCGGGAGGCTGAGGCCGGAGAATGGCGTGAACCCGGGAGGCGGAGCTTGCAGTGAGCCGAGATTGCGCCACTGCACTCCAGCCTGGGTGACAGAGCGAGACTCCGTCTCAAAAAAAAAAAAAAATCTGTTATTGTGTAGTTTCTCTTGGGGGCACTATTTCAACCAAGTCCAACTTTCCCTTGTCCAGATATTCTTGCCGATATAAATTTTGTCAAGATTATTTTTTCTCAGCATTTGTTAGTCAAATTTATCTGACAATAAGCCACAATAAGTTTTTTTATAATTTATTTTACTTATTTATTTACTGAGATGGAGTCTTGCTCTGTCACCCAGACTAGAGTGCAGTGGTACAATCTCAGCTCACTGCAACCTCTACCTCCTGGGTTCAAATGATTCTCCTGCCTCAGTCTCCTGAGTAGCTGGGACTAAGGGGCGTGCCACCACATCCTGCTAATTTTTGTATTTTCGGTAGAGACGGGGATTCACCATGTTGGCCAGACTGGTCTTGAACTCCTGACCTCATGTGATCTGCCCGCTTTGGCCTCCCAAAGTGCTGGGATTACAGGCATAAGCCACTGCGCCCGGGCTAAGTCACGATAAGTTTTGTCGCATGCGGTTGTAACTTTTAGCTTTATTTTGGGTGCGTTATTGACCTGGACCTTGCACTGAATTTTTAGCCAATCCATGGGGAAATCATGGGTGAGGTCTAGGGGGAGGTCATCACCCAGAAGACCCAAAGCCACAAGGGTGGAGCCCAGATCACAGCCTCCGGTGAAACAGTGTGGCTGGAGCCTCTTACTTCACACACACTCAGCATTCCGTAACCCAGGAAACCAAACTCCCCCGGCCCCCACCTCCCAAACTGTGACAGTCCCCATGCACGGCCCCCGCCCTCTCCCAGAAGGGCACCATCCGTGTGCCATTGTGTGGGCTGAGATCCTACCTTGCCTCTGAGTGTCACAGTCTGAGAAGGTATCACCACCCTGACCCCTCCTATGTCACAGCCATGGCCCACTACCCATCCCATCTCATACACAGCCTCTCCCTGTCCTACTGGGGCTACCTGGTGGACTCCAAAATGGCCCTCTCCTCTCTCCTGCTCAAATGGTCCTCTCCTCTCTCCTGCTCCAGGTGTGGGCTACAGACTCAGATACTGTACCTGAGGTACAGGTACAGGTACCCCAGCTCTCCCCTCTCTCCTGCTCTGGGTCTGGGCTATAGACTCAGGAACCTCAGCTCTCCCCTCTCTCCTGCTCTGGGTGTGGGCTACAGACTCAGGTACCCCAGATCTCTCCTCTCTCCTGCTCTGGGCCTGGGCTATAGACCCAGGTACCCCAGGTCTCTCCTCTCTCCTGCTCCAGATATTGGCTATAGACCCGGGTACCCCAAGCCTCCCCTCTCTCCTTCTCCAGTGTAGGCTATAGACCTAGGTACCCCAGGCCCAGCCCCCTGGTCACTCCAGTCATTTACCTGAGCCCCTCCAGTGGGGACACACGCCAGTTTCGGATGTGGTTTTCTCTGAGATCATGCATCTGGAGGCATGGACTCAGAAATGAGGGTCCCCAAGGAGGCGTGTCTTTAGCTGGGCACCCCTGATGGCTGCCTCTCAGGGATGTCTCTGGAGCTGGGTGCAGGTGTCATCATTGAAGCCTGTGTAGGGGCTCTGGACCCTGGACACCCTCCTTTGACCATCCTCTTCCTCACAGAGGTAGATGACTCTGAAGGGGCCCCATGCAGGCCCACCTGGACCACACCCCAGTCCCCCACTGCCCTGGTTATGGATGATCAGCAATGACCTGGTCAGGGCCTGCTGGCTGGGGCCTTGTGCTCATACCTGCAGAGGTGCAGCAGTGCAGCCATGGCCCTCGTGGTGTGGACAGGGGGAGGGCAGAGCGCTTTCTCTGGGACAACCGTGGGTGTGGGAGCTGATGCATGTCCCGGCCTGGGACTGGAGCTTCCATCCGGGGCTGACCAAGAGCCTTATGTGGATCTGGCATGGGTTCTCAGGTACCTGGCCATGGGGGCAGGGTCTTTGTCTCAAACACCCTTGCCTAAGCCAGCCCCAGTGGGTGGGGGTTCGGGGAGGCCTGCCAGGGATATGGGGCAGAGGACAGGTTCAGGTTGGGCCCAGGGTGCTGAAACAAACAGGACTGGGGCCCCAGCGCCTGACCCCAACCAGATGATACACAGGGTGGGCAGCTCCGCGGGGCCTCCCTTGTGGTCCTGCCCGTCGTCCCCTTTGCCCTCTTGGCCGTCAGCACCAGCTCTGAGCTGCTGCACAAGGGACAAGGTGAACAGAGTGGAGCTATCCCTTGGGTCCTGGGCTCCCATGTGGGCTCAGCCCACCCTCAACTCCACAGGTGGAGCTGGCCTTGCCAGGTGGGTGGGCAGCCGTGGCGCATGGAAGGGTCGCAGCACTGGCCATGTCCTGATCCCAGGGCACAGAGCAGCTTGGGGGAGGGCACCCCACCAGAGGGAGTGCAGAGAAGTGGGAGGAACCCTCACAGGTCCAAATCACAGCCCCAGCATTTCCAGGGGGCTTTGGACAACTCACCTTGCCTCGGTTTCTCCATCTGTGAAATGGGAAAAGAGGCTGCTTGGAGGGCTACGCTCAGTGTGCCAGGTACACAGCCCCACCGCCGTGGCTACACTCAGTGCAGGGCTCACCCCAGTCTCAGGAGATGAATCAGGCAGGACATGCAAAGCAGCAGGGGCAGAAAGACAGGGGCACGGAGAGCGGGGGACACCCGGGGAGCCTGTGGGAGCCCACGAGCCCCAGGAGCAAACCCAAGGCGGCCCTGTGCTGCAGCCTTCAGGGTCCCCAGCAGGGCCCAGCCTAAGGGGCTGGGGGGCAGGAGGGAGGCTGGCCTGGCTGCTGGGGCGGCGGGGGGGTCAGGAAGGGAGGCCGACCTAGCTGTGGTGAGGGTGGGGAGGAGGGAGGCTGGCCAGGCTGTGGGTGGGGAGGAGGGAAGCTGGCCCGGCTTCGGGGCGGTGGGGCAGGTGGTGAAAGGAGGGAGGCTGGCCCAGCTGTGGGCGGGGAGGGCCTCACAGGGAGCAGACGGCGCCCCTCCTCCCAGGGCCTTTCCTGTTTGCCAGGCTGTGTCTGAGGGGGGTGAGATTGCGGGTCCTGGGGGGACCATGCCACTTGCAGAGGGGGCCAGGAAGACCCCCAAGGGTGGGAGATGTGTCACAGGAAGTGAGTTCTGTCTCCATGGACGGTGCAGGACCTGGTGAACCCCAGAGACCGCCTGCCTTGCTAACACAGTGAGAGAAAAGCCTGGGGAGTCCTGAGGAGGCATTTGAGCCCGTCCCCAAGGCTAGACTCCCCCCACTTCCCCGCGAAGAATCGCCCCATGCAGCGCGGCCCCCCCAGAAGAAACAAGGTCTCCTCCTGCCCCTCATCCCCACAGGTTAGAGGCGCAGCTGGGCAGCTGGTGGCCAGACCCAGGTCAGGGCAGAGGTTAACGTGCTGGGCTGGGCAGAGGCCTGGGGCGGCAGGGGTGTGGTCACAGGGACAGGGGTGTCTGGACTATACTAGGGCTGGGGTCAGGGCTCCCCCAACTATTCCATGGAGTTGGTGGGTGGGGCAGGGGTTGCAGAAGTGGGAAGAAGGAAGCCTCCAAGATGCCCAGACAGAGGAGAGCAGAAGGCTCCCAGACCTCTCCGTGAGGAGGCATTGGTGAGATTTAAAGCAAAGAAAAATCAAGAAACCCACAGGCAGGGATAACTTAAAACTTAAAAACCTTACCTCACCAGGGATTTAAAGGCAAAGAGCAACCCAGACCCTCCAGTGGCAGACGCGCAGGTGCAGACGCGCAGGTGCAGACATGCAGGTGCAGTGGGGATGGGGGCAGGGAAAGAGCAGTCCAGAGCCGGGACGTGGCGTGGCCTGGGGTGGTACGGGGTCTGAGACTGTGGGGGACCTGATTGGCCCATGTGAGCAGACCTCTTCCTATTGCTGCCTCAGTTTCTCAATCTGTCAAATGGGGACAGTGACCTCACACAAGGCCTGAGGGTAGCGGGGTGGAGAGCATTGGGGTGGGGCCATGGCAAGAAACCAGAAGAGGCAACACTGGGCATTAAGGGCCCCTGTACATGAGCCTGTCCCCCAGGGCAGATGAGTCCCTGCTGCAGGGATGCAGGGATGGAGGCTCATGTTTTTCTCATGATTCTGTGTGGTCTTTTCTCAATTTTCTGTGAAAGGAGAGGCACCATTTTCATATTAAAAGCCCATATATTAAAGCCAACATTCAGATGCAGTTTAGGAGTTTATAACAATGTCCTATTACAGACTGCCTTGTTTGGTAGTTTGTGTCCTCTTATTTTTACTTATAAAATATATATATATATTTTTTTCAAGACAGAGTCTCACTCTGTCACCCAGGCTGAAATACAGTGGCACAATCTCGGCTCACTGCAACCTCTGCCTCCAGGGTTCAAGCAATTCTCCTGCCTCAGCCTCACGAGTAGCTGGGATTACAGGCACATGCCACCACGCCTGGTTAATTTTTTTTATTTTTAGTAGAGACGGGGTTTCACCATGTTGGTCAGGCTGGTCTCGAGCTCTTGACCTCGTGAGACATCCACCTCGGCCTCCCAAAGTGCTGGGATTACAGGTGTGAGTCACCATGCCTGGCTATAAAATATATATATTTTTTGAGACAGAGTCTCGCTTTGTCACCCAGGCTGGAGTGCAGTGGTGTGATCTCGGCTCACGACAAGCTCCACCTCCCAGGTTCACGCCATTCTCCTGCCTCAGCCTCCCAAGTAGCTGGGACTACAGGTGCCCGCCACCATCCCCAGCTAATTTTTTGTATTTTTAGTAGAGATGGAGTTTCACCATGTTGGCAAGGATGGTCTGGATTTCCTGACCTTATGATCCGCCCGCCTCGGCCTCCCAAAGTGCTGGGATTACAGGCGTGAGCTACCGCTCCCAGCCTAAAATACATTTTTTTACAAGGGGTAAAATGCCTCAATCGTGTTCCTAATTTTAAAAGGCCCTGCTGCACCTTTCAGGCAGGTTGGCTGATCAGAGCAAGCCCAGCCATGTCCATGAGCCACCAGTCTCCACCACAAACCTCTGTGCAAACATGGTTTTCTAAACTGTGTCCCTCACAAAGCTACAAGTCAAAGATCCTCAAATCTGCCCATATCCCATCAAGTGTGGACAAACTGGGCAGAAACTCAACTCTATGATAACAAGACACAAAATAGGGGTCAATTTAAGTTGTGTGTCGAAGGCTGCTGCACACATTGTTCCTGAGGCATCTAACAGAATGGGAGCTGGGGACAGCTGGTCTAGACTGAGGCAGATCTTACATGACCAACAGGTTGTGATGCCTGCTGTGCAGTAACGACCAATACATCGAGACAGCAGAGTTTGCAGCAGAGAAACAGTGTCCCGATCCCTGGGCACCGAGCAAGGAGACGGGGGGGGGGGGGGGGGGGGGGGTGGGGGGGGGGGGGACCTTCAAATCCATGTCCCTGAGTTCTGGGCTGGGGTTTTTAAGGGAATTGTGGCGGGTGAGGGACTGTAAAATGGGGTCATCAATTGGCCAGGGAAAGGGGATAAGTCCTCAGGATGTGGACTCTGCGTTCTTTGGTGCATCAGCTCCTGGTGGGGGTGCTTCAGACCAGCTGGGTCAGTCCTTTCATGCGTGTGCAGGACCTGTCCAATAGAAAACTTCACATTTACAATGTTTAAGTTGTTACCTATAGAGCAGTTATGGGGACCTCTACTCCTGTGACAGGGTCTGTGTGATTCTGGGGCCACAGGCACCAAACAGCTCTGAGGAAGGGGTTGGGAGGCAGGCCGACCTCACCATGAACGCTGAGCGAAATGCAAGCTGGGTTTGTTTTCCTCTCTCCTCCCTTCTTCCCTGATTAATTTAATAAAGTTTATAGGGATGGTTTCAATAATGATGTTGTGTCCATAAAGTCAACAGAAAAGGAGAAAAAGCCAGTCCCTGTTGGATCCCTATGCCCTCGGCCATCCGGGCACACGGGAAGGGAAGCTGCCCAGCTGCAGAGCCGCCGATGAGCTGAGCGGGGGCCGCACGCACGGGTTTACCAACTTCAGAGAGAAACGCTCTCCAGGCGCCCAGTGGACTCCATGCTTCAGGAACCCCAATTCCCACGGGGCCCTCACCAAAGGAATCACGAAATGCTCAAGGAAAGCAAGGGTCCCTGAAGAGGCGAATGCTCCAGGGAAGCGCAGAGATTTCACTTGGGAAACGGGGCGTGGGGGAACGTGGCGAAGCTCCTCCAAGTGGAGGACAGCCCGGGAGAAGGCCCATCGCTGAACCGAAGGCCAAGGGCGCTGCTGGGCTCTGGGAGATTCAGAAGCACGTCCGGAGTCCGCCTGAAGCCGTCTTGTCAGCTCAGGCCCTGTCTCTGGGGCGCATTCACAAGCAGTCGCGGGCGACTTAGGAGGAGGGAGTTGTACGGAATGAAGGAGTCGGCCATCGCCCAAGTAACGGGGTGGGGGTGGGAGAGGACGACTAAGTTCTGTCTCCATAGAGACCGTGCCTGCCGAGCAGCAACATTACTAATGCTGGCCGCACCGAGACGGACAGCCAAGGTCCAGCGGGAGCCACGAGTGAAGGTTGGCAAAGCTGCCCTGACCCCCGAGACCCAAAGCCCCGATCTGCCTCCCCGAAAGCCTCGTGACCCTGAGACGCGTCCCACCTCTAGGCCTGGGGCCTCGAATATTTAGGCCGGGTAAGAGGAAGGGCTAAGCTGGGGAAGGGGCCGGGGTCGCTGCCCTCACCAGTCCTGGTGGTCCAGGCACCAATCCATGGCGCCCAAGAAAAAGCGCGGGCCGAGCGCGGGAAGCCAGCCAGGGGGTGCGGCGGCCGCGGGTGCCGAGCAGCCGCTGTCTGAGCGGGCGCAGTACCTGCAACGCGAACACGCGCTGCTCTCGGAGCAGCTGGACGCCTGTGAGGAGCGCGTGGACCAGGTGCTGCAGGAGAACGCCTTCCTGGACCGCGAGGCGCTGCGCCTGCGCGAGGAGAACAGGCTCTACGCCAGCTACGTGAGCGCCCGCGCGCAGCGCTGCGCCAACGCCATCGTCCGGCTGGACGAGCAGAACCGCGTGGACCTGGCGCAGATCCACTGGCAGCGGGCGGAACTGGCCTCGCTCTACCACGGGCGCGAGGACGGGGTACGCGCGCAGCTGCTGGAGATGGAGGCGCGCGCGGCACAGATGGCGCGGCAGGTGCAGGAGCTGCAGCCCTACAAGGCCAGTGCGCGCGCCCGCGGCCAGGGTGCGGCGGGGCGGGGCTGGCGGCCGGGCCCGGGGCTAGGTGGGGGTGGGCTGACGGCGCCCACGCCGCAGGTGCTGCAACTGGAGCAGCTGGCTCGGATCCGGGCGCTGGAGCGCGATCTTCTGCATATGCGCGTGGAGCACACACAGCTGCTCCACCGCGTGAAGGGGCGCTTCCTGGAGGACAAGGCGGCCTTCGAGCGCGAGGCGCGTCAGCGCGTGCAGTCCCTGGCACGGCGCGCGGAGCGGGAGGCGGCGCGCGCGCTTGTGGCGCACACGCAGGCCATCAAGGCGGACAACGGGCGCCTGCGGCAGGAGCTGCTGCAGCTGCTCCGCCGGACCCAGCTGCTGCACGACACGCGGCGCCAGCTGCTGGAACAGCGCGAGCAGCTGCACCGCGAGCACGAGGACACGCGGGACCTGGCGCGTGTGCACGGTTGGCTGCGCAGGGGCCCCGGAGGCCCGCCGCTCTGGGAGCCGCCGGCCTCCTCCCAGCCCATCTCGCGCCCCGGGTCATTAGCCGCCCCCATAGGCCCGTCGCGGGCGGCCTCCCAGACCCCGTCCGTGGTCTCGTCGCGCGCGGCCTCCCGGGCCCCGTCCGTGGTCCCGTTGCGCGAGGCTTCCCGGGTCCCCTCGATGGTGCTATCAATCATGGACTCCAGGGTCCCATCGCTGGCCACTTCAAAGGTGCGATCCCGGATCCCGTCCCTGACCGCGTCGCGCGCAGGCTCCCGGGCCCTGTCGCTGGCGCAGTCACTCGAGGGCTCTCGGATCTCTTCCGGGTCCTCATTGAGGGTGTCCTCACAGGACACTCTCCGCTCCACGAAGTCTGGCCGCAAGCTTCCCTCTGCTCTGTCCCGGGATCGGGATCCGGCCCTTCTCCCCCCACAGTCGGAGGACAGCGTGAATGCTGAGGCTGCGGCAGAAGCCTCCCCGGGGAGAGCCTGAACCTGCAGGGAGGGAGGCCCGGGAGGCCCTGGTGTGGGCGAGCCTGGCGCGCAGGACGCTTAGGAGGATAATGCAATGGTTAATAAAGGCGTGGCCCCCAGGCGGCTCTGACACCCATGTGCAAGCGCTAGCATTTCCGGCCGGCACCGGGCCGCTCATTTGTGCTTCCAATTTCCAAGCTGCAAGGGAGCTCAGCGCCTGCTTTCCCTGAATGCCCTCTGGGACCCGCGTCCCTGCCCGCAGCGGAGCTCCACTGCGAGCCGGCAGGCTCAGAAGCAAGCCCGGGCACCGGCGGGCGCGGACAGGCACAAAGCAGCAGCTGGCAGCGGGGCCGCCAAGGGGAGACCCGGGGGAAGAACCTGGGCTTTGTTCTCCGCGCCAAGAGGAGAATAACCTATTGGGTTATGTCCAACCTATTGGGAGATTTTTAGTAATTTAAAAACTTGGATATACTTTCCAACTTAGAGAAAGTTGCAAGAACAGCACAGGGACGGCCATGGACCCTTTATCCGAATGCCTGGCCACTGACGCTGCCCGTGAATTTGGTCTGTGTGTATCGCTGTGCACGCGCGTTGCTTCGGAACCGTTTGAGATGCGGTTGGAGACGCTGGCCCCGTGGCCCCGAAGTACTTTCGTGCGTATTTCCTGAACAGAGGATGTTCTCCTACGATGCCGCAGTGCAGTGATCAGAACCAGGACGTTTACTGTGGAGGAATATTATCCCCATCATCGCTCACATCACAGTTTTGTCACCCGTCCCAAGTGTTTCTGTAGCTGTCCCCATCTTCCAGGCTCACGTGTGGCATTTAGTTGTCGCGTCTGGATGTGTACAGGCGGTTATTAAAATGCCGCTCCGTGGAGGGTCAGACTTCTGGACTGCGTGGGACGCCCGCCCAGCTGGCGCTCATGCTGCATTGTGGCCGCGACGCGACCAGCGAGTGCCCGCGGCTAGAGCGCGCCGCGCTTGGCGTCGGGGCGGCGTGGGTTCCGGGGGTGCGTGGGGGCGGCTGCGGCTCTGCGGGTTGGAGGTGGCCTCCCTTGCTCCTTGTCCCGCGGGCCGGCTCCTCCCTCTGAGCAGGCCTGTGGTGCTCAGCCTTGGCTTTGCTGAGGGCAGGGACGCGGAGTCCCAGAGAGCATTCGGGGAAAGCAGGCGCTGAGCTCCCTTGCAGCTTGGAAATTGGACGCAAGTGGGTGCCCCCAGTTCCCCCAGGGACCAGGGTGGGCCCACCTGAGCCATCTCTGTCCCCTCACGAGGAGCTGCCAACGCTGGGGCTCTGTGTCCCAGGCGGGTGGGCAGGGAGGTGGGTGCAGCTGCTGTGAGGTGGGCAGCTTCCCTGGCTTGCAGGGCCCCGTGTACCTCCCTGCATGGACCTTGACCTTAGGGTCTGTGTAGCTGGGTCGTCCCTGTGTGTGATGCTTTTTGGTGCAAGGGTGTCTGGCCCTGGGGCAAGAACTGTATTGAGGAGGGGGACAGCTGGGCCCTGGAAAAAGTAAAGGGAGCCCACTCACTCAGCCTGTCTGGAAGGTTGGTTCTTTGTGAATAAAGATCCAAACGTTAAAGTAAAACACACCTGTAAGTGGATAAATCTAGGACACTGACACCACCAAAGGCCCAAGGATGAGGAGCAACAGGAGCTCCCATTCATTACTGGTGGGAAGGCAAAATGGCACAGCCACTGGGGAAGACAGTTTGGCAGGTTCTAAACGTACTCTCACCATACCACCCACAATAGCACTCCTTGGCATTCGCCCAAAGGAGCTGAACATTTGTGTCCATATGAAAACCCACACATGGAGTTAGCCGGGTGTGGTGGTGCACACCTGTAATCCCAGCTAATAGGGAGGCTGAGGCACATGAATCGCTTGAACCCGGGAGGCGGAGGTTGCAGTGAGCTGAGATCTGCCACTACACTCCAGCCTGGGCAACAGAGCAAGACGCTATCTCCAAAAAACAAAAATCCCACACATGGATGTTTATAGACGTTTTATTAATAATGGCCAAAACTCAAGCAGCCAGGATGTCCTTCAGTAGGTGAATGGATAAACTCTGATCCAACCAGACAATGGAATATTATTCAGCACTGAAAAGAAACAAGCTGTCAAGCCATAAAAAGACACAGAGAAAACTTAAGTGCACGTTGCTAAGTGAGAGAAGCCGGTCTGAAAAGGCAGCAGGCTGTATGATTCCAACTGCGACATTCTGGAAAAGGCAAAACGGGGAGGACAATTAAAGGACCAGGGGTTGGGGGAGGATGGGGTGAAAAGGTGAAGCAAGGAGCATTTTTAGGGCAGCAAAACTACCCCATACAATACTACAACTGTGCAAACGTGGTTTTTCTGAACCATGGGATCTACAACACCAAGAGTGAAGCCCTAATGTGAACCGTGGGCTTTAGTTAAAAGTCACATATCAATACTGCCTGTCAGTCACAGAAGACGAGCCACACTAAGGCAAGATGTTAATAATAGGGGAAAGTGGCTGGGTGCGGTGGCTCACGCCTGTAATCCCAACACTTCAGGAGGCCGAGGTGGGCAGATCACCTGAGGTTAGGAGTTCAAGACTAATCTGGCCAACATGGTGAAACCTCGTTTCTATTAAAAATACAAAAATTAGCCTGGCCTGGTGGCGGGCACCTGTAATCTCAGCTACTCGTGAGGCTGAGGCAGGAGAATTGCTCGAAGGCAGAGGTTGCAGTGAGCCAAGATCACACCACTGCCCTCCAGCCTGGGTGACAGAGTCAGACTCCGTCTCAAAATAATGATAATAATATAATAGGGGAAAGTGCCTGTGAAGGGGTATTATGGAATCTCTGTACTCTGATCAATTTTTCAGTAAACCTAAAACTGCCCTAAAGATATAAAGTCTGTTAACTTCTTTAAAAAGTAAAAACATTAAGTATTGGAAGCAAATTTGGAAATAATTTGAGGACGTGGAAAGCATTTTTTAAAAAGGAAAACCCAAAGCCAGGCATGATGGCTTGCGCCTGTAATCCCAGCACTTTGGGAGGCCAAGGAGGGTGGATTACTTGAAGCCAGGAGTTCATGACCAGCCTGGCCAACATGGCAAAACCCCATCTCTATTAAAAAAAAAAAAACATACAAAAATGTTAGCTGGACGTGGTGGCACATGCCTGTAATCCCAGCTGTAATTGGGAGGCTGAAACAGGAGAATCGCTTGAACCCAGGAGGTGGAGTTTGCAGTAAGCCAAGATCGCACCACTGTACTCCAGCCTGGGTGACAGAGTGAGACTCTGTTTCAAAATAAAATAAAATAAAATAAATAAAATAAAATAAAATAAAACTCAGAGGCATAAAAGATTTTCTGTGAAGACAGGAAATCAGTGTGAAAAACTTACGGTAAACTACACCGTAAATTGGAAGGCAAATGACAATCTTGGCAAAAGTATTTACAACAAATAAAACAGACGAAGGATAACTCTATAAGGAGCTGTAAGAAAAGACTCAACAGCCGGCCGGGCGCGGTGGCTCAAGCCTGTAATCCCAGCACTTTGGGAGGCTGAGACAGGCGGATCACGAGGTCAGGAGATCGAGACCATCCTGGCTGACACAGTGAAACCCCGTCTCTACTAAAAAAATACAAAAAACTAGCCGGGCGAGGTGGCGGGCGCCTGTAGTCCCAGCTACTCGGGAGGCTGAGGCAGGAGAATGGCGTGAACCCGGGAGGCGGAGCTTGCAGTGAGCTGAGATCCGGCCACTGCACTCCAGCCTGGGCGACAGAGCGAGACTCCGTCTCAAAAAAAAAAAAAAAAAAAAAAAAAAAAAAAAAAAAAGACTCAACAGCCAACTGGAAAACACAGGCCAATGACTTGAACGCCAAAGAAGTACAAACGCCGATGCATGTCTGAAGAGAGCCATGCTGCCCAGGAAACGGCGAGGGGCAAGTCGCGGCAGTGCCAGGATGAGGAAGACCCAGAGTAAGGGGCTGTGGGGGGCACCCGTGTCATTGCGGAGCCTGGGACTGTGGAACGCTCCTGGTTTTTTTTGGCTGTCTGCTGCTATTAAATCTAAAACCACCCTGCTCTGACTCAGCAGATCAGCCTCTAGGAATCCATTCTGTGCCTTCACTGTGGATTGCAGAGTCCCCTGAAATACATATGTTCAAGCCCTAACCCCCGGTACCTCAGAACATGACGGTATTTGGGGAGAAGGTTGTTGCAGATGTCATTAGCTGGGGTCATGAGGGTAGGCCCTAATCCAGTGTAACGGGTGTCCTTATGAGAAGCTGGTCACATGAAGACAGAGACACAGAGAGAATGCGTGTGCCAACAGAGGCAGAGATTGGAGTGATCTACATGCCAAGAACTGCCAGGAACTGCCGGCAACACTGAAACCTGGAAGAAGCGAGGGCGTGTCCTTCCCCTACAGGTTACAGAGGGAGCACAGCCCTGCTGATGCCTTGGTTTTGGACATCGGGCCCCAGAACTGGGAGAGAATTCGTTTCTGTTGTCTGTAGCCACCTGGTCTGGGGTGCTGTGTTACAGCAGCTCCAGGAGCCTGGCAAGGCCCAGGTGCACACAGACGCAAATGCAGGGATATAGGCACGTGCACACACAGATGTAAGAGCAAAGACGTTCGCTGCGGCAGAATTCACAACACCAAAACGCTGGGCTTGCAGGCTGTGTCCTTCCACAGGACACATTCATGGGACAGCATGAGGTTGCTAGAAAGAGTGCACACAGACGGAATGACAGAAGCACATGCAGGCTGTGCAGGACGACTCCACACGAGGAGCACACACACGCAGGTTTGTGCCTACACACAAACCTACACAGGTGTTGGACAAGTATTTGTGGTGTCAACCTAAAAAGAAACTCAGAGACAAGCTCTCCAAATAAGCGAATTTATTTGGGAATGGTGGATAATTGCAATTCGGGGTAGGCAAGCTTTGGCAGGCTATAGGTATATCCAAGGGAGTTGGGGAAAAGGGGAATCTTAAAAACAAAACGGGCCGGGTGCGGTGGCTCACGCCTGTAATCCCAGCACTTTGGGAGGCTGAGGCAGGTGGATCACCTGAGGTCAGGAGTTCAAGACCAGCCTGGCCAACATGGAGAAACCCCGTCACTACTAAAACTACAAAAATTAGCTGGGTGGGGTGGCTTGCGCCTGTAATCCCAGCTACTTGGGAGGCTGGGGCAAGAGAATTGCTTGAACTCAGGAGGCGGAGGTTGTGGTGAGCCAAGATTGCACCACTGCACTCCAGCCTGGGAGACAGAGCGAGACTCCATCTCAAAAACAACAACAACAAAAATAAGAACAAAAAAGAAGCCCACATAAGCTGTTTTCAGAGCCAAGGGTCTTTTACAGGAGTCTATTACAGGAGCTGGAATTAGTGCGTGGGTTAAGACAGTCATTGCTGGTCAAGCGTCTGTCTGGAGTAGTGCAACCCTGAGGGCGCCCTGTGGGTCCTGGAACTGTCTCCGCGCAGGCGTCTTGGGCTGCGTCCTGTCACAGGCCTCTTGTCTGAGGACTTCAGGGCCACCCCAACTCCATGGTAGCGGCGGCTTTCACAGTGGACACACTCCACCATCAGGAGAGTTCATTCCACCGGAGCGGGGGCAGTAAGGGGACTTCACCCTTTGTGCCGTATTTCCCGGAGAGCAGAAGTCTCGTGTGAATTTAACTGGGAATAAACTTCACTAAAATGACGTGCACGTAGCTCTCTTTTGTAGACAAAAGTTGCCTGATGTATTGGTCAAGGGAACCCAAACTGTATTCCACCCCTACTGGCGAGAGAACATCTCTTCACGTCAGACAAATCAGACCCCGCGGGGATCCACGGTGAGGGGGTTTGGCTGTGTATGAAGGACAGGACAGGGCAGTACACGAGCGAGGAAGAGGATGTGAGCCTGGGTGTTCTGGGCCCCAAGTGGAAGGTCTCATCTGCTGTGCTGTGGGCCAGACACCCAGGGCCGACCCCTGGCCACTCAGCAGGGGATGTGCTGTGGGGAGCTTGTGCAGTGGCGAGTTCCGTGCAGGCATGGCAGGGCTTGTGTGGGGGGGTCTGCAGCTGGATGGTCCTTGAGAGAGGAGCCACGCGGCCAGGCATCAGCACCCCTCCATCTCCTAGTTCCTGGATGCGGCCCCAGGAAGGGGCGTAACCTGGGGACAAACATCCACTTCAGCCAAGGTCAAAGCAGAGGGAGTGGTCCCTGAGGGCTGTGGCCAGCAACGCTCAGCAGCCGCCAGGAGGGGCGGCCGCAGGGGGATTGGAGAAGTGCGTTCTCAGCCTCCCCAGTAGCTGGGACAACAGGCATCCACCACCATGCCCAACTAATTTTTGTATTTTTAGTAGAGTCGGGGTTTTACCATGTTTGCCAGGCTGGTCTCAAGCGCCTGACCTCAAGTGATCCGCTTGCCTCAGCCTCCCAAAGTGCTGGGATTACAGGCATGAGACACCATGCCCGGCCTAGGGCTGGATTTTATCTATGGGATTAAAGGGAAAAATGGAATCAGGAAAAGAGTAGGACTAGGTTTGCATTTGCACACTAAACAGATTTGGCCGGGAGGATCTGCCCTGAAGAACAAGGCAGAAGCCGTCAGTTCCGCTGAGGTGCTACGAAAGACTCGGTGTATTTCCCTTCAGATCTCTCTCCTCTCCCAACCATAAGTCATCTGAGAGGGTCACTCCGTCTCTCCAGTCGCGTGTCCAGGTGACAGACCTCAGGCCCCTTTAGGAAATCCCTAGATGCTCAGGCGTGTGGCTCCAGGGGCGCGGTCAGCCGGGTTGCTGAGTAAACCCGAAGGAAGGTGATGCGTGATGGAGAGCATGTCCTACTGCTCAGCGGCCGCCGTACAGCACCCAGGCTGCTGGGCCCACCAACATCTGTTCAGCAGTGTCCAAATACTGGCATTTTAACTAGCCACTCACTTTCCTTACTCCTTTTCAAATCGATTGTTTCCACCCTTTCCCCTCTCCGCATCGTGGTTTTTGTCATCTCCCACATCTGGAGTTGCAAAAAGGCCCTGAGGCAGCCGGGCATGGTGGCTCACGCCTGTAATCCCAGCACTGTGGGAGGCTGAGACGGGTGGATCACAAGGTCAGGAGTTCAAGACCAGCCTGGCCAAGATGTTGAAACCCCGTCTCTACTAAAAATACAAAAATTAGCTAGGCGTGGTGGCGGATGCCTATAATCCCAGCTACTTGGGAAGCTGAGGCAGAGAATTGCTTGAACCCAGGAGGCAGAGGTTGCAGTGAGCCAAGATCGTGCCACTGCACTTCAGCCTGGGCGACAGAGCGAGACTCCGTCTCAAAAAAAAAAAAAAAAAAGCCCTGAGGCCGTGATGCACATGCTGAGCAGCTGGTCCGCAGGACAGGGGCCCGCAGCAACTCATGGACACGGTGGCCGTGGTCCCCGCTGGAGACACTGCAGCTGGAGGTGGGGTAAGTGGACTCAGCACCTTTGAAGTAGTGTGACTAGAAGACGAGGCTGGCCAACCCCTCTGTGGAAAGCACACAGCCCTCCAGCTGTGGCAATGGGTGTGCAGGCCACAGGTTCACCTTTCCTAAGGCAGGGCTGCGCTACCTTTGCTTGGATTGTGTGAGGTATCATGGTACTGCCGTCAGTTGCCACACTTCTCAAGTGTGCGTGTGGGTAGCGGAGGAGTGGGAGTGAGTGATTCTGGTGATGTCATGCTCAGGTGCATGACAGCTGGTCTCCCCTCATCGAGTTACCACTGTAATCGGACTCCAGGCTTCCACCATCGGCCCTTGAATTTTACACAGGATGGTTGGCCCTGGGAAAAGGAGCCTCTGAAGTTTTAAAATCCAATGTGGCTCCAACATTAAGCTCACACTGGGGACCAGCTCAAAACCCACCCATTTCACATTCCCCAAAACGTTTCACTTGGTGGGCCTGTGATTTAGCTCCCAAGAGGTCACAGATACAAACACAACAAAGCGAGCTATTAGGGCTGGATGTGCTGGACGTGCACTCAGTGACGCAGCTGCCCCTCCACCCTGGCCCAGGTCAGGTTCTGCCAACCCCACACGCATACTCTTCGTTAGAAGGGTCCTGATGTGTTTGAGGACCTGTAAGACTGGCATGCACGGCAGACCCCATGAACACCCAGAACGACAGTGAGTAGAGTTGATGATACGTTATAACCAGAATGACCCCCAAATATCTTTATTTACTTGGCATTGTACTTCCCAAAGAATATTGCAGCCACTGGGCCTCCCTTCAGAGTGCAGAGAGGCAGCTCCAGGAGCTGAGCCTGCTGGGATGCAACTCCTCCTCCTAGCACCATGGACTCCTTCATCTTTCAGTCAAGGCTGCCAGTGGCCACCACGTGGCCCTCCTGTTCCTGGAGCCCTCAGCTGCATTTGCCACCTGCTCTCTCAATGGACTTTTTGAGATGGAGTCTCACTCTGTCGCCCAGGCTGGAGTGCAGTGGCATGATCTTGGCTCATTGCAACCTCCGCCTCCTGGGCTCAAGCGATTCTCCTGCCTCAGACTCCTGAGAAGCTGGGATTACAGGCGCCCGCTACCATGCCCAGCCAATCTTGGTGGACTTTACACTGGGCACGTGTGCGCTAAGTGCTGACACAAAGGCCAGGCAAGTGTTCCCTGGAGACAGAGGGGTGGAAGGCTAGGTCATAGGCATGGCTGTCAACGGACGCTGCTGTGCACCCATTCTGGCCACAAAGTAGCTTCATGCATCCTCTGCCCGGTAAATGCAGAGAAAACTCGGTTCTACAGGCCCACAGGGAGTGATGGCTGCTGGCCCTGGGAAGGAAGGTGCTCCTTACGGACACCTGCTGTGAGCCCCTCCTGTCGCCCCACCCCGCCCGGGAGGGTGGAGCTCGTGGTGAGGCAGCCAACAGGACAAGATGCGGGGCCAGGAGGCCTCCTCACCCCCACGGCCTCCTCACCACCATTCTCTCCCCAGGGAGAGACCCCCACACCCCCACGGCCTCCTCACCACCATTCTCTCCCCAGGGAGAGACCCCCACACCCCCACGGCCTCCTCACCACCATTCTCTCCCCAGGCCTCTTCTCTGAGCCTGACCTTCTCCAGCGACCCGGGGAGGCAGGAAGGGAAGCCTGAGAGTTAGAAGGAAAGACAGCTAAGAGCAGCAGCCTGACCGCAGCTGAGCGTGGCCGTGCTCCTCCCTGGGGAAATGCCAAGGGAGGGACCCCCTGCTCTACCCGGAGACCCAGAGCCCTGCTAAGCAGGGTGGAAAGCCTGGGTGCAGCCTGGGGGGTATCGCGACTGTGGCCCAACCATCCAGTGTGTGAGCCCTGGATGACGGGGCCAAGAGCCAAGGCAGCCCACTTGGACAACTGACCATGATCCGCTGAGGCAGCGCATTGCCCACGTCTCTGCTATTCACGTTTAATCCCGCACAAGCGCATCGCAAAGTGACAGCATCGTGAAGGACTAACCACCAGGCACAGGTGACCCCGGATGCGGCCAGCAGCTTCCTGCAGGGTGCTCAAAACCCAACTCTTTATGATCCATTGTGTCTACTGCGGAAACATCAGCTGCTCCGTCCCCACCTGCGCTCAAGCACCTGAAGGCCCTTCCAACGGCGCCCACTGGGCAGAGGACAAACCAGACACAAAACACACACGCGCTTTTACCAGCCTGGACTCTGTAAGAGAAAGGCGCCCACATATCCCCCGGGGAGATTTCCACTTACCCTGCAGGGCCCTCACGGCCTCACTGGGCTCTACCAGGGCCTGCCCTGCAGGGGGAGGTACTTTCCTGCACAGGGTCTGTGGGCCAGGACAGACGCCAAGGAGCTTCTGCTTCGGGCTGAATCGTCACCCTGAAATTCCCAAATGGAAGCCCTGGGCCCAATGTGACGGTATAAGGAGGTCTCTGGGAGGTGATTTGGCTTCGATGGGGTCATGGGGTAGGCCCTGCCCATGGAATCTGGGCCCTCACAAGGAAGAGATGACACCAAGGTCCCTCCCCAAATGCGGACACCTCTGAACCAGGAGGCGCTCGCCGGAAACGGACCCTGTTGGCACCTCTACCTCGGACTTCCAGCCTGCAGAGCTGGAGAGCATAAACCCGTGTTCTCTGTGCTGCCGCCTGTGGTGTCCCGGTGAGGCAGCCTTGTAACTCCATGACCGACAGCTGCTCTCTACAATCTTCAGTGAGCACGAAAACACTCATATTCATGCTGTAAATAAAAGATTTGGGGTATTTTCAAACACACCAACCTCCCAGCTTCAACAGCTGTCAACGTTCAGCCAATACCGTTCTTTCTCCTTTTTATTAGAATTTTAAAGCACATCCCAGGCGCCACGTCATTTCCCCACAAACACGTCCAAATGCATCTGAGTGAGGATTCTCAGGTAACCCTGTGTCACTATCACTGCCAACAGCCAATTTCTCACCCCGCCCAACTCACAGCCCATCCGCCGACTCAGTCCACCCGCCCGACTCAGCCCCTGCCCACATTTCCAAGATTGTCTAAAAGTGACTTTGCACTTGGTTTGTTCATATCAGGGTCACACACAGCCTGCTCAGCCTTTCTGTGTGCCCGGCTTCCAGTGGAAAGGTTGCCTTCTGGTGGCATCTCTGGCCGGGTCTGGCTCGGGGCTTCCTCTTGGTGTGTTCAACCTTCTCCTGGTCCCCGTTTCTTGTAAACTCGTTTCTGATTCCAGCATTACGTGTGCATGTGTTGGCTGGAATTCTTTTTTTTTTTTTTTTTTTTTTTTTTGAGACAGAGTTTCAGTCTTGCTCCCCAGGCTGGAATGCAGTGGCGCAACCTTGGCTCACTACAACCTCCACCTCCTGGATTCAAGCGATTGTCCTGCCTCAGCCTCCCGGGTAGCTGGAGTTTCAGGCGTGAGCCACCGCACCTGGCCTGGCTGCAATTCTTAAAGAAAAACAGGCAAAAGCAAAAATCCTTCAACAATTCAGCTAACCTGAAACACGGCAGTGTCCCCGATCCATTTCCACAGGGGTCCCACTGGCAGATTTTTATTTCTGGCTGGATAGGACACCTTAAGTTTCAAACAAAGAGGTCACCTCTTCCCCATGAAATGCACTATGGTGAATATACGGCCACCTCACTGCCCTGAGACCCAACTCGATCTGCCAATTTCAGGTGCGTGACCCAGGCTCTGACCAACAGAGCTGGGTGGGGGCCATCCCTGCAACACTGGGGGTGGCCCTGACCTAACCGGCTGAGCACCACTCCCTAATCCTTGAATACGGCTCGGTATGACAAAGGCTCTTGTTTCTATGGCCCAGTGCAGAGGCTGCAGGAGGGTCTCTGCCTCTGTGCAATGCCTCGCCCAAGACAGAGACGGGAAGGGAAGCCAGACCAGGCAGCAAGCATGGAGTGCGGAGCCAGGGAGGAGAGGCCCAGCAGACAGCGACTCAGGGCCAGGGTGCAGTCCGAGCCAGACAGCTGTGAGCACCGGGCAGGCTTCTCCACCTCTGCGCCTGGCCTGGCATGTGGCTCCGTGGTCGCACATGCTCTCAGCACATCCCCAGGGTGCCCGGCACCGGGGTGCAGCCCCTGCCATCTCCAGAGCCCCCACCATCTCCGGCGTACCCATGGATTCACTTCTCCCACCTGGCAGTTTTCCCAGTAAAACTTCTCGGGGGACTGGAGAGCTCTGAGGACTGAGAAGGCTTCTTTTCAGGCTGATTTTCCAGGCTGAAGAGCAACTTCTCACAGCAGCTCTCCCTCAGGGCCCAGTACTCCCGCAGAGGTACAGCACCCCAGCTTCGGGGGCCCCTACACCTCCCCGTGCCTGTGAGTTCTTTGATGCCGCGTGAAGAAGCCCAGGTGGCGGAATCCTTTCCCGCAGTGGCCGCACTCGTAGAACCTCTTTGTCAGGTGCAGCCTCCGGTGGATGCTGAAGCCCTTGGGCCACCGGAAGGACTTGCCACACTCGGCACAAGTATAGGGCTTCTCCCCGCTGTGGACCCTCTGATGGTGGCTGAGGTTCTCCTTGGTCCGGAAGGCCTTGCCGCAGTCCGCGCAGTAGAACGGCCGCTCCCCGGTGTGCACCAGCTGGTGTCTGAGAAGGTTGGATTTCTGCTTGAAGGCTTTCCCACAGTCGCCGCACGAGTAGGGCCTGTGTTCGGTGTGGACCTTGCGGTGCTGGGCCAGGCGGTCCTTCAGGCTGAACGCCTGCCCGCATGCCTCGCAGCAGAAGGGCTTCTCGTGCGTGTGGTTCTTCTGGTGACGCTGCAGGTTTGAAGCCCACCGGAAGGTCTGGCCGCACTCGGGGCACTTGAAGGCCTTGGTCCCCGTGTGCACCGTCTGGTGAGCGAGCAGCCGGCTGTGGCAGCTGAGCGCCTTCCCGCACGTGCCGCAGATGAACGACAGCTCCATTGCGCACTGCTTCCGGCGCTCTCTGCGGCCCGGCCGCTGCCCACAACACTTCGTGAGCATCTGACAAGCAAAAGCCGTGGGCTTGGCGTCTGTCCTTTCTGGAGCAGCTCTGGGAAGCTGCCCGTCATCCGCGTCCGGCCCGAAGCTCTTCCGAAAGCTGCTTCCCTCCCTGGTTCTTTCTCGCCTCACATGGGTTTTCTTATGAGCCCAAGTTGGATGGTCACAGCGTCTCTTGGGGTCTGCAGATTTCCTTGCCCCTGTGGAAGGAACAGATATCCTTACACAGAAGCCAGTGGCCCGTGGCCAGGCAGTGCCTCCTGCTGTGTGCGTCAACTGGCTTCTATCTACTCAGCTCATTCCACGTGGCTACAAGTGATCAGGAAAACTCGTTCAAAGAAACACAGATGAGCCACAAAGATCAATAGCGAAAACCAAGATGAGCTCAGATGGTTCCCCAGCCCCGGTGGCACGCAGGACACCTGGCACTGCTACGTGAGGGAGCACCGACACATGGCTGCCAATCAACAGAAGCAACTGGGCCAAGAGAATGTCCTTTCACCCTGTCCACGCCCGCAAGCCCCGCTCATGCAGATGGAGGTGGTGCCAGGATATCATCTGGAAGATGGGTAGCTCCACGTGATTCTCAACCACTCAGCCTCGGAGCCATAGCTCCCTCCAGCTGGATACTCCACAGGCCCAGGGACCCGACACTCCCCAGCCGGGGGCTCCATAGGCCCAGGGACCCGACACTCCCCAGCCGGGGGCTCCACAGGCCCAGGGACCCTACACCTCCCCAGCCGGGGACTCCACAGGCCCAGGGACCCTACACCTCCCCAGCCGGGGACTCCACAGGCCCAGGGACCCTACACCTCCCCAGCCGGGGGCTCCACAGGCCCAGGGACCCTACACCTCCCCAGCCGGGGGCTCCACAGGCCCAGGGACCCTACACCTCCCCAGCCGGGGGCTCCACAGGCCCAGGGACCCTACACCTCCCCAGCCGGGGACTCCACAGGCCCAGGGACCCTACACCTCCCCAGCCGGGGACTCCACAGGCCCAGGGACCCGACACTCCCCAGCCGGGGGCTCCACAGGCCCAGGGACCCTACACCTCCCCAGCCGGGGACTCCACAGGCCCAGGGACCCGACACTCCCCAGCCGGGGGCTCCACAGGCCCAGGGACTTCCCAGGGCTCGTGTTCACGTAGCTGCTCCATCCCATTCTGAAAATCTAAGTAAAAAGCAAACCCCCTCTGACCACTGCCCCAAGAGCACCCCTCACCTAATGGAGGGAAGCACGGCCACTGTCCCAGTTTTGCAAACAGGGATGTGAAGCAAACTCCTACCCAGAGCCACATACCTGGAGACCCTCACGTGCAGTCAGTACCAGGCCTGTGGCTGTAGGTCAGACACCTACACCAACGGCCTCCGCCAGACAGCACCTGGGTGGCTAGGTGCAGCCTTCAAGCGTCACTCTGGCCTCAGGCCCCTCCCAAGCTGCAGCTGTACGTCATCCTGCGCCACCGTGCCTTGCGAGCCCCGGCCCCCGGCCAGTGTCCATCAGGGCAGGAGCGTGGCTGCCCCATGTCTCTAAGGCCTAAGTTAGAGAGCGGCTGTGTGTCCACTCTCCCATGGGAAGGACGCACCCTCGGTCACTGCAGTGTGCTGAGCACTCACCCAGGAGCTGTGGCCACAGGGACGGGGCCAGCCGAGCCCAGACAACCCAGCACTCACCTGGCCAGTGGCCCCTCTGCACTGCCTGGAGCTCAGGTCTCTCCCGGTCTTCAACCCACGGCTCCTCCCACTGTTCCAGGCGAGAGACGAGGTCTGGTCTGGGGCTGCAAAATCCTTTTCAAAGGAGAGAAAAGGTTCTGTTTTACTTGTACTGAGGACAAAGCGAGGGTTGAGGCTCAGAGCAGTTCTGCACTAGCCTAAGAGGCCAGGCAAGCCCAGCCCTCGGGGCGGCCCTGGAGAAGCTACCCTGAAGCAGAGATGACAGGAAGGGAGGGGCCTGGACACCAAGGCCCACGGAAGGCCCTGACAAGGTCAGAGGAAGGAAGATGAGGCTGCCTCCAGGGAGCCTGAGAGAAATGCCAAGTGGGCCCCTCTGTCTACACAGGCCAAGAACTTCCAGCTCCTGAGTCCCCTCGGCTGGGAGGCCCCATGACCATCCTGGACCAGCCAGGCCCGGAGGCAGCGGCAGAGCTCACCCCACGCTCAGCCCGCGCTCACCCCGCTCACCCCGCGCTCACCCAGCACTCGGCCCGCGCTCACCCAGGGCAGCCATACTGCTGAAGTTGTCCAGCATCACGTCCCGGTAGAGGGCCCTCTGGCTGGGTTCCAGACACGCCCACTCCTCCCTTGAGAAGTAGATGGCCACGTCCCTGAAGGTCACCGGCTCCTGCAACACACACAGCTCCCGAAGTGGCCATTCCGAAGAAAAAGAAGGCTCAGCCCACAGGTCTGGGCGGGAAGGGGGAATCAGGGTGGCCCTGCTGTGGACTGATTGTTTGCATCCCCTAAATCCATATACTGAAGCCCGGAGCCCTGAGTGGCTGTGTCTGGAGATGGGCCTCTGTGGAATAGATTAAGGCTAAGTGAGGTCAGAAGGGTGGGGCCCTTACCCATGGGCCCGGTCCTCACAGGAGACTCCAGAGAGCTCCCCACCTCCCTCACCGCACACGCGTCAACACAGCACAACAGTGGCTGTCTGCAAGCAGGCCACTGGCCCCGCCAGAAACCAGATCTGCAGCACTCTGATCTTGGACATCAGCCTTCAGAACAGAGGAAGTGCCTGTCTGTAAACTGCCCAGTGTGTTGTACTTGGTTACGGCAGCTCTAGTGGACTAAGACAATCTACTCTATTTTCCTACAACAGCCACTATTCTCCTAGTGTCAATGAATCCAATTTTCTTTTCTTTCCTTTTTTGAGATGGAGTTTTGCTCTGTCACCAGGCTGCACAATCTCAGCTCACTGCAAGCTCCGACTCCCAGGTTCAAGCAATTCTCCTGCCTCAGTCTCCCGAGTAGCTGGGACTACAGGCGTCCGCCACCATGCCCAACTAATATTTTGTATTTTTTTTTTTTTTTTTTTTTTTTTTTTTTTTTTTTTTTTTTTTTTGAGACGGAGTCTCACGCTGTTGCCCAGGCTGGAGTGCAGTGGCGCGATCTCGGCTCACTGCAAGCTCCGCCTCCCGGGTTCCCACCATTCTCCTGCCTCAGCCTCCTGAGTAGCTGGGACTACAGGCGCCCGCCACCGCGCCCGGCTAATTTTTTTTGTATTTTTAGTAGAGACGGGGTTTCACTGTGGTCTCGATCTCCTGACCTTGTGATCCGCCCGCCTCGGCCTCCCAAAGTGCTGGGATTACAGGCTTGAGCCACCGCGCCCGGCCAATATTTTGTATTTTTAGTAGAGATGGGGTTTCACCATGTTAGCCAGGATGGTCTCAATCTCCTGACCTCGTGATCCACCCGCCTCGGCCTCCCAAAGTGCTGGGATTACAGGCATGAGGCATTGCACCCGGCCCCAATTTTCTTTTATCTTTCCCCGCCCCTTAAGAGAGAAGGCAAAAGGGCAGACATGGGCACAGTGCCTGGGAAACCGCTGCCACAGACCCTCCCCGCGTGTGTGCTGGGGTCTCAGGCAGCCGGCAGGGCAGAAGGGAGGCTGCGCTCGGCAGCGGCAGGGCTCACCTGGGCCGTGTCCATGGGAACAGCGAGGCCACGCCTCTGGGGAAGCACAGCGCCAAGGAGGGCAGATCTGCGGAGACAAGAAATGTAAGAGGGCGTAGCCAGCCCAGGAATGCCCACCCCACCTGACCGCAGGAGCCCCCCACTCAGCAAATCAAGGGGAATTCAGGAAAAATGAGTGATGCACACGCAGGGTCTGCTCTGTAACTACCGACAGCCACCAGGTGTGGGGAAATTTGGCAGTGGTGAGGAGTCAACATATCTTTAAGGGACAGCTGGGTGCGGTGTGCCACCTGCCACACACAAGAACTCTGAAATACCAGACAGCAAGCCAGGCCTGTCACCAGAGGAGGACAGAGGCCAGCCACTGCTGGCTGAAAGCCAATAGCTTAGCTGCAAACACATGACTGGAGAGTCTAACCGCAACTGAGGCGTCTGGGGCTCCTCAGGAGACAGGCGGGCAGCCGTTCCCGCGGCGCTGTGCCCGGAGGATGCTCTCGGGTACGCTACGAGGAGGCCACCTGGCAGCCTTCCCCCAAGCGAAAACCTGGGGGAAGGTTTTCAACCACTGCACTCCAGCCTGGGTGTCAGACTGAGACCCTGTCTCAAAAAAAAAAAAAGCCCCGAGAAATCCCATTAATCTTCACTCAGTCTCCAGATCAAGCCACGAGCTCCCCTAAACCTTAGGGTCCGGGCCCACTGAGATCCAGCTTCTACCCCCAGGTCTGTGGAGAACCACCCTGGCATCCCACTGCCCTCCTGCCACAGTGGGTCCTGCCTCCTTCCTGAGTAAAGCTCAGAGCCCCAATATGCAGAAGAGGCCAGCCCCACAGGCGCCCCTGAGAAGAGACAGAACCCGCTGGAGGAAGATGGCCCATGCCTGGTTACCTTGTCCGGGGAGGGGAGGAGATGTTGCTCTAGACCCTACAGACACGGAAGTATCATAAAGGGCTGTCAGGAGCAACTCATGCAAACAGGTTCAGCAACTGAGATGAAACGGACAAACTCCACGAAAAACACAGGACTATGAAACTGACGAAGGGAAGCCAGGCAGCCGCCCATCTGAAGGGAACTGAAAATGTAACTTGAACCCTTCCCATGAGGAAAATACCACACCCAGCTGGGTTCCCTGGTAAGCTCCACCAAAGCCTACGGGAGCACAGTTCTGATCTTAGAAGCTATTTAGTGAACAGAGGAAGAGCAGACACTATCCAGTCTGTCTTAATGAGGCCAGCAAAACCCAAACCAAAAACCCGATAGAGATATTACAAGGGGCCAAGCACAGTGGCTCACGCCTATAATCCCAACACTCTAGGAGACTGAGGCAGGAGGACTGTTCGAAGCCAGGAGTTGCCCAACCTGTCTCTATAAAAAATAGAATTAGCGGGGTGTGGCGGTGGACATACGCAGTCCCAGCTACTCAGGAGGCTGAGGTGGGCGTATTGCTTGAATACGGGAGGCACAGGTTGCGGTGAGCTGAGCTCATGCCACTGCACTCCAGCCTAGGTGTCAGACTGAGACCCTGTCTCAAAAAAAAAAAAAAAAAGATATTACAAAAAAATTACCTACCAAACTCTCACAAACACAAATTTTCAAAAAATATTAGGAAGCCAAATCCAGCAGTTTATAAAAAGAATTCTCGGTCATGACCAAGTGACGTGGACCCTAAGAGTACACAGCTGGTTTGATCCCCATTAGCTGCAGCTGGTGCCCAGAAGGCTCCCACCACCACCTGTGTTCAACACTCACTGCAGGGGGCAGCTCCCTCGGCGTTCACCCCTGCCCCTCGTCCCTCCCACCTCCAGCACAGCAGGTACACAGACCTTCCCTTTCTCCTTCTGACACTCACAGGTGGCCACATTAACTGCTACATGTTTTCAGGAATATACTTTCAACTGGAGATTTTTTTTTCACCCTTTCAACAGCATGGCATCAACTTTAATCACGATGACTTCCCGAACATTTGAAAACGACATAACTAACCACATTAACAGAATAAAGGAGAAAACCATATGACAGCTATTATCTCAATAGATGCAGAAAAGGCATTTGTTAAAACTCAAGACCTAATCCCAACAAAAAATCTCAGCAAACAAGGAACAGAAGAAAACTTCCTCATCCTGGCAAACCTGCAAACAACATCCTGCTTCATGGGCCACTATGGAACTCTTTGCCTCTGAGACCAGGAACAAGCAGGGCTCTCTACCCACTGCTTCTCTTTATCACCTTATTGGAGGCCTGAGCCAGTGCAAGGAGGTAGAAAAAATACACAAAGCCATAAGATTACAAATAAAGAAGTAGGTCGGGCGCGGTGGCTTATGCCTAGAATCCCAGCACTTTGGGGCGCCGAGGCGGGTGGATCACCTGAGGTGGGGAGTTTGAGACCAGCCTGGCCAATATGGTGAAACCCCATCTCTACTAAAAATACAAAAAGTAGCCAGGCATGGTGGCAGGCACCTGTCATCCCAGCTACTTGGGAGGCTGAGGCAGGGGAATCGCTTGAACCTGGGACGTGGAGGTTGCGGTGAGCCAAGATCGCACCATTGCACTCCAGCTTCGGCAACAAGAGCGAAACTCCATCTCAAAAAAAAAAAAAAAAAAATTTCACAAATTGGAGGTAGAAGTTGTAGTGAGCCAAGATTGTGCCACTGCACTCCAGCCTGGGTGACACAGAGAGACTGTCCTCACAACATTGGGGTAGGCAAACATTTATTTCCTGGATCCCCAAAAGCACTTTAAAAAAATTACAAATTCAGGCTGGGTGCAGTGGCTCACGCCTGTAATCCCAGCACTCTGGGAGGCTGAGGTGGGCGGATCACCTGAGGTGGGGAGTTCGAGACCAGCCTGGCCAACAGGCTCTCTCTTCAATCAAGAAGGGAGAAACCCCTTCTCTACCAAGAATACAAAATTAGCCGGGCGTAGTGGCGCATGCCTGTCATCCCAGCTACTCAGGAGGCTAAGGCAGGAGATTTGCTTGAACCCGGGAGGTGGAAGTTGCGGTGAGCCAAGATCGTACCACTGCACTCCAGCCTGGGCAACAAGAGCAAAACTCTGTCTCAAGAAAGAAAAAAAAAAATCACAAATTGGATTTATCAGAATTAAACATTTTTGTTTTTCATGGCAGTCAAGAAAAAAAATAAAGGAGACTGGGTGCAGTGGCTCATGCCTGTAATCCCAGCACTTTGGGAAGCTAAGGCAGGAGGATTGCTTGAGGCCAGGAGTTTGAGACCAGCCTGGGCAACATAGGGAGACCTCTGTCTCTACTGTTTAATTAAAAAAATTTTTTTAAAAAGGAGACACAAAGGCAAGCCACAGAATAAGAGAAAATATTCCCAATACATGTATCTGACAAAGGACTTATATAAAGAACTGTAACTCCTACAAATCAATAAAAAAGAAATATAAAATTTAAACTGGGCAAAATATTAGAACAGACACTTCAACCAAAGTGATACAACGGTCTATAAAAACATGAAAAGGCACATTGAGCACACGGGTCATGGGTGGTGTTTTCCAATCAAACGACTTGCTGAGTTCCTCTAGCAAGCAGCAATGACCACAGTGATAAAAATAACAGCTCCCGGCCAGGTGCAGTGGCTCACGCCTGTAATCTCAGCACTTTGGGAGGCCACGGCAGGTGGATCACCTGAGGTCAGGAGTTTGAGACCAGCCTGGCTAACATGGTGAAACTCCGTCTCTACAACAAGTGCAAAAAATTAGTCAGGCTACTCAGGAGGCTGAAGCAGGAGAACTCCTTGAACCAGGGAGGCGGAGGTTGCAGTGAGCCAAGATTGTGCCACTGCACTTCAGCCTGGGGGACAGAGCAAGATTCTGTCTCAAACAAAAACAAAAACACCAGCTCCCCTCAGCTGAACAGCTGTGTTTGCACTACAACCTGGGCTGGGCTTCCCAGCCTGGAAAGCAGAGTCGGGGAGAACCGTGAGATAGGCCAGAAAAGGGGCTAAGACCAGATTATTCAAGGCATCCTGAGCCATGGTTTCATGTGTAATGCGACAGAAGTTTAATACAGGAGAACAGAAGGATACTGTCATAGCTGCTTCTTTTCCCCCTAGGCAAATTAACACAGGATTTTTTTTTCTGAGGCAGGGTCTTGCTCTGTCACCCAGGCTGGAGTGTGGTAGCCCAGTCACAGCTCACTGCAGCCTCGACCTCCTGGGCTCAAGTAATCCTCCCACCTCAGTTTCCCCAGTAGCTGGAACCAAAATCGCATGCGCCACCATGTCCTGCAATTGTTTAAATTTTTTGCAGAGAGGGGATCTCACTATATTGCCCAGACCGATCTCAAACTCCTGGCCTCAAGAGATCCCCTGGCCTCGGCCTCCCAAAGTGCTGGGGTTACAGGCGTCAGCCACAGCATCCGGCCTAAGCTACATTTTAAAAATTTATTATTATTATTATTATTTTAATGAGATGGAGTCTCGCTCTGTTGCCCAGGCTGGAGTGCAGTGGCGCGATCTCCGCTCACTGCAACCTCTGTCTCCCAGGTTCAAACGATTCTCTTGCCTCAGCCTCCCCAGAGTAACTGGGATTACAGGTGCACACCACCACACCCGGCTAAATTTTTGTATTTTTTGTAGAGGCGGGGTTTCACCATGCTGGCCAAGTTGGTCTCGAACTCCTGGACTCAATGATCCACCTGCCTCGGCCTCCCAAGTGCTGAGATTACAGGCGGGAGTCACCTCTCCTGGCTAAGCTACATTTTTAAAAAGATCCTCTGTGATGAACAAATGAGAAAGCAGCAAAACAGGATGGGGGTGGGGAGAAGATAGGGAGGCGATCAGGTGAGAGAGGAAGAGCCAGGATTGGGACTTACAGGGTGGGAATGGCAAGGAGGCAAATGGTTCAGTTATGGAGCTAACGCACCAGTGACTGACTGTGCGGCTGGGCGTGGGCAGGAAAGGGGAAGAAGTGAATCTCGGGTTTCTGCCTCCTCCCCTTCGCGGTGGAATGCCTGGGAGGACCAGTGGGTGGGGGGTGGACGTTACAGGAGCTCAGGCTGGAGCAGGGGAGCTTTGAGTGTTATGAACTAAGTCTAAGCGCTTGGGTCTCACCGGAGCGGTGCGGGCTGGAGACACAGGTGTGGAAAGTGTCTATGGGGGATAATGCGGTCACGATCGTGGACGGGGTCAGCCGGGGAGAAACCAGCTTCAAGAGGATACACAACCGGGTCCTGACAAACCTGCAAGTGTAAGGGGCGAGGAGAGAAGAGGAGGCTGAGCCGGAATAAGCCGAAGAACAGCCCCCGAATAGCCGGGGTCACAGGCAGCCTCCCGGGTCTGTCCCAGCAGCCTCCACGCTGGGTTTCACAGCCCTGGGGCGGCCGCAGATTTAGAAGGTCAGACAGTCCACGTCCCAGGGACGGAGGGGCGGCGGGGACACGGGCGCACTCACCACCAGGGCGTCCTCAACAAGGATGCTGCATCCGCTACGCCGCGCCGGTAGCCCAGACTTCTACAAACTTCCCCAGCGGAAGTTGTTATCCGACAGCTTCCGGCCCCTCTAGGAGCCCAAGTCTCGGTGGTGCGCGCAGGCCGCCCAGGCCGTCCAGGCCGCCCGCCTCGCCCCGCCCCGCCTGTGGCTCCGCCCCGGCCAGCAGGCCCCTCCCCATCACAGCCAAACGCCACCACGACCGGCTGATTTTTTTGTTTTTTTTAGTAGAGACGGGAGTTTCACCATGTTGGCCAGGCTGGTTTTGAACTGCGACCTCAGGTGATCCGCCTGCCTTGGCCTCCCAAAGTGCTGGGGTTACTGGCGTGAGCCACGGAGCCCGGCCCTCGTAACCTAAAGTCGGCCTAAAGGTTTCTCCTACAAAGTGAACTGTAACCTAACTGGAGGTGTGAACAGACTGTCACTTGCTCTGGTACCAGTCACTCAGTTCCAGCCAATCAAGGGTGTAGGGTCCAGCCCTATGGGGCTAAGCGAGTGTTCTCCCCGTGTGCGGAGACGAGAGATTGTAATAAATAAAGACACAAGACAAAGAGATAAAGAGAAAACAGCTGGACCGAGGGGACCACTACCATCAAGACGCGGAGACTGTTAGTGGCCCCCAAGGGCTGGGCACGCTGATATTTATCGCATACAAGACAATGCAGGATGTGCAGCCCAGGCCCAAGGGCGCTGGCGCAGGGCCCCATCACGTGCAGGGGACTCTACCAGCTAGTAGGTGGTGCCAAACAAGTGTTTGGGCCCTGACTGTGGAGGCCAAGGTGTTTATGAGACTGGCGCTGCCCATCGTGACTGGGTGCTGTTGGAGCTACCAGTCGCACATCCAAGGGGCCAGCAGTTTACTGGGAGATGGAAGTGGAGTCTAGGATTGGGCTTGGGCAGGTCCAGAAGACACAAGGATGGCCCAGGTCCCCGTGCCACCCTCTGTCTTCTGGGCCTCTCCCCAAGCCCACGCCTGTGGCTCCATGGAGAGGTCCCTGAGCCCTGCTGCAGGAGACGGGTAGTCTCATACCTGGCTTATGGAGGGGCCCGGTGTGCTCTGAGGCCCTCCAGACAGAGCAGGGCTCCTGTGGCGAGGCAGTCGGTGAAGTGCAGCTCCGGCCCACTTCACAGTGGCCCAGCGGGTCCCCAAACCAAAAGCCAATGCTAGAGCTCCAGAGCCTAGAAGCCACGCCCTGTAGCGCAGTCTTCACCTGTTGGGAACAGCCCCCCAAAATCTGGCCATAAGCTGGCCCCAAAACTGGCCATAAACAAAATCTCTGCAGCACTGTGACATGTTCGTGATGGCCATGACGCCTACGCTGGAAGGTTGTGGGTTTACCAGAATGAGGGCAAGGAACACCTGGCCCGCCCAGGGCAGAAAACCACTTAAAAGTATTCTTAAACCACAAACAATAGCATGAGCGATCTGTGCCTTAAGGACATGCTCCTGCTGCAGATAACTAGCCAAACCCATCCCTTTATTTTGGCCCATCCCTTCGTTTCCCATAAGGGATACTTTTAGTTAATCTATTATCTATAGAAACAATGCTAATGACTGGCTTGCTGTTAATAAATACGTGGGTAAACCTCTGTTCACAGCTCTGAGCTCTGAAGGCTGTGAGACTCCCTCATTTCCCACTTCACTTCCCTATATTTCTGCATGTGTGTCTTTAATTTCTCTAGTGCCCCTGGGTTAGCGTCTCCCTGACTGAACTGGTCTTGGCAAGTGGCGTCCATCGTGGGAGCTCCAATCCAGGTGGAAGGGTTGCCGGAGTGATGGCTGGAGAACGTGGAACTAAGCTGGAGGACACCTGAGTACTCTTAAAGCAATCCCCGTGGTGAGTAAGAAGGGGAGCTTGGGAGCATCAGGGTAACAATGGGACAAGTGTGGGGTCTGGTTCATTCTGCCTTGGAACTTTTTCACACTGATGATGAGGAGGAAGGAGAGTATAACGAAGTAACAGAAGAGGGTACAGAGCAGGTTTGTTTTCCAGCTAAAGCTAAAGCAGCAAAGGAGGGAGAGGTTCAGCCCTACCCTTCTGCACCCCTCATTATTATTTTGAAGAAAAAGACCCTCCAGATCTTTCTTTTCCAGAGGACACTGGGGGAAAAGTAGTTGCCCCAGTGACTGTTCGAGCAGTGCCTCAAGCGATCGCTCTCAGTTCTATTCAGGCAGGAATTCAGCAAGCTGGAAGAAAGGGTGATTTAGAGGCTTGGCAGTTCTTAGAATACACCCCTCAGATCAACAGGGAAATATTATAGCTACATTTGGGCCTTTTCCTTTAAAATTCAGAAAAGCACATTTAGTTGATTATATCAACTCCTGTGATGGTGTCAGAGGTAATCTGCACAAGCCTACTCTGCTAGCACAGGCAATGGCAGGATTGAGAGTGGATAAAGGAAATACTCCATTTCCCGGAGCTTGTTTTAACTGTGGGAAGCATGGTCATACTGAAAAAGAATGTAGAAAAAAATCAGTGAGTCAGGCCGCCAGATAGGGGAAAAAAGGAAACTGCTGAGCCTGAAATATGTCCAAAATGTAAAAAAAGGAAAACACTGGGCTAGTCAGTGTCACTCTAAGTTTGATAAAGGTGGGAACTCGATTTTGGGAAACGCCATGAGGGGCCCATCCCGGCCCCATTCCAAACTGGGGCATTTCCAGCTCAGGCCATTCCCTCAGCCCTGTACGATGTCTGTCCCCGCCACAGCCGGGAGCGCCGCAGTAGATTTATGCTGCACAAACGCTGTGAACCTTCTGCCTGGGGAACCCCCACAAAAGGTCCCAGCAGGAGTCTGTGGACCCTTCCCAGCAGGGATGATCGGATTACTTCTAGGAAGGTCTAGTTTAAGTTTAAAAGGGGTACAAATACATACAAGAGTCATTGATTCAGATTATAACGGGGAAATTCACATTGTTATATCTACTGTTCCCTGGAAAGCAGAGCCAGGAGAGTGCATAGCACAGCTCCTGATTGTGCCGTATTTGGGAATGGGAAAAAGTGAAATTAAATGAACAGGAGGATTTGGCAGCACAAATAAACAAGGCAAAGTAGCTTATTGGGTAAATCAAATCACTGATAAATGTTCTACCTGTGAGGCTGGGCACAGTGGCTCATGCCTGTAATCCCAGCACTTTGGGAGGCCGAGATGGGAGGATCACAAGATCAGGAGATCGAGACCATCCTGGCTAACACAGTGAAACCCCGTCTCTACTAAAAAATACAAAAAACTAGCTGGGCGAGGTGACGGGCGCCTGTAGTCCCAGCTCCTCAGGAGGCTGAGGCAGGAGAATGGTGTAAACCCGGGAGACAAAGCTTGCAGTGAGCTGAGATCCGGCCACTGCACTCCAGCCTGGGCGACAGAGCGAGACTCCGTCTCAAAAAAAAAAAAAAAAATGTTCTACCTGTGAAATAACTACTCAGGGAAAGAAATTTAAAGGTTCGGTAGATACAGGAGCAGATATTTCAATCATCTCTCTACAGCACTGGCCGTCTGCATGGCCAATTCAACCTGCTCAATTTAACATAGTTGGAGTTGGTAAAACCCCTGAAGTGTATCAAAGTAGTTGTATTTTGCACTGTGAAGGGCCCAATGGACAACCTGGGACTATTCAACCAATTATAACTTCTGTACCTATAAATTTATGGGGGAGAGATTTATTACAACAATGGGGAGCACAAGTTCTAATTGCAGAACAATTATGTATTCCTCAAAGTCAACATACGATGTATGAAATGGGGTATGTCCCTCGTATGGGACTAGAAAAAAATTTGCAAGGTTTAAAAGAACAGCTTCAAGCAGAAAGACAAAGTTCCCACCAAAGATTAGGATATCATTTTTGATGGTGGACATTGTTAAGCCTCCAGAACTTGTACTTTTTTTTTTTTTTTTTTTTTTTTTTGAGACGGAGTCTCGCTCTGTCACCCAGGCTGGAGTGCAGTCGCCGGATCTCAGCTCACTGCAAGCTCCACCTCCCGGGTTCACGCCATTCTCCTGCCTCAGCCTCCCGAGTAGCTGGGACTACAGGCGCCCGCCACCTCGCCTGGCTAAGTTTTTGTATTTTTTGTAGAGACGGGGTTTCACTGTGTTACCCAGGATGGTCTCGATCTCCTGACCTCGTGATCCGCCCGTCTCGGCCTCCCAAAGTGCTGGGATTACAGGCTTGAGCCACCGCGCCCGGCCAGAACTTGTACTTTTAAAATGGTTAACAGATACGCCAATTTGGATAGAACAATGGCCGCTAAGTAAAGAGAAACTGGAGGCATTAGAGGAATTAGTTACTGAACAATTAGGAAATGGGCACAGAGGCCGGGCGCGGTGGCTCAAGCCTGTAATCCCAGCACTTTGGGAGGCCGAGACAGGCGGATCACGAGGTCAGGAGATCGAGACCATCCTGGCTAACCCGGTGAAACCCCGTCTCTAGTAAAAAATACAAAACACTAGCCAGGCAAGGTAGCGGGTGCCTGTAGTCCCAGCTACTCGGGAGGCTGAGGCAGGAGAATGGCGTAAACCTGGGAGGCAGAGCTTGTAGTGAGCCGAGATCCAGCCACTGCACTCCAGCCTGGGCGACAGAGCAAGACTCTGTCTCAAAAAAAAAAAAAAAAAAAAGGAAATGGGCACAGAGCTCCAACATGTTCCCCTTGGAATTCTCCAGTTTTCGTAATTAAGAAAAAATCAGGTAAATGGAGAATGTTAACTGACTTAAGAGCCATCAATTCCGTTATACAACCTACAGGAGCATTACAGCCAGGATTGCCTTCTCCTGCTATAATTCCAAAAAATTGGCCTTTAATAGTCACAGATTTAAAAGACTGTTTTTACTATCCCCTTAGCTGAGCAAGACTGTGAACGGTTTGCATTTACAATTCCTGCAGTAAACAACCTGCAGCCTGCTAAGCGTTTTCATTGTTTCATAGATGGGTCTAGAAATTGTAAAGCTTATTGTTCTGGTTTGAAAAGTAAAGTATTCCAGATGCCTTATACTTCAGCTCAAAAAGCAGAGCTTGTAGCTGTAATTGAGATATTGACTGCTTTTGATATGCCCATTAATGTGATTTCTGATTCTTCATATGTGGTTCACTCCACACAGTTAATTAAAAATGCTCAGTTACTATTTCATGCAGATAAACAACTGATGACAAAAACAAAAAAGGGGGAGAATAGGGATTATGGGACAGCCCATACACAACTGAATCTAGCATTATTAACTGTCAATTTTTCGAGCCTGCCCAAAGGTCAGATGTTATCAGCAGCTGAACAGCATCTACAGAAACCAGCTGCAAAGACAGAAGCAGAACAATTGATTTGGTGGAGAGATCTAATAACAAAAAGTTGGGAAATAGGTAAAATAATAACTTGGGGTAGAGGTTATGCTTATATTTCTCCAGGCCAAAATCAGCAGCCGATTTGGATACCATCAAGACACCTGAAACCTTATCATGAGCCAGATGCTGAGGAAGAGATTCTGGGAGGATCCCGAGGACCCCCCGGTTGCAGCCATGTTGAGACTGACACTGAGGAGGACCCCAACTGTCATGAGCGACACCCATCGCACACAGCCACCCACCTGGGGACAGATCAAGAAGCTGTCACCGATGGCAGAGGAAAACCTGAGGAAAGCAGGACAGCCAGTCACAATGAGTAATTTAATGGTAACTATGATAGTGATGATCACCATTGCCATGAGTATTCCTTCAACAAAGGCTGACACGGAGAACAATTATACTTATTGGGCATATTTATCAATCTTGGCTGGCAATAATGCCCGGATGTAATCACTCTATGACACAGTTACACACCCTTTCTGAAGGACGTGCTCCTGCTGCAGGTAACTAGCCCAACCCATCCCTTTATTTCGGCCCATCACTTCATTTCCCACAAGGGATACTTTTAATCTAATATCTATAGAAACAATGCTAATGACTGGCTTGCTGTTAATATACACATGAGTAAATCTCTGTTTGGGGCTCTGGGCTCTCAGCTCTGAAGGCTGTGGGACCCCTGATTTCCCACTCCACACCTCTATATTTCTGTGTGTGTGTCTTTAATTCCTCTAGCGCCGCTGGGTTACGGTCTCCCCGACCGAGCTGGTCTGGGCATTCACCCTTCCTTGGAAGCCAGGCGCGGCAGCGCACCGTCTTCACCTTTCCTTGGCTGTGAGCTCTTCCAGGAAGCACAAAGCACAGGGAAACGCCGTCGCTCCAGGGTCACGCTGTCGCTCCAGGGTCACGCTGTGACTCTTTGCAGCCTGCTTTTTTTTTTTTCTCTGAGACGGAGTCTCGCTCTGTCGCCCAGGCTGGAGTACAGTGGCGCAATCTCGGCTCACTGCAAGCTCCGCCTCCCGGGTTCACGCCATTCTCCTGCCTCAGCCTCCTGAGTAGCTGGGACTACAGGCGCCCGCCACCATGCGCGGCTAATTTTTTGTATTTTTAGTAGAGACTGGGTTTCACCATGTTAGCCAGGATGGTCTCGATCTCCTGACCTCGTGATCCCCCTGCCTCAGCCTCCCAAAGTGCTGGGATTACAGGCGTGAGCCACCGCGCCCAGTCAGATAAGAACTTTTAAAAAGCCATGTGAGTAATTTCACAGGTTTAAAGGAAAACATGGTAATGTAGCAATGAAAGGTATAAAAAAAGAATCCAGTGGAACTTCTACAGCTGAAAAACCTAGTATCTGATATGAAAAATTCAATGGTGGAATGAACATGAGACCACAAAGGCTTCTGAACTCAAGGTGACCTTTTAGAAATAAAAACAAAATAAAATAAACAAACAAAAAAGACCTCAAAGGCAAAAGAAAAGGTCAATGGACTTGAAGACAAACCCACAGAACATGACCACACTGCAGCACAGCAAGCGAAGGGGCAGGAAGGCAGCAGCAAACAGAGCCACAGTGCCCCGAGGGCAACAGAAAGCAAACTTCACCTAAAATTGCAATTCCTGGCTAGGAGTGGTGGCTCACGCCTGTCATCCCAGCACTTTGGGAGGCCGAGTCAGAAGTTTGAGACCAGCCTGGTCAACATAGTGAAACCCCATCTCTACTAAAAATACAAAAATTAGCTGGGCGTGGTGGTGGGCACCTGTAGTCCCAGTTATTCGGGAGGCTGAGACAGGATAATTGCTTGTATCTGGAAGGTGGAGGTTGCAGTGAACCAAGATCGTGCCATTGCACTCCAGCCTGGGCAACAAGAGTGAAACTCTGTCTCAAAGGGGAGGGGAGGGGAGGGAAGGGGAGGGAGGAGGGAGGGAAGGAAGGAAGGGAGGGAAGGAAAGAAAGAAAAAAAAAGAAAGAAAAAGAAAGAAACTGTGATGGAAAATATTCCAAATAAGAGGAAAATAGAGCCACAAATCCAAGATCAATAACCACCAAGAAAGATAAAAACAAAGAAATCCACACCAAGGCACATCATAATCAAACAGCTAAAAGCCAGTGATAAAGAGAAAATCTTACAAGCACTCAGAGGCAAAGTAAATTACATATTCTGTATGCAGCAACATCCTTCAAAAATGAAGGCAAAATCAAAATATTTTCCAAAGATAGAAGTTGAAAGACCTTGGCCGAGCATGGTGGCTCACACCTGTAATCCCAGCACTTTGGGAGGCCAAGGCGGGAAGATTGCTTGAACCCAGGAGTTCCAGACCAGCCTGGGCAACATAATGAGACCCTGTCTCTACTAAAAATTTAAAAACTAGCCCAGCATGGTGGCACACACCTGTAGGCCCAGCTACCAGTGGGACTGAGGAAGGAGGATTGCTTGATCCCAGGAGGTTGAGGCTGCAGTGAGCTGTGATCCCACCACTGCACTCCAGCCTTAGCAACAGAATGAGACTTAAAAAAAAAAAAAAAAAAAAAGCTGGGTATGGTGGCTCATGCCTGTAATCCCAGCACTTTGAGAGGCTGAGGAGTTTGAGACCAGCCTGGCCAACATGGTGAAACCCCATCTCTATTAAAAATACAAAAAATTAGCCGGCGTGGTGGGTGCCTGTAATCCCAGCTGCACGGGAGGCTGAGGCAGGAGAATCACTTGAACCTGGGAGGCAGAGGCTGCAGCGAGCCGAGATCGTGCCATTGCACTTCATCCTGGGCAACAAGAGTGAAATTCCGTCTCAAAAAAAAAAAAAAAAAAAAAAAAAAGAAAGGAAAGAAATTTAATCTCCAATCTCCAATGTGGCAGTACTGAGGTAAGGCCTTTAAGGGGTGACTGGATCACGAGGGCCCTGCTCTCATTTGTGGATTAATAGATCAATGGGTTATCAGGGAGGGGATCTGAAGGCTTTACAAGAAGAGAAGAGACCTGAGCTATCCCGTAAGCATGCTCAGCCCTTCACCATTGATGCCCTGCACCATCTCCAGACTTTGCAGAGTCCCCACTAGCAAGAAGACCCTCACCAGATGCGGCCCCTTGGCCTTGGACTTCTCTGCCTCCATAGCTGTAAGAAATAAAATCCTTTTATAAATTACCCAGTTTCAGGCCACGTATGGTGTCGCACACCTGTAGTCCCAGCTACTCGGGAGGCTGAGGTAGGAAGATCACTTGAGCCCAGAGGTTTGAGGTTACAGTGAGCTAGGGTGGCATCACTACCCTCTAACCTGGGCAACAGAGTGAGATTCTGTCAAACAAACAGATAAATAATCCAGTTGCAGGTATTCTGTTGTAGGCAACAGAAAATGGACTAAGACAGAAAATTGGTACTGAGAGTGGGGTGCTGCTAATAAAAAATAACCAAAAATGTAGAAGCAGCTTTGAAACTGAGTAACGGGCAGAGGCTGGAAGAATTGGGGGAGCAGGCTAGAAAAGGCCTAGATTCTGGTGAGGACTTAGAAGACAAGACTAAGGAAAGACTGGACCTCCTTGGAGATCCATTAAGTGGTCACAACCAGAATGCAGATAGAAATATGAACTATAAAGGCCATTCTGAGGAAGTTTCAGATGGAACAGAGGAACAAGGTGTTGGACAGTGAAGTAAAGCTCATCCTTAATATAAATTGGCAATGAGCTTCACTGAATTGTGTCCATGCCTGCAGGCTTTGTGGAAGGTCAAACTTGAGAGTGATGAACTAGGATATCTGGCAGCAAAAAAAGAGAAGCAGCTGCTGGTGGCCAGGCACGGTGGCTCACACCTGTAATCCCAACACTTTGGGAGGCCAAGGCCGGCGGATCACCTGAGGTCTGGAGTTTGACACCAGCCTGGCCAACATGGAGAAACCCCATCTCTACTAAAAATAGAAAATTAGCTGGGCGTGGTGGAGCGTGCCTGTAATCCCAGCTACACGGGAGGCTGAGGCAGGAGAATCGCTTGAACCCGGGAGGCAGAGGTTGCGGTGAGCCGAGATCCCGCCACTGCACTCCAGCCTGGGTGACAACAGCAAAACCTCATCTTAACAAAACCAAAAAACAAAAACCAAACAACAGAAAAAGGAGCTGCTGGTTACTTTTGGCCTCTTACGCTGAGCTTGGAGAGCAAAGGAATAGTTTAAAAATAGAATTTATAATTTAAAAGCAGAGTGGAAAGATTTGAAAAACTCAGGCTGGCCATGTAGAGTAAAAGTATGTTCAGGAGAGGAAACTAAGGGTATAGCCCAGTGAAGTTTGTCAAAGAAATTAGCTTGGATAGAAGGGAGCCAGGTGCAATTCTCCCAAGACAATGAAACTAAGACCCAGCAGGCATTTCAGGTTATCGAGGCTGCCTCTCCCATCAGAGGCTCAGAGGCCTAGGAAGGCAGAATGCTTTCAGGGGACAGATCCTGGGAGCCCTCCACAGGCTCGCCCAGGGCCACCTTAGGACTCTGCTCCAGGCACCACAGCGTAGTACTCCGTGGTCACCCAGCCATTGTTCAAGCAGCCCCAGATGTGAATGCCTCACTCCAGAAGGCACAAGCCCTAAACCCTGGTGGCATCCATGTGGTGCTAATTCTGCTGACTTACAGAAAGTCAGAGCTGCGAAGGCTTGACAGCCTCCATCCAGATTTCACAGGATACCACTGAAAGCCCAGGGGCCCAGGCAGAGACTTGTGGCAGGGGTGGAGCCACTACAGAGAATCCCCACTAAAGCAATGCTGAGTGGAAATGAGGAGCTGGAGCTGCTGGGGAGTCCCCACCAGGGTAATGTCTAGCGAGCCACGGGAGTGGGACCACCACTGGGAACCAAGAACCGTGGAGTCACTGGCAGCACGCACGCTTGCCTGGAAAAGCTTCAGGCACCAGGACTAACCCATGGGGGTAGAGCAAAGCCATCGGGTGGGGTTGCCTGAGGCCTTGGGGACCCAACCTCACCCTGGGGTGTCCAGGAAGTGGCACATGGAGTCAAGAGAGATGATTCTCCAGCTTCAGCATTTAATGCCTTCCCTGCAGAGTTTCAGACTTGCTTGGGACCTGCTAACCCTTTCTCACTGCTTACCCCTCCCTGATGGAGTGGGAATATCTGTCTTTTGCCTGTACACCATCATTGTATCTCGGAAGGACATAACTTGTTCGATTTCACAGGCTCACAGATGAGACTCTGGACTCTGAACTTTTAATTCAGTGCTGGAATAAAATCTGAAGACTATGGGATTGCAACAAATCTGTTTGTGAGAAGGACATGAGTCTTGGACAGAAAGCTATGTTGAGTATCTGCCCTTCCAAAACTCATGTAGAAATTTCATCCCCAATATGGCAGTACTGAGAGCTGGAGTCTAAGAGGTGATTGGATCATGAGGGTGAAGCTCTCATAAATGAATTAATCTACTTTGGCCGGGCGCAGTGGCTCACGCCTGTAATCCCAACACTTTGGGAGGCCGACATGGGCGAATCACGAGGTCAAGGGTTTGAGACCAGCCTGGCCAACATGGTGAAACCCCATCTCTACTAAAAATAAAAAAATTAGCTGGGCATAGTGGTAGGCGCCTGTATTCCCAGCTACTCAGGAGGCTGAGGCAGGAAAATCGCTTGAACCCGGGAAGCAGAGGTTGCAGTGAGCCGAGATCACACCACTGCACTCCAGCTCGGGCGAGAGAGTAAGCCACTACGCCCAGCCAGAAGACATCCTTTTAAATGTAATTAAAATAGAATGTCAAATAAAATGCAATAAAATGGAATGGAATGTTTTGAATTTTATGCCAATAATTCACTGTTTTACATGAAATGAGTAATTCCTTGAGAGATAAAAGTTACCAAACTTGGCACAAGAAGAAATAGAAAAACCTTAAGTGTTATAGCTGTTCAAAAAAATTGAATTTATGGCTGGGCACAGTAGCTCACTCCTGTAATCTCATCACTTTGGGAGGCCAAGGTGGGCCAATCACCAGGCCAGGAGTTCAAGATCAGCCTGTGCAACATGGTGAAACCCTGTCTCTACTAAAAATACAAACACCCGGCCACGGTGGCAAGCATCTGCAGTTCCAGCTACTCGGGATGCTGAGGTGGGAGAACCACTTAAACCTGGGAGACAGAGGTTGCAGTGTGCCGAGACCACGTCACTGCACTCCAGCCTCGGTGACAGAGACTGGATCTCAGAAAAAAAAAAGGAAGGAAAGAAAAGAAAAAAAAGAAGAGAGTGAGCGAGGGAAGGAGGGAAGGAAGGAAGGGAAGGAAGAAAATACTTAAGGAAGAAATAATAGTATCAATATTACATAAGCAACTTCAGAAAACAGATGAAGATAGAATAATTCACAATTCTTTGAGAGTAACAGTATCCTGATATCAAAACAAGGACATACTCTTACCAATTCTAAGGAAAACAGAACAAGGTGCCCTAGTCAGTACAATAAGAAAAAGGAACAAAGTCCATATAAATTGGAAAAGTAAAATACTTTATTCACAGATGACATGATTATCTACATAGAAAATGCTAAAGAATCTAGAAAAAAGCTACTAGAATAAGTTAACTGATCTAGGTTGCTTGATACAAGATCAATGTACAAGTCTAATGCATTTCTATATACCAGCAACAACAACTAGAAAATAGCTTTTAAAAAACCTTCTCACTTGCGATAGCATGCAGAAATATTAAATACATGAATTTAACAAAATGTGTGAGAGCTGCAAACTGAGAGAAATCCAGAGATCTAAATAAATGGGACAGTACACCATGTTCACAATTGGAAAACTCAGAATTGTTAAAATGTCATTTCTCCCTAAATTGAACTATAAATCCCAGAAGACTTTCTTTTTGTAAACACTGATAAAAGTTGTTTTTTGAGACAGAATTTCACTCTTGGTTGCCCAGGCTGCAGTGCAATGCCGCAATCTCAGCTCTCACCGAAACCTCCGCCTTCCAGGTTCAACAATTATCTTGCCTCAGCCTCCCAAGTAGCTGGGATTCTACAGGCGCCCAAAACCACACCCGGCTAATTTTTTTGTATTTTTAGTAGAGACGGGGTTTCACCATGTTGGCCAGGCTAGTTTTGAACTCCTGACCTCAAGTGATCCGCCTGCCTTGGCCTCCCAAAGTGCTAGGATTACACAGGCATGAGCCATCGGACCAGCCTGAAGTTGATAAAAGTTGACTCCAAATTTTATATGAAAATGCAAAAGATCTAGAAGTCAAAACAAAAAACAAACAAAAAAAAAAAAAAAAAGGGAAAAGAACAAAACGGAAGCTCTTCCAATACCTGAGTTCAACACTTATTATAAAACTACAATTGGCCAGGAGTGGTGGCTCACACCTGTAATCCCTTTGGGAGGCTGAGGCAGGAGGATCTCGAGGCCAGGAGTTCAAGACCAGCCTGGTCAACATAGTGAGACCCCATCTCTACAAAAAAATATAAAAAATTAGCAAGACGTGGTGATGCATGCCTACAGTCTCAACTACTTGGGAGGCTAAGGCAAGAGGCTCACTTGAGCCCAGATGCTCGAGGTTACATAGCTATGACTGTGCCACTACACTCCAGTCTGGGCAACAGAATGAGATTCTGCCTCAAATAAAACTACAGTAATCAATATAGTGTCATATTGGTGTAAAGCTACACACACAAGGAGAATGGTGTCCAGAACAGACCACTTCTATGTCAGTTAAGTTTTTACCAACCTGTGAAGACTTGGTCATTGGGAAAGTAGACTCAACAAACAGAACCGAAACAACTATCCACACAGATCCAAAGTGAATCTTGATCCTCATCGCATATGGTACACAAAAATGAACTCAAAAGAGATCACAGACTTAAATGTAAAAACTGTAAAAGCTCCATAAAATAAAAAACATAGGAAAAAAATCATGTCCTTTGAGTAGGCAAATTTCTTAAACTCAATTATAAAATCTCATAAATCGTTATCTTGGCTCACTGCAACCTCTGCCTCCTGGGTTCAAGTGATTCTCCTGCCTCAGCCTCCCGAGTAGCTGGGACTACAGGGGTGCGCCACTGCGCCCAGGTGATTTTTGTATTTTCAGTAGAGACAGGGTTTTACCACGTTGGCCAGGCTGGTCTCAAACTTCTGGCCTCAGGTGATCTGCCCACCTTGGCCTCCCAAAGTGCTGGGATTACAGACATGAGCCACCGCACCCAAATATTTGATAAATTAGACTTAAAAAATATTCAAAAGACGCCATTAAGAAAATGAACAGGCAAACCAAACATGAAAATATTCACAATATATATTCATCACAAATGGAGACAAATAATTATATATATTACATATGTTTTTCATCTAGAATATGGAAAGAACTTGAGTCAACAATAAGCATCCCAACTTAAAAACAGGCAAAAGGTATGAACAGACACATCACTAAAGACGACACAGAAAAGCAATAAGCAGATGAAATCATAGACATACAACACCATTCAGTGGGCAAATACAAATTAAAATCATAAGGAGACTAGAGTTGATTAAATTTGAAGAGACTGACAACGCCAAGTGTTAGCAAAGATATGGAGCAACTGGAAATCTTCCTATAATGTAGTAGTAGTGTAAAATGATCCAACCACTACGGAAACCTGTGTGACAATTTCTTAGGAAGTTAAAAACACTTATTGCAATGGACTGAATGTTTACATCCTTGCACAATTCATGTCAAATTCCTAACCCATAAGATGATATGAGGTGGGGTCTCGGGGAGGGGACAGAATCACAAGGGGCGAGCCCTCATGAATGGGGTAGGTTTTCTAGTCCCTTTCCACCACGTACCGTCACAGTGAGAAAACATCTACTTAAAAGGAAGTAGGCCCTCACTAAACACCAAATGTTGACACTCTCATCTTGGACTTCCCAGCCTCCAGAACTGTAAGACATAAATTTCTGTTGTTTACAAGCCTCCCAGTTTGTGGCATTTTGTTATGGCAGCCTGACTGGACTAAGACACTTACAACACAGCAATTAAAGTCCTAAGTACTTACCCAAGCAAAATAAAAACACATGGGCAAATACATACTTTTACACAAATGCTCATAGTTTTAAGAGCAGAGACTGGAAACCCATTAATACGTGGATGAATAAACAAATGACGGCTTATCTATACAATGGAACACTATTCAGCAAGAGCTACTGAAACACGAAACAGCTGGGTTGAGTCTAAAAACATGCCACAGTGAAAGACATCAGACACAAAAGAACACGTACTAAACGAATCCATTTGTATGTGGCTCTAAACCAAGCAACACTAATCTATACGGATAGAAAGTGGTTACCTGGGGCTGGACTGGGCTTAACTAGGAAAAGGCAAAAGGGAACTTTTTGGGTGACAGAAATGTTCTTGGTTCTGTTGGTGGTGGTTACACAGGTGGTGATGGTTACACAGGTGTACGGATTTTCCAAAACCCTGTACACTTAAAATAGGTGTTTTACTATATAAAAATTGAATCATTGATTAAAATGGTCTGGAAAAATCTACATGTGAAACATCTCTAGTCATGCTCATTTTCCAGAAAATGTACATCTTTTTAAATTACTTGTCCCGAGGCTTTCAGGATTGGTAGTTATTTAAGAATTCAAAATATGGCCTCATGAGAAAAAGAAAAACTATATGGTTACAAAACTAGATTTTGGAGTTCATGTTCAGATGAAATTCAGAGGCAAAGACTAACAGTTTTGCGACGTGGCTGTCCACTATTTACCTCGCCTGCTTTTGAACAGTCCTAGCCAAACAGCCATCTATCATGACTCCATGTTTCTGCGGGGATTCCCTCTCTGATCCTATTTTCTTTAGCTGATCTCTACTGATCTCTCTGGCCCAGCTGAAATGTCACTCTTCTGTGCCTTCCCAGCTTTGTGCCACATCAGTCACCCCCTCACCTGTGCTCCTTCAAAACTGAGAGCACACACTTGACTCATCGTACTGTGCTCTCTGTCTTCCCCACTACACTGTGGAGGACTTCAGGGTAGTGGGTTGCTCATCTGTTTTCCCAACATTTAGGACTATTCCTTATAGATATCAATACATTTTTAAGTAAATGAGAAAATGAGCCAGAAAGCATGGAAAATGACAAGAGCTCAGTTCAACCTTGGAACTGCTAAAACAGAAGAGCTATGTAGTGCATTGAGACTGTGCCTTTCCAGTGAGACAGAAAGATACAGACAAGTGAGTGAAGGCCTTCTCTTGAGACCTGCCTCCTCCTGTCCCCACTGTTCAGCTGAGTCAGGTGTCAATGCCCTCCAGATCAAGTGGACAGTTCTGCATGAGCTGTAAGGCGGCACACAGGAGGGCGTGGATATGCACAGGCTATTGCAATAGCCTGCAACTTCTGAGTTAAGTAGGAGCAGCAGACAGTAGCAGGGCTGAGAAGATACTTCTAACAGAGTCATAGATTATACTGATACAAAATGAACAAACAATTAAAAAAACAGCTAACAGCTGAAAATTTTTAAAATGGCAGTATAGAAAGGACAAAGCAAGACAGATGCCAATCACACATAGATTTAGGGGTGTATTTTTTATTGCCTTGTGAGAGACAGTGGACACATGGAAATCAATCAGATATGATCACTGTCCATAGGAACTCAGAGTATAACAGCAGAGATAGTCTACCAAGTCATTCTGACATATGCAAGTAAATACAGTAATAGCAGTAATCACTGAGCCACAGCAGTGTGGAACGCGCTGCCAACTAAGCCTGAGGGAAACATCCCTTGACATGATGCCTGAGGCATATCTTGAACCATGATTTGGAGTTAATTAGCTGAGAAGACCCTTTAACAAGAACAAAGGCGAGAGAGGTAGGAAGCCACGTGGAGCACAGGGAAGATGAAGCAGTTGGTGTTGCTGTAGCATTAACTGTGTGGCAGGAAGTCAGGCAGTGGGAGGTGAGGCTCCAGGACACAGGAGGCCGTAGTGCCCAGGATGGGGGACCTGGAGTTCCTCCTCCAGACAACAGGGAAATGGCTCAGGGGTCTGTATACAAGTTATCTTTCTTCAACTTAATAGATCAAAATTTCCTAGGTAACATTCTCCTAAGTAATAAGATTAGATACACAGTTCTGCTCTAAAAGGGATTTAACTCAAGGATGGACTGTAACTGTGGATAAAATTTTTTAAAAACCTTTTCTTGAGACCTGTCTCCTCCCTGCCCCTACTGTTCCAGCTCAGAGTCAGGTGTCAAGCCCTGTGACTCTCCCGAGGACAGTGCTCACAGCTGAGAAGGGTGAGCCTGCTAGTGCTGCACAGTGGCAGGTGGCATCCACTCCAAAAGCAGCTCCATCCATGATTCACAAAATTCTGACATGTCCAAATCTTAGAAACCACATGAATCCTAATTCCACGCATTTCCAAACATCACTCATTGGGCGGGAGAATAATTATTTTATAAGTTATCTATGTGTTGCCCCTGATCGACAGACCTCTCGCCCAAATGTATGGGGGCCTTACTCAAGGAAAGTCCCTCTTGGTGAACACTTTGATTATTTTTAAAGTTTGTAGTTGAGTTAAAATCTCTCCCATACTGACTACATTCATAGAGCTTCTCTTCAGTATGAATCTTCTGGTGCTGAAGGAAGTTTGACCTCTGAATAAAGCCTTTCCCACAATAACTGCAGGCATAGGGCTTTTCTCCAGTGTGAATGATCTGGTGCAGAAGCAGCTTGGAGCTCTGGATGAAGGCTTTCCCACAGTCTTTACATTCGAAGGGCCTGTCCCCAGAGTGGATCTTCTGGTGCTCAGTGAGATGGGCTTTCTGGAGAAACGCTTTCCCGCATTCCTTACATTCATACACTCTCTCTCCAGTGTGGATCTTCTGGTGTCGAATAAGGTATGAACTCAGAAAGAAAGCTTTCCCACACTCGTTACATTCATAGAGTTTCTCTCCAGTGTGAATTCTCTGATGCTGGGTGAAGTTTGACGTCTGGCTGAAGCGCTTCCCACACTCGTTGCACACGTAAGGCCTCTCCCCAGTATGGATCCTCTGATGCTGAATGAGCTTCGAGCTCCGAATAAAGGCTTTCCCGCACTCATTGCATTCAAAGGGTCTCTCTCCGGTGTGGATCCTCTGGTGCTCGATAAGGTCTGAGCGATGACGGAATGCCTTCCCACATTCTTTGCATTCATACTGTTTCACTTCTGTGTGGATCTGATAGTGGCGAATGAGGCTCGAGCTCCTTATGAAGGATTTCCCACATTCATTGCACTCATAGGGCCTTTCTCCCGTGTGAATCCTCTGATGACGAATAAGTAAGGAGCTCTGACTGAAGCCTTTTCCACACTCTTTGCATTCGAAAGGTCTCTCTCTGGTGTGAACTCTCTGGTGCCTAATCAGGTCTGAACTGTGACCAAATGCCTTCCCACACTGTGCACATTTGAAGGGCTTGTCTCCTGAATGAACGCGCTGATGCTCAATGAGACCTGCATAGTGAATGAAGTCTTTCCCACACACGTTACAGACGTAGAGTCTCTCTCCAGTGTGAATTCTCTGATGCTCCATAAGGTGTGAGCTCTGGCCAAAGCCTTTCCCACACTGATCGCACCTGTAAGGTTTCTCCCCAGCATGCGAAATTCGATGCCTAACTAGGTCGGAATTAAACGTGAAGGTTTTGCCACAGATATCACAAGGATTGGCATCCCCCTCTATGAGCTCTCTCTGAAGCAGAAGAAGGTCTGAGTTCAGAATAGGGTTTCTTCCTGACTTGGCACACACTTGAGCTGTCTCTCCTGTTTGGATCTTCCAATGGGTCACTGTCACCTGCTTGCAGCCCCTGTCCTGACAGGGGGAACTCCCCAGGCTCTGACCTTCTGGATTTCCCAAAAGCTCCCCTAATCTGGGCTCATGGACTTCCTCAGACTCGGGAGAAGGGAGCTCCATCACTGTGAGTTTATCTGACATTATCCTATGTGAGTTTTCATCCTCAGAAATCCAGCTTCAACCACCTTCTTCTCACCAGTTCCTACATTAGAATCTGAAACAAAAGACAACAAAATCATCTTTCCCCTTACTTAACAGATGGGGATCCCCTGAATCAGGGTCAGATAAAATTCATATCCAAGAGGTGGAAAGTGTTTCCTCTGCTCCTCACTTCTGACCCAAAGTGCTGCTACCCACAGCTCTGGCCTCACACCCAAGCCCGTCCCACGTAAGATGGCTTCTTTGTGGCTCCACTTTTAACATACAACACCAGGACAGACTGGCCTGTGGTGCACAACACTCCTCTGACCGTTAGTGAATCCTGGATGAGTTGCAGAGGGGTGGAGATATGCTTGGACTCCATTAAGAAACCAAGACAGGTATTTTAAACAAACGTATAAATGTATCAGCCCTGCCACCTCTTCCCTGTTCCTCATTCCTTCCTTCATGTCCTCTTCTCCCCTCTGTACCTAGCTTAAACCCCATGGTCTGGGGCACTGTGTTCACTGTAAATTACATGAAAATCACCCTCCTACACAGAATCCAGACTCCCCTGCCCTTTTCTCCCTCCATCATACTCGGATGGGAAAGTCCAAGCTTTGGTTAAAACGAGGCTGTGTCCTGATTTGCGCCTGCACTCTTGCTGAGGTTTTTTTTTTTTTTTTTTTTGAGACAGAGTCTCGCTCTGTCCCCCAGGCTGGAGTGCAGTGGCCAGATCTCAGCTCACTGCAAGCTCTGCCTCCCGGGTTCACGCCATTCTCCTGCCTCAGCCTCCCGAGTAGTTGGGACTACAGGCGCCCGCCACCACGCCCGGCTAGTTTTCTGTATTTTTTAGTAGAGACGGGGTTTCACCGTGTTAGCCAGGATGGTCTTGATCTCCTGACCTCGTGATCCGCCCGTCTCGGCCTCCCAAAGTGCTGGGATTACAGGCTTGAGCCACCGCGCCCGGCCTTTTTTTTTTTTTTTTAAGACAGAATCTCGCTCTGTCGCCTAGGCTGGAGTGCAGTGGCACCATCTCGGCTCACTGCAAGCTCCACCTCCTGGGTTCACTCCATTCTCCTGCCTCAGCCTCTCGAGCAGCTGGGACTACAGGCGCCCACCACCATGCCCGGCTAACTTTTTGTATTTTTAGTAGATACGGGGTTTCATCGTGTTAGCCAGAATGGTCTCCATCTCCTGACCTCAGGTGATCCGCTGGCCTTGGCCTCCCAAAGTGCTGGGATTACAGGCATGAGCCACCACGCCCAGCCAGCTGAGTTCTTTAAATTCAGAGCTACTTGCCTAATGGGGCCTGAGAGCTGCCAGCAACTCCTACCCTTCCCACTCCCTACAGGACCTTCCACTTCTCCTGTCTTCTTACAGACCCAGCACTCCCTCCTCCCTCCCCACTGGTGACCTTGCTTCTTGTTTCAACGAGAAAACAGAAGAAATCAGGCAAGGACATCCACTGCCTCCCACATCTCCTGCCAGCTTGTATCTCCACCCATCCTCTGCCAGGCTTGTTACCTGGGTTAAACTGCCCTTGATCTGACTTAAGGTCAACACTACTACTTGTGTGTGAGCTCCCTTTCCCTCTCACACATGCAAGGACAGCACTTGAGCACCCACCCCTCTCCTCCATCCTGAAGTCCTTGCCCTCCAAGCCCACCACTCCCGTCAGCATGAAGTGCACCTGTTCCCAACTACCTGAAAAATGCACGTCATGGGCCCCATGTCCCACCAATTACTATCCCATAACACTCCTCCTCCACAGCCACATTCAAAGAGCCCCCACCCCACGCTTGATTTCTCCATTTCCTCCTTCCCCTGAGCCTACTGCAGTAGGGCTCTCACCCCAAACATCCATGTCACCACATCAGGGGTCAGCTATGGCCACACTTCCAACTCAACCTGCGGCAGCACTGACACAGCCCTGCTCCTTCAGAAGTCACTCTCCTTATGTGAATCTGAGACAGCCTTTCTCTGTTCCTTACCTGCCTCACTGACAGCTCCTCCCAGTGTCCCCTGATGCCTCAAAGCCCTGGCGTGTCTAGGGTTCAGCCCTCATCTTTGTCCATTACAGAGGGGAGTGCACTCATTATCGGACAGCAACGCCATCTATGCTGAAGACTCACATGCCTGCCTCCAACCTGGCCCTCTTTCCAGTCCCCACACCTGACCAGCTCCCCACCCCACACCTTCAATCGGATGCTCCCAGAAGTTTCAACACTAACGCTTCCTGCCTCACTTCTGACTTTCCTCCTCCTATAATCTTCTCCATTGTCTCATTTGTTCAGGCCACAGACATTGCAATAGCCCTTGACTCCTTTTCCTTTTGTTCTTAACTACTTGCCTCATGGGGCCTGAGAGCTGCCAGCAACTCCTCCAACCACATCTGTTCAAAACCACGCCCAGCACCAGATGCCCACAGCCTACAGGGCTGCCATCTGCACCATCGCCTTTCACCATGAAGTGTGACTGCCTCCCACCTTCTTACTTCTCCCCTTCTTCAGCTCTTTTCTACACAGCCAGCAGAATTACGCTTTAAAATCATAAATCAGATGTCACTTTTCTACGCAAAACTTACAAGGGTTTCCCATCCCCTACTCAGGCCCCATGAGGGCCACCGGGCCTGGACTCCTGCTGCTCCCCCTGCCCTCCCCTTCCCTCTTCTTTGGTCAGTGTGACCAAAGAAGCCCCCTTGGAGCCTTTGCCCTTTCATAGAAAGACTCCAAGAATATTTGCATGGTTCACTCCTCGATGTCCTTCAGGTGTCTGTGTTGACATCACCTGATCGGAGTCCTTCCTAGTCACGCTACAAAACAGCAAGGCCCCCTCACCCTCAGCACCCCCAGCATGCCCTCTCTCCTGCCTCTGCTTCCTCTGCACAGTTCTGACCAGTTCTGACTCTGACCAATCACAAGTCACCCAATCACAGCAGCCAACGTGAGATGTGACAGTTCTGACTCTGACCAATCACAAGTCACCCAATCACAGCAGCCAACGTGAGATGTGACAGTTCTGACCACCTGACCAATCACAAGTCACCCAATCACAGCAGCCAACGTGAGATGTGACAGTTCTGACCACCTGACCAATCACAAGTCACCCAATCACAGCAGCCAACGTGAGATGTGACAGTTCTGACCACCTGACCAATCACAAGTCACCCAATCACAGCAGCCAACGTGAGATGTGACAGTTCTGACTCTGACCAATCACAAGTCACCCAATCACAGCAGCCAACGTGAGATGTGACAGTTCTGACCACCTGACCAATCACAAGTCACCCAATCACAGCAGCCAACGTGAGATGTGACAGTTCTGACCACCTGACCAATCACAAGTCACCCAATCACAGCAGCCAACGACTGTGAGATGTGACAGTTCTGACTCTGACCAATCACAAGTCACCCAATCACAGCAGCCAACGTGAGATGTGACAGTTCTGACCACCTGACCAATCACAAGTCACCCAATCACAGCAGCCAACGACTGTGAGATGTGACAGTTCTGACTCTGACCAATCACAAGTCACCCAATCACAGCAGCCAACGTGAGATGTGACACGACTTTAGGAACCATGAAGGAAAATAAAAGTACCAATTTAAATGAAAATACTCCATCAAGCCAGACACAGTGGCTCACTCCTGTAATCCTAAGACTTTGGGAGGCAGAGGTAGGAGGGTCACTTGAGACCAGGAGTTCAGTGTCTGCCTGGGCAAGGCAGAGAGATCCCATCTCTACAAAAAACATTTTTAAAAACAGCCAGGCAAGGTAGCACACCTGTGGTCCCGGCTATGGGAGACTGAGGCAGGAGAATCATTTGAGCCCAGGAAGTTGAGACTGCAGTGAGCCGTGCTTGTGCCACAGCATTCCAGCCTGGGTGACAGAGTAAAATCTTGTCTCAAACAACAACAAAAAACACTCCATCAATTCTAACAGGCAACTCAATTTCAGAGATATTAAAATATGGAGAAAATGTCTTAGAATCAACGAATTGTGATATATATATATACATACGTACGCGCACGCACACACACACAACCCCTCCCCCACAGGCAACAAACTGTGTTTTGCTGTCTCCCCGACAAGTATGTAAGTGCTGTGTGGGCAGGAACTTTGTTCTGTTCTTTATCCTCAGCAACCCAAACAATTCCCGGCAGAAAGTAATACATGTCATAAATATCTGTTGTATGAATGAATGTTCTAATCATGCATACATAATACACTCAATAGAGGGTAATAAGCCAGGTACAGTGGCTCATGCCTATCATCCCAGCATTTCCAGTGGCCAGAGGAGGAGGCCTACTTGAGGCCAGGAGTCCGAGACCAGGCTAGGCAACACAGCAAGACTCCATCTCTAAAAAAAATTTTTTAATTAGCTGGGTATGATGCTGCATACCTGCGGTCCCAGCTATTTGAGAGGCTAAGGCAGCAGGATCACTTGAGCCCAAAGGTTTGAGGCTACAGTAAGCCATGACTGTGCCATGGCACTCCAACCTAGGTGACAGAGTGAGACCCTGTCGCTAACTAAAAAAAAAAAAAAAAAAAAAAAAGCTCCAACACTTCTAGTATTAAACACTGAAATAAATGTGAGTTATACATATCTTAAAGAAAGATTAACAGTGCTTGCTACAGCTCTTTTAGAATGTCTAGCAGGTTTCTCAGTTTTTACTGGAAAATCTCCCATAAAAAAAAAAATTAAGAAAAACAAGACAATTATTTACCCACTTATTTTAATGCAGGGTCCTGGGTAGCTGGAGCCTATCCTGGCAGCTCAGGGTGCAAGGTGAGAACCAGCCCTGGATAGGACAGGGTCCCACCACAGGGCAACCCACACACCCAAACTCGCTCATGGTGGGACTAAGGAGACACCCCAATTCACCTAATGGACACATCTTGGGGACGTGGAGGAAAGCCAGGCAGTCGTGGGGAGATTGTGCACACTGCACACATGGTGTCACAGCCAGGAATCACTTTTTCCCTCATAGATGTTGTAATGAAACAATACCTGAGGCTCTGCCATGGAAAGGGAGGAGGCCAGAATCCACTCTCTGAACCCAGGAATCACTTTTCCCCTCATAGATGTCACAATGAAACAATACCTGAGGCTCTGCCATGGAAAGGGAGGAAGCCAGAATCCACTCTCTGAACCCAGGAATCACTTTTCCCCTCATAGATGTTATAATGAAACAATACCTGAGGCTCCGCCATGGAAAGGGAGGAAGCCAGAATCCACTCTCTGAACCCAGGAATCACTTTTCCCCTCATAGATGTTATAATGAAACAATACCTGAGGCTCTGCCATGGAAAGGGAGGAAGCCAGAATCCACTCTCTGAACCCAGGAATCACTTTTCCCCTCATAGATGTTACAATGAAACAATACCTGAGGCTCTGCCATGGAAAGGGAGGAGGCCAGAATCCACTCTCTGAACCCAGGAATCACTTTTTCCCTCATAGATGTTATAATGAAACAATACCTGAGGCTCTGCCATGGAAAGGGAGGAAGCCAGAATCCACTCTCTGAACCCAGGAATCACTTTTCCCCTCATAGATGTTATAATGAAACAATACCTGAGGCTCTGCCATGGAAAGGGAGGAGGCCAGAATCCACTCTCTGAACCCAGGAATCACTTTTCCCCTCATAGATGTTATAATGAAACAATACCTGAGGCTCTGCCATGGAAAGGGAGGAGGCCAGAATCCACTCTCTGAACCCAGGAATCACTTTTCCCCTCATAGATGTTACAATGAAACAATACCTGAGGCTCTGCCATGGAAAGGGAGGAAGCCAGAATCCACTCTCTGAACCCAGGAATCACTTTTCCCCTCATAGATGTTATAATGAAACAATACCTGAGGCTCCGCCATGGAAAGGGAGGAAGCCAGAATCCACTCTCTGAACCCAGGAATCACTTTTCCCCTCATAGATGTTATAATGAAACAATACCTGAGGCTCCGCCATGGAAAGGGAGGAAGCCAGAATCCACTCTCTGAACCCAGGAATCACTTTTTCCCTCATAGATGTTACAATGAAACAATACCTGAGGCTCCGCCATGGAAAGGGAGGAAGCCAGAATCCACTCTCTGAAAGCAGAGACCAAAGGAACGGTGATTGCTGTGCGAGAAAGTCTCTTTCTTGGCGCCTGTACTTTACCAGCCTGAAGTCTGAGGATTTGTCTTTTTTTTTTTAGACAGTGTCTCACTCTGTCGCCCAGGCTGGAGTGCAGTGGCGCCATCTCTGCTCACTGCAAGCTCCGCCTCCCAGGTTCACGCCAATCTCCTGCCAAGCAGCTGGGACTACAGGCGCCTGCCACCACACCCGGGTAATTGTTTTGTATTTTTAGTAGAGATGGAGTTTCACTGTGTTAGCCAGGATGGTCTCCCTCTCCTGACCTCATAATCCGCCCGCCTCGGCCTTCCAAAGTGCCGGGATTACAGGAGTAAGCCACAGCGTCCAGCCAAGGATTTGTATTTTCTCTTTTTTTCTGAGACGGAGTTTTGCTCTTATTGCCCAGGCTGGAGTGCAATGGCACGATCTCAGCTCACCGCAATCTCCGGCTCCCAGGTTCAAGCGATTCTCCTGCCTCAGCCTCACAAGTAGCTGGGATTATAGGCATGCACCACCATGCCCGGCTAATTTTGTATTTTCAGTAGAGATGGGGTTTCTCCATATTGGTCAGGCTGGTCTCAAACTCCCAACCTGAGGTGATCCGCCCACCTCGGTCTCCCAAAGTGCTGGGATTACAGGCTTGAGCAACTGCATCCGGCATTTTTTTTTTTTAAGATAGGGTCTTGCTCTGTCACACAGGCTGATTGCATGGTGGCACGATCTCAGCTCACTGCGACCTCCACCTCCTGGGTTCAAGCAATTCTTGTGTATTTTTAGTAGAGATGGGGTTTCTCCATATTGGCCAGGTTGGTGTCGAAATCCTGGCCTCAAGCAGTCCACCAACCTTGGCCTCCCAAAGTGCTGGGGTTACAGGGGTGAGCCACCACACCCGGCCATGTATTCCCTTTTTGATTTCCATATATATTCTGCTTATGCACTGAGGACCCATTAATGCGGCTCTCAGGATGAGAAAGCTGACTGTCTCGCCTCAAGAGCCTTCTCTTTGGGGTTCTTGCTGGGCAGTGGGAGCCGGGCCACTGCGAAGATGGGTAATGTTGCCTTCGCACCCACTACTACTGTCTCCAATACCTCAAGGCCACTGCCAGTATAATGAGAGAGGGGGGATCAGCCCAGCCTAGAATCCAGTAAATAAAACTGGAGATTTTTCTGCTGATTTAAAAACCAGAGCTGCATCAGGTGCAGTTGCTTAAGCCTGTAATCCCAGCACTTTGGGAGGCTAAGGTGGGAGGATCACTTGAGGTCAGGAGTTCGAGACCAGCCTGGCTATGGTGAAACCTCATCTCTACTAAAAATACAAAAAGTAGCCGGGCGTGGTGGCGTGCACCTATAATCCCAGCTACTTGGGAGGCTGAGACAGGAGAATCACTGGAACCTGGGAGGCGGAGGTTGCAGTGAGCGGAGATCACACCACTGTACTCCAGCCTGGGTGACAAAGTGAGACTCCATCTCAAAACAAATAAAATTTAAAAAAATAAAAATAAAAAATAACAAAACCAGAGCTGTGACATGGGATGCACTGGCAGCAAGCAGCGCCAACAGTGATGATATTTTCAAGGGAATTAGGTTGCTGGAGAAACTGCAAGCCTGCCCTGCAGAAGTCTGTAGCTAGAGTGTTCTTAGCAACATTCTAACACCCTAAATAGCAACAGAAGACTCACACAAAACAATAATGCACAGAAAAAAAACTGCCACACACAAAAGCGCAGGTGGACCTCACAACAGACGAAGTGCTGAGCAAAACCAGCCAGGCACAAAAGAGCTCATATTGTATGACTCCATTTACATAAAGCTAGAAAACAGAGAGCCAATCCCCAGTGGGAGGATGTAAGCTGCAATGGTGTTCGGGAGACACTGTGGCCGGCAGGGGCACATGGTGCCCTGGGTCACACCGGTGCTCACTTTGGAAAAGTCAGGCCCGGGATTATGCGACCTCACACAGGCACTGGGATGCTCTACCCAGCCCCGCTGTTGAGGGCAATGCCCCAGCCTGCAGTTTGGAAATCCCCACTCTGGGAACTGCTTCCAAGAAGGGGACTCCACCCGCCCAGTGCCAAGCCCTCTCCCACTCAGTTATCCACTGCTCCAAAAACAATTTACATAAACTCAGCAGCTTAAAGCAGCATGCATTTGTCACCCCACAGTTCTGCAGGTCACACATCCAGGCCAGCTGGGACCTCCACGCAGGGTCACGCAAAGTTGCAACTGTATGTCATCGGGCCGAGTTCTCATCTGGAGGCCCTGGGGAAAACTACTTTCCAAACTTACTCAGATTTCGTGGCAGAATCCAGTTCCCTGCAACTGTAGGACTGAGAACCCTGTGTGTTTGCTGGCTGTGAGCAGGAGCTGCCCCTAGGGGCCAGCTGAAGCCTCAAGGCAGGCACAGCACATCACATTTTTCTCAGGTGTCTAATCTCAGCCTCTGTTCTCCAACCAGATGGAGGAACCTCTGCTTCCCAGGGCCTGTGCGATTAGGTCAGGCTCTCCCAGACGGCCTCCCTTCTCACCTCACTGACCTGGGACTTCTGGACATCTCCAAGTCTCTTCACAGCAGTACCAGACGAGTGTCTGAGTAACTGGAAGAAGGGGTGTGTACATTAGGGGCCAGGAATCTAAGAGGCCACCTCAGAACTCTGCCCTCCACACCCATGCCAGGTACCGGGCAGGTAACAGGAATCTAAAACTACTGTCACTGTTTGGGGCACCACAAACCGCACCCATAAAAGAAGCTGAATTATCAATGTGTGTTTTCTACATCCACCACCAACTGGCTGTTCCCCATCTCTCTCCCTTCCCTCCGGCCTCCCTCTTCCCTGGACACAACAATATTGAGATTAGGCTAATTAGTAACCTTACCAAGGCCTCTAAGTGCTCACATGAAATGAGGAATCCCGCATCTCTCACTTTAAACCAAAAGCTAGAAATGATTAAACTTCGTGAGGAAGGCATGTCTAAAACTCAGTCAGAAAACCGGGCCTCTTGCATCAAATGGCCGAGTGGGAATGCAAAGGAAAAGCCCCCGAAGGAAATTAAAGGAGCTGCTCCAGTGAACACACAAATGATAGGACAGCAAGACCGCCTTATTGCTGATGTGGAGGAAGTCTGAGTGGTCTGGAGAGATTAAAACAACAACTTTCCCTGACGGTTGGTGTGACTGGCAACCAAAGATGAATCCACAGCAAGGTCCTAACCGTTCTCAATTCTATGAAGGCCGAGACAGGTGAGGTAAGCTGCAGAAGAAAAGCAGAAAGCCAGCGGAGGTTGGTTCATGAAGTTTAAGGAAATAAGTCACTTCCATACATAAAAGAGGAAGGTGAAGTCACAAGTTTTACGGGAGAAACTGCAGCAAGTTCTCCTGATCTAGCTAAGATGGCTGACTAAGGTGGCTACTGTAAAAAGATTTTCAGTATGGATAAAACTGCTTTCTATTGGAAGATGGCATCTAGGACTTTCGTAACTAGAGAGAAGTCAATGCCTGGCTTCAAAGATTGAAATGACAGGCTGACTCTCTCGTTAGGGGCGAATGCAGCTGGTGACATGACGCCAACGCTCATTTCCCATTCTAAAAATTTTAGGAGCCTTGAGAATGATGCTAAATCCACTCTGCCTGTGTTCTAGACATGGAACAAAGCCTGGATGACAGCGCATCTGTTTACAGCAGTTTACTGAGTATTTTAAGTTCACTAATGAGACCTACTGCTCAGAAAAAAATATTCCTTTCGAAACACTACTCACTGACAATGCTCCTGATCACCCAAGAGCTCTGACAGAGATGAACAGGGAGACTGATGTTCTTCTTATGCCAACACAACGTGCATTCTGCAGCCCGTGGCTGGGAGCCACTCCAACTTTCAAGTCTCACTATTTAAGAAATATGCTTCACAAGGCTGTAGATAATTGCCATAGATAATGATTCCTCTGATCGATCTGGGCAGTCAGCTGAAAACCTTCTGGAAAGGAGCCATCATTATAGACGCCATGAAGAACATTCATGATTCGTGGGAGGAGGTCAAAATAACAACATTTGATATTTTGGAAAAACTTGATTCCAGCCCTCATGAATCTTTGAGGGATTTGAGACTTCAGTGGAGGGAGCAACTGCAGATGTGGTGAAAACAGCAAGATAACTAGATTTAGAAGTGTAGCCTAAACATGTGACTGAATTGCTTCAATCTCATGACCAAACTTAAACGGATGAGGTGTTGCTTCTTTTTTTTTTTGAGACAGAGTTTCACTCTTGTTCCCCAGGTGGAGTGCAGTGGCACAATCTCGGCTCACTGCAACCTCCAACTCCCGGGTTCAAGCAATTCTCCTGCCTCAGCTTCCTCAGTAGCTGGGATTACAGGCGCCCACCACCACGCCCGGCTAATTTTTGTATTTTTAGTAGAGATGGGGTTTTGCTATGTTGGCCAGGCTGGTCTCAAACTCCTGACCTCAGGTGATCCACCCACCACCTCAGCCTCCCAAAGTGCTGGGACTACAGGCATGAGCCACCGTGCCTGGCTGAGGTGTTGCTTCTTAGAGACGAGCAAAACAAGTAAGTTTCTTGAGATGGAATCTGCTTCTGGTGAAGATGCCATGAACACTGTTGAAATGACAACAAAGGATTTTGAAGATTCCATAAACTTAGTTGATAAAACACAGGCAGGGTTTGAGAGGCTTGACTCTAATTCTGAAAGAAGTTCTACTGTGGGTAAAATACTAGCAAACAGCTTTGCATGCTACATACAGAGAAATCTTTTGTGAAAGCAAGATTCCATTGATGTGGCAAATTTCATCGTCCCACTTTAAGAAAGTGTCAGTCACACCAATCTTCAGCAACCACCACCCTGATCAGTGAGCAGGAGAATCGCTTGAACCCAGGAGGTGGAGGGACATCAAGAGAGGCAAGACCCTCCACCAGCAAAATGATTACAACTTAAGGCTCAGATGATCATCTTTTAGCAATAAAATATCTTTAAATTATTTACATTTTTTTAGACATAATGCTATTGCATACTTAATAGTGACCACAGCATAACTTAAACGTTAACTTTTACATACACTGGGAAACTAAAAAGTTCCTGTGACTTGCTTTGTTTTGCTATTCACTTTATCGCAGTGATCTGGACCCACACTGGCACATCCCCATGTGTGTGATAAAAGGTCCACTGGACACTTGGGTGGCCGCTGTGGTTCCCCAGCCTTCCTGTTTCCTTCTTCCTTTTAGTGTTAGAAATCCCATCAAATTACTAATGATTGCCCCACAAATGACACTTCCTAGTGTTCCCTTAACTGAGGTGGCTTTGTGACCAAGCTGAGGCGAGAAGGGAAGTGATGTGTGCATGCTGTCCGCTCTCTCCCCTCCCCACAGTGCTGATGAGGCAGGGCAGCCAGAGTCCCTGGAGGCCACCCCCTACCTTTAAGAGAGAGTAAGACGGCCGGTCGTGGTGGCTCAAGCCTGTAATCCCAGCACTTTGGGAGGCCGAGGCAGGTGGATCACGAGGTCAGGAGATCGAGACCATCCTGGCTAACATGGTGAAACCCCGTCTCTACTAAAAAAAATATATAAAAAACTAGCTGGGCGTGGTGGCGAGCGCCTGTAGTCCCAGCTACTCGGAGGTTGAGGCAGGAGAATGGCGTGAACCCGGGAGGTGGAGCTTGCAGTGAGCCGAGATCGGGCCACTGCACTCCAGCCTGGGCCACACAGCGAGACTCCGTCTCAAAAAAAAAAAAAAAAAAAAAAAAGAGAGAGTAAGACAACTCAAGTTTCTTATTTGAAACACCATGGCCGGGCGCGGTGGCTCAAGCCTGTAATCCCAGCACTTTGGGAGGCCGAGACGGGTGGATCACGAGGTCAGGAGATCGAGACCATCCTGGCTAATATGGTGAAACCCCGTCTCTACTAAAAATACAAAAAACTAGCCGGGCGAGGTGGTGGGCGCCTGTAGTCCCAGCTACTCGGGAGGCTGAGGCAGGAGAATGGCGTAAACCCGGGAGGCGGAGCTTGCAGTGAGCTGAGATCCGGCCACTGCACTCCAGCCTGGGCGACAAAGTGAGACTCCGTCTCAAAAAAAAAAAAAAAAAAGAAACACCATATTTGAATCTGTTACAGCAACTTTAACCTACGTCTTAAATAATGCTAATATACAACCCAAATATTCAGATTCAATTCTCCCCATGATGATAAATTCAAACTGGGCCAGGCATGGTGGCTCACACCTGTAATCCCAGCACTTTGGGAGGCTGAGGCAGGTGGACTGCTTGAGCTCAGGAGTTAGAGACCAGCCTGGTCAACATGGTGAAACACAGTCTCTGTTTTAAAAAGAGAGGCCTGATGCAGTGGCTCACGCCTGTAATCCCAGCATTTTGGGAGGCCGAGGCAGAAGGATCACAGGGTCAGGAGTTCGAGACCACCCTGGTCAAAATGGTGAAACCTCATCTCTACTAAAGAGACAAAAAATTAGACAGGCGTGGTGGTGCGTGCCTGTAATCCCAGCTACTCGGGAGGCTGAGACAGAAGAATCGCTTGAATCCAGGGGGCAGAGGTTGCTGTGAGCTGAGATCACACCATTGCACTCCAGCCTGGGTCACAGGGCAAGACTCCCATCTCAAAAAAAAAAAAAAAAAAAAAAAAAGGCCCGGCGCGGTGGCTCACGCCTGTAATTCCAGCATTTTGGGAGGCCGAGGCGGGTGGATCACGAGGTCAGGAGATCGAGACCATCCTGGCTAACACGGTGAAACCCCGTTTCTACTAAAAATACAAAAAATTAGCCGGGCGTGGTGGCGGGTGCCTGTAGTCCCAGCTACTTGGGAGGCTGAGGCAGGAGAATGGCGTGAACCCAGGAGGCGGAGCTTGCAGTGAGCCGAGATTGCGCCACTGCACTCCAGCCTGGGCAACAGAGCAAGACTCCATCTCAAAAAAAAAGTAAGCTGGGCACAGTAGCTCACAGCTGTAATCCCAACACTTTGGGAGGCTGAGGTGGGCACATCACCTGAGGTCAGGAGTTCGAGACCAGCCTGACCAACATGGAGAAACCCCATCTCCACTAAAAATACAAAATAAGCTGGGCACGGTGGCACATGCCTGTAATCCCAGCTACTAGGGAGGCTGAGGCAGGAGAATCGCTTGAACCCAGGAGGTGGAGGTGGAGGTGGAGGCTGCAGTGAGCCGAGATGGCGCCATTGCACTCCAGCCTGGGCAACAAGAGCAAAACTCTACCTCAAAAATAAATAAATAAATAAAAATTAAAAATAAGTAAAAATAGGCCGGGCGCGGTGGCTCAAGCCTGTAATCCCAGCACTTTGGGAGGCCGAGACGGGCGGATCACAAGGTCAGGAGATCGAGACCATCCTGGCTAACACGGTGAAACCCCGTCTCTACTAAAAAATACAAAAAACTAGCCGGGCGAGGTGGCGGGCGCCTGTGGTCCCAGCTACTCCGGAGGCTGAGGCAGGAGAATGGCGTAAACCCGGGAGGCGGAGCTTGCAGTGAGCTGAGATCCGGCCACTGCACTCCAGCCTGGGCGACAGAGCCAGACTCAGTCTCAAAAAAAAAAAAAAAAAAAAAAAAAAAAAAAAAAAAAAAAATAAGTAAAAATAAAAAAGGAGATGGGCCGGGCATGGTGGCTCATGCCTGTAATCCCAGCACTTTGGGAGGCTGAGGCAGGCAGATCACCTGAGGTCAGGAGTTCAAGACCAGCCTGGCCAACATGGTGAAACCCCATCTCTACTAAAAATACAAAATTAGCCAGGTGTGGTGGCACACGCCTGTAATCCCGGCTTCTCAACAGGCTGAGGCAGGAGAATCTCTTGACACCGGGCAGCAGAGGGTGCAGTGAGCTGAGATTGCGCCATTGTACTCCAGCCTGGGCAACAAGAGCAAAACTCCATCTCAAAAAAAAAGTGGGGGAACGGTGGGCTGGAGATGTTGGTTTCTTATTTGTTTTGGAACTCAGTGATGCCTTCTGATTTTAAATTTTAAAATGGCTGTTATAATACCTGGAAATAAGTTTTTTTGTTGTTGTTTGTTTTTTGAGACGGAGTCTCGCTCTGTCGCCCAGGTTGGAGTGCAGTGGCACAATTTCGGCTCACCGCAATCTCTGTCTTGTGTGTTCAAGCTATTCTCCTGCCTCAGCCTCCCAAGTAGCTGGGATTACGGGCGCCTGCCACCACACCCGGCTAATTTTTTTTGCATTTTTAGTACAGATGAGGTTTCACCACATTACCCAGGCTGGTCTCAAACTCCTGACCTCAAGTGATCCACCCACCTCAGCCTCCCAAAGTGCTGGGATTGGATTACAAGCGTGAGCCACCACGCCCAGCCAGAAACAAGCTGTTTCTGTTTACAAGAATATATCTTAAAGCCATATGTGTGCCTCTTAATGATTTTCATAATTTTTTTAACTTTTGAGAAAAAATTTTTTTTTTCTAAGACGGAATCTCACTCTGTCGCCCAGGCTGGAGCGCAATGGTGTGATCTCCACTCACTGCAACCTCCACCTCCCTGGTTCAAGCGATTCTCCTGCCTCAGCCTCCTGACTAGCTGGGATTACAGGTGCATGCCACCACAGCTGGCTAACTTCCGTACTTAGTAGAGATGGAGTTTCACCACGTTGGTCAGGCTGGTCTCGAACTCTTGACCTCATGATCTGCCTGACTCTAGAGAAAGTTGTTACAATTGCAAATATCTTGCTTCGAAGAAACAGTTATCTCAAAATAGCTATCTTCAGTTTTTGCTTAGCTCCTTTTTCTTTTATGAATTTAAGTAAAATTAAATCAATACACTTTCATTTAAAGAAACTGACATGAAATGAAAAAAAAAGAAGCCACCTGACTTGTGGCTCCATGCAACAAACTGGCTAGCATGGACCCATCTCCTGTTATAACACAGAATTTGCTGAATAAAACATCACCTGAGGACAGGCGCCGTGGCTCACGCCTGTAATCCCAGGACTTTGGGAGCCGAGGTGGGCGGATCACGAGGTCAGGAGTTTGAGACCAGCCTGGCCAATATGGTGAAACCTTGTCTCTACTAAAAATACAAAAATTAGCCGGACGTGGTGGCGTATGCCTGTAGTCCCAGCAACTCCGGAGGCTGAGGCAGAAGAATCACTTGAACCCGGGAGGTTGGGGATGCAGTGAGCCGAGATTATGCCACTGCACTCCAGCCTGGGCGACAGAGCAAGACTTCGTCTCAAATAAATAAATAAATAAATAAAAATCACCTGAAATTGTCTCAACAGCAGATGTTGTGTATCATCAGAAGCCACAGCAGCCCTGGGGTGTCCAGGGGTGTCCTATCCGGCACTAGAAGCCCCCAGCTCTTACACCCACACTGGTAAGGGGATATTCCAGCCTCAAATTCCCAGCCAGAGTCACTGTGTGTTGCTTACAGCCTGAAGAAGTTAACACCAAGCTTCACCCTTAGGAAACAGGAAAAGCAGAGCCAGAGGGCAGCCGAGTGGGCCACGGACTAGAGCTCCACCAACATCTGGACCTCCTTGCCCCGCCCCACACCAAGGGGCCTACCGTGCGCCACGCGCTAGGCAGGGAGCGCTTGTTTTCCTAGTGCTCCCCAAGATGCCGCAGAGGTTCAGGGAGGTAACAAGCGTCAGGTCAGAGAACTGGAGCCAGCTGTCAACTGCCCCTGCCCCACGCAGGCCATTTGGCTTCTGCTACCAGCATGCTGCTCAGCGCTCTGCCCAAGAATAACGATGAGCCCCGTGTCCTCTCCTGGGTCATCTTCCATGACCCTGAGGCAGCGCCAACAAGCTCGGCAGCTCCCTGAGCTGTTTCACACCAACTACCCGAGTCTGAGGCCCGCATCCAGGCGCTGCTCAGACCCTGAGGGTCGCTGGACCATGACGTAGCCTATGTGTAAAGGGGACAAGACAGCCTTGACATAAGCACAGAGAATGCCACTGGGATTCTTTTTTTTTTTTTTGAGGTGGAGTCTCACTCTGTTGCCCAGGCTGGAGTGCAGTGGCCGGATCTTAGCTCGATTTTGGCTCACTGCAACCTCCGCCTCCTGGGTTCAAGCCATTCTCCCGCCTCAGCCTCCCCAGTAGCTGGGACTACAGGCGCCCGCCACCTCGCCCGGCTAGTTTTTTGTATTTTTTAGTAGAGACGGGGTTTCACTGTGTCAGCCAGGATGGTCTCGATCTCCTGACCTTGTGATCCGCCCGTCTCGGCCTCCCAAAGTGCTGGGAATACAGGCGTGAGCCACCGCGCCCGGCTGCCACTGGGATTCTTAAAGACTTGAAAGGGAAAGGGTACCTTCGAGAAAAAGCAGGATTGCCAAACCACCTCTTCCCATCTGGGAATCTCCTCCAGGACCAAGTCTTGTACTTAATTCTAATTCTGCTTATCACGTTTCCCTCCCCACCCCTATCCCCAACAGCATGGAAGATGCTGGCGCTGCATCTCCTCCAGCACTGGGAAGCCTCAAGGCCCCAGGGCGCGGAGGCAGGGTTCAGGCACAGCCGCGGGAACGCCCACACCCAGTCCCGTCACACCGTAAGACATCTCTGCGGCATCAACCTCGCGCAGGCCTGGCGGGCCTGAACACGGCGACACGGAAACTCAAGCCCGCGGCTCTACGGCTCCGGCAAGAGGAGGGAACCAAGGGGACCCACACGGCGCTCCTCAGGGAGAAGACCTCAGGCTCGGGTCCGAGGTGGGCTCGCTGGAAAGACGCTGCAGCCTCGCGGGGGCGGCCGTGGCTGCCTCCGGGACACGGGCTAGCCAAGGCCCCGCTCCTGGACGCCCTGCGGGGCGGGCCGCGGCCTGCGGACCCCGCCCGGCCCTCCCGGCGGACTCTGCCCCGGCAAGGCCGCCGGGCTCCGGAGCCAGCCGGGGCTGCAGCTAAGGCGTTGCCCGCCCCCGCCCGGAACGCGCCACTCACCCGGCGCAGGCGGGGAGAGGACGGCGCCAGCCCGACCCCGCAGCCGTTGACTGGACCCCGCGGGCGCGGGTTCCGCAAACCCGCCGACAAAGCCCGCACCTCAGCCAGCCCTCCGCGACCGGAAGTCGCGAGAAGCCCCGCCTGGGAAACTTCCGGTGGCGCTCTAGGAGCGCTACGGATCGGCTCCCCTCTCGGTGGTGCGATCTTCCGGGCGCGGGAACTAAGATCCCGGGAGGGTCGCGGGGCGTGCGGCGGGCGCGGCATCGTTACGCGGTTGAGAGGATTGCGGGCCGGGAAGCGCGGGCTCCGAAACTCGGGTCTGGACCTCGCGGCGAGGCCCGGCCGCAGCCCAAGACCAGCCTCTCAGGAGGCGAGGACCCAGGGGAAGTAAATACCGTGAGGGCCAAACTTTACCTCCTTCTGCGCCCCAGAGAGGTGGGGAAGCGGCGCGCTGTGCGGTGTTTTGGTTTTTTTAAGACAGGGTCTCTCTGTCGCCCAGGCTGCAGTGCAGTGGCGCGATCTCGGCTCACTGCAGCCTCGACCTCCCGGGCTCAGGTGGTCCTCCCGTCTCGGCTTCCCAAAGTGCTGGGACCACAGGCGCGCGCCACCGCGCCGGCTCCTTGATTCTTGGTAGACATTACTCATTGCTGGAATGAGTCACGGTCCGAACTAATTACATTCCCCTGCCCCCACCAAAAAAAATTATATTCGTATTTTTGGTTTTCTTTTTCCATTTTTCTGCTAGCACTGAGGAAACTTGTTTACCTAAATTGTTAGATGGGATTGGGAGGAATTTTGTTTTAGCAATGACACTCAGTTTTGTTTTTGTTTTTTTTCCAGACGGAGTCTCGCCTGTTGCCAGGCTGTAGTGCTGGAATGCAGGGCTCACTGCAACCTACGGCTCCCTGATTCAAGCGATTCTCCTGCCTCAGCCTCTGGAGTAGCTGGGATTACAGGCACACGCCACCACGCACAGCTAATTTTTGTATTTTTAGTAGAGACAGTTTCACCATGTTGGCCAGGATGATCTTGATCTCCTGATCTCGTGATCCGCCCGCCTTGGCCTCCCAAAGTGCTGGGATTACAGGTGTGAGCCACTGTGCCCAGCCGACTCTCAATTTCTTTAGCTCCTTCTGACTTACATTCAAAAAACATAACAGCAGTTTATCACCAAGTGTACGTAATGACCTGTCAGTTGACCACTTGAATAGGTCATTTTTACATTTTGACAGAAGCAAACAAAGAATGAGAAGTAACCTAAAGTGCAAAACTACATTAAGTCTTTCCCAGCCAATAAATTCACCTACTTTCTTTTTTTTTTTTTTTTTTTTTTTTTTTTTGAGACGGAGTCTCGCTGTGTCTCCCAGGCTGGAGTGCAGTGGCGTGATCTCGGCTCACTGCAAGCTCCGCCTCCCGGGTTCACGCCATTCTCCCGCCTCAGCCTCCCAAGTAGCTGAGACTACAGGCGCCCGCCACCACGCCCGGCTAGTTTTTTGTATTTTTAGTAGAGACGGGGTTTCACCATGTTAGCCAGGATAGTCTCGATCTCCTGACCTCGTGATCCACCCGCCTCGGCCTCCCAAAGTGCTGGGATTACAGGCTTGAGCCACCGCGCCCGGCCTACTTTCTTAAAATCAACTGCAGAGTTTTGAATTATCCCTTTGATGAGGAGGACAGCCCAGGTACCAGGGCCAGGTACCAGGGTGAACAAAGGAAGAGGAGCAACATGGGAGAAGGAGCTGTGGCCAAGGGGACACGCTAGGCGCGTGCCCTCATCCAAAGACTGTCTACAGGAATTCCAGGACAGAGTCCATGTGGAAGTCCTGCTGTGATTCTCCAGGGGCTCCCGACTCTTGGAAAAGCTTCTGCGTTCCAGGGCTGTGTGTGAAAGCCCTGTATTGAGCAACCCCACCTTTCATCCAGGCTCGGAGACCTCAGCTGCTGCAACCCTATTGCCAGCTTACCATGGGACCCAGCTCTTTTTTTTTTTTTTTTTTTTTTTTTTTTTTTTTTTTTTTTTTTTTTTTTTGAGACGGAGTCTCGCTCTGTCGCCCAGGCTGGAGTGCAGTGGCCGGATTTCAGCTCACTGCAAGCTCCGCCTCCCGGGTTCCCGCCATTCTCCTGCCTCAGCCTCCCGAGTAGCTGGGACTACAGGCGCCCGCCACCTCGCCCGGCTAGCTTTTTGTATTTTTTTAGTAGAGACGGTGTTTCACCGTGTTAGCCAGGATGGTCTCGATCTCCTGACCTCGTGATCCACCCGTCTCGGCCTCCCAAAGTGCTGGGATTACAGGCTTGAGCCACCGCGCCCAGCCTGGGACCCAGCTCTTAAGGCAAGAAGGGCTTGGGGCGTCTTCCCCACAGGGCTTACAGACCTTTCAGCCTCTCTGTCTGCAGGCCCAAAGAGCTTGAGAACACCACCTGAGTAGGTTGTCACAGATCAACATCTGCCTTGTACACCTGACAAATGCCACTTCAACCCCACCAACAGCTAACACATGGCTGCATCTTGGCACTTAATACTTTGAGTTTACTTGTTTGGTACTGATTGTCCCTCCCAGTAGAAAGGAAGCTCCGTGAGGTCAGGGACCCCCGTCTCGTTCCATGTCTAGCCCAGTGCTTGGCCCCTGTGAACGTCAGCAACTGTGGTGGATGCTGTGATGAGAGGCCCAGGGAGACCCCTCCAGTGACAGGCTGGGTGTCCTAGTTGTTCGGGGTGTGGTAAGCAGTCTTCGGCCATCAGCTGCAACTCGCCAGGGTTACACTGTTGCCTGGGACAGCTCATGTTGCAAAGTCCTGGCCATCTTGGTCCAACCGAGGACAGCCCTGAGAGCCACTTCTGTTGCAGAGCTCCCTGCAGGGAATCAGTATCTGCTATGCTTGATGGCATCACAGCCTGACTCCTGCCTCTTGTGTCTTCCTCTCCACAGGCCCAATACCACTCCGTGATAAGTCTGCTCCCTGCTTAGGAACGCCCTTGAGCCACAACAGCTTTGTCAGGTGACTTCTAATATTATCTCCATTTTATAGATGAGGAAACTGAGAAATAGGGAAGCCAAATGACTCACCTAACACATCAGCCAGGACATGCTGGAGGAGTCCACAGGTGTGGCCATCTGCTGCCAAAGCCCTTGACCTACAGCAAATACAAAGCCAAAACCAGGGGGTGCAGCTGGAAGGCAAAAGGCCCGAGGGGAGGCTGCCATGCAAGATGAGGCTGATGCTGTTGCCATAACCAGAGCTCAAGAAAGGAAAGCTGTCCAAAGAAACTGCATTTAGCCAAAAAGGGAATTTGTAGGGATTTGAGGGCACGGAGCCATTCTGAAGACAAAGCAGAAATTCTGATAAAAGATCCTAAAACAGTTTCAAGCTATCTGGGATGTGGAGTTTGGAAACAGGCCATGGGTGGTCTTGGTGTGAGAGCAAGCACAAAACTGTCTGGGAAAGTCCCGGGGAAGGCCACTGTGCCTTCAGGCCATGAGCAGAGCTTTCCTGCTTTGGGCGAATGGAGTCTGGGGATAAGTTGATATGAATGGAGGACTGAAGACAACTTGGGAATTAGCCTTTCCGAGATAACTGGGTGGGGCAGATTGTGTGGTCCCGGTCCAAGCCACACAGGAAGCTCACACGGGCTTCTGAGCAGGAGTGTGACAAAAGCCAAATGATGCTGGAAAGTGATGCTGGCTGCGAAGTGACCACAGAGGACAGGATGAGGACGGTGGCAATCGCAGCCCCACAGAAGAGCAGCTGGGGTGAGACTGGACTGAGCCAGGAAGGAGAGGTGGGGGACCGGCTCTGAAGGCTGAGGGAGGGTCCACAGGAGGGTGGGGAGTGGACAGGAAACTGACATCCATGGTGACGCAGGGTGGGGCAGGTGGGAGAAAGGTAAAAGAAGAACAGAAGGCCACTTTGGGGCATAAGTTTGAGACCTTGTTGCTAAGTGAGGCCAAACAATTAAAAGATTTTTTAAATCTTCTGGTAGCTGGAGAGGAACCTGAGACAAGAGCAGATGGGAGTTGTGGCAGTAGTGGCTATCTTGAGGGACAGACCCCAGGAGGAAATGAGAGATGCGTGCGAGGAGGAGCATCGCTGAGCCCACGCTGGACTCAGGATGGATGAGACAGAGGTGGACTCAGGTGCCTGCAGGTGGAGAGAGAAGGTGGGGGTGGCCTGGAGGCAGGTCTCTTCTGACTATTGCAAAGCACATCCAAAAGTAAATGATGCCGGGTGCGGTGGCTCTTGCCTGTAATCCCAGCACTTTGGGAGGCTGAAGCACGCAGATCAGCTGGACCAATGTGATGAAACCTCGTCTCTACTAAAAATACAAAAATTAGCTAGGTGTGGTGGCATGCACCTGTAATCCCAGCTACTTGGGAGGCTGAGGCAGGAGAATTGCTTGAACCTGGGAGGCGGAGGTTGCAGTGAGCCAAAACCATGCCATTGCACTCCAGCCTGGGCAACAAGAGTAGAACTCTGTCTCTAAAAAAGAAAATGAGGGCCGGGCGCGGTGGCTCAAGCCTGTAATCCCAGCACTTTGGGAGGCCGAGACGGGTGGATCACGAGGTCAGGAGATCGAGACCATCCTGGCTAACACAGTGAAACCCCGTCTCTACTAAAAAATACAAAAAAACTAGCCGGGCGAGGTGGCGGGCGCCTGTAGTCCCAGCTACTCGGGAGGCTGAGGCAGGAGAATGGCGTAAACCCGGGAGGCGGAGCTTGCAGTGAGCTGAGATCCGGCCACTGCACTCCAGCCTGGGCGACAGAGCGAGACTCCGTCTCCAAAAAAAAAAAAAAAAAAAAAAAAAAAAGAAATTGAGGTAGGAGGTGGAGCTCAACTCCGGAGGCGGGGCTTGGACACGGGACCAAACTGAGGACTAGCTAAAACAGGTCCAGGGCAGAAGAGCCTCCCATGAGGCACACCAACCAGTGTGCCATGTCAGTTTACCATTTTGCCGTAACACCACCGGAAGCTCCTGCCTCTTTCCACGGCAACAACCAGACAATGCGGAACTTACCACGCTAATTGTAGAAATTTCTTTCTTTTTTTTTTTGAGATGGAGTCTCTCTCTTGCCCAGGCTGGAGTGCAGTGGCGTGATAATCTGCTCAGTGCAAGCTCTGCTTCCCGGGTTCACGCCATTCTCCTACCTCAGCCTCGTGAGTAGCTGGGACTAAGGAAGGAGACTACTACTACTCCTGCTGCCCTCCTCCCCGCACCTTGCCTAGTTCACAAGACAGGAGTAAAGAGAAAAAGAAACAAAAGTAAGACAAATAGCCAGACAACCTTGGCACCACTACCCGGCCCTAGGAGTTAAACAAAGTAATAATAATAACATCAACCCCTGGCCTAAACTACTTGTGTTATCTGTAAATTCCAGGCACTGTATGAAAAAAGCATTGTAAAACTTTTTGTTCTGTTAGCTGATGCATGTAGCCCCCAGTCACGTTTCCCACGCTTGCTCGATTTATCATGACCCTTTCACGTGGACCCCTTAAAGTTGTAAGCCTTTAAAAAGGCCAGGTATTTCTTTCTCAGAGAGCTTGGCTCTTAAGACACGAGTCTGCCGACGCTCCCGGCCGAATAAAAAATCTCTTCCTTCTTTAATCCGGTGTCTGAGGAGTTTTATCTGCGGCTTGTCCTGCTACAGGACTATAGGCGCCTGCCACCACGCCTGGCTAATTTTTTGTATTTTTGGTAGAGACGGGGTTTCGCTATCTTGGTCAGGCTGTTCTTGAATTCCTGACCTAAGGAAATCCGCCCGCTTCGACCTCCCAAAGTGGTGGGATTACAGGTGTGAGCCTTTTTTTTTTTTTTTTTTTTTGGTGAGACAGAGTCTCACTCTACAGAAATTCCTTTTTTTTTTTTTTTTTTTTTTGAGACAGGATCTCACTCTGTTGCCCACTCTGTTGGAGTGCAATGGTGTGGTCTCAGCTCACTGCAGCCTCTGCCTCCCGGGTTCAAGTGATTCTCTTGCCTCAGCTTCCCAAGTAGTGGGACTACAGGCGTGCGCTACCACACCTGGCTAATTTTTGTATTTTTAGTAGAGATGGGTTTTCGCCATGTTGGCCAGGCTGGTCTTGAACGCCTGACCTCAGATGATCTGCCTGCCTTAGCCTCCCAAAGTGCTGGGATTACAGGCATGAGCTACCTCACCTGGCCTAACTCTAGAAATTTCTGCATAAGATATCCCTTAATTTGCATATGATTAAAAGTGGGTATACATATGACTGCAGAAGTGCCTCTGAGTTGCTTTTCTGGGCTCACTGCCTATAGGGTAGCCCTGCTCTGCAAGGAGCAGTCCCTGTGCTGCTGCTGTACATGGCCACTTCCGTCAAAGGTGCTATCTAACACCATGGGCTCGCTCTTGAAATCTTTCCTGGGCAAAGCCAAGAATCCTCACGGGCTAAGCCACAATTTGGGGACTCGCCTGCCCTTTATCAAAATTATTTTTTTTAAGAGCTCTGGCCGGGCGCGGTGGCCCTCGCCTCTAATCCTAAAACTTTGGGAGGCTGGGGCGGGCAGATCGCCTGAGGTCAGGAGTTCGAGACCAGCCTGGCTAACATGGTGAAACCCCATCTCTACTAAAAATACAAAATTAGCTGGGCGTGGTGGTGTGCACCTATAATACCAGCTACTTGGGAGGCTGAGGCAGGAGAATCGCTTGAAGCCAGGAGGTGAAGGTTGCGGTGAGCCAAGATCTTGCCACTGAACTCCAGCCTGGGCGACAGAGTGAGACTCCCATCTACAAAAAAAAAAAAAAACCTCTATGGTCAAAAGTTGGCTTAATTTTTTTTTTTTTTTTTTTTTTTTTGAGACGGAGTCTCGCTGTGTCTCCCAGGCTGGAGTGCAGGGGCGCGATCTCGGCTCACTGCAAGCTCCGCCTCCCGGGTTCACGCCATTCTCCCGCCTCAGCCTCCCAAGTAGCTGAGACTACAGGCACCCGCCACCACGCCCGGCTAGTTTTTTTGTATTTTTAGTAGAGACAGGGTTTCACCATGTTAGCCAGGATAGTCTCGATCTCCTGACCTCATGATCCACCCGCCTCGGCCTCCCAAAGTGCTGGGATTACAGGCTTGAGCCACCGCGCCCGGCCAAGTTGGCTTAATTGAAAGCTAAGGTTCAAGCTCTTCCCTCCTCTGCTGTCTGGTATCACAAGATGTCCAATGTCTCAGACCCCTTAAGGAACACAGAAAAAGGCGCCACTCACACCCTTTTGGGTCTTCTTCCTGTGGAGGCTGAAGAGTTATGGACGGGGTCCTTTCAGGTCTAAAACTCTGTTCTCTTTGTATTGTATCAACTGATCTCTTTGGCTTTGGGGGGCACCAAAGATTACTTTGTTTTTTGGTTTTTATTTTTTTGAGATGGAGTCTGGTTCTGTCACCCAGGATAGAGTGCAATGGCACGATCTCGGCTCACTGCACCCTCCACCTTTTGGGTTCAAGCAATTCTCCCATCTCAATCTCCTGAGTAGCTGGGATTACAGGCAACCATGACCACACCAGGCTACTTTTTGTATTTTCATAGAGATGAGGTTTCACCATGTTGGCCAGGCTGGTCTTGAACACCTGACCTCAGGTGATCCACCAGCCTCGACCTCCCAAAGTGCTAGGATTACAGGCGTGAACCACTGCACCTGACCACCATAGACACCAGCCTTGACCTCCCAAAGTGCTAGGATTACAGGCATGAACCACTGCACCTGACCACCAGAGATTACTTTGTACTGTGAGAGACTACGTGCTTTTGCGTGTGTGATTGCTTAGTCACAAGTGAGAGCTGCAGTTCTGGAGGTGGCCGACAGCAGTGGTCTACAGTGAGTGTTTATTACACAGGAGGCTGTGCAGTTCTGGAGGTGGCCGACAGCAGTGGTCTGCAGTGAGTGTTAATTATACAGGGGACTGTGCAGTTCTGGAGGTGGCCGACAGCAGTGGTCTGCAGTGAGTGTTAATTATACAGGGGACTGTGCAGTTCTGGAGGTGGCCGACAGCAGTGGTCTGCAGTGAGTGTTAATTATACAGGGGACTGTGCAGTTCTGGAGGTGGCCGACAGCAGTGGTCTGCAGTGAGTGTTAATTATACAGGAGGCTGTGCAGTTCTGGAGGTGGCCGACAGCAGTGGTCTGCAGTGAGTGTTAATTATACAGGGGACTGTGCAGTTCTGGAGGTGGCCGACAGCAGTGGTCTGCAGTGAGTGTTAATTATACAGGGGACTGTGCAGTTCTGGAGGTGGCCGACAGCAGTGGTCTGCAGTGAGTGTGAATTACACAGGAGACTCTGCAGTTCTGGAGGTGGCCAACAGCAGTGGTCTACAGTGAGTGTTTATTACACAAGAGGCTGCGCAGTTCTGGAGGTGGCCAACAGCAGTGGTCTACAGTGAGTGTTTATTACACAAGAGGCTGCGCAGTTCTGGAGGTGGCCAACAGCAGTGGTCTACAGTGAGTGTTTATTACACAAGAGGCTGTGCAGTTCTGGAGGTGGCCAACAGCAGTGGTCTGCAGTGAGTGTTTATTACACAAGAGGCTGTGCAGTTCTGGAGGTGGCCGACAGCAGTGGTCTGCAGTGAGTGTTAATTATACAGGGGACTGCGCAGTTCTGGAGGTGGCCGACAGCAGTGGTCTGCAGTGAGTGTTAATTATACAGGGGACTGCGCAGTTCTGGAGGTGGCCGACAGCAGTGGTTCACAGTGAGTGTTAATTACACAAGAGGCTGCGCAGTTCTGGAGGTGGCCGACAGCAGTGGTCTGCAGTGAGTGTGAATTACACAGGAGACTCTGCAGTTCTGGAGGTGGCTGACAGCAGTGGTCTGCAGTGAGTGTTTATTACACAAGAGGCTGTGCAGTTCTGGAGGTGGCCAACAGCAGTGGTTCGGTGAGTGTTAATTACACAGAAGGCTGTGCAGTTCTGGAGGTGGCCGACAGCAGTGGTCTACAGTGAGTGTTTATTACACAAGAGGCTGTGCAGTTCTGGAGGTGGCCGACAGCAGTGGTTCGGTGAGTGTTAATTACACAGGAGGCTGTGCAGTTCTGGAGGTGGCCGACAGCAGTGGTTCGGTGAGTGTTAATTACACAGGAGGCTGTGCAGTTCTGGAGGTGGCCGACAGCAGTGGTTCGGTGAGTGTTAATTACACAGGAGGCTGTGCAGTTCTGGAGGTGGCCGACAGCAGTGGTCTACAGTGAGTGTTTATCACACAAGAGGCTGTGCAGTTCTGGAGGTGGCCGACAGCAGTGGTTCGGTGAGTGTTAATTACACAGGAGGCTGTGCAATTCTGGAGGTGGCCGACAGCAGTAGTCTGCAGTGAGTGTGAATTAAACAGGAGGCTGTGCAGTTCTGGAGGTGGCTGACAGCAGTGGTCTACAGTGAGTGTTTATTACACAGGGGGCTATGCATTTTGCTGTGCATTTAGATCACTAAGACGCCGTGTAAACACTTGGAGAAATGTCTTAGTAGCAGAGTGTGCTGCGAAAGCATCGCATGGCCCAGTCCTATGGTGCTTCCCTCTTTTGGGGGACATGGAATTCAGTATAAAAGTGGAATTCTTGATTTTTTTATTTTTTAGTTTTTTTGACACAGGGTCTCACCCTATTGCCCAGGCTGGGGTGCAGTGGCATATTCTCGGCTCACTGCAACCTCTGCCTCCTGGGCTCAAGCAACCCCCCTGCCTCAGACTCCAGAGTAGCTGGGACTACAGGCTTGAGCCACCATGCCTGGCTAATTTTCGTATTTTTTGTAGGGATGGGTTTTTACCATTTTGCCCAGTCTGGTCTCAAACTCCTGGGCTCAAGCGATCCACCTGCCTCAGCCTCCAAAAGTGCTGGGATTACAGGCATGAGCCACTGCATCCAGCCAGAATTATTGATTTTTTTAAATCTTTGATTTTAAAAAATGCTTTGCCTTCCATTTGTGCCTGCTTGCAACATATTTAAATTGCTAGGCCCTAAGAACTGCAAATGCTTTGTTGGACCTGTTCCTTAATGGGCTCCACCCTGAGCTCAGTGGCTCAGTTGGAAAACAGAATAAATTAAAAGGTACTTATTTTAATGAAGTTGGTCTTCTTATAAAATCCTATGGTAAATTCTTATGATTTTATGTTATTTTAATCTTCTTGTAACACACTCAGACTCCTTTTAAAAAGCTTAAATTCTCTCTGTGTGCTTTGAGGTGTGAATTTACTACCCTGTGCTTCCTAAGTCTAGGTAAGGGCTTCAGCGTGTGGGACAGATACACTTTAACCTTTTCCATATAGAAAGACACAGTTTGGATCCAACTTTAATTTTTTTTTCTGGTTGTTGTTTTTTTTTCTTTTTTTTTTTTTTTTTTTTGAGACATGGTCTCACTCTGTCATCCAGGCTGGATGCAGTGGCATGATCATGGCTCACTGTAGCCTTGACGTCCCAGGCTCAAGCAATCCCCCAACCTTAGGTTCCTGAGTAAGCTCAGACCACAGGTACACACCATCATGCCTGGCCAATTTTTTTTTTTTTTTTTTTTTTTTTTTGTGAGATGGAGTCTCGCTCTGTTGCCCAGGCTGGAGTTCAGTGGTGTGATCTTGGCTCACTGCAAGCTCCACCTCCTGGGTTCACACCATTCTCCTGCCTCAGCCTCCTGAGTAGCTGGGACTACAGGTGCCCGCCACCACGCCCAGATACTTTTTTTGCATTTTTAGTAGAGATGGAGTTTCACCATGTTAGCCAGGATGGTCTCAATCTCCTGACTTCATGATCTGCCCGCCTCGGCCTCCCAAAGCGCTGGGATTATAGGCGTGAGCCACCACGCCAGGCTATGCCTGGCCAATTTTTAAAACGTGTTTGTAGAGACGGGGTCTCACTATGTTGCCCAGGCTGGTCTCAGACCCCTGGGCTCAAGCAATCTTCCTAACTTGACCTCCCAAATTGCTGAGATTACCAGCATGAGCCACCATGCCCAGCCAACTGTCCTTTTAGAGTAGTGAGTTTTACTGTCCCATGGCCAAAACTTTAAAATCAAATCCTTAAAGTCTTTATTTGTGTCTATCTGCATTATATATACATGTATACAAGTTTGTATACTGTCTATATGGTACCATTGACTGATAAATAAAGGAGCACTCATCAATTAAATAATCAACCCAAATGCTTTTCAAGTTCATGTGACTTCAGTAATCTTTCATAAACGAAGATGGTTTTTAAATTATTGGTAAAATAAAATAGAAATGTGTTCAGAATTTAATTTAGACATTTTCCTGGGTCTATTGGTCAGTCCTGTTTATACTATTTCTGCTAGATGTTTTAAAATCATAAAGCTATCAGTTTTATGATTTTTTTTATACTTGTTTAATTTGTGAACTTATATCCTTGGATTTGAGCCTTTAGATTTTGAGGTCTAGACAAGTGGCCATAATGAGGCCTGGGAACAATGCCTGGGCCCTTTCCTTTCTGATCCAGCTGTGCCTCTTGGCCATGCTGGGAGGGGTTGGAACCTTCAGGCTTTGTCTTTACAGCTGTAGTTTGATCTTGGGCTCTGCATCTGGTACATAATTAAAATTGCTTATTTCCTGTGGTTTTCACTGAAAACTGGGGTTACTAAGAATTAGCATTGTAATTAATACATGTAATTAAAACTACTAGGTATAAGAGAAACAATTTTAGGCCAGCCGCCGTGGCTCATGCCTGTAATCCTAGCATTTTGGGAAACCGAGGCAGGCAGATCACCTGAGCTCAGGAGTTCAAGACCAGTCTGGGCAACATGGCAAAACCCCGTCTCTACTAAAAATACAAAAAAAAATTAGCTGGGCGTGGTGGCACGTGCCTGTAATCCCAGCTATTTGGGAGGCTGAGGCACAAGAATTGCTTGTACCTGGGAGGCGGAGTTTGCAATGAGCCAATGTCATGCCACTGCACTCCAGCCTGGGTGACAGAATAGAGAGAAACAATTTTATGTACAGAGTGTGTAAAGAAAGCAGAAAAGATTGAGCAATTTTTTTTTCTTTTTTTTTTTTTTTTTTTTTGAGACTGAGTCTTGCTCTGTCGCCCAGGCTGGAGTGCAGTGGCACAATCTCAGCTCACTGCAACCTCTGCCTCCCAGGTTCAAGCAATTCTCCTGCCTCACCCTCCCAAGTAGCTGGGACTACAGGCACCCGCCACCACACCAGCTAATTTTTGTATTTTTAGTAGAGATGGGGTTTTACCATATTGGTCAGGCCGGTCTCGAACTCCTGACCTCAGGTGGTCTGCTGACCTCGGCCTCCCAAAGTGCTGGGATTACAGGCATGAGCCACCACACCCGGTGTCTCGTTCTGTTGCCCAAGCTGGAGTGCAGTAGTGTGATCTTGGCTCACTACAACCTCTACCTCCCAGGTTCAAGCAATTCTCCTACCTCAGTCTCCCGAGTAGCTGGGATTACAGGCACCTGCCACCAGACCCAGATAATTTTTTATATTTTTGGTAAAGGCAGGGTTTCGCCATGTTGCCCAGGGTGGTCTCGAACTCCTGACCTCGTGAACCACCCACCTTGGCCTCCCAAAGTGTTGGGATTACAGGCATGAGCCACTATAGCCAGCTAATTTTTTTTTCTTTTACATAAGATAATTGTGTGATTTGCCAATAAATGAAGCTGTAAATTATCAGTGAAAATAAATCAAAAATCTAAGCTGTTGAAACTCTATTATTTTAAGCCTTAAAAGAATGATTATGAGCCCCCACTCAGTGCCCACTGCCCGTGCCTCTGCCACAAGGCGCCCACCACTCCATGGCCTATGACTGCCCTTTCACCTTTTGGTGGCTTTGCTCAGGCTGTTCCCTATTCCTGAAATCCTCTTTGCTTATTCTCTGCTTATAAGTCCAGGTGAAACATTCATGCTTGAGGGGTTTTCCCAAGGCTCCTTCCAACTCCCTTCTCTGGCCTCCCAGGCTCTCGGTGGCCGCTGCATTATGGCCCTATTTCAGTGCAAGTGGATTGTCCCCAGCAGATCACGGTGGAGAGTGCACCCATGTTGGGGGCCAGCCTGAAGATGCAGCTGATGACTGTGAACCAGCAGCGTCAGTTGCTCAGGATAGACCTGCTTCAGTGCAGTGCACAAAGCACAGGTGGCAGCCTGACCATGCAACACTGGTGCCCACCCCACCTCAGGCAAGTCTGGCCCAGTCTCACTGCCCAATAAGACAGAAGAAGAAACGTGGCCAGGCACAGTGGTTCACGCCTGAAATCCTAGCACTTTGGAAGGCCGAGGCAGGCAGATCACCCGAGGTCAGGAGTTCAAGACCAGCCTGGCCTACATGGCAAAACCCCATCTCTACTAAAAATACAAAAATTAGCCAGGCGTGGCAGCGGGTGACTGTAATCCCAGCTACTCGGGAGGCTGAGGCAGGAGAATTGCTTGAACCCAGGAGGCGGAGGTTGCAGTGAGCCGAGATTGCACCATTGTACTCCAGCCCTGGGTAACAAGAGTAAGACTGTCTCAGAAAAAAAGAGAATAAAAAATGTGATGGGGGCCGGGCGCGGTGGCTCAAGCCTGTAATCCCAGCACTTTGGGAGGCCGAGACGGGCGGATCACAAGGTCAGGAGATCGAGACCAACCTGGCTAACACGGTGAAACCCCGTCTCTACTAAAAAATACAAAAAAAAACTAGCTGGGCGAGGTGGCGAGCACCTGTAGTCCCAGCTACTCTGGAGGCTGAGGCAGGAGAATGGCGTGAACCTGGGAGGCGGAGCTTGCAGTGAGCTGCGATCCGGCCTCTGCACTCCAGCCTGGGTGACAGAGCAAGTCTCCATCTCAAAAAAAAAAAAAAAAAATGTGATGGGAGTAGACACAAAACCTCGAGCCCCTCCAGGCAGGGGCCCTTCCACTGGCTCTTGCAAGATGAAGAGATGTTTGTCATTTGGATATTTCTGGGTCCCTTGTTAGCTAGTTCCCATCTACTTTGGTGTTCTGCACGCAACAAGGGGCATCCTCTTTCTCTGCAATATAAATGCCCAGTGTTCTTGCGGCCCCTCCACGCTAAGTTTTGATGGAAGCTGGAGCTTCTCAGGACACAGATCAGGATTTCCCCAGCACAGTTCTCACCCATGCCTTAAAGATGACCTTCTCAGTAGAGAGAGGGGAGGGGAGCACAGAGGAAGGGGGCTTACTGTCTGCAGAAATACAGTGCAAAACAAAAGCCAGAAAGCTTCTCAGTCTCTGAATGTAGTTTGGGATAGTGTAGATTCCTCCAAACTAAGTCCATTAGAATTTATTAGGCACCAGTCACAATGATAATACTTTGAGCTGACACGCCCTAATGGGGTAGGCACACCCAAAGGTGGCTCCTATGAGTTGCGTACACATATAATCCCCTCCCGTTGGGTTTAAGCAGAACCTGCCTTGCTTCTAAGCCATGGAATATGATGAAGGTGATGGCATGTCACCCCTTGATGAGGCTATGTTATACAAGGCTCTGTCTCAGCACACTGGACAGAAACATTACCCCTCACTGGCTTTGAGGAACTAACCTGTTATGTTGTGGGAGGGCCAGATGGCAGAAGTAGGTGTGGCTGATAGTTGCTGAGAGTGGTCCCCAGCAAACCGCTAGCAAGAAATGAGACTCTTAGTCACACAGACACCTGGAAATGGGGTCTGGAAACAACCTGAACAAGCCTAGAGGTGGATTCTTCCCTAGTCATGCCTCCAGATGAGAACACAGCCCTGCTGTCACCTTGACTGCAGCTTTTTTTTTTTTTGAGACAGAGTCTTGCTCTGTCACCCAGGCTGGAGTGCAGTGGCACAATCTCGGTTCGCTGCAGCCTCTGCCTCCCAGGTTCAAGCAATTCTCTGGCTCAGCCCCTGAGTAGCTGGATTACAGGTGCCCGCCACCACGTCTGACTTTTCTTTTTTTTTTTTTTTTTTGTATTTTTAGTAGAGACAGTGTTTCACCATCTTGGCCAGGCTGGTTTTGAACTTCTGACCTCGTGATCCACCTGCCTCAGCCTCCCAAAGTGCTGGGATTACAGGTGTGAGCCACTGCACCCAGCATCTGCAGCCTTGTGTGACCCTGAGCAGAGGACCCAGCTAAACTGTCTCCAGACTCCTGATCCACAGAAACAAATGTGATAATAAATGTGCACCGTATTGGGAGCAAGCCCCCCAAAATCTGGCCATAAACAAAATCTCTGCAGCACTGTAACATGTTCATGATGGCCCTAACGCCCAAGCTAGAAGGTTGTGGGTTTACCGGAATGAGGGCAAGGAACACCTGGCCCACCCAGGGTGGAAAACCGCTTAAAGGCATTCTTTTTTTTTTTTTTTTTTTTTTTTTTTTTTTTTTTTAGACGGAGTCTGGCTCTGTCATCCAGGCTGGAGTGCAGTGGCCAGATCTCAGCTCACTGCAAGCTCCGCCTCCCGGGTTTACGCCATTCTCCTGCCTCAGCCTCCCGAGTAGCTGGGACTACAGGCGCCCACCACCTCGCCCGGCTAGTTTTTTGTATTTTTTTAGTAGAGATGGGGTTTCACCATGTTAGCCAGGATGGTCTCGATCTCCTGACCTCGTGATTCGCCCGTCTCGGCCTCCCAAAGTGCTGGGATTACAGGCTTGAGCCACCGCGCCCGGCCATTAAAGGCATTCTTAAGCCACAAACAATAGCATGAGCGATCTGTGCCTTAAGGACATGCTCCTACTGCAGTTAACTAGCCCAACCTATTCCTTTAATTTGGCCCATCCCTTCATTTCCCATTTTTAGTTAATGTAATATCTGTAGAAAAAATGCTAATTACTGGTTTGCTGTTAATAAATACATGGGTAAATCTCTGTTTGGGGCTCTCAGTTCTGAAGGCTGTCAGACCCCTGATTTCCCACTTTACACCTCTATATTTCTGTGTGTGTGTCTTTAGTTCCTCTAGCGCCACTGGGTTAGGGGCTCCCCGACCGAGCTGGTCTCAGCACACTGTTTTAAGCTGTTAAGTGTATGGTGTGTCCATCAGAGGAATCACTATCTATGGTAGCTGTAGTCTTACAAAATGTATTTCTTTCTTTTTTTTTTTTTTTGAGATGGAGTCTTGCTCTGTCCCCCAGGCTGGAGTGCTGTGGCGCGATCTCGGCTCACTGCAAGCTCCCCCTCCTGGGTTTACGCCATTCTCCTGCCTCAGCCTCCTGAGTAGCTGGGACTACAGGCGCCCGCCACCTCGCCTGGCTAGTTTTTTTTTTTTGTATTTTTTAGTAGAGATGGGGCTTCACCGTGTTAGCCAGGATGGTCTCGATCTCCTGACCTCATGATCCGCCCGTCTCGGCCTCCCAAAGTGCTGGGATTACAGGCTTGAGCCACCGCGCCCGACCCAAAATGTATTTCTTAAATGTAAAGACTTGAAAGTCAAAATGACTCCTTGAACCACGGGCTGCAGAAGGGATGTTGTGTTAGGAGGCGTAAGAACAACATAAATCTCCTTGTACATCTCCACCAGAGCACTCAAGCGACAGGTGCATTAGTCCCTTAAGAGAGTCAGCATGTCCTTTGTAGGTCTGAAGCTTGGCATTGACTTCTCCTCTGTAGCTAAGAAAGTCCTAGCTGGCATCTTCTTCCAGTAGAAAATGCTGCTTCTACATTGAAAGTGTGTCATTGAGTGTAGCCACCTTCATCAGTGATCTTAGCTAGATGCTCTACATGACTTGCTGCAGCCTCTCCACCGGCACCTGCTGCTTCACCTTGCACGTTCTTGTTATGGAGACAGCTTCTGTCCTTGAACTGCACACCATAGATAGAAACTCGGGATGAGGAAGTTTTCCTCTATTTCTAGTTTGTTGAGTGTTTTTATCATGAAAGAGTGCTGGCTTGCCGGGCGCGGTGGCTCACACCTGTAATCCCAGCACTTTGGGAGGCTGAGACGGGCGGATCATGAGGTCAGGAGATCGAGATCATCCTGGCTAACCCGGTGAAACCCCGTCTCTACTAAAAAATACAAAAAAAATTAGCCAGGCGAGGTGGCGGGCGCCTGTAGTCCCAGCTCCTCAGGAGGCTGAGGCAGGATAATGGCGTGAACCCGGGAGGCAGAGCTTGCAGTGAGCTGAGATCCGGCCACTGCACTCCAGCCTGGGTGACAGAGCGAGACTCCGTCTCAAAAAAAAAAAAAAAAAAAAAAAAAAAAGTGCTGGCTTTGGGTCAGATGCCTTTTCTGCATCAGTTGACATGATTATGAATTTTTTTTTCATTCTACTAATGTGGTGTATTATACAGATAGTTTTTTGTGTGTTAAACCACACTTGTATTCTGGGATAAATCACATTTGGTCATTGTGTATTATCCATATAATATGCTGTTATATTTCTTTCACTCTGTGATATGGTTTGGCTCTGTTTCCCCACCCAGATCTCACCTTGAATTGTATTCCCCTAATTCCCACGTGTTGTGGGAGGGACCTGGTGAGAGATCATTTGAATCATGGGGCGATTTCCTCCATACTGTTCTCATGGTAGTGAATAAGTCTCACCAGATATGATGGTTTTATCAGGGGCTTCTCCTTTTGCATCTTCCTCATTTTCTCTTGCTGCCATGTAAGAAGTGCCTTTTGTCTCCCGCCATGATTCTGAGGACTCCCCAGCCATGTGGAACTGTGAGTCCAATTAAACCTCTTTTTCTTCCCAGTCTTGGGTACGTCTTTATCAGCAGAATAAAGACGAACTAATACACTCTGCAACTGTTTTTTGTTTGCTTGTTTGTTTGTTTGTTTTGAGACAGAGTCTCACTCTGTTGCCCAGGCTGGGGTACAGTGGCACGATCTGGGCTCACTACAACCTCGACCTCCTGGGTTCAAGTGATTCTCCTGCCTCAGCCTCCCGAGTAGCTGGGATTACAGGCATACATCACCACACCCGGCTAATTTTTGTATTTTTAGTAGAGATGGGGTTTTGCTGCATTGGCCAGCTAAACTCCTAGCCTCAAGAAATCTGCCTGCCTCAACCTCCCAAAGTGCTGAGATTACAGGTGTGAGCCACCGTGCCTGGCCCTGCAAGTATTTTTATTCCAGCTCTTGTCTTCCTTGGTGAACACTCCACTTACCACCCAGCACTGTAAAGAGAAACCCAGGTTATCAATCAGGGTTCTCCAGAGAAACAGAATTAGGATAGACAGATAGATAAATGATAGACAAACAGACAGATACATATCAGTTACCGATACACATAAACGCACACACACATACACAATTATTACTATTATTATTATTATTTTGAGACAGAGTCTAGCTCTGTCACCTAAGCTGGAGTGTAGTGGCGTGATCTCAGCTCACTGCAACCTCCCCTTCCTGGGTTCAAGCGATTCTCCTTCTTCAGCCTCCTGAGTAGCTGGGATTACAGGCATGTGCCACCAGGCCCAACTAATTTTTGTATTTTTAGTAGAGACGGGGTTTCACTGTGTTGGCCAGACTGGTCTCGAACTCCTGACCTCGTGATCTGCCTGCCTCAGCCTCCCAAAGTGCTGGATTACAAGCGTGAGCCACCGTGCCCACTATATATATATATATATATATATATATATATATATATTTTTTTTTTTTTTTTTTTTTTTTTTTTTTGAGATGGAGTTTCATTCTTGTTGTCCAGCCTAGAGTGCAATGGTGCCAACTCAGCTCACTGCAACCTCCGCTTCCCGGGTTCAAGCAACTCTCCTGCCTCAGCCTCCCGAGTAGCTGGAATTACAAGCATGCACCACTATGCCTGGCTAATTTTGTATTTTTAGTAGAGATGGGGTTTCTCCATGTTGGTCAGGCTGGTCTTGAATTCCCGACCTCAGGTGATCCGCCATCTCGGCCTTCCAAAGTGCTGGGATTACAGGCATGAGCCATCGTGCCTGGCCTATTATTATTATTTTAACAGGGCCTAGCTCTGTTGCCCAGGCTAGAGTGCAGTGGCGTGATCTCCCCTCATTGCAAACTCTGCCTCCTGGGATCAAGCCATCCTCCAGCTTCAGCTTCCCAAGTAGCTGGGACCATAGGCATGTACCACCACACCTGGCTAATTTTTGTATTTTTTGTAGAAATGCGGTCTTGATATGTTGCCCAGGCTGGTCTCAAACTCCTGGGCTCAAGTGATCCTCCCACCTCAGCCTCCCAAAGTGCTGGGATTATAGGCAAGAGCCACTGCACTCGGCCTGTGACTGATTTATTTGACTTAAGATAAGGTTCTCAAGGTTCATCCATGGTGTAGTAGGTGTCAGAATTTCCCTCCTTTAAGGCTGAATATTCCACATGTGTAGATGCCACCTTTGGCTCTATCCCTCCATAGACACTCGGGCTGCTGCCACCTTCTGGCTCTGGTGAATAACGTTGCTATGAACATGGATATACACAGATACCTGTTGGAGTCCCTACTTCCACTTCTTTTTGGAATATACTGGGAAGCAGGATTGCTGGATCATATGGTGATGGCAGCCACACCATTTTACATTCCAACAGCAGTGCACAAATATTTTTCCATATTCTTGCTAGCACTTTTATTTTCTTTTTTCATTTTTTTTTTTTTTTTTTGAAAGACAGTCTCACTCTGTTGCCCAGGCTGAAGTACAGCAACGCGATCTTGGCTCACTGCAACCTCCACCTCCTGGGTTCCAGTGATTCTCCTGCCTCAACCTCCTGAGTATCGGGGACTAAGGCACCCGCCACCACACCCAGCTAATTTTTGTATTTTGGTAGAGAAGGAGTTTCACCATGTTGGCCAAGCTGTTCTCCAGCTTCTGACCTCAAGTGATCCGCCTGCCTCAGCCTCCCAAAGTGCTGAGATCACAGGTGTGAGACACCGTGTCCCGCCCCAACACTTATTTTCTATTTATTTATTTATTTTTGAGACAGGGTCTCGCTCTGTTGCCCAGGCTGGAGTGCAGTGATGTGATCTTGGCTCACTGAAACCTCTGCCTCCTGGGTTTAAGTGATTCTTGTGCCTCAGCCTCCCCACTAGCTGGGATTACAGGCACCCGTCACCACGCCCGGCTAATTTTTTGTATTTTAATAGAGACAGGGTTTCTTCAAGTTGCCCAGCCTGATCTCAAACTCCTGACCTCAACTGATTCGCCCGCCTCCGCCTCCCAAGAGGGAGGCACACCTGCCGAGATTACAGGTGTGCATCACTGCACCCAGCCATTTTCTCTATCTGTCTATTTATTTATGTGAGACAGAGTCTTGCTCTGTCGCCAGGCTAGAGTGGAGTGGTGTGATCTTGGCTCACCGCAACCTCCACCTCCCAGGTTCAAGTGATTCTCCTGCCTCAGCCTCCTGAGTAGGTGGGATTACAGGCAGGCGCCACCACGCCCCATTTTCTCTCTTTTTAATAGTAACCATCTTAATGGGTATGAGGTATAAATGTTTGGTTTCAAAAATAAATTTTCAAAGTCCTTTTATATTTATCCGTTTTGCTGTGTGCTTGATAGTCCTTTGCTCTGCAGTCCCTCATCCCTCAAAACAGACACTACCATAAAATAAAGACTTTGGGGGTATTGGCCAGGCGCAGTGGCTCATGCCTGTAATCCCAGCACTTTGGGAGTCCGAGATGGGCGGATCACAAGGTCAGGAGATCGAGACCATCCTGACTAATATGGTGAAACCCCGTCTCTACTAAAAATACAAAAATTAGCCGGGCGCGGTGGCGGGAGCCTGTAGTCCCAGCTACTCTGGAGGCTGAGGCAGGAGAATGGCGTGAACCTGGGAGGCGGAGCTTGCAGTGAGCTGAGATCACGCCACTGCACTCCAGACTGGGCAACAGAGTGGGCAACAGAGTGAGACTCCATCTCAAAAAAAGAAAGGAAGGAAGAAAGGAAGGAGGGAGGGAGGGAGGGAGGGAGGGAGGGAGGGAGGGAAAGAAAGAAAGAAAGAAAGAAAGAAAGAAAGAAAGAAAGAAAGAAAGAAAGAAAGAAAGAAAGAAAGAAAGAAAGAGAAAGAGAGAAAGAAAGAAAGAAAGAAAGAAAGAAAGAAAGAAAGAAAGAAAGAAAGAAAAAAAAGAAAGAAAGAAAGAAAGAGAAAGAAAGAAAGAACGAACTTATGGAGGCCAGGTGTGGTGGCTCACGCCTGTAATCCCAGCACTCTGGGAGGCGGAGGCAGGCGGATCATGAGGTCAGGAGATCAAGACCATCCTGGTTAACATGATGAAACCCCATCTCTACTAAAAATACAAAAATTAGCCAGGCGTGGTGGCACGTACCTGTAGTCCCAGCTACTTGGGAGGCTGAGGCATGAGAAACATGCAAAAAAAAAAAAAAAAAAAAAAGAAAGTATGGATTTCTTTGATAATTTCAGTTTCTACTGACTCAACAGAAAAGAGTCTCCAAATTGAATCTTTTTTTTTTTTTTTTTTTTTTTTTTTGAGACAGAGTCTTGCTCTGTCACCCAGGCTGGAGTGCAGGGGCAGGATCTCAGCTCACTGCAACCGCCACCTCCAGGGTTCAAGTGATTCTCCTGCCTTAGCCTCCAGAGTAGCTGGGATTACAGGCATGAGCCACCATGCCCAGCTAATTTTGTATTTTTAGTAGAGACATTATTTCTCCATGTTGCTCAGGCTGGTCTCGAACTCCTGACCTCAGGTGATCCACCCACCTCCGCCTTCCAAAGGGCTGGGATTACAGGCGTAAGCCATCACACCCTGCGGAACCAATTTTTAAAAGAAAAGTACAAGCCGAGTGCAGTGGCTTACGCATGTAATCTCAGAGCTTTGGGAGGTGAAGGCAGGAGGATTGCTTGAATTTGAGTGATCAGAACAGGAATTTGAGACCAGCCTGGGCAACACAGCAAGATTGCATCTCCGAAAACAAAAAAGAAGTACAGGCCTGGTGTGGTAGCTCACGCCTGTAATCCCAGCATTTTGGGAGGCCGAGGCAGGCGGATCACGAGGTCAGGAGATCGAGACCATCCTGGCTAACATGGTGAAACCCAGTCTCTTAAGAAATACAAAAAATTAGCTGGGAATGGTGGCAGTGCCTGTAGTCCCAGCTACTCCGGAGGCTGAGGCAGGAGAATGGTGTGAACCCAGGAGGCGGAGCTTGCAGTGAGCCAAGATCACGCCACTGCACTCCAGCCTGGGCAACAGAGCAAGACTCCCTCTCAAAAAAAAAAAAAAAAGTATAATGACTTAAGAAAGATTGTGTAATTGGACATTACAGTCAATAGAATACAAATTATGTGACTTTTTAATAACATAATTAGTAACTTTGCTGAAAAGAAGACAAGAAAACAATTTTTATGGAAGAAATATATAATAATTTAGAAATTATGAAGTCTTCACTAAGCAACGCTGCCTGCCCATCCTCAGAGCAGGTGGACATGCCCAGCAGCGACTCACTTCAGTCATCTCTAATGTTTTGCTGACTTCCGGTCAGATAAAAGCCATCGCTTTATGGATGTCTTTTTTTTTTTTTTTTTTTTTTTTTTTTGAGATGGAGTCTCGCTCTGTTGCTCAGGCTGGAGTGCAGTGGCACGAGCTTGGCTCACTGCAAGCTTTGCCTCCCGGGTTCAGGCCATTCTCCTGCCTGAGCCTCCCGAGGAGCTGGGACTACAGGCGCCGCCACCACGCCCGGCTAATTTTTTGTATTTTTAGTGGAGAGGGGGTTTCACCGTGTTAACCAGGATGGTCTCGATCTCCTGACCTCGTGATCCGCCCGTCTCGGCCTCCCAAAGTGCTGGGATTACAGGCGTGAGCCACCACGCCCGGCCTAATTTTGTTTTTTTATTAGATACTGGGTTTCGCCATGTTGGCCAGGCTGGTCTCGAACTCCTGACCTCAAATGATCCGCCCGCCTCGGCCTCCCAAAGTGCTGGGATTACAGGCCTGAGCCACCACCGCACTTGGCCGTGACTCCTTTTAAATGCTTGCACTTCGATGGAAGACGTTGACGGGGGCCTCCCGATGCCAGGGCCGGGCTGCCACCCTCTCCCGCCCCAGACAGCAGGACTGGGCTCTGAGCCGAAGGCAGGAGCAGCTGGCGGCTGCCAGCGCGACCGTGGGACCTACTGTGAGCCGCCACGACCCTCCTTGACTCGCCGTGACCCATCGTGATCCGCTGTGATCCTCCTTAAACTGCCGTGACCCACTGTCACCCATCGTGACCCGCCGTAACTCTGGGGTTGTTTGCTGCTTGCTGCCCGAGCCTGGGCGTCCCCGTGGGCGCGGGTGACAGCGCACGGGTTTGGGACGACAACCCGAGCTCCTCATCGCGGCCGGAATCCAGGCGGCTGCAGAGCGAGGTCTGCGGATTCGGGGGTGGAACCCTGGGAGGGAAGGGGAGCCCAGGGAGACGCCGCAGCGTGAGCCCGCCTGGCCCCAGCGCCCACGAGGCTCCCCCTGACGCCGTGGGCAGCCGGCGCGGCGCTGCCTTCCGGCCCTCGTCTCGTGTGCTCCAGCCGCCCCAAGCAGGGCCTGGGCCCAGCGCCCGGCGGGCTAAGGAAGTTGCGGCTCGGCACCTCCCCCGGGGACCCTCCAACGCTCGGCCGGCCGGAGAGACGGCGCTTCCCAAGCGGCTTTGCGGCCGCGGACTCCAAGTCCCAGAGTGCCCCGCCCCAGCTTCCCCGACCCCGCCCCCCACCTGGCGTCGCGCGTACCCGAAGCACACCCGGCCGGAAGCCGCTGTCGGGGAGCCCGCGGTGGCGCTGGACGCAGGTGAGGTGGCACCGGAGTCAGCCTCACCCTGGGCCCTGGATGCTCCGTGAGAGTCAGGGAACGCTGTAGGGGTCTGGGATCGAGGGGCGTGGGGGCAGCCTGGGGCCGTGGTAGGGGGTCCGGCTGCGGTGAGGTCTCCTCGCGTGCTTGGGAGCCGCGCGATGCCTGCGCAGGGCCCCTTCCCGTAAGGGCTGGTCCTGGGGCCCTGCCGCGGAGCCCGAGCAGGTTTTCGGCTTCCAGTATAGGATCCTTGGGGGTGGCTGCGCCCCAAGGCCTGTCCTGCCCTGGAGGAATCTGGCTGGCCAGGGGTCTCCAGGACCAGCCCGCCTCGAGTGGGCGTGGGCTGCACACAGGCGCCGCCTCGTGCCTGTCCCTAGCATGCGGGCTTTGGCTGCAAGCCGTGTTAACGACTTGCGCCAGAAGCCCCAGTCCCAAGGTTGTCTGCCTCCCCTCTTATCAGCCAGAGGGGAGAAGAATGTACCTTTTATCGGTCCAGTGGGGGGTCGTGGGTTGGGAACAGCTGCTCTGGGCTGGGTGGTAGCTCAGGACCCCTGAGTAGGCTGAGAGCTCCCTGGGGAACAGGGCTGCGACGAGGGGGTGCCTCTGTCCAGCTGGGTCTTTCTGGTTGCCAGTGGACTATGTCCCCACCCTGAGGGCCTCACTCTGTGCCAGTTGCCACAGAAGAGTGGGGCTCCAAAGGATGGGAGTATAATGGCCTCAGCCTCCCACAATTTGACACTACAGGTGCAACTGACATGGGTGAACCCCAGGGGTCCATGCGGATTCTAGTGACAGGGGGCTCTGGGCTGGTAGGCAAAGCCATCCAGAAGGTGGTAGCAGATGGAGCTGGACTTCCTGGAGAGGACTGGGTGTTTGTCTCCTCCAAAGACGCCGATCTCACGTGAGTGAGCTCATCCCGAGATCAGCCCTCCTCCCTATCCTACCCCTGACCGCAGAACTAAGAGCTCCAGGCTGGGCCTGTTCCTGAGTCTAGCAGTAGCTGTGTGTCTGGGTCCTTCCTGCTAGGTGGCTGGCCTGGCCTGGGTGTGCTTGGCTGTGTTCCTGGGCAAACACCCTCCCATCTCTTCCCGGAAGCCTGCACCCTCACACCAGCCAGGCCCTGGGGCCACCCTCCCTTTTGACTGTTCCTCCTGCCATAGTCCCACCCAGTCCCTGCACTCAGCACCCAAACCTGGAGTGCTGGTTCCCTCCAGAGCCTCCTGACAGCCTGGCTCCCCACAGGGATGCAGCACAGACCCGCGCCCTGTTTGAGAAGGTCCGACCCACGCATGTCATCCATCTTGCTGCAATGGTGGGGGGTCTGTTCCGGAATATCAAATACAATTTGGACTTCTGGGTAAGTGAGGGTGGCCCCAGCAAGCACTGGAAACCAGGATCCCAGGTTCTGGGAACTTCTTGGCGGCCTTCCCACTCTCACAGGCCCACATTCCCACCCCAGGAAGTCCCTGAGGATCAGGGCTTGGCACAGCCTGGTGGGGGCAGCCCCTGAGGGACCCCTAGTCACTCACACTTGGTACTGTGGACAGAGGGGCAATGCAGGTGGGCCTGGAGGCACTTGGCCCAGAAGGAAAAGCCGTGGAGCTGACCTGTAGCATTGGGAAGCTGAAAGGAGCCAGAGGCCACGTGGGACTGGGAGCTGGTTCCTGTCCCCTGAGTCCCCAGGGCCTCTGGAGCCTCTGGCTCCCAGGACTGTGCTGGCCCAGCTCCCCTGAGCTGGGCCCACTGCACACTCCGGGGTGCAGGGGTGTAAACAGAGCTCTGTGCATCTGCTGCCTGTGACTGGGGGAAGGGGGCGTGGTATAAGGGCCCTGCCATGGCTAGCTGTGTCCGGGAGGGTTGACCCCACAGGTCTGTAGGCAGCAGCCTTACCTTAGCTGGCTTTGCTAAGTGTAGGAGGCACTAGGGTCAGCAGAGGCTCAGACCAGATTCTGCCCAAGAGCCCTGTCACCCCAGAGCCCTCCTTGTCGGTGTCTCGGCCTTCCCAGCAGGCTGCCTGGCCACCACCTCTCCCTTCTCCCAAGACCAGTCCCAGTGCTCCAGCCATGCCATGTCTAGTTCATGCACAGGAAGTGGGGCTTGCGGGGTGGACTTGGCAAGGGCAGGCTTCATTAATCCTGGGAGGTAGAGCCAGATGGGAGCTCCTCCAGGGTGGTGAAGTAGACTGCCCCATTCCCCATGTAGTGGGAGCCCCAGCCCAGCCCAGGGCCAGACTGGGCTCCTTCCCAGCCTCCACTACCTGCCCTGACCTCAGCAGCCTCCTGTGTGGGGTCCATCCCTGAGCTGGGAGTGTGGTGTTCTCCTCACACTGGAAGGCAGAGCCAGCCCCTCCTCCAGCCTTGGTGGGGCTGGAGAGTCGTGGTGTCTGGAAGCCCAGAGGCTTCACCTTGTCCCGAAAGGGTTAGGATGGGCAGGTTTGGGTCCTACCATGGCTGAAGGGCCAGGGTGTATCTCCACTTCTGCATCTGGAGGAGCAGGTAAGGGCTAGGATCTGAGCTGGGGAGCCTGATTGGTCCCCACCTCACCCCTGCAGAGGAAAAATGTGCACATCAACGACAACGTCCTGCACTCGGCCTTCGAGGTGGGCGCCTGCAAGGTGGTGTCCTGCCTGTCCACCTGTATCTTCCCTGACAAGACGACCTACCCCATAGATGAGACCATGGTGAGGGGCGGGGCCTGGCTGTGGGCGGGGCTGGGGAGCCTGTGGGCGGGGCCAGAAAGTAGTGGCCTCTGCCTCTCCCGCCCCCGCAGATCCACAATGGGCCGCCCCACAGCAGCAATTTTGGGTACTCGTATGCCAAGAGGATGATCGACGTGCAGAACAGGTCCTCACACCCGTCCTGCTGAGGCCCAGCCAGGAGTGGGGGAGAGGGCCCCCAGGGGCGGGTGGGGCCGGCCGGTGGGGTCTTCGTGCCAGCCTCAGTAAGAGGCCAGCAGCAGCGTGGGGTGGGATTGCGGGCCCAGGACGAGGGCAGGAGACACTGTGCCTCCGCAGGGCTTACTTCCAGCAGTACGGCTGCACCTTCACCGCTGTCATCCCCACCAACGTCTTTGGGCCCCACGACAACTTCAACATCGAGGATGGCCATGTGCTGCCTGGCCTCATCCACAAGGTGCACCTGGCCAAGAGTGAGTGCATCCGCCCCACGGGGTTCTGGGGCTCAGCTCGAGAGGAGGTGACTCAGTGCCTCTGACACCTGCTCCCTCCCCGAATCTGCAGGCAGCAGCTCGGCCCTGACGGTGTGGGGTACCGGGAAGCCGCGGAGGCAGTTCATATACTCGCTGGTGCGTAAAGGCAGGCATAGCTCTCCCCAGAGAACCTGCCCCATTGAGCCCTGGGCTTGCCCCTGCTGGGCTGTCGGGGAGGCGGTGCAGGAGGGAGCCTCGGACCAGGAGAGAGTCTGGGCTGAGCTCTGAGAGGAACCATCTCTGGTTCTCGTGGAGGCCCCATAGCCTCCTGTTTCCAGGAGTCACTGGTGTAGCTCTGAGCTCCGAGGGAGAAAGGAGGGACCTCTGGTCCCCAGGCTGAGCCCCCACTGAACAAGGACAACAGTATGGACTCCCCGGCAAGGGTGTTTGGGAGAAGGGACCTGTGGCTATACCCATGGTCTCTTGACCCTGCCTGTCTGACCTGTAGGACCTGGCCCAGCTCTTTATCTGGGTCCTACGGGAGTACAATGAAGTGGAGCCCATCATCCTCTCAGGTGGGCACCTCAGCCCTCAGCCCCCAGCCCCCTTCATGGTGGGACAGGATCTAAGGCTGTCCTGGGAGGCTGGCTGAGGGGTGGGAGCAGGAATATTCATGAGCAGTTGGGGGGCAGCAAGGGGAGGCCTGACCCGGTGGCTCCCCACAGTGGGCGAGGAAGATGAGGTCTCCATCAAGGAGGCAGCCGAGGCGGTGGTGGAGGCCATGGACTTCCATGGGGAGGTCACCGTATCCTCTGGCTCCAGTGCTGGGGGTTGGGCGGGGGCCCCTTGGCAGGCTCCATGGCCTCCCGGCACAGGGCCAGCGTGGGTGAGACACTGTGGAGGGAGGATGCCTACCCTGGCAGGCGGAGGAGCTCTGCTGTGGCTCCCTGGGAATGGCAGAGGTTCAAGGACAAGCTGCGGGGGCTGGGAGTGGAGGTGCTCCTCTCGCTGTGGCCTTGACAAAGCATGCAGTTTGATACATCCAAGTCGGATGGGCAGTTTAAGAAGACAGCCAGTAACAGCAAGCTGAGGACCTACCTGCCTGACTTCCGGTTCACACCTTTCAAGCAGGGTGAGCCCTGACCCCACAGCCCTCCACTTGGTGGCCCCCACACCTGCTGGCCTGCCCCAGCCTCTCCTTCATGCTCCCTACCAGGGCAAAGGTGAGGCGCCCCCCTCAGAGCCTATACTGCCCTGGAGGTGGGACACCAAAGCTCAGAGGGGTGACTTCCCTGTCCCTGGGACTCCCCCCACTTCCTCCCATGTGGCCCTGGCCCTCCCTGCCCATGGCCCTCACCTGCCCGCCTCTGCAGCGGTGAAGGAGACCTGTGCTTGGTTCACTGACAACTACGAGCAGGCCCGGAAATGAAGCTGGAAGGCAGGAGCAGGTGCCAGCGGACCATCGGCTGGCAGAGCCACCACCCATCAACCCTGCCAGGAGCTGAGGGCACCACCTGGGCCCACATTCCGTCCGCTCTGCAGCCCCAAGCATCTATCCAGTGGGGCCCCCATTCACATCAGTCCTCAGGGAAACCAGGGCCCGGGCAGGCCCGGTGCTTTGCTCCCCACACTGGCCCCCGGCCTTGCGTGTGTCCACTCTGATCCTGTGTCCCGCTCCCTGGGAGCCAATAAAGTGCATTTTCACAGGCCTGGGCTTGGCAGCTCTGTGCTGAGCCATGCCCCACACCGAGGTACTGCCCCCGAGCCTGGCCAGCCCTGGTACCCACTGTCCCCCTGGCTTGCTGTTCAGCCCCCGAGAGCTGGTGACTCCCTGGGGTGGAAAGGCTGCAGAAGCTGGAGATAGGAAGGCACGCGTGTGGGCAGGCAGCAGGCAGGCAGCAATGAGACTGGCGTGGACAAGGATGTGCAAGGCAGGGCCAGTCCTAGCCCCTCCTCGTGGCCACCTGCAGGCCTCAGTAACTTGAGCTCACTAGGGCCTCCCTGCCTCAGCCTGAGAGCTCTGGGGACACTGGTCTAGTGGGCCGGAAACATCTAGTGAGCCAGCCAAGCTGGGCCCACGGATGGATCTGAGGGCAGGCTGATGATTCGGTGGCTCAGGCTTCCCCTGGCCTGGCCCCTCGTCTCTGGCTCTCAGGCTTGGGTGTGGGTCCCCACCTGGCCCGTCCCATGGAGAAGGACAGCTGCCTGCTGGACAGGTCAGCTCCAGCTGCCAGAGGTGGGGTGTCATTTCTCCCCCCCTCATTCTCAGAGCGGAGACAGCAAAGTCCAGAATGGTTCCCGGGACGGTGCCTCACCCAGGCAGGGTGGTGCTGGGGTATGGACCAGGAGCACTTTGCTCGTCACCCCCTTTCTCAGCGCCTTGTACAGAGGGGGCCTCTAGGCTAGAACCCTCTGGTCCTCCACGCCCAGGACCCAGACACCCTCCCTGGCTCCTGGCCTAACCCTGGGCCTGCCTCTTCTCAGGGTCCCCCTCCTGGGCGCCCTGTGCTGTCTTCACGCACAGGATGCCTTCTGGCTGCAGGTAGGGCTTCCTGCTTCACTTCTTCCTTTGTTAATTTGGGCAGCACTGGTGTGTCCTCCCTGTCCTGGCACTGAGTCCAGACCTGTGTCCTGCACCCAGCCAACCACTCACCTTATCTGTCACTGCCCCTTTGTGTCAGGCAAGCCAAGGTGTCCTCTAGGCCTCCCCTGAGACTGGCCTCCTCTTGGGTCAAGGCCTCCCCACAGTTTAGGCCTCAGCTGAGGTGGCCCAGCCTCCAAACACCTTCCCTGACAGCACCATCTCAGCCCCTGTCTGAGCATCCACCCTGCCCTGCTGGGATTATTTGTCTGCAAACTTCTGGGAGTCCTGCCTCAACCCCCACCCCTCATGCCAACATCCCAGGACCTGGAGCTCCAGGAGGTGGGTTGGCCTCGTTCACAGTGTATCCCCTGGCACCAGCCCTTTGTGGATAAAGGCTCTGCCCATGTGGGGGTTCAGGAAAGGCCTCCTGGAGAGGGTGGTGCCTGTGTGGCCACTTGGATCCGCCAGGTGAGGAACAGTGGGAAGAAGCCCAGCCAAAAGCAGAGGTGCCCTGGACACAAGCCATGGGTGGCTGGGTGTCCAGGTCAGCTAAGGGCTCCTAACGGATGCTCAGAAGCCTGGCCCGGCATGGGATGGAGAAGCTGAACAGGACTGGGCCTTCTTTTACTCACTGTGGCCCTGGGCACTCGGCCAGCAACCCTCCTTCACCTCGACTCGGCGTACTTGTTTATGATGAGCTTGTCCTTATGTATGATGGCATGGCACTGGATGCCTCCGGCCCCTTTCACCTCCCCATAGCCTGGGTCCCAAGCCATCACTGGCCCAGGGGGCCTGGGAGAAAATCCAGGGGGTCTGTGTGGGAAGGGGCTGGCAGGATCCAAGGTGGCAGGAGAGACAGCTGCCGACAGTGTGCTGGTGCAAAGTGTGCACCACCCACATTTCTTGGCCGCGGTGGCTGAAGCAGCCTTGTGGTGGCTTTCTATCCCTCTCTACGTCATTTGCTTTAGAGCCTTGACACTCTGGCCGTCCTGCGTGTGTGCTGACTGTAGTCCGTCTACACAGCCAACAAGCAGGGCTGCAGGGTGGGGTCCAGTCTGTCCCATCTGCTGCTGTGGGGTGGCCTTGCCCAGGCCCAGAGCAGGGCCCAGAGGCTGCAGCTGCACAGTAAATGTTGAATCAATGAGAGGATTTCATGACTGAAGAGCTTAGAAAACGTCAAAGGCTTCAGAAGAAAATAACATCGGTAACATGCAGCCTTAGATTAGATGATGAAAACAAAACCGCACTCAGATCTTCAAGCCTTATTTTCCTTGTGTCATTAAAAATGACGCCCCCCCTTTGCGACTGTCCCCTCCCCTTCCCGTCGATCTCAGGCCCCTGGGCCCGGCCAGCTCTCCGTGACCTGGGCCTCCACCCCTCGTGCTTCCCCGCGGCTCCACCGCCTGTCGTCGGCGGGGCCTCAGTGACCGCACGCTCCGGACCAGCCCCGCCACCCGCTTCGCGAGCCCTCCCGTCCCGAAAACCAACACCCGGACCTCGCACGCCCGACCGGGACCCCTCCGCGCTCCTCCGGCCCCGCCCCAGTTTCTCTCAGCCAATGGACAGTGAGGGGCGGCCTGGCCGCTTCGGGCCAATAAGCAGCGAGAGGCGGGGTCCCCGCGCCCTGCGAACCAGTAGAGTGCGGACAAAAAGCCGGCCGGAGCGGGGCGACAAGATGGCGGCTGCGGGGTCGGCTACGCGGCGCGTGGGCTTCGTGGGCGCGGGCCGCATGGCGGAGGCCATCGCGCAGGGCCTCATCAGAGCAGGTGGGGCGGCGCGGGGCTGGGCCTGCGGCCTGGCGCGGGAGTAGCCCCGTGGGAGGTGCCCTGTCGCGAGAGTGGGGCCGGAGGCGCGAGCCCAGCCACTCGGGTCTCAGCTTCGCTGGGTGCAGCCGGAGTCACGCCTTTTTCCTCTTACTTTTTTGACGTGGCTGCGGGAAGATTTGAGTTACACGTGGCTAGGTGCTGCTTCCGTGGCCGGCTTCCTGGCCGCGTGGCCTTGGCCAGGCTCACCTCTTCCAGCCTCTGATGTTCTCTTTGCGCGCCAGCCCCTCTCCGAGCAGCAGGGCTTCTCTTCCAGACACCTTAGCTCTAGGGACACCTGGGCCAGATCATCCATCCTGTGCCAGTAGCACTCCCCACGTTGTGACAGCCAAAAAATGCCTCCAGACACTGCCGAATGTCCCCTGGGTGGCGGGAGGAGACAGGTAAAGTCATCCCCTGTTGAGAAACACTGCTTTATGGCCGGGATATTTATGCTGACCATATACTTCTCCAGGCATTTAGAAGCCTCTCTGCAGATTGTGGGTAGGGAGAGCTGGGTGACTCTTGGCTCTCTGCCTTCAGCCGTACTTCAGGGTCCAGAAGAATCAAGATCCATCAGGAAATAGCTTACTGTGAGTTTTACCTGTGAAACCCGGCAGTGCCACATGCCTCCCGGAGCTGTACTGGTTGAATGAGACAATATGTCTAATGTTGAGCCTAGTACTGGTGTGTATGGGTGGCACTGTCATGATTAATTGCTGTGTTTAGGTTGTAGTGTACACTTCTGTCTTCCTGTTCGACCTTACCAAAATCTAACCCAATCTCTCCACCCCTGAACCCCACAAAAGCAGATGATTTCTACCAAGTAGGCATTTAGCCTCTTCTTGGACATCCCAGCCAGACTCTCCCTCCCGAGGAACCTGGGCCCCCATTGGGCCTTCTGTGGCCAATCAGCTGCCTTTGTACCCACCACACTCCCCCAAGGCCTGGTGTTCCTCTTCTGCTCCAGGCAGCCTTCCCTTCCCTGGAGACAGAGGCCCCAGGGATGTGTCCTCACCAACGAGGCCAGCTCCTGGCCTCCACACCCAGCAGCAGTCAGGGGCGTTGACTGCCAAGTAGAATCAATGGATATGATTGCCTGGGCCCAGTGAATGGTGCATCCTGCTTTGGGTTCCTGAGGCCAGGAGGGGGCCCATGATGGGCCCGGCGTGGCTGAGCCTGAGAGGCCAGGTGAGCTCCTCCCTCTCCTCACTGCCATCCTATCCCACCCCCCTCACCAACCCCTCTTCCTTTTCTTTTCTTTCCAGGGAAAGTGGAAGCTCAGCACATAGTGGCCAGTGCACCAACAGACAGGAACTTATGTCACTTTCAAGTGAGCATAGAGCCTAGGTTCTTCATACCCTCCAGAGCCCAGGATAGCGCTTGACTCCTATCCCACTAAGACACCTATTAGAGCCAGAGATGGGTGGTTTATTTAGCTGAAGTTTGGAGACTGGCTGGTCTGGGCTGGGGAAAGGGAGATGAGAGGCCAGGAGGAAAGTAAGGTTGTGGAGGGCCAAAGCAAAGTGTTTGTGTGTGTGTGTGTGTGTGTGTGTATGCGTGTGAGTGCATGCATGTGCACGTGTGTATATGCGAGTGCATGCTCACATGTGCGTTTGCATGTGTGGTGTGTGTATGTCACTGCGTGTGTGTACGTGTGTGTGATTGCATGCTCATGAGTACATGCATGTGCACCTGTGTGGTCGTGAGTGCATTCGTGTGTACGTATGTGCTCGTGTGTGTGCGTGCACATGTGTATGAGTGCGTGCGTGTACACGAGTGCATGCTCATGAGTGGGTGTGTGTACACGTGTGTGCTTGTGAGTACATGCGTGTGTGTGTATGTGTGTGCTTATGAGTGCATGCATGTGCACGTGTGTGTGTGCTCGTGAGTACATGTGTCTGCACGTGTGTATATGTGAATGCATGCTCGTGAGTGCATGCATGTGCATGTGTGTGTTTGCATGCTGGGGTGGTGGTCACAGACATTCACTGCGGATGGAGGGCTCAGGGCTTGGGGAGGCGCTGACATCAGGATGGCCTGTGAGGAGCAGGGTTAGTCTGGGTGAGTCTTGGGCATTGGAGAAGTTGGGGTGGTTTAGACACTTGCAATGGGAGAGACCCTGGGACCCATGGGAATGTGTGGCCTCCAGCAGGAAGGGCTGTGGTGGAGAGGGTGTGCCGCTCACACAGCCCCTGAGGCCTGGTCCTGGTATCCCTGGCACAGGCTCTGGGTTGCCAGACCACCCACTCCAACCAGGAGGTGCTGCAGAGCTGCCTGCTCGTCATCTTTGCCACCAAGCCCCACATCCTGCCAGCTGTCATGGCAGAGGTGGCTCCTGTGGTCACTGCTGAACACATCTTGGTGTCCGTGGCTGCTGGGGTGTCTCTGAGCACCCTGGAGGAGGTGAGTGTCCCTTGGGCTAAGGCCTTGATCCCAGCATAGGCTCTGCTGGCCGGGCTTGGGTGGCAGGCAGCCCCCCAGAGAGCCTGAGGTGGCCGGGTGGCCCACCTGGGTCAAGTGTTTGGGCTTAGGGTTCCCTCCTGGTGCTGTACCTGGGAGGCAGATGCTGGAGGCCTCCCAGCAGGGCCCAGTCCTACAGACTCCCTGATTCTGACCTCTCTCTGGCCAGCTGCTGCCCCCAAACACACGGGTGCTGCGGGTCTTGCCCAACCTGCCCTGTGTGGTCCAGGAAGGGGCCATAGTGATGGCGCGGGGCCGCCACGTGGGGAGCAGCGAGACCAAGCTCCTGCAGCATCTGCTGGAGGCCTGTGGGCGGTGTGAGGAGGTGCCTGAAGCCTACGTCGACATCCACACTGGCCTCAGTGGCAGTGGCGTGGCCTTCGTGAGTATTGCCTCGTCCATCCCCCGCCCCACCCTTGGCAAAGAGGGGCCCACCCAAGTCCCTCTGACAGCCTCTGCCCTCAGAGTCCAACCTTGAGGCCTGCATGGTTGGTCTCCAGGCCCACTGGGAGCTCTGCTTGTCCCTGGGACTTCACTGCCCTGGGGATCTTTGAGGCCAGCCCCTTTGCAGACCCTTGGGCTCAGGCCTTAGTTCTGGCCATCCATGGCTAGTGCTCTGGGCCTTGTTCCTGAAGGTTCTGAGCCCCCAGGCTTTGACACCTATCCCCCCCACCACCATGGTGCTGCTACAGGTGTGTGCATTCTCTGAGGCCCTGGCCGAAGGCGCCGTCAAGATGGGCATGCCCAGCAGCCTGGCCCACCGCATCGCTGCCCAGACCCTGCTGGTGAGTGAGGGTGGCCTCTGGGGAACATTGGGAAGGCCCAGGCCTGTACCACTTCCAGTGGGCAGGGAAACAGCAGGCTCTAGAAGCTGGGGCCAAGGTTGGGGGATGCAACAAGGGCAGGCTGCACAGTGGGGACTGGGCTACCTCCCCTGGTCACCAGGCTCTAACACTCTCCTCAGGGGACAGCCAAGATGCTGCTGCACGAGGGCCAACACCCAGCCCAGCTGCGCTCAGATGTGTGCACCCCAGGTGGCACCACCATCTACGGGCTCCATGCCCTGGAGCAGGGCGGGCTGCGAGCAGCCACCATGAGCGCTGTGGAGGCCGCCACCTGCCGGGCCAGGGAGCTCAGCAGAAAGTAGGCTGGGCTCTGGCCATCCTTGCCTGCCTTCGTGCCCCCACCTCTCCCTGTGCCCCTTCCCCTGAGGACTGTGGCTCCCTCCCTCCTGCACGAGGGTCTCCTATCACTCCTTCTGCCCCCGCACAGGGAAATGCAGGGGGCAGGACTTGAGAGGTTCCAGCAGGCAGGGGAGTCCTGACTAGTGGGGACACTCCTCCTTCCCTGGTAAGCAGAGGGCACCGTGGTGGTTGCCCTGCCCCTTGCTGCAGTGAGCCCTCCTCGCTGCAACATACATTCTGAGGGGCCCAAGAGATGGCATCTTGGTCAGTTGCCCACATGGTTGGGCTGTTGGTCGAGGCCATGAACAGAACTTATGGTAACAGGCACGGCTGGCCCAGTGCCTGATCTGGAACCGGGGCTTGCCTTTGGCTTTCCAGGTGGCTCCATGCAGCTACAGCCAGGCCAGCTGCCTCATCTCAGCTCTAGGGGGCACGAGCCATATGGGGTCTACACAAGAGACCCTCTCCCCTACAGTAAAGCCAGGGGCCCTGGCCTGCTGTGGGTGGGGCCCCCACGGGGAGCTGGAGCCTGCCCTGCAGCCCAGAGAAGCGGGTGCCTGTGGTGGGTGTGCTCGTCCTCTGCTAAAGAGGAGGAACTGCTGGGCCAGGTCTTCAGCAGTGCTGGGGTGGCACCAGGCGGGCAGTGGTAGGTGGGGCAGCTTGAGGTCTGAGAGGGTGGCCCTGGCCAGCCAGGACAAATGCAGACCCCTGGCTTTAGTTGGGATACAGTCTCCCTCTTTCCTCCTGATCCTAAGCTCCTGACAAGTGGCCAGGTGGCTCTGGGCCCTCCTGCCCCTCACCTAGGTCAGGGGTCCTGGAATGCCCCGTGGCTCTGGCACCACCACACTGGCCTCTGACGGTAGGACTTGTCCCCTTCACATGTCCCTAAAAGGCAGCAAGTCAGGAAAGCCAGGACTTGGGGGAGAAGCAAAGCTCCAGGATTGAAGGCTAGGGTTCTAGGGCCTTTGGGTGGGGAGGGCCCAGGCCAGGCAGTCTTAGCTCCATCCCCTGCCCCACAAGATTCACCTGGGCCTCCAGTCCCATGCTGGCCCCAACTGCTGCAGCGCTCAGCTTCCACCCAGCAGCCTCTGGAGGAAGGCGGGGAGCATGCCCTCAGCGAGGCTGGGCAGTGGGTTCTGCTGTGCCATCTCCCTGTGTGCCTGGGCAGATCAATCCCCCAGTGCAAAACAGGTCTAAGGGCACCTGCAGGACAGCAGCACGCTCCATCCTTCATGCTCAGCTGCCTCTGGCCACAGACTTCTGCCCGCCACCTGCTCTCTCTTACTCCCCCGAGCCTAGCCCATCCGTAAGCTCCCTCCCCCGCCTGGTTCCCGGGGCAGGCTGACTCAGTCGACTGCTTGGTCCAAGCCTGGCCCTGGCACTTGTCAGGGTCAGCCTAAGGAGATGGGAATAAAGATGCCGGAGAGCACCAGGTGAGCTTATGTTTCACCAGAGGTGAATAAAACCAAGTTCCGGGCCAGGCCCAGTGGCTCACATCTGTAATCCCAGCACTTTGGGAGGCCAAGGCGGGTGGATCACGAGGTCAGGAGTTCAAGACCAGCCTGACCAACATGGAGAAACCCCATCTCTACTAAAAATACAAAATTAACCGGATATGGTGGTGCGTGCCTGTGATCCCTGCTATTTGAGAGGCTGAGGCGGGAGAATTGCCTCAACCCAGGAGGCAGAGGTTGCAGAGAGCCAAGATTGCCCCACTGCACTCCAGCCTGGGTGACAGCAAGACTCTGTCTTAGGGGGAAAAAAAAAAAGGTCCAATGCCTGCCCCATCTAAGCTGAGGCCCACAACCTTGGTCAAGGACAGGTGTCAGGTAGTGAGGGTGCAGGCACTGTGGACAGCAGAGGTCTCCCCATGCCTGCTGCAGGCCTCTACATCACCTGGGGGCTTTGTTAGGCATGGAATTGTCTCCCCTGCACAGTCACCCCAGGGGACTGTGTGCCAAGCCTGGGCAGGTCTGGGAGCCTGGGCAGGTCTGGGAGCCTGGGGTCTGGCGCAGGTGACCCCCTAAAGAAACGTGGACAGCCCTTCTGAGGGCCACCTGCATTCACACTGAGCCCATCTGCAAGGAGAAATCATTGATTTTGAGCCAACACCTGTCTCCCCTGGGACCCCTGACAAGCCCTAGGTACTAGGTGAGCTCAGTTCGGGAGGTGGAGAGCCCAATCCAGCCACTCCTGGCTCAGCTGGTGAGGGCCTGTGACAAAGACACAGGCTTAGGTTCTCAGGGCACTGCGGGGAGCGTCGTGGTCAGCCAGGCCTCCCCTGTGCCTTTTACTGCCAGGCAAAAACTGTTCTTTAAGATAGAAAACGATGGATATGATTACGGTATCTTTAATCAGTGTTGCACTTTTATGCCCTGTGCCCCGACTGTTAATCTAGGGGGTATTCCTGATCCAAGCATTGGGTCAAGAGTTAAAAAATACGACTTCAAAACAGAGATCCTCATGAAGCGGACATGTCCGGCCTTTATTAGATAAAGCCACTGGGCCCATCTGACCAGGCAAGCTCAGCTGTAAATAAGCTCGCCAATTAGAGGAAGGGCCCTCAACAGAGCATGACCCTGCAAGCCCAGGGACTCTGATGTGCCATTGGGGTTGCTCCCCATGGGCATCTCAACTAGGTAGGTAAGGGTTTGGGATCCCTGCAGGACCACCACCTAGTCTGGGGGTGTCCCCCTTTCTTTCCCACCACAATGTGATGTTTCATCTGCAGCTCAGTGGACATCCAGGGGGTCCCCCAAGCCTGCAGGTCCCTGGGCCAAGGCAGTGGCCTCATCCCCCTGAAAATGCAGGTCGGGTGGTTTCAACAAAACCTGCGCTCATCTTGCCCTCCTCAGCACCTTCTCCAGCCCCGCCAAGCCCAGGAGCTCTGATGATGACACTGACACAGGGATCACTAACTGGAAGAGCAGTGAACAGGAGCTGGGGGCTCTTGTGGGCCATCCGAGCTGAGGACAGCTGGCTGCACCTCCGAGGCCACAGGCACCCCTGCCCACCCCTGTGCCTGCAGGGAATGTGCAGAATCTGCCAGTGAGAGGCCAGGCCCCGCAGGCAGCCATGGCTGTTACAGGAAGTAGATGCAGCCTCACCCCAGCCCGCCATCTGCCCACAGCCAGGACCCCGCAGGCAGCGGCACCCGCGCAGCTTTGGGAAAGAACACTTGGCCTCCCAAAGGGTTCCACCGCCCCCGGGGTCCACTACAGCCACCAACCCTGGGGTCTTCCCATCACTTCAGACAATGAGCAGAACCGAGAGGGTTAGTGAGCTGCAGGTAGGGCTGAGACAGGGCCCCAGGTTCCAGCCCAGGATAGCAGGGATCCATGACTGGCACTGCCCACGGGACCAGGCGTGGGCAGAGCAGCCTTCTCAGCAGCAGGGCCCAGCAGCTGAGCTTCTGCCACACAGCACCCTGTGCTAGCATACCCCATGCTAGGGAGATGCTTTTTAAGCCCTCTTTAGGGGGTGTTCCCCGCCGAGTAAATACCAGCAGGCAGATCCACTCTTGGTAGGCTTCTGGTGTCCCCACCAGCTTGCACCTGCTTTTTTTTTTTTTTTTTTTTTTTTTTTTTTTTTGAGACGGAATCTCGCTATCTCCCAGGCTGGAGTGCAGTGGTGTAATCTCAGCTCACAGCAACCTCTGCCTTCTGGCTTCAAGCATTTCTCCTGCCTCAGCCTCCCGAGTAGCTGGGGTTACAGGCACCGCCACCGCGCCCAGCTAATTTTTGTATTTTCAGCAGAGATGGGGGTTTCACCACGTTGGCCAGGCTAGTCTTGAACTCCCGACCTCAGGGCATCTACCCGCCTCAGCCTCCCAAAGTGCTGGGATTACAGGCGGGAGCCACTGCGCCCGGCCTCTTTTTTCTTATAGCAAAAATTAGTGCTGCCTTATTTACAGAAAGTGACCGTCCAGGTACTGGGGGACAGGCCAGAGCCACCCCGATGAGAGGAGCGGGCCTGCCAGCACCGATGCCAGCGTCCTGGGACCCGGGCCAACAAAAGGGCTGAGATGGGAAGAAAGGTTGGAGATGGAAACCTCGCCAAAGAGGCAGCGGCAATGAGTAGCTGGGCTGAGGGGCAGCACCAGGAGCTGCCCAGGCTGCAGACAAGGCCCAGGTGTGCAGCCCTCGCTGGCACTGCGACCAGTGAAGTCAGCTCCTCCTCAGAGCCTTGGAGGCAGGCCTGGCAGAGCAGAGGTGGTGTCCCCGCCTTGGGTGCCTGAGCCCCTGGAAGGTGCTGGCCCAAATGTCTCAGGCTTTTTGCAGCCCATCCCCAGCAGTTCAGGCCAGAGGCTCTTCCTGTAGGTGGGGGTGGCCTGATGGGCTCGGCAGGCGTGCCTGGAGCTGCTGCCCTGAGCTCCGCTCAGGGAGTCTGTTTCTTCTTCCCAAAACTTCCACACCCTCGCTGAGCTCTCAGATTTTGAGATATAGATATATACATATATATGTATATATTCCTTGACTTGGGGACAGGTCCAAGGAACTGCTTGTTCTTGGACCTGTATAGAAGTCACTTTTGGGGGACATTCCCTGCAGTTGCCCCACTGACAAGCTGGTGCACAGCCCTTCCCTTCCCTGTGCAAGCCTCCAGGCTATCCCTGCACTCCATAACTCCGGGTTTTCAAGGTTCCCACTGCTAGGACACTGGAGGCAGGTGGGGATGAGGGGCCAACACCTGGAGGCAAGCAGGCCAGCTCCCTGCCTCTCACACCAGCTCAGGCAGCATCTCTGCAAAGTCATTTCCCACCCTACCTGGGGAGGCATGGGCATCCCTGGCCCCAGTCCAACCAGGACTCTAGGTCTAGACCTGGCTGGAGCAGAACAGAACCAGGGTTGGACAGGCCCTGGGACCCTTTACTCCTTTCAAACTAGGCCTCCCAGGAGCAGCTTGTCAGCCACATCCTTGGCAGTCTGGGGAGAGGCAGAAAAGTCTGAGGGTGGGGAGAAGAGCCCACAGAGGGTGGCACTGCATATTGACCTGGGGGCTGTCAGTGCCAGGGCCTGCTTCCAGGTATGTCACGTGGCTCCGGACCCTGGGACTGGAAAAAATGGTCTGTGGCTGATGAGGAAGCCGGGGAAACTCTCCTGCCATTGGCCAAGTCACTAGGGTGCAAATCCAGGCAGCTGCCAAATCCATGGAGTAAGAGATCTGTTCAGACCGGAGTTTTCTTAGGGAAAACTAAAAATCCAAGGAAACCGAACTCCACATCTCCCTGTTGCACCCGGAACCTATGGAAACCCCAAATACGGGGCTCTATCCCTCCCCACTCCACAGTGATGCTCCAGTACTTCGGGCCTCTGACCTCCATAGCAACCACAGGGCGGCCCGAGACCAGCCCACCTGGCCCGTTCTCACGGCCCCTCTGAAGAGTATCTTTAAAAACAGATTTAATGTGTTTAAAAAAAAATAGAACCAAGTGGTGTGCTTTGCCACTGAGATGACTGCGCTGTGGCTCTGGGGCCACGTAGCACCAGGGCTCGACAGCAGACAGGAGTGTCGGCCCTCATCCAGTGCATTCGACTGGTACAGGGGCAGAGGCCCAGCCCCACGGGGGCCAGAGCGGGAACACAGTCACCTGTTCCGACAGGTGCTGTGCCTTGTATGCCCCGCATACGTGCCTGCCCTGAGAGGAGAATGGGCCGGGCCTCTTCCAGCTGGGCCCCCAGGAGACTGGGGTGCCAGTGAGGCAGGGCAACCTCTCACCAACAGAGCTCCTCCAAGCCAAGCTGGACTTGGATTCCTGGAACCCCCTGTACCCATGGGGTGGGCCACCCCGGGGGAGGGGAGATGGGAGACTGTGTGTGTCCCCTCCCTCCAAGTGCAGCAGGAGAAAGGTCACTGGGCTGGCCTGGTCACACACCGTCATATGGGCCTGCTGGGGTATGCCCGATGCCCCCCAGCCTCCGGGCCATGCTGATAAGTGAGCGCAGCTGCACCAGCCTCAGTGGCCCCACCTCTCTGGGGTCCTGGCTCTCCAGCCACCGCAGAGCTGTCTCTAGCCCGCGCACAGCCTCCCCGGCAGTGGGCACCGAGGTCCCTCCGTACTCGGTGGCCTCCTCCTCCTCCTCTCCTCCCCCAATGGCAGAAGGCAGGCTGGCTGGGGCCGGAGGGGCTGCAGGGGGCAGGGCTAGGCCCACCTCCTCCCGGCAGCCCTCGGGTGGACCCCCATCATCGTCCAGATGCAGCCACTCTGCAACCTCCTCGGGAGCCAGGCACTTGTAGGCCAGAGCCGCCAGGTGAGTGAGGTCGCTGAGCACCCTGCTGTGCTCAGCAGCTTCCTCAGCCTGGGCCGGCTGCCCAGCACTGTCCTCGCCCGGCCGGGGCTCGAAGGCGGCCCTCAGGCCCAGCAGCCAGCAGCGCTCAATGCTGCCCGCCTGCACCAGGTCCCAGGAGAGGCCAGCCAGGTAGAGCATGTCCTTGAGCATGAAGCTGCGCATGAAGTCCAGCGGGGAGCCGCTGGCGCAGGACACAGCCAACCGTAGCAGCTCGCGCTTGTACAGCTGCTTGAAGGCGGCCACCACGCCCTGCTCCAGCGGTGCGGGAATGTGTGCCCGGCTGCTGCCTTTGGACAGGAACAGCACCCGCACAGCGCCATCCGGTGTCTGCAGCTCCTCCGGAGGGCCGAGGGGCTCCGGCCTGCACCGCACGGGGGCATCCTCGCTGTCCTCCAGGGCGGGCATACTGGCAGCTGGGCTTGGGCAGGGCGGGTGGGCCACCAGCAGCACGGCCTTCTGCTGCAGGCAGCTTCGGCGCAGGTAGCGTTTGACGCCCGGGACAAATTCCTCAAAGAACCAGCCCCGCAGCAGCGGACGGCTGAGCCAGGCGTCGGGGCTGTAGCGGTAGGAGGCCGGGAACTTGTCCTGGTTGTGGTGGCGCAGGCTGGGCGGGTCCGGCAGCCGCCCGATGACCAGCGGCTTCAGCTTGTGGCTGCCGGTCAGGTTGGCGGCCAGCAGCACCGTTACGCGGTCGCCCCGCCATCGCCGGCCGCAGCCCCTTGCTCCAGGGTCCCCTGCACCCGGGGGCGCAGCCTGCTCCGGAAGCAGCTTCCAGTAGAGGCCGGTGACGTTGGCGTTGTAGATCTGCTCGTCGCCGTAGCCGCCCTCGGCGGGGGGCGGCGGGGCCGGGGCGCGGTCGGGCAGGGGGCCGGCGCCGGAGGGCAGCGTGGGCTCCTCCTTGACTGGCGGGCCGGGCGCGGGGCCCGGGGCGAGGGGCCCGGCCTCGCCGTAGAAGCGCTGGCTGGAGATGCCGTGGCGCTTCTGCCAGCGCCAGAACCAGCCGTGGCTGGCCTTGAAGGTGCACTCGGGCCCGTAGATCTGGCGCGCAAAGGCCTCGGCCTGCGCCTGGATGAGCGGCCCAGACAGCGGCACCCCGTGCTGGCGCAGTGCCAGGAACCAGGCGTACACGGCGCGGTCGATCTCCTCCTCGTTGGCCAGCCGCATCTTCTTGCGCTGAGTGCCCACCTCGCCGCCCAGCTGCTCCAGGAACCAGCGCAGCTTGGGCTCGTCCTTGAGCCAGCCGCGCAGCGTCCCACCCGGCACGCCGAAGTCGCGGCACACACTGGCCTGCCGCTCGCCGCCCTTGACGCGCTCGATGGCCTGCAGCTTGTCCTTGATGGAGTAGGCCTTGCGGAAGGCCATCTTCACGGCCACGCGGGGCCGCGGCCCGGGCGCGGGGGGCGGCGGCCGTGCAGCGGGGACGGGGGCCGGGGCGGGCGCAGAGGGCCCGGGCGGGGGACGGCGGCCGCGGTGCGGGACCGGGCCGGCCGGGGGACCCGCAGGGTACATGGCGGCGGCGGCGAGAGCGGCGCCGCGGGTCGCGGGAGCCACACGCCCAGCCGCTCGGGGCGGGGCACTCGGGGGCGGGGCGGCGCGGGTCCCTCCCCTTTGTCCCGCAGCTTGGCGGGCGCACGCGCGCTGACCCAGCCCGGCCCGGCCCCGCCCCGCGCCTGCGCGCTGGCCGCCTCGTGCGCCACTCGGCGCGTGCCGGCCTTCGGCCCCGCCCCACCGGCGACACCACTGGCCTCGAGACGCAGGGGGGCGCGCGCGCAGCCGCCCGTTCCCGGCATTTGTGCAGACTCCTCCGCTGAAGAGCGGCCTCCGCAGTCGTCTCCAACGGAATTCTGCCTTTGAAGTGTCGGGGCGCAGCGCGTCTAGGGCCCCGGCGGCCAGGCGGAGCGTGTGCAGGGGCCGCGTCCCCCCCTGGGCCCCCGGCCCGCGGCTCTTGGTAGAGCCCAGTGCTTCATTTCCCGTGCGCGGCCTGGCCGGCCCTCCCTTTCCTCAGGCATCCCGTGTCCGCCGATTCCTCCTCCCTGGTCGCCGCGTCCTTGGCTGGCGTGTGAGTACCGCTGCCCCTGCCGGAAGGAGTCGGGCGCGTCAGAGACGCCCGAGAGGCCGGGAGGGCGGGCGGCCCGGGCTGCACCAGAAGCTCGCGCCGTTAGGGACTGAGGCGCAAGTGCGCCAGCGCCGGCTTAGGGGACGTGGGCCAAGTACGGCTTTTGGGGCGAGCGCAGAGGGGCGGGGCGACCGAGGCCACGTGGCCGGCCTGGAGGGCGTCCGCGGGCCGGGGGTGCCGGGAGCACTGGCTCACGGCGCATCCCGGTCGTGGGACGCCCCTCGGCCAGGCTGCTGGGGCCTAAGGCCTGTGTTTGCTGCCGTCTCCGTGGGAGACCAAACATCTGCCCCAGCTGTTCTCTGGCCTGCAGACCATCCACCACGTGTTTATTAAGCACCAGTTACTGCACGCATCAGCTGAGCACGGAGGGGATAAGCACGGACGCAACACTCTTGGAACTTAGACGCTAGTGAACACAGAAATGAATAAGCCTGAATTGTGACTGAGTCAAAATTTACGTCTCTTGATTTGGAGATAGGGTGGTCGGGCAGCCTCTGAAGGGGGCGGGGATGGTGTTGCTAAGTAGTAGTACTTTCAGAGGCTTTAAGTGGAAGGCAAAGGGGGCGGAGTGAGTTGGGGACCTGATGAGACATCAGGATTGGTTTCCAGAATGGAGGACTGCCTGGCAGCAAAAGAACTGTGTAGCTAAACCTGGGGTCGTCCTTGCCTGACAGGGCGGGGTGCTTCTTAAGTTGACACTGCCTGTGGCTCACCTCCCAGGGAGGCAGGCCAGGCCATCTCACCTGAGCAGCCTCCTTCTACAGCTCCGACCGTCCTGTCATCTGGACCCCATGAGCCTTAAGCAGCTGGCTCGCAGGCAGTTGGTTACTTCCGGAGCCCCTGTGTGTGCCCAGCCGTGTTCTGGGGGTGGGGGATGTACTCGGAAGGTGTGGAAGGAGCCCCCAAGTGTCCTCTGAGGAAGTGGACGCTCACCTTCGCCTTCTCACCAAATGCCTCCGGCCTAGCCAGGCTCCTAGACCTGCCCCTGTAGAGGCTTTCTGGGCGCAGTGCCAATCCTGTGAGACAGCAGCATCTCCCCTGGGCTGCTGCAGGGTTCACACGTGGTCAGTGCTGGCAGAGTGCGCGCCCAGCCAGCAGAGCCCCTGCTGCCTCCCGCCCTCTCTGGAGGACTAGGCCCTCTGGGCTTTGCTCCTGGGTTGCTGGGTGAACCTGCTGCAGGGTTTAGCACAGGTGGGCACACATGCTTGATGATGGACAAAGAGTATCGGGGCTGTGCCGTGCACTGGCATCAGCTTTCTGGGGGCTGAGGACAGGAAATGTGGCATTGAGCATTTGTGTGTCATCATCCCGTGCCAGTGTTGTGACAGCAGCGTGTTGGAAGCTGGTGGCAGTGTGTTATGCTAAGTGCTGGTGTAGGAGCCTGTCACAGGGCTCCAGCTCTCCCGCCTTGCTGGCAGCCAAGGGTGCCGTGTGAGGTGTGGCGTGGGTCTTGTATTGTCAGGGGTTCCAGAAAGCCTGTGCAGTGCTGGAGCCACCCAGGAGGCACGGGGGCTGCACTGGGCAGGCAGGGTCGGCCAGAGTCCCGCAAGCAGGGCTGGACGTGGAGCTGACCTGCAGTGGCATTTCAGAACAGACATGGTTGGGGTGGGGCTTGGCCTGGGGCAGGGTGGCTTGGGTAGCTACAGTGAGCGCTCTGAGGTATGCAGGGCAGGCTGGTGTTTCCCAGTAGGGCTGGAATATCCAGGGGTCAGACAGGAAAGTGGCTGAGTGGAAATGTGGAGCTGTGGAGGTTTTTTTTTTTCTTACCTCTTGAAAAGACCAAAGGCGGCTGGGCGCGGTAGCTCATGCCTGTGATCCCAGCACTTTGGGAGGCCAAGGCGGGCAGATCACGAGGTCAGAAGATCGAGACCATCCTGGTCAGCATGGTAAAACCCCATCTCTACTAAAATCACAAAAATTAGGCCAGCCGTGTGGCTCATGCCTGTATTCCCAGCACTTTGGGAGGCCAAGGTGGGCAGATCACCTGACGTCAGGAGTTCGAGACCAGCCTGGCAAACATGGTAAATCTCTGTCTCTACTAAAAATATGAAAAAAAATTAGCTGGCCATGGTTGCACGTGCCTGTAGTCCCAGCTACTTGGGATGCTAAGGCAGGAGAATCACTTGAACTGGGGAGTTGGAGGTTGCAGCGAGCCAAGATCGCGCCACTGCACTCCAGCCTGGTGACAGAGCGAGACTCAATCTCAAAAAAAGAAAGACCAAAGGCCTCCACGCAGGAAGACGTTGATCTGTCCTGTGCGCTGCCCTGCTGTGCAGTGGCTCTGCCTAAAGACCCACTTCCTCAGGGGCTCTAGCCTCATTTTAAGGGCTAGTCGTTGCACCCTTTGGGCACTGAAAATACTGAAAGTTGTATCAGGCAGTGCCAGTCCACAGACTCCGGCCAGCCAGGTGGGCCAGAGAGAGGTGCTGCTGGGAGGGGTGGGCGTGCACAGGCCGAGCCGGTGGCTGACCCCATCCCCTGCCCCCTCCCTGACTTCTCCCGGTGGAGGCTGGACAATCTGGGAACCTGTCTGTGTGTGCCACTGTGATGGGGTGGCTTGGAGGGCAGGGCCTGGGAGCCAGTTTCTCCCAGAAAGCTTCCGTTTGCCCAGGTGTGTGGAGACCTCCAGGCTGCAAAGCACCTTGATGGCCACAGCTCTCCAGGACGTCCTCACCTTCCTCAGGGCCCTGCCCTCCTGACCTGGAGTCTTCTGGGTAGGAGCGTCCTTGCCGGGGCTGCTCCCAGGACAGGGACGGGGAGGCTGTGAGAGCCATGGCACTGCACTGGGTCTTGCTGGGTGCCACCTGTGTCACAGGCCCTGTTAGCTGGGTGGAGCCTTCCAGAGCCAGGACCCCACGGTACCCTCAAACTCTGGGCAGCTGCCAGAGGCTCGGGTGTTTGGCAGACACTGTCTGCTCCTCAGGGAAGAGCCTTGGTGGTGAGCCTGGCCTGCTTCCAGGAGCAGAGTGGGGATACTTGGGCCATTTCCCTCTGGGGCCTGACTCTGGCGTTTCCAAGACTGCTTCTCTGACAGCTGGCTGTCTCCCTGTGTTCTCTTTAGCAAGCTCCTCCCGAGCTTAGATAAACTGCAGGAGCGAAGGGGCTGACTGTTTGTAGGGATGCAGTTGAAAAAGTCGTTGCGTCTACTCCGGGCTCTCCTGCTGGAGGAGACAGGCTTGCATGTGCCTGTCGGCGCAAGCGTTGAAGCTCAGACTTGATCTCTTAGGAGAGATGGTGCGTTCCGTCCGGCAGGTCCTCTCGTGCTTGGGAACACAGGAAGCGGGGAAATGAGGAGGTGGGCTTGGAGGTGTGGGGAGCTGTGCTGGCTGTCCTGGGAGGCTGTCTGCCCGCTGTCAGTGGCCAGCTCCCCAGGTGATGGGCCTGGCCTCCAGGTCTCCAGCATGGCTCACTGTGGTGTCTCCTGAGGGCTTCCTATCTGCAGGGAAGCCCACCCAAGACCCCTCTTACTGGTCCTATGGGGCAGCTGCCTCCGTAGCATCCTCATCTACACCTGACTCCTGCAGGGTGCCCGGTTCCTCCCAGCAGGGTGCTCCCTGCTGCAGTGTGGGGTGCACAGAGGTGAGCAGGGCCCTGGGGCCAGAGCTCCGGTTGGTGAGGGAAGACAGATCCCAGCCAGGGCTCCTTGGATTGCTCAGCAGTAGGAGGTGGCCCCTCCTGCCCAGTCCCACCCAGGACACAGGCTGGTGGCTGGGCTTTCAGCTGTGCCCAGCTACCCTTCCCAGAGCTTGCAGAGTTTATGAGCTGGCTCTCGTGAGATTAGGAGCTGGACACCTAGTGTCTCCCGCTGAGGAGTAAACGGGGTAAAGGTCCTGTCCTTGTGTGCACACTGTGGGAGAGTGAGTCTGGGAGGCCTTTGCGGCTTGTGCTGGGGCCCTTGGGTGCCAGCCCTGTCTTGATGGTGGCTCCTGCTGAGAGAGGCCCTGCACCAATGCGGGCCCTGGGCTGCCTCCCCCTTAAGGGTCCTTGTCATCTTCTGGGCTCCTTCAGCCGACCAGACACAGGGGCAGTGCAGGGGAGGGGCTTGGGGAGCTCCTTGGCAGCTCCAGGGGATGCTTGTGGGTGTTGGCTTACCTTGTCTCAGGCTGCCTTGCTCAGGTGACGACAGGGTGGGTGGATTTGGGAAAGGTTGGCTCAGATAGTGGTCCCTGCTTGTCCCCCAGGGCCTGCCTGGGCTCCAGCTAACAGTAATCCCAAGAGCTCCCCTTTCAGGGGATGACGGAGTGATGCCGCCTCGAGCGTGTGGACTCAGCTGCCACCTGGGATTGTGGTGGTGGCGGGTCTGTCTGGCGCTCAGCTTCCGTCTCCATCAATGTCACCTCCACGCCACCTCGCCAAGCAGCTTCTGGAAAGGCCTTCTGCCGGCTCGGGCTGCCCTGCTGCTGTGTCTGACCCGGTTAGTCTTTCTGTCTGCCTCTAACCTTGCTGCTTTTCCTTCATGCTGTCCTAGGAGGCCAAAGCAAAGTAAGTACCCACCTGTCCTCATGCCCCATTCCCCTTCATTTGACCAGGGAACCCCCAGCCATCACTGTACCCAAGGGAACCCCAACACCACCTGTGCATGACCCAGCCTGCCCAGAGGGGCTGCGGTTTCCCATCTGTAAAGTGGAGGAATTGGGTTTTCTGGATGGGGCAGCAGCAGGTGGGCACCCTGTGTGGCCCTAAGCAGGGTCCTGGCCTGGGCTGGCAGGTCAGCACCCGACACGCTGCTCCCTGTGGGGAAGTGGTGGCAGTGCCAGGTCTCGGTAGGAGCCTGAGAAGTGGCTTCCCCTCGCTGAGTGGCAGCTTCTGCCCGGAGCCCCCAAGAACATAGTCTGAGGCCACCTTGGCCAGTAAAGTCTGGTAGGGCATTGGCACTGGGGGCCAGCTCAGTGGCACTGCTGATGGGACCTGCACTGCTCCGTGGGATCAGAGAGACTGGCAGGGGTCTACTGCACGATGTCACAATGCCCTGTCTCCTGGGCTCTTGCTCCCACCTCCAACCCCCAACCCCCAACCCCTGCCTCTGCCCATCAGCCTGGTCTTGGTAAGTGCTGCCCCAGCCTGGGGGAGGAGTGAGCAGGGGAGCCGAGGGGCTTCTTCATGGGCCCTGTGGCCTCCTGGCCCTGATTCCTTGTTGGTGCCATTAGAACTCATGGCTGGGACTGAGGGATTCTAGCTACATGCCCAGAAAAAACTCCATGTTCCACTTAAGAGGCTTCAGAGTGCAGTGCAGGGGGCTTCCCAAAGGTCCTCCCCGCCTGGGTGGAGTGTAGACAGCTCAGCACCCCACTGGAGGCATTGGAACCTGCCTTGGTTTTGTTGAGTAAGGATGTTAGGAGAGGGGCGTAGACCCGTAGCCACTGGTGTGAAGGGTCTGTTCTTGACTGAAGGCTGCCTCCCTCTGGGTGAAGACCAGGCAGGTGGTCCCAGTCACAGCCAAGTGCCCTGAGGCCACTGGGTCTGCCTTCAGGCTCCACTAGACACATCTGCGGAGGCAGCTGACTAGCAGCAGTGTCCGTGAGGGGCGGCTGCACGCCCCCTCTTGAGGGTGCTCCTAGGTGTTGGTTAGACCCAGGCGTTTCTGCTTTTGGGGAGCAGAGCCTGGAGTCGGGCATGGCTGGGGAGGAAGATACCGCAGGCCGAGCGCGGGCTGGGGCGCTGACCTGTATCCCAAGAGCAGATTTGCCCCTGGCCTTCTGGGTCTGTCCTTTCTGTAACACCACACTGGACACCTGGGAGCAGAGCATGCCCCCAGCAGGATCCCACATGGCTGCTGGAGCACTGGGGCAGCAGACGACTGAGGTTGCCCAGAGCTTGAGGGAGCACCTCATCCAGGGAGGAGGCTGAGGCTCCCAGGCCTCATTGGGGGTAGCAAGTGGGGGTGGAGCCTCACAACCTGTCTCCCACCAAGATGGTCCCTCTTACATCACACAGAACCCAACCTGAGAGGGGACCCTGATGTCCTGGGACTGTGAGATCCCCATGATGCCCCTTTAGCTCGGATGGACCCAAAGATATGGACTCCAGTTGGGAAGCCACGGCGGCTAATAGAGAGCCCAGAGCCGTCTCAGTGCTCCAGGCGCTTGGCCCCTTTCTACACACTGGTCACCAGCATCCTCCCTGGCGAGTCCCGTTGATGTGACCCTTCACGAGTGGGCATTCCACCCTCTGCCCAGTCACCTGGCCCCCTCCCGGGGAGGACAGTCAGGCCCACAGAGAGGCTCCCTCTTTTTTTTTTTTTTTTTTTTTTTTTTTTTTGGAGACGAGTTTCCTGGAGTGCAGTGGCGAACTCTGCTCACTGCAAGCTCCGCCTCCCGGCTTCATGCCATTCTCCTGCCTCAGCCTCCGAGTAGCTGGGACTACAGGCTCCCACCACCACGCCCGGCTAGTTTGTTTTGTGTGTGTGTGTGTGTTTAGTAGAGACAGGGTTTCAACGTGTTAGCCAGGATGGTCTCAATCTCCAGACCTTGTGATCCATCCGCCTAGGCTTCCCAAAGTGTTGGGATTACAGGGGTGAGCCACCGCACCCGGCTGAGGCTCCCTCTTTTCTAAGACCTTTGAGTGTGCTCTGGGTGTGGTACTGGTGTGGCCAGGACAGCCACAGAGGCCATTCTGTAGGATGGGAACACCAGCCACCACAGTGGGGTGGCCAAGCCTGTCCTATGCAAAAATGCAGAGAAAGCCAGTTAGCCAGTTAAAGCCTACTTCAGATAAATGATGAAAAATTTTTTTTTTTTTTTTTTTTTTTTTTTTTTTTTTGAGACGGAGTCTCGCTCCGTAGCCCAGGCTGGAGTGCAGTGGCCGGATCTCAGCTCACTGCAAGCTCCGCCTCCCGGGTTCACGCCATTCTCCGGCCTCAGCCTCCCGAGTAGCTGGGACTACAGGCGCCCGCCACCTCGCCCGGCTAGTTTTTTGTATTTCTTAGTAGAGACGGGGTTTCACCGTGTTATCCAGGATGGTCTCGATCTCCTGACCTCGTGATCCACCCGTCTCGGCCTCCCAAAGTGCTGGGATTACAGGCTTGAGCCACCGCGCCCAGCCGAAAAATTTTATAGTATGAGTATGTCTCAGATATTTCATGGGCCATACGTTCACTTTAAAAAGGTATGTATTGTTCATGTATTGGGAGGCACTTGGCCTCCCAAAGTGCTGCGATTACAGGCATGAGCCACTGCACCCGGCCTGTTTTCTCTTTACAACACAGCATCCCCCACATGGGCTTGACTTTCAAGTCCTTGAATGTCATCTCATGAAAGCCCCACTGGGGAGCATCCTCAGCCCCTGCCCTGGGAGGGCAGCCACGGGGAGGGTGGGCACGGGGCCACGGCCACCCGCAGTGTTGCAACTCTGCCCTCTGCTTGCTTTTTATCGCTGTGTCCGGAAGATGAGGAGCGGGAAGGCCTCCTGCACCCTGGAGACCGTGTGGGAAGACAAGCACAAGTATGAGGAGGCCGAGCGGCGCTTCTACGAGCACGAGGCCATGCAGGCGGCCGCCTCCGCCCAGCAGCTGCCAGCCGAGGGGCCAGCTATGAATGGGCCCGGCCAGGACGACCCTGAGGACACTGATGAGGCAGAGGCCCCTGACGGCAGCAGCAGGAGTGATCCCAGGAAGAGCCAGGACGGCAGGAAGCCCCTGCAGAAAAAGAGAAAGCGCTCCCCCAAGAGTGGGCTCGGCCCGGCGGCCCCGGCCCTCCTGGGGCTCTCGGCTGAACCCGTGTGGCTGGACAAGAGTGGTCTCGGCCCGGCGGCCCCGGCCCTCCTGGGGCTCTCGGCCGAACGCGTGTGGCTGGACAAGTCACTTTTCGACCAGGCAGAGAGTTCCTACCGCCAGAAGCTGGCAGACGTGGCTGCCCAGGCAGCCCAGCCTCCTGCCTTGGCCCCTTGGGGTCCCTGCACCCATGGAAGCCAGGTGGCCTGCCACCACGTGACCTGGGGGACCTGGGTCAACAAGTCCTCCTTCGACCAGGCTGAGCGGGCCTTTGTGGAGTGGTCTCAGTCCCTGTTGCTGGCTCCCGAGGGTGGCCACAGGCAGGGGACTCCTGACACGGGCCAGCAGGCGGCCGTCCCCAACCCGGCCCACCAGCCCAGCCCACCGGTCAATGGCCAGCCCCCACTGGGCAGCCTGCAGGCACTGGTCCGGGAGGTGTGGCTGGAGAAGCCCCGGTATGATGCAGCCGAGAGGGGCTTCTACGAGGCCCTGTTTGACGGCCATCCCCCGGGGAAGGTGCGCCTGCAAGAGCGAGCTGGCCTGGCCGAGGGTGCCCGGAGGGGCCGCAGAGACCGGCGGGGCCGCCACGTCTTAGGGAACAAGCGGGCTGGGCCGCGGTGGGCCGACGGGGAGGCCCCCTCTGCCTTGCCCTACTGTTACTTCCTGCAGAAGGATGCAGAGGCCCCCTGGCTCAGCAAGCCTGCCTACGACAGCGCTGAGTGCCGCCACCATGTTGCCGAGGCCCTGCGCATGGCCTGGTGCCTCGAAGCTGCCTCCCTGTCTCACCGACCCGGTCCTCGGTCTGGCCTGTCCGTGTCCAGCCTGAGACCCAAGTAGGAGAAACGTGCTGGGTGGGCACCCAGCCTGGGCTGTGGGCACAGGGACAGCCGTCCCAGGCTGGGGCTCCTCCAGCTTCCTCCCTGCCCACCTGGGGTGGGGGCTCCCCGAGACCTTGGGCCCAGCTGAGTTGAATGCAGCAGCAGGCTGAGTAAAGGTGGTGCTGTGCTTGGGCAGTGTGGGTTCCAGGGACACTGCTTGGGGTTACAAAGTTCTGGGCTGTCTGGATGGGGGCAGGGAAGGGGTCAACACAAGGCAGAATCTCTGCCTCGCCCAGGGTCCCTCTTGGGCTGGGAAGCTCCCCGAGTCCCCTGTGGCTGTCACATGCCAGGGCTGAGAAGACAAGGCTACCCATAGGAGCAGGAAGCATTGAAGCTGGTTTCTGGCCCTAGCGCTCCCCTGTGATGAGACGTGGGAGCCAGTGTGTCCCTGCCTGCCCGTCCTGGGCACCCCCAGCTTTCCTTGTCACCTGAAACTAACTCTGAGGGAAGGTGGTGGCATCTCAGATGCATGGGCATGTGGCTGGTCAGGTGGCCCCCATCCCAGGGTGCCCGGTCTGTGTGACCTCCCTCTGGGTGCTGGGGGCTTGCTCCAGGGTGCAGGTGCAACCCCAGCAGCAGTCTCTGGGGCCAGGCAGGTGGGTAGGCGATTGGACGTGGAAGGGAATACGGAGGGCATGGAAGTGGCGAGGCTGGCCTGCTGGCGAGGGCGCCCTGGTGGTGGGGCAGGCTGAGTCAGGGAAGGACTCTGAAGGCCCCGGCCGAGTGTCCCAAGCTGCTGCCTAAGCCCCCAAGGAAGTGGTGCCAACCTTGGACCCCCAGGGGTCTGGATTTGCTGGTTGACAAGATCACCTGAAGGCGGGACCCCATGGGGGAGTGCTGACCTCCTGCCCTTCCACCTGCCCTGGTATTCACGGTGGCCCGGTCCCTCCTCGCCGGGAGAGTGTCCTGGGTGAGGGACGCGGAGGAGGCTCACAGACTCCAGCCCTTTGTTACCGAGAGGACACTTGACGAGGTCCAGCGATGGTCCGGAGTCCACACACAGACGGGCGGCAGAGCAGGATGGGGACAGTTCTGATGTACTTGGTTGGACAGTAGGAGGGTCTCGGCCAGTCCAGGGTGGGAGGCAGCAAACTCCATAAAGAACCAGAGGGTCTGGGCCCCGGCCACAGAGTCGTCTGCCCAGCTCCTCTGCTGCCGGCCATGGGAGGAGCACGAGGTGGGGCTGTGTGCCAGTAAAACCACGGGCTGGATTTACCTGTGGGCCATAGTCCCTGTCTAGGGCACCCATTCTCGACCTTCTTGCTCTCAGGACCCCAAACAGCTTTCATTGTACCTATTGATTTTTACCACATTAGCAATTAAAACCGAGAAATGGGCCGGGCGCGGTGGCTCACGCCTGTAATCCCAGCACTTTGGGAGGCTGAGGCGGGTGGATCACCTGATGTCAGGAGTTCAAGACCAGCCTGGCCAACATGGTGAAACCCCTTCTCTACTAAAAATATAAAAAATTAGCCAAGCACAGTGGTGCACACTTGTAGTCCCAGTTACTCGGGAGGCTGAGGCAGGAAAATCACTTGAACCCAGGAGGCGGAGGTTGCGGTGAGCTATCGCACCACTGATTCCAGCCTGGGCAACAGAGTGAGACTCCCGCTCAAAAAAAAAAAAAAGAAATGCTAAGTGTAATTATTTGTTGAAGAAGAAACTCGTTACATATTACTAACTTTTTTTTTATGAGAAATACTTTTCCCATAACCAAAAAATTCAGTGAGCAGAATGGCCTTGCTTGAGATTTTTGCAAATCTCTTGGGTGTCTGGCTTAGTGGGAGGCAGCTGGGCCCTTGTACCTGCCTCCGCACTCCAGCTGTTTGACATAAACCCAGCTTCATGTGAGTGAAAGGGTAGGGCCTTGGGACCCCCAGAGGTTCTTGGACCACACTTTGAGAACCCCTCGTCTGGAAGACAGGCCTGGGGACGCCATGTGGGGTGAGGGCTTACAGGCTTGGTGTCGCTTTGTGGAGAACCACTGGTGTTTGAAGTGGGTGTCAGCCCTGCCGCACCCTGGTGCTTCTGAGCTGTTCTGACGGGGGTCTCTGTGGGGAAGGGTGAGGCCAGGGCTGTCTCAACCCCACTTCCCAGCCATGTTGACTTTGCCTCTTTCCCCTCCCAGCAGAAAAATGGCTACAAACTTCCTAGTACATGAGAAGATCTGGTTTGACAAGTTCAAATATGACGACGCAGAAAGGAGATTCTACGAGCAGATGAACGGGCCTGTGGCCGGTGCCTCCCGCCAGGTGAGGGCTGCATGTGGGGTGGCTGGGTGGCTCTGCTGCCCGACAGGAGTGGCTGGGGCACACGAGGAGGGTTCAGCCAGGTTAGGAGGGCAGAGGCACCCTGGCCCAGTGGCTCTGCTGTGGGTGCTGGGCGTGGGGTCTTGGGGCAGGTGGCCTTGGCCAGGCCCCCGGGGCTGGGTCTGCTCAGGGCCCTCTTGCTGGTGCCTGTGCAGGTGGCATGGGGCCAGGCCTGGCACTCGTTCCCCGCAGACATGGGCGCCTGTGCCTGTCATCACAGCCTCAGGCACCTCCCACTTTTCTGGCCCGCTGAGCTCTCGTTCTGTGCAATACTTTCTTGCTGTCTCTATGTGAGGGTTCATGGGATTTTTTGATTTGTTTTTTAATTAAATTCTTTTTTAATAAAAAAAAAAAAAAAAGACTGGTTCTTTCTGCACTGTCTGCAGGAGAATGGCGCCAGCGTGATCCTTCGTGACATTGCGAGAGCCAGAGAGAACATCCAGAAATCCCTGGCCGGAGTGAGTACCCGCGGCCCACGGACCCGCGGGCTCCTGCTCGGCCAAGTAGCATGTCTCATTTTTCCTGATGCTGCTGGTGGTTTGGCTTCACAGCAGAGTCAGGGCGGAGTGCACAGCGCTGTGCTCCTGGGGCGTGTGGCTCTGTGGCCTCCAGGCCCGGACTGCCATGGACAGTGTTCTTACTCTCGCGTCCCTTCTGTGCTTACCTCTTGTCTGCCTGCTGGCGGTCACACTGGCCGTTCCTGCGGGGCCGGCTGGGAGCTGAGTGGTGCCATTCGCAGGGTGTACTGTGGGCGCCTGCTGTGAGGGCCTGTGCTTCCCTGCTTGCTCCCCGTGGCAGGACTGTGTGTCTGCCGGGGCTTCCTGCGTTCCCTCTTAGATCTTGCCTCACTGGGGAGAGAAGTAGTGGTTCTGCAAGGTGCGAGGCATTCCGAGCCTAGAGTTGGCACCATCTTGAGTTGGAGACCCAGAGAGGAGCCCTGTAGCCCTGCTTGGCCTCCAGGCCCCGGGCTGAGATCAGGAGTTGGAGGCAGTGGCTGCAGCCTGCCAGGCTGGTTGGGGAAGGGTTGTCCTCTGGGAGGTGGCAGCCCTGGTATTCCCAAGGAGTTGGGGCTGCGTTCTCCCTGGGATGGGATACTGTCCATCATGCCGGGTTTCCAGGCCAGAAGTCTGAAATGTGTCTCACGAGGCTGACCCCAGTGTCAGCAAGGTTGCCATCCTTCCCAAGGCTCAGGAGGAATCTGTTCCTTTGCCTCTCCCAGATTCCAGTGGATGCCCACATTGCTTGTTTCGAGGTGGCCAGCAGGCAACCTCGTCACCCCCGCCTCCACTTGCATCTCACGCCTCTCTCCGAGCCTCCTTCCTCCTTCTGTCACTTACATGGTTATTGTGTTTGCTTTGGGCCCGCCAGGATCCCAGGTCCAGGATGTTCCCCACCTCAAAATCCTGAGTTTAATCATATTTGCTGATTCTTCTTTTTGCCACGTCAGGTAGTGGATTTGCAGGCTCTGGGGGTTGGGACGTGGGCGTCGGAGATTCTCATTGCCTCATTCGTAAGGTGTATTGCTCCCCACCAACATCTGCAGAAGCCTGGGTCCCCCACAGTGTCCCTCCAAAGTCCAGAATCCCATCCAATCAGGCATGGGGGATTGCGTGGTCCATCCTGAAGCAAAATTCCTCTCCATCTGTGGACCAGTGAAACTGGAAAACAAATTATCTGTTCCCAAAATACAATTGTGGGACAGGCATTCCCTTTAAAAATGAGAAAAAGAAGAAGGAAACAACAGGGTGTCACTAGTCCCCGGCAGTCACAGTCCAACCCGTGGGTCGCATGAGGTTTGAAGGGCGCACTCCTGTGTGGCCCATCGTCCCCCCCACTGTCATTTGTTAACATCCCTACTCCGGCCGGGCGCGGTGGCTCAAGCCTGTAATCCTAGCACTTTGGGAGGCCGAGACGGGCGGATCACGAGGTCAGGAGATCGAGACCATCCTGGCTAACACAGTGAAACCCCGTCTCTACTAAAAAATACAAAAAAAAAAACTAGCCGGGCGAGGTGGCGGGCGCCTGTAGTCCCAGCTACTCGGGAGGCTGAGGCAGGAGAATGGCGTAAACCCGGGAGGCGGAGCTTGCAGTGAGCCGAGATCCGGCCACTGCACTCCAGCCTGGGCGACAGAGCAAGACTGTCTCAAAAAAAAAAAAAAAAACATCCCTATTCCTACCAACAGCATGTTCGTGGCGGTTTAGGTTTAGGTTGTTCTAGAAGATGATGTGCCCTGTTCCTCACCTTCTCTGAGTTTTCACTGAGGGGCTTAGCATCTGAATCCTGTCAACAGTGTGCTCAAGATAGGCTAGGGTTTTTCTTTTGGCAGGGGTGGGTGGGTTGTGGACAGAATCTTGCTCTGTCGCCCAGGCTTGGAGTGCAGTGGCATGATCCTGGCTCACTGCAGTCTCCGCCTCTGGGGTTCAAGCAATTCTCCTGCGTCAGCCTTCCAAGTAGCTGAGATTACAGGTGCCTGTCACCAAGCCCAGCTGATTTTTTTTTTTTTTTTTTTTTTTTTTTTTTTTTTTTAGTAGAGACGGGGTTTCGCCAGGTTGACCAGGCTGGTCTTGAATTCCTGACGTTATGATCCGCCTGCCTCGGCCTTCCAGAGTGCTGGGATTACAGGCGTGAGCCGCCGCGCCCGGCCCAGTCTAGGGTTTTTGTGTCATGTTCCTCGGAGTTCTTCCCGCCTCACCACTGCCCAACTCCAAAGCCACCTCCATATTGTTAGGCATTCCAGCAGCACCCCACTTCCTGGGCCAAGGTCTGTGTTGGTTTCCACTTGATGTTGCTGTAACACTGTCACACTTCAGTGGCTTAAAACAGCACAAGTTCCTCACCTTACAGTTCCAGAGGCCAGAAGTCTGAGATCGTCTTATGGGGCAAAATCGAGGCTGTGGTCCTTCTGGTGTCTCTATGGGGAGAATCCGCTTCCTTGTCTCTTCTGGCTGCTGGAAGCTGCTCACAGTCCTTGGCCCGAGGCTCCTAAACAGCTGTCTCATCACTCAGCCTGCCTCTCCCTTTCCTCGCTCCTGCTGCCTCGTGTGGGCCCTTGTGATGACAGTGTCCCCGCCTGGGTGATCCAGCATCTTCTCTCCATCTTGAGATCCTCTTAAATTAATCATATCACATCTGCAGAATCGCTTTTGCCATGGGAGACTATATTTACAGGCTCTGGGGACTTGTATGTGGACATCTTTGTGGGGGCCATGATTCTGTCCGCCACAGTCACAGCCAGCTAGGGGTGTGCTGGCTCCCGAGCCATAAGCTGGGCATCCCTGGAGGGGTGAGCCCAGGAAGGGCTGCCACTCCTGTCTACCAGGTGGGTGCTTCTTCGTGCCTTGCGTTCTGTGCAGATCCCAACCCAGCACCCCTAGCTTGCCCAGGCACCTGACCAGGTCCAGGCTAGGCAGACCCGAGATAAAGGTACCACAGATTTTTGCACTCAAGTCAGGCATACTGCCCTCCAGTGCCCAGAAGGCAGTGGTCGGGGGCTTGGCCCTGGGGCTGCAGGAACTCTTCAGCCCTGGCTGTGTAGGGTCAACCCCGAAGTCATGGTCTCTGGGACAGGCAGGTATTCACACTATTAGGGCTTAGGGACTGGTTTGCCGCTATAACAAAGTTCCATAGACTAGGTGACTTAAACCACATGTGTTTTCTCACAGCTCTAGAGGCTGGAAGTCCATGATTGAGGTGGCAGCAGGGCTGGTTTCTCCTGAGGCCTCTCAGCATGTAGACAGTCTTCTCCACGTCCTCACACAGTCATCCCTCTGAGTGTTTGTGTGTCATGATGTCTTCTTATTAGACACCAGTCGGATTGGATTACCCCCCACCCCTCAGTGACAATTATCTCTGTAAAGGCCTTGTCTCCAAATAAGGTCACATTCTAAGATACTGGGGGATAAGACTCCAGCATGTGGATTTGGAAGGACATTATTCAGCCCATGGCAGGGGCCCAGTCTCATCTTGGATTTGGGGTGGGAGCGCTCAGCAGACACTGGGGTTTCAGAACTGCAGGGTTTCTGGGAATGTGGTGCTGGCACAGGGTTTACTGGCATGGGTCTGGCTCTGAAGTATTTGCCTTTGGCATCCCCTAAGTCCCTGAGGGGCTCTCTGAGGCCCGCTCTGATTGCACTGGGTGACCTGAACCTGCCCCATTGAAGCTGTGCTCAGGGACTCTGATGCCTAGCGTCCCTAGTCCCCCCGAGTCAGCATCAAGGGAGGGGGCTGCCCCTCTGGCCTGAGTGCTGTGGGCTGTGGCCTAGTGGCCTAGGGAGGGCAGTGGTGAAACAGTCCCCACTGCTCATCATGCAGCTCGGGGCCAGTACTGACTTAGTGCCTCTTCCAAAGGGGACCTTTTGCTTGTCCTTGGGCCTGCTATGTGGGGTGCATGAGGCCTCAGGTGCCCTGGCCCTGCCACTCACGGATTCTGGCCTCCTCGGGACCCAGCCCCACCCCCTCAGGAGGTCTGCTGTGATTCTCCATGCCCCCTGACGCCCCACAGCCTGGCCCTCCCATGCTTCAGCTTCTGCCCCAGAGCTTGTCAGTTTCTGCCGGTGCCTTCCGCACCCCCACCACCATTCACGCGCCCCTGCCAGCCTGGCCTTTCCCTGCCCATTTCCTCCTGTGCCAGGTGGGCCTCCTGGGCCACAGTCTTGGCATTGTCCATGATCTGTGGGGCTTAGCTCCCATACTCCCCAGATACATAAACAAGCATTCCCCACAGCATGGTCCCAAGGACTGTGGCAGGAGGGCCCCAGGGCTGGTGCTGCACGTTGGGCAAAGGCCTGAGTGTGTCTGCACCTGCTGCAAGGAGCAGGCTTGTCTGCCCAGCTGCTGCAGGCCCCTCCTCACAGAGAGGGAGCCCCGGGGAGCTGCCAAGATGGGGTTGGCTGAGAGCGCCATGCAGCCAGGTACACGCTGTCCTTAGAGCCATCGTGTTGGTGGGTGGGCAGGCTAAATGGCCCATGCCTGCAGGTAGATGCATAAGGACTGGCTACTGTTAAGGGCCAGGAGGCTAGGAGCCTGTCTGGGCCCCAGGGCATCAGTCTGAGCTATGGCGGAGTATGAGGTGGGCTTGGGGCCCTGGGTCACCTAGAGACTGGCTTGCTGAGTGAGATGGGCAGGCATGAGGCCCATGGAGACAAAGCTCTGGGTGGCTGCTGTCCACATAGGTGGGCTCCTTCCTCCTGCCCCCACTGGGCCCTCAGCTGCTCCCACCTCCCATTTCCAGTGCTGCCTGGTCCCCTGAGGCCTGCCCCAGGTTGTCCCTAGGACTGTGAGTCCTTCACCATCTCCCACCCAGCCTCTGAGCCTGACTGCTCAGCAGAATCCTGACGGGCAGCAGCAGCCATGGCCCAGCTCCCCACACCTTCAGTGTTTGGGGCACCAAGAGCTTCCTGTCCTGGACTTTGCCTGGCTGAGAATTTCACTGTGGTCTGTGGCGGCCACCATCTCCGAGGTCATATGTTTGAGCTGGGCATCAGCAGGGGGTACCTCCTGCTCTCCCGAGCCAGAGTTTTCCTCCTCTGAGTTCCTGCAGTCCTGAGCATGGCAGGGGGACCTGGTGGAGCTGACTGGAGCCTCTGAGGGGACCCCAGGAGCAGGCTGGGCACTGAGCCCTCCCCTCCTCCTGCCTTGCAGACCTCAGGCCCCGGGGCCTCCAGCGGCCCCAGCGGAGACCACAGCGAGCTTGTCGTCCGGATCGCCAGTCTGGAAGTGGAGAACCAGAGCCTGCGTGGCGGTGAGGCCCCGGGCCAGTGGGTAGGGGCTGTCCCTGGCCCCTGCCATCTAACCGTGCTCCCCTTGCCCCCACAGTGGTACAGGAGCTGCAGCAGGCCATCTCCAAGCTGGAGGCCCGGCTGAACGTGCTGGAGAAGAGCTCGCCTGGCCACCGGGCCACGGCCCCACAGACCCAGGTGAGTGCTCTCCCCACGCCTGACACTGCAGGGACCACGTGGCCCTGCTGGCTTCCATGTCTCCATGTACACTGGCTCCAGCAGTGATGAGCTGGCAGCCAGAATACTGGAGTCCTCAGGTCCCCAGGAAGGTTTACAGTTAGGCCTGCACTAATCCCCTAGGCAGGTAGAGGCAGTTCTTGTCTTTCCTGGGGCCTGCATGTGGGGAACCACAGCAGGGGTGCACAGGGGCTGCCCTTGCTCCGGTCGAGGGAGGGAGGAGGGCCTAGGAGGTGGCCAGGCAGCTCTGGGCCCTGGTTGGGGCGTCTCAGCCATGCCTTCTATGCCCTCCCCTGTGGCAGCACGTGTCTCCCATGCGCCAAGTGGAGCCCCCGGCCAAGAAGCCAGCCACACCAGCAGAGGATGACGAGGATGATGACATTGACCTGTTTGGCAGCGACAATGAGGAGGAGGACAAGGAGGCGGCACAGCTGCGGGAGGAGCGGCTGCGGCAGTACGCGGAGAAGAAGGCCAAGAAGCCTGCACTGGTGGCCAAGTCCTCCATCCTGCTGGATGTCAAGCCTGTGAGTGGGCAGGGTGGAGCTTCTGGGAGCCGGGCATTGCCCTGGTGCCTGCCCAGCTGGCTCAGCCTGTGACCCTCCCTCCCCTGCTCTCTCGGTTCTGGGGAGACTTTAACGCCAAGTTGAGAAGTCTTGGGATAAACACAAACTTGGAGACAGGAAGGTGTGAATTTGGATTTTCTGAGGGCCCTTTAAGGAAACAATTGTGCACACAGTGGGTAGGGGGTAGGGGGCACGCAGGTACTTCCTGGGTGTTCTGAGGGTGCCTGACCCCAGCTTTTCCTCCCCTTTCCCCACAGTGGGACGATGAGACGGACATGGCCCAGCTGGAGGCCTGTGTGCGATCTATCCAGCTGGACGGGCTGGTCTGGGGGGCCTCCAAGCTGGTGCCCGTGGGCTACGGTATCCGGAAGCTACAGATTCAGTGTGTGGTGGAGGACGACAAGGTGGGGACAGACTTGCTGGAGGAGGAGATCACCAAGTTTGAGGAGCACGTGAGTGGGCTGGCCGGGGAGAGGAGACTGGGGGCCCTGGCCCACGCCCTGTACTGGGGCAGTGGGGAGCGAGTCCCAGAGTGAACCCCCCTCAGAGGAGGCTCCTGGCTCCGAGTGGGCTCTAGGGGAACAGCCCTGACCATCACCCTCCACTTCTCCTCAGGTGCAGAGTGTCGATATCGCAGCTTTCAACAAGATCTGAAACCTGAGTGTGTGCGCGCGCGTGCCTGAGGCCCTGCCACGATTAAAGACTGAGACCGGCCCTCTGGCTCCTGTCCTGGTCATTTCCTGCTCGTACCTGGCCTGTCTCCCTCCCTGTCTCAGCCCCGTCTCCGCCCTGCTGCTCCCACACAGTCATCTCAGCTGCTGCACCTTCTGTGGCCATGTGACCTTGCTCCCAGCAGACCTCTGCCTGTCCCTCCATCTCCTGGCCACTCCCTCCCAAAGCTCTGGCCCTCCGTCTTCTCCTTTCCATTGCAAAAGCAAGTCGAATTCATAGCGGTTTAAAAAGCCAGAAACAGAAACTGTTAGCTCACTATCTGGAGAGCCCACCACCCTACCACTCTGCCTCCTGTTGGCACTGTCCCCATGGGAGCAAGCGTGCAAGCCTGGAACTGTCCAGGAAAGAGGTCCCAATGGCTCCCGGCCCTGCTGCCATGCCCTTTGTCATGTGCTGTCACAGCCCTCCCCTCACTTCATTCATTCCTGGAAGCCCTGCCCCCTTGCTCCAGGGACTGTGCCCCTCCCCTGATGTTCTGGGGTGGCCGGAGTGTGGCTGCCTGGGCTCTGTGGAGCTGTGCCTCAACATCCTGGCAGCCCCATGTGGTCAGCATGCATGGCCACGCTCCCTCCCCTGGACCACACATGTCTGCATTGGGGTGAAAAAGGATGGGGTGTAATTACTTGATTATTTCTGGTCAGACGGTGTCCTCAGGGCCCCAAGCCACAGGGGAATGGATTCCCCCTGGATAGTGGCCCCTGACTTTGCCCTCAAAGGTTTAGAAAGTTTCCTGTGGGGCTTGGAGTACAGGATCCCATAAAAGCCACCACTGAGGGACACTGGGCCTTCATAGCCACAGAAGGTCTTTTGGTGCCAGTCAACAGTGGGCCTGTGCCCCCCTGCCCCACGCCTCCCTTTCCTGGGTGCCAAGCTCTTTCCAAACGACATTTGCGTCCATCTGGGCTCCCTCGTCCTAGCCTGGCTGCTCAAGCTCCAACTAAGGCAGCCTCTGGCCTCCCTTCCCAGGCCCAGGGCAGAAGCTGGCTGCTGGCCAGCGGTTGTCTTCTGGGTCGGTGCGGGTGGAGTCTGGCTGGTCCGTCTGCCACCCTTTCCGCCTCCTGGCAAGTCCTGAGCTGCACCTCATTGCCCGGCCTAGGGGCGGAGACACGGGCGACTGGGGGCACCTCCGGTGACCAGGACGGGGCTGCGCTCCAAAGAGGCCGTTGGGCCTGGAGTGGGGTTGGGGGTCCGAGAAGAGTTGAGTGACATCTGCCACCCCATCCCGGGTTCAGCTGTTTCAGCCCCTCTCAGCGCACGGAGACTGTTAGACCCTTCCTGTCCTCCAGCGCGTCCCGTGCCGCTCCCAAACCGCACGATAAGCCCCACCGGGAGTGCGCCATAGGCTGGGGTGCGTCACGGGGCCGGGGCGGGGCGGGGCGGGCCGGGCCGGAGTCCGGACGTCGGGAGCGGGATGGCGGCGGAACAGGACCCCGAGGGGCGCGCGGCGGCGCGGCCGCTGCTCACCGACCTCTACCAGGCCACCATGGCGTTGGGCTATTGGCGCGCCGGCCGGGCGCGGGACGCCGCCGAGTTCGAGCTCTTCTTCCGCCGCTGCCCGTTCGGCGGCGCCTTCGCCTTGGCCGCCGGCTTGCGCGACTGTGTGCGCTTCCTGCGCGCCTTCCGTCTGCGGGACGCCGGTAGTCCCCCTGCCTGCGCGACGAACCCCCCACCCGGGAGCCCCCCACGCCCGACGAACCCCTCACGCCCGACGGAAGCTCCCACCCCGGGAGCTCCCCCCCACGCCCGACCGAAACCCCCACCCCACGATCCCCCCCACGCCCGACAGACGCCCCCACCCATGGCCGGTGCAAGTCCCTGCCCCGCAATGGAACCCCGATGTCCCACGACTGGTCTGTCCCCACGCTGGTCTCAGCGCAGTTACCTCGTTTCCAGACGTGCAGTTCCTGGCCTCGGTGCTGCCCCCAGACACAGACCCTGCGTTCTTCGAGCACCTTCGGTCCCTCGACTGCTCCGAGGTGACGGTGCGAGCCCTGCCCGAGGGCTCCCTCGCCTTCCCGGGCGTGAGTAGGGGTGACCAGGTGGGGCGGTGGCCACGGGGTGCTGGGCCGGGCGCGGAGCTGACTTCGCTCCCCACAGGTGCCGCTCCTGCAGGTGTCCGGGCCGCTGCTGGTGGTGCAGCTGCTGGAGACACCGCTGCTCTGCCTGGTCAGCTACGCCAGGTGGGCTGCGGGCCGCTGGCAGGGAGCGTGGGTTTGGGATGGGCCCCCAGCGCTAGGGCTGCGTGCTGGACTGTGGCAGCAGGGCTGGCTGCCCAGGGTCCCAGGGCTGGTCTCCCACCCCCACTGTGTAGGGTGTAAGGAGGGGTTGGGTGAGGGTGGAGTTCCCAGGTTGGAAGTTCCAGGCCCCAGGTAACCGCTGTCTTGGTTGGCCTGGTGACCCTCACCCTGGGCCCCGTGACTCTTGTCTCCCTACAGCCTGGTGGCCACCAATGCAGCGCGGCTTCGCTTGATCGCAGGGCCAGAGAAGCGGCTGCTAGAGATGGGCCTGAGGCGGGCTCAGGGCCCGGATGGGGGCCTGACAGCCTCCACCTACAGCTACCTGGGCGGTGAGGGTCTGGTGCGGGGGAAGGCAAGGGCTGGGAAGGAGGAGCCCTGTCCTGGCCCAAAATCCCCCAATCCCACACCTTCCTCCCCAGGCTTCGACAGCAGCAGCAACGTGCTAGCGGGCCAGCTCCGAGGTGTGCCCGTGGCAGGGACCCTGGCCCACTCCTTCGTCACTTCCTTTTCGGGCAGTGAGGTGCCCCCTGACCCGGTCAGTCCCTCCTCTCAACCCTGCTGTCTCCAGGCGACAGGCCTCAAGCCAGCCCTTGCCCTGGGGAGAGGTGTGCCACCCAGGCAGGTCACCCCAGTGCTGTCCCAGGAAGCTGGCACAGGCTGCATTACCTTTGCCCTCAAACTAGGGTGTCCCTGGCTGCTCCCAGGCCTCATTCTGCATTCCTGGCCCCCATTCTTCACCAACCCCATTCCACAGATGTTGGCGCCGGCAGCTGGTGAGGGCCCTGGGGTGGACCTGGCGGCCAAAGCCCAGGTGTGGCTGGAGCACGTGTGTGCCCACCTGGGGCTGGGGGTGCAGGAGCCACACCCAGGTGAGCGGGCAGCCTTTGTGGCCTATGCCTTGGCCTTTCCCCGGGCCTTCCAGGGCCTCCTGGACTCCTACAGCGTGCGGAGGTAAGCCCAGGCACTTTAGGAGTGGGCTCAGCAAAACCTCGGCAGCCCCTGACCCCCTTATCCATTCCTGCAGGAGTGGTCTCCCCAACTTCCTAGCAGTTGCCCTGGCCCTGGGAGAGCTGGGCTACCGGGCAGTGGGCGTGAGGCTGGACAGTGGTGACCTGCTACAGCAGGCCCAGGAGATCCGCAAGGTGTTCCGAGCTGCTGCAGCCCAGTGAGTTTCCTGGGGAGGAGGTGTGCCTGGTGGGGAGACCCCTGGGGAGCCAGGATTTGGGAATGGGGCACGGAAGGACAGTGAGGCACTCGGCTGTAGTTTCAGAGGTAATATTGCAGGCTGTGGCAGGGAGGTAAGGGGTGGGGCTCCCTAGGAGCTCCCAAGCAGGTGAGCGTAGGTGTCCCTGACTGAGGTGGGGGGGGAGCGGGGGGACACTGGGGTGAATCAGGAAGACCTGAGGGGCGGCCCCCACCCCTTCTCCACCCACGCGGCAGGTTCCAGGTGCCCTGGCTGGAGTCAGTCCCCATTGCAGTCAGCAACAACATTGATGAGGAGGCGCTGGCCCGACTGGCCCAGGAGGTGGGGTGGATGAGGGGGTAGGCAGAGGGTGGCTGGGGGGTTCCTGGGGGCCCCTGCAGGTTCTGGCTGGGCTCACTGCCACCTCCTTTCCCCTACCCAGGGCAGTGAGGTGAATGTCATTGGCATTGGCACTGGCTGGGCTCACTGCCACCTCCTTTCCCCCACCCAGGGCAGTGAGGTGAATGTCATTGGCATTGGCACCAGCGTGGTCACCTGCCCCCAACAGCCTTCCCTGGGCTGCGTCTATAAGGTGGGAACAGTGTTGGGGGCCCAGGTGGGGGCAGGTCTGAGGGATGGTGCTGGGTGGGGCATGAGGACCAGCCAGCTCAACGCCTTCTCCCTGCAGCTGGTGGCCGTGGGGGGCCAGCCACGAATGAAGCTGACCGAGGACCCCGAGAAGCAGACGTTACCTGGGAGCAAGGCTGCTTTCCGGCTCCTGGGCTCTGACGGTGAGACCCTCCCATCCCCCCGCTGTCTACCTTCAAAACACCAGGGCCCCCCCTTATTCTTGCCCCCACCCACACAGGGTCTCTACTTATGGACGTGCTGCAGTTAGCAGAGGAGCCAGCGCCACAGGCTGGGCAGGAGCTGAGGGTGTGGCCTCCAGGGGCCCAGGAGCCCTGCACCGTGAGGCCAGCCCAGGTGGAGCCACTACTGCGGCTCTGCCTCCAGCAAGGACAGGTGGCTACCCCACCGCCCTCACCTGCCCTCCAGCCCCAGTAGAGCCCTGACCAGGAGCCAGCCCCAGGCTTCTCTTTCCTTGCCTCTTCCCTGCAGCTATGTGAGCCGCTCCCATCCCTGGCAGAGTCTAGAGCCTTGGTCCAGCTGTCCCTGAGCCAACTCAGCCCTGAGCACAGGCGGCTGCAGAGCCCTGCACAGTACCAGGTTGGAGGGAGGCCTGCCCTGTCATTCTGCCCTGTGTGCCCCTGCCCTTACCATGCCCACCGCTCTCCTTCTCTGCTCCCTGCAGGTGGTGCTGTCTGAGAGGCTGCAGGCCCTGGTGAACAGTCTGCATGCAAGGGCGTCCCCCTGAGACTGCCAGCTATAGGCCCCAGTGGACAGTCTGCGTGCAGGGGCGTCCCCTGAGACTCGGAGCGGGGCTGCCTGGAAACAACACGAATCGCTCACTTCTCCCCACAGCTTGTCCTGTGTTGTTTGTGTCATTTGTTCACCCAGCCCACACTCACCTGGCCCCAGGGCCTCCCGGGCTGGGGCTGGGCTGGAGTCGGGAATCTGAGCTGCGCTGGAGGGAGCAGGAGGGTTTGCGTCCCAGTGAAAGCACAGGCCCTGCCGGGTTGGGAGACAGCCCTGTACTGAAGCCTGAAGGGCAGTGAGGAGTTCCCCGACTTGGGGTGGGCTGTGGGCAGTCAGATCCCACAGTAGAGCTGCGAGCGCACAGGCAGGGAGGGGTTTGGTGTCTGCCTTGAAGTTGAGGGAGTTGCTGCGGAAGACCTTTCCTTGCTAGAGGCAGGCTGGGGGCGGGACAGGATGGGGGTCAGTGCCAAGTAAGAGGGTCCAGCCGTGGCCCTGGGCTTCCACGCCTGCCTAGGCACCGTCCCCCAGGCTCAGGGTAAGTGAGAACATCTCAAACTCCCCATGCCAAAAGGGAGAGCTCAGGTGTCTCCTGCCACTGCTGCTGCCAACCCGGCACCCCCCTGGCATCTGACCTCAGGGACATAGCTCCTGACCCAGCAGCCCACGGAAGGAGAGGAAGAAGGGGGAAGAAGTTGAAGCTCCAGGAGCTGACTCAGCCCCAGACACCTGACCAGAGTGGCACTGCATGTGGCTGTGTGCTGGGCTGGCCCTGCCTCTGTGCCAGCAAGTTCCTGATCTCAGGGTTCCACCAGTTTGGGCAACACGAGCTTCAGAGGAACTGCTTGGGAGAGGGGTTATAGGCTTGGCAGGAAGTGGAGGCTGGGGGCCTGGGCCTCTCTTGTCCAAGCAGCCTGAGGTGGCACAGAAAGGCAAGGGCGTGGGGGGAATGCCGACCGCCTGGGGTGCGTCAGGGGCACTTCCGTCTGCCAGGCATTCCACCAGACCAGCTCATCTGGCTCCCCGGGGCTCAGGATGGGCAGCATCCACTGTGTGGTTGGCTGAGGGTGGAGGGTGGGGACTCAGAGCAGAGGTCCGGTCTAGCTAGCCCCGGGGAGTACCAGCTAGGACAGAGATACAGACTCACAATCACTGGACAGAACACACCACACCCCAGGCCCACAGGGCACCCGCGCACTCCGAGGGGCCCAGCCAGGGTGGCTGTATTCCCTTCTTGCACTGCTGTAAAGAAATAGCTGAGACTGGGGTAATTTCTAAGGAAAAGAGGTTTAATTGGCCCGTGGTTTCGCAGGTACAGGAAGCATGGCTGGGGAGGCTTCAGGAAACTTACCATCTTGGCGGAAGGGGAAGCGGCAGGTCTTACGTGGCCGGAGCCGGAGGAAGGGGTGGGGCGGTGCCACACGCTTTCAAAAAACCAGATCCTGAGAACTGTATCGGGACAGCACCGAAGGGGGAAGTCGCCCCCAGGATCCAGTCACCTCCCACCAGGCCCCACCTCCAGCACCGGGGATTACATTTCAATGTGAGATTTAGCCAAGGACCCAGGACCCAGAGGACCTGCACAAGCTCTGGAGGGGCCGCCGCTCCTCTGGCATCTTCGCTGCCCGCTCCACCCCTCCGGACTGCCCCAAGCTCACCCAGTCATGCCTGTTCCAGGGTGTCTGACAGAGCCAGCGTGCAGGGGGCGGGGCTAGCCTCTAGCCCCAGGCCCAGTGGGGAGCTGACTGCGGTTTGGGGGCTGAATCAGGCCTCCGCTCACGGTGGGGCGCAGACTTCTGGACCCTTCGAGGACCTCCTCAGAGCTGTCCACAACTGCCCTGAGCCCCCTGGTCAACAGGAGCTGGTAGTCAGGGTGAGGGCCCTTCTCCCCCTTTCTTTGTGGATCTGCCAGCTCTTGGGGATCCTGTTCCCAGGGCCCTGGTGGGTAGAGCCACACCACAGGCACTCAGGCTCCAGGTGGCCACTCCCCTCCAGCAGCCCAGGCAGGGGGGCCCCTCAAAGGCCCATTGTAGGCACCTCCGTGTGGCTCCCCAGCCCCCACAAGCTCATGCTCGCACACGCGCCACCACGCCCATCCGTGGTCCCGCCTGTGGTCCCGCCTGTGGTCCCGCCTGGGCCAGCTTCTAGGTCAGTCCTGGGCACAACTTCCCAGGAGGAGCAGTGACAGGTGCTGCAGGCAAGGGCCGCCATGGCTGGGGGTGTGTGGGGCCGGGCCCGGGAGGCTCCCGTGGGGGCTCTAACCCTGACAGCACTGACTGAAGGAATCCGAGCCAGGCAGGGGCAGCCCCAGGGACCCCCTTCCACAGGCCCTCAGCCCAGGTCCTGGGAGCTCAAACCTGAAGCTGAGCCACAGACCCAGGCACTCACTGCCCCCTCTGAGGCTGAGCCTGGACGTGGGGCCACCGTCCCTGAAGCTGGCAGCGAGCCCTGCTCCCCCAACAGTGCCCTGGAACCAGCCCCTGAGGGGCCCCACCAGGTGAGGGGTGAGGGAAGGGATGTTGTGGGAACCGGTTGGGGGGTCCTGTGGATGCTAGGTGGAAGGCGGCAGCGGGGGGCGGGAGCGGTGCTGGACCTGGGGGAGGTGAAACAGGCTGGCGAGCAACAGAGGAGCAAGGGATTTTGTAGGAAGCCAGGTGGGAGGCTGAGAGACCAGGAGGAGAGCTAAGAGAGGTTTGGGCACTTCAGACGCCCCACCCTCCTGCCCTAGGTTCCCCAGAATTCCTGGGAGGAGGCAGTTCTTGCCGACCTCGCATTGTACACGGCTGCCTGCTTGGAGGAGGCTGGCTTTGCAGGGACGCAGGCGACAGCGCTCACCCTGTCCTCAGCCCTGGAGGCCCGAGGGGAGCGGTTGGAGGACCAGGTCAGCCTCCACCCACTCCATGCTCTACAGACTCCTGCCAGTTCGGGAACCAAGGTGGTGGGAGGGGCCTGGAGAGCACAGCCTGACCCCGCCACCTTCAGGCTGCTCCTGCCAGGTGGGATCAGGGTGGGGGTGGAGGTGGGGTGCAGGCCAGAGGGGAACGGACAGTGGAGGAGGCCTGACTGCTGAAGTCTGCACTCCTCCCCCACCAGGTGCATGCTCTGGTGCGTGGACTGCTGGCGCAGGTGCCTAGCCTGGCGGAGGGGAGGCCCCGGAGGGCGGCCCTGCGAGTGCTGAGCGCGCTGGCCCTGGAGCATGCGCGGGACGTGGTGTGTGCGCTGCTACCCCGCTCTCTGCCCCCCAATCGGTAACCCAACCGTCCTGGTCCTGGCCCTGCGGTCCCCACACGGTTTCCTTCCCCCTTCCCGCTTGGCGGTGGAGTCTGGCCCCAGCAGAGGGAGCTGAAAGGGGGCCTCCTTATGCCAGCCCCATGATGACTCGTGCCCCGTATCCATTCCCGCTCCCCTCACTTTTAGCTCTGCAAACTCCCCCCCACCCCTGCACTCCTGTCACAGAGTTTCTGATGCTGTGCTCCTCTTTTGGAGCCACCTTCTATCTTCGGGTGGTCTCCCCTGGAGACCATCCTGGGGTTGGCTCTGGAGTGGGGTGAATGAGGCTGGGGGGCTAATGTGCCTGGACATCCTGGCTCTTTGGTTAATTTGCCCCAGAAGTTATCTTTGGTTTTATTCTCTGTGGCGATTTTTTTTTTTTTTTTTTTAAATAATGCCAGGTTTATTTCACTGTCGCTGACCCAACAGGACTCCCAGTGGGTCCCCACCCTGCAGCTCAGTTTGAGACAGGGTATGCTGTGGTCTGCACAATTAACACTTCATTTGTTTCTCTGGGATTTGGGGATGGGGAGAGATGGGGGTGGTTGTTTCCTGCCCCTCCCCTGCTGGAATCCTACTGGCTGCCTTCACCCTGGCTGTGGACTCCCTACATCCCCTGGACACCCACCCCTGCACCCATTCCTTGTCTCACACCAGCCCCCTCCAAACCCTCAGGGCAGCAGCCGAGCTCTGGCACAGCCTAAGCCGTAACCAGCGTGTAAATGGGCAGGTGCTGGTGCAACTGCTGTGGGCGCTGAAGGGTGCTTTGGGGCCTGAACCCCAGGCGCTGGCGGTAGGTGGCTCCAGCCATTACCACGGGGCAGGCGCGGGGGGGGGGGGGGGGGGGGGGGGGGGGGGGGGGGGGAGGGGAGGGGGAGGGGGAGGGGGAGGGGGGAGGGGGGGGGGGGAAGGGGAGGGGAGGGGAGGGAGGGAGGGAAGAGGGTGGGGACAGGGAGTTTGCACCTAGGTAACTGCTCCTGGAATGTCCCACGCATGTCTGAGGCTTAGTCCTTGTCCTGTCGACGGCACGCCTGTCCCTCTGCTGCCCAGTGAAGCTCTGGGCGTGCCCCAGGCCTAAGTGGGCCACTTGCTCCGTAGGCCACGCGGGCTCTGGGGGAGATGCTGGCTGTTTCAGGCTGCGTGGAAGCCACGAGGGGCTTCTACCCACATCTGCTGCTTGCGCTGGTCACACAGCTGCACAAGCTGGCCTGCAGCCCCCGCTGCCCCGACATGCCCAAGATTTGGGTTCTGTCCCACCGAGGGCCACCACACAGCCATGCCAGGTGAGAGGCAACACCAGGGTACGTGGGGTGGGCCAGCATGCTGTCACCCTCTCAGCCCCCACTGCCCGCCTGCTCACTGTCCCCACCATCAGCTGTGCCGTGGAGGCATTAAAGGCCCTACTCACCGGGGATGGAGGCCGCATGGTGGTCACATGCATGGAGCAGGCAGGAGGCTGGAGGAGGCTGGTGGGAGCCCACACCCACCTGGAGGGTGTCCTGCTGCTGGCCAGGTGAGGAGGGGCCCCAGGAAGTCACACCAGGAAGAGACTCGTTGCTGGCCAGGTGCTGGGCAGGGGGACAGGGAAAAGGCAGGGGCATGAGGGTGGTGTTGGGATGGCGTCTTCTCGAGGAGTAAGGCCGCCAAACGGAGCGAGAGCTCCCATTTCCACCCACCCCAGTGCTATGGTGGCACATGCCGACCACCACCTGCGAGGCCTCTTCGCAGACTTGCTTCCGCGGCTGCGCAGCGCGGACGACCTGCAGCGCCTCACGGCTATGGCCTTCTTCACCGGGGTGAGCCTGCTTCCCGGATGGGTGGTGAAGGGTGACCCTGGACTTGATCCCTGAGTCGCAGCGGCCTGCACGGGGACCGCGGGCGTGCTGACCCCGTGTGCCTCGCCTAGCTGCTGCAGAGCAGGCCCACCGCACGGCTCCTGCGGGAGGAGGTCATCCTGGAGCGACTCCTCACCTGGCAGGGAGACCCCGAGCCCACCGTGCGCTGGTTGGGCCTGCTGGGCCTGGGCCACCTCGCGCTGAATCGCAGGAAGGTGAGAGAAGGGGAGGGGTGGAGAGAGTCCTGACCGGGTCGCGGCGAGGTCTGCAGGAGGCTGAACTCGAGTCCCAGCAGGTGCGGCACGTGAGCACACTGCTGCCGGCACTCCTGGGCGCACTGGGCGAAGGCGACTCGCGGCTCGTGGGTGCAGCGCTGGGCGCCCTGAGGAGGCTCCTGCTGCGGCCGCGGGCGCCTGTGCGGCTCCTGAGCGTGGAGCTGGGGCCGCGCCTCCCTCCGCTGCTGGATGACGTGAGCAAACTCCCCGCCTCCGGTCCCCGTCCCTCCGGCTGTCGTCGCCCCCGCCCCTCCAGTTTCTCCCTCCCAGGCCCCGCCCCGCCCCTACCGTCTCTACCTCCCAAGCCCCGCCTTCTCAGGCCCCGCCCCGCCCCTCCAGTCGCTCCCTCCCAGGCCCCGCCCCCAGTCTTTCCCTGCTAGGCCCCGCCCTCCCGGGCCCCGCCCCTCTAGTGTATCCCTCCCAGGCCCCGCCCCCCTAAGGCCCCGCCCCTCCGGTTTCTCCCTCCCAGGCTCGGTTCCCACCCCCCACCCCCCCCCACCGTCTCTCCCCCCCAGGCTTCTTCCCGCCCCGCCCGCCCGCTGTCGCCCAGCTCCGCCCCTCCAAGGCCGTGTCCCGCCAAGCTCCTCCCCGCTAGACTTTTCCTTCCAGATCCCATCCCTCCAAGCCCCACCCCCCGTAGGGGCACCCCAGGCTTCCCAACCAGGTCCAGCTCCAGGCCCTGTTCCCTGTCCCCAGATCGCACTGAGTCAGCAGCCTTCCCTAGACCCCCGCTTCCTCGCTCCGCGCTGGCCACCCCCTCCCACCCTTGCAGCCCCTCTCATGCTCCGCCCGCCCTGACGGCGCCCTCCCACGCAGACACGGGACTCAATCCGCGCCTCGGCGGTCGGGCTCCTTGGGTCTCTGGTGCGCCGGGGCCGGGGCGGGCTCCGGCTGGGGCTCCGTGGCCCCCTGCGGAAGCTGGTGCTGCAGAGTCTCGTGCCGCTCCTGTTGCGCCTGCATGACCCCAGCAGGGACGCTGCTGAGGTCAGCTGCCCCCCACACCATGCCACCCCTATGCCATCCAACACTCCCCACTCCCACCGTGCCTCCCCTCTCCCACCGTGCCTCCCCTCCGACAATTACAGGTCAGGGACTCCCCCATCCCAAGGACCTCAGGGGTAGGCGTCACGGGCGACCAGGTTACTACTGCTCTTCCCTTGAGATTCACTCCGGGCCCCTGCCCTGGGCTCTTTTGCCCCTCACCTGATGCCCTTGCTCCCCCTCTTCTCACCCCCACCTTTTGCCTTTCTACTTCCTGGACCCCTGACCCGGCTCCCTTCCCCTATCCCAGAGCTCAGAGTGGACCTTGGCCCGCTGCGACCAGGCCTTTTGCTGGGGCCTGCTGGAGGAGATGGTCACCGTGGCCCACTATGACAGCCCCGAGGCCCTGAGCCACCTCTGCCGCCGCCTGGTCAGTAGGGGAAGCAAGCCGACCACAAGGGGGTATGATCAGCTGCCCACTTGTTCCAGGGTTCACCGGGGCCCCCAAACCGTTTCTACCGCAGCCAAACCAGATAGTCAGGCTACTGGTGGGACAAGTCCAAGGCCTCAGACCATGCCACCTGCCTTGGGGGGCTCCCCTGGAACCCCGGCCCCTGGATTCAGCTCTGCAGCCTCCTCCACACTCAGGATCACCCTCCTGTCCTGCCACTAGCCCTTTTGTCCCCAGGTTCAGCGATACCCAGGCCACGTGCCCAACTTCCTGAGCCAGACCCAGGGCTACCTTCGGAGTCCACAGGACCCCCTGCGCCGGGCAGCCGCCGTGCTCATAGGTGAGACCGCCCGGGGTCACACTGCCCCTGGCACCAGGGCTGTGGGAGCTGGGCCAGTCCCGCCCTGTGGGGCTGTGGGGCCCGCAGTCATGCATCTGCTGTGGTCCAGGCTTCCTTGTCCACCACGCCAGCCCCGGCTACGTCAACCAGGACCTGCTGAGCTCCCTGTTCCAGGGTGAGGCCCCACCTTGCCAGGGGATGGTGTTCGGGAGAGGTGGCTGGTGCTAGGGTGGAGTGGACGGGAGCGGTGGGTGGAGGGCCGGGGGCCCGGGCACTCGGCCCTCCTGGGCTCCCCAGCCTGAGCTGCGATCTCTTCGCAGACCTAGGGCAGCTGCAGAGCGACCCCGAGCCGGCTGTGGCCGCGGCAGCGCACGTGTCCGCCCAGCAGGTGGCGATGCTGGCCTGCGCCCGGGGCCGCCCCCGCGGGCCCCGCCTCCTCCGCCTCGCCTCGCGCCCCGCCCGGCCCCCACCCGTCTTCGCCGACAGCCCCTTCCAGCGCCCGAGCCTGGCGGGCCGCTGGGGCTGCTCCGGACCCGGCCGAGTTTGAGGCTGGGGGCTGGGACCCGCGGGCCAGGGTCCGACTCGAGGACCCCACGGGCACAGCAGCCCATCCCCACCCCGACGGAGGGGCTCCCTGGGCCTGGTGCTGGATGCCAGTGCCCGCACCCACCCCCCACCACCGCGCCCCCTTTTCAGGCACCCACCACCCTGATGGCGACCCAGAGGGACAGCCGGCACCCATCTGTCCCCGTCAGGGCTCTTGTTCTCACAGCCCCCTGGAGCGTGCCCCGTGCCCCACCTTGGGCCTGGCTCCTGGCCCAGATGGCACCTGGCCTCTTGAGTCTGGTGGGGGACCCCAAAGCTGGTGGTCCCATAGGCTGCCCTCCTGGGTCTCCACCTCATGCCTGGACAGGATGCTGTGGCCTGTCCGGGCCTTGGCCGGCCCTGCCCCTGCACCCCCGATCCTCCCTGCAACCCATTCCTTGCCAGCATCCTGAGGCTCCTGGCGGGCATCCTCTCTGCTCAAGAGTGTTGACCTGTCTCCTGGCCGCACCTGCTGTGCCCCCTCAGCCAAGCCATCATCACCCCCCCTTCATCATGTCAGGCCTCATAGGATCCAGGCCTTCTCCAGAAGCTGCCCCGACCTCCCCCCAAGCTGGACCACGTAGGCCCTGGATCACACCTGGGGGTTCAGATGTGGGGGTCCTGTGTGCACGCCCAATCAGACTGAGCACTCATGACACTACCCCAGCACCTCTCCCAGGGTTAAATGAGGAACGCGCCACTGGACACATGAGGAAGAGGCTGTTCCGGGAGCCGGCAGTGCTGTGCCCTCACCTCTCTGACTTTGTACGGCAGGTTCCTGCACCTAGGATGCCTGCCTGGAAATGTCCTCACATTCAAGGCCTCCTTTGCAGCCTCCCCCTCAGTGAAGCCTCCACACGTGCACGGGGCGTGTGTGCAGCCTTGTGAAGGGCTGGGACCATTTCCCCAGACTGGGGCCTCAGGAGCAGGCATGGGGTCCTACTGACCTGTCTCCCCAGCTCCCGTACAGAAAACATCTAAAATAAACACACATGGATGGAAAGCGTTGAGCATCTGTTTCGAATGTGGTTATGGGAGCTGACCCTGGTCCAAGATCTGGCTCAGGCTGGGGTCATAAGCCATAGGCCCCGACATGGCCCCAGGTAAAGAGCCGGTTTGGCAGCAGGGTTAAAGGTCAGGCAGGCTCCAGGCACAGGCTACGACCAGGTCAGGTTGGGTTAACCGTGAGACAGAGAAGCTGCACTCTGGTCTAACAGGCACGGAATGGATGGGGTTAGAGCTGTCAGCACTGGGGTGAGGGTCTCTTTGCAGGTCATATGCAGGAAGCTGAGGATCAGGTCAAGGGCATGGGTCTCTGTGGAGCAGGGGGCAAGGTTTGGTGGATTAGTTTGGATCCTCCACAGCAGATACCAAAACGGGATTCAACATACAAGAAACAGACCAATAGAAGGTCAGAGAGGCCAGAGGCCACCAGATGCCCAGTGAAGGTCAGATGGAAGCACCTTGGACGTCCGTGCTAGCCTTCAGGAAGCTCTCAAGCCAGCCATCTGTCTGAGGTCCGCACCTCCAAGGACAGGCTGGGAGCACCCATGGGGGGCACACCCTCAGCACTGGCAGGGACGGGTTTTAGGACACAGCCACATGGATCCTCTCGGTAGCAGCCCCAAAGAGGGAAGCAAGCCCGGCCTCCTTGCTCACCTTGCAACCAGGAGCCAGCCCCCAGGGCAAGCATGTGCTGCCAGCCTAGCAGAGGCATGCCCACACCGCACAGCACGCTGGACAGTCTTGTGGGCAAACCCAACAGTGATGGTATGCTCACTCCAGATGGGGGCTCAGGCGGGAAGCGCACCATGGTGTGCAGGCAGCACCCGGTGCTCCTTCCCTCCCTCATGGTGCCCAGGAGAGTCCGTGCCATCCTGCAGCAGGCTGTCTGCAGTACAGGCATGGCTTGCACCACACAGCTGCCTGTTAGGAATGTGTCCAGCCCCGCCTTGCTCTGGCACTGCCCAGAACCTGGTTGCCCTGCCAGGAGGAGTGAGGTTCATGTAAAGTCCACCTGGTCTCTGGAGTGTGACTCTTCCCTGCTGGAATTCCTGGGAGGCTCCAGGTGGCACAGGGGGCTGGTCCCTCCATGGGGATGCTGTGGCCCCCGGGTCCATCAGACCCACCTGCAGAGAGCCCACCCCAGGGCAAATCTTCCAACGGGGTCTAAGATTGGAGGGCAAGAGGGCAGGTGCACCCTCACACTCATTCCCTTTCCACCTCTAGCCAGAGGGCCAGGACGGTCTTGGCCTTGATGCCTAATCTCTAATGGGCAATGTTGCCGAGAGCTCACTGGTGGCGCAACACTCAAGATGGGGCTCAGGTGTGGCCTATCGCGTGGCATGGCCTTGATGGTCTCAGGGCGCCGAGGCTTTGCCTTGTGTGCCTGCCCATTTCAAATACTTTCTTGGACCCGGGCTACTCCTACCCCACTCACCCTTTCGAGTCACCCGAAAGGGTTTTCAAAGGAGGACCATGAGTCTGAGAGGCGTTGAGTTTGTTCCTACACTGTGGGTGGGAGTGTCTAGGAAGTTCTGTAACTTGGATCTGAGATATCTGGAGTTTGCTTTGTCTCCTATTTCAATGTTAATGTCACTATTCATAGCAATACCCCATGTCTACAAAACATTAAAAAATTAGCCAGGACTGGTGGTATGTGCCTATAGTCCAGCTACTCAGTAGGCTGAGGCGGGAGATCTCCTTGAGCTCAGGAGATCGAGGCTGCTATGAACCATGATTGTGTCACTACGCAGCCTGGGCGACAGAACAGGACCCTGTATCTTAAAAAAATTTTTTTTTAAAAGTCCGCCGGGTTGGCCGGGCGCGGTGGCTCACGCCTGTAATCCCAGCACTTTGGGAGGCCGAGACGGGCGGATCACGAGGTCAGGAGATCGAGACCATCCTGGCTAACACGGTGAAACCCCGTCTCTACTAAAAAATACAAAACACTAGCCGGGCGAGGTGGCAGGCGCCTGTAGTCCCAGCTACTCGGGAGGCTGAGGCAGGAGAATGGCGTGAACCCGGGAGGCGGAGCTTGCAGTGAGCTGAGATCCGGCCACTGCACTCCAGCCTGGGTGACAGAGCGAGACTCCGTCTCAAAAAAAAAAAAAAAAAAAAAAAAAGTCCGCCGGGCGAGGTGGCTCACACCTGTATTCCCAACACTTTGGGAGGCTGAGGTGGATGGATCACAAGGTCAAGAGATCGGGACCATCCTGGCCAACATGGAGAAACCCCGTATCTAGTAAAAATGCAAAAATTAGCCGGGTGTGGTGGTGCGCGCCTGTAGTCTCAGCTACTTGGGAGGCTGAGGCAGGAGAACTGCGGGAGGCAGAGGTTGCAGTGAGCCGAGATCACGCTACTGCACTCCAGCCTGGCGACAGAGAGAGACTCTGTCTCAAAATATACATAAATAAAAATAAAAATAAAATGTAAAAAAAAGATCACTGTTGGGCCTGGATACCAGGTTTTCTGGTGGATTTAATGTCCCAGTTGTAGCTGAGTCCACTGTTCCTTCTCTTTTGCAAGCTCTGCAAGTTGTGTGGCCATTGTGTGCCCTGCTAGAAACAGGGAAGGCTAGCCACCGTGTGCAGGTAGACTGGTCCCCACCAAGGAAGGCTGTCCACTCTCCCAGGAACAATAACTCCCTGGCCACACCAAGTTTTTGCGTGTCCCTCCCTGGACCTGGAGGCTGAGCTCCTGAGCTCCTGCAAGTAAGCAACTTGATGTGACTCTGGACCTGCTTAATTCCCACAGGCCAGGGGACCTCCTCTCTCCAGGCTCTTAGCTCAGGCGAGCAGATGAGGGTGAAACGGACTAAAGGTCAGTTTCTTTAGTATTGCTTCCCCGGGAACCTCCTGTGTGGCCCCAGGAAGGCAGGGCCTGTCATCAGTCACACCTGCACCCCTAAAGCACCTGTGGGCTGAGGATGGCCACGTCCTTCTGCGGCACACGCCTCAAGCTCCCTGAAGCAGAGGTTCCTGCCATGCCTCAGCCATGGACACGCCTGGTGGAACTGTCTCACCTAAATCGCCCTGCCCTTCCTCACAGGCAGAGAAACACACAGACGGGGGTGGGCAGGGCCATGGGCCCATTACTCTAGAGCGGCCAAGCTCAGCATGGGGCTCCCCTTAGCTCTAGGGTACAAAAGAAGCCGGACAATGCAGACATCACCTGCACGTGGCCCTGATGTCCCTCCTGATCCTGCATAGGTACTGTCCCCACCCCTACCCACCCTACCCAGATCCAGGACCCCTCAAAAACTCTGCTACCAGCCTTTCCTTCATACACCACCTTTACTGTGTTTCCCCAGCTCCTGGGCCCCATGGTAGACTGGCCACGTGGCTGCTGGGCTTCTGGCCTTCCTAGGGCTGGCAGCTGGTGGGCAAACACTCTGCCCTGCTGGAGAGCTGCCAGGCCATGCTGGGCACAGGCTAGTGGGGCTCCTGGCTCAGTCCTGATAGCAGTGCCAGGGAGGCGTAGAGTGCACACATGCGGCCCTGGGCCTGCGGCTCCCAGCACACGTGGGGCGTGTCCTCCCCCAGCTCCAGGCCACACTCCTCCAGCAAGACCCAGGCCGGTGCCCCTTCACCCCAGCTGCTCCCCAGGAGCCCGGGGGGCAGGGACACGGTGCTGCGCTCCTGCCACGGGGCACTCTGCTCCAAGAGGCTGCCCACCTGCCAAGACAGGGCAGGAGTTTGTCAGATGGGGAAACCTGGGCACCTTGGGCCTGCCCATACTATCCCTTCTCAGGTGCAACAGTGCCCCTTCCACTGGCTCAGCCCATCCTCCTGCAGCCCGAACCCTCTCACCAGCTCGAGCGGCCCCAACAGGGTCTGCGACTCCAGCGCCTCCGCCAGCAGCTTGTGCTGCGTTTCACTCAGCACTGGTAGAGAGTCAGGTAAGAGGTGGTTCCTGAAGGCCCATCTGGGAACGCCCACCTCTCTCCCTCCCACTCCCCACCTGCCCCCAGGGGCCGCTCACTGGTCAGCGCCCCCAGCAGGTAGACAACGGGGACGGCAAGTTCCGGCACCAGCATTCTGGATTCCAACACCAGGCACTCCAGGACAGCACCTGCTGGACCGTCCAGGGACTCCACTGGCCCAAGGCTCAGGCCCTGCTCCAGCTGTGGGCATGGGAGGGGCAGGTGAGCCTGGCTGGCTGGGCAGGCCCTGTGTGCCCCGGCACCCTCCCCTGCTCACCGCCTCCTCCAAGGCTCGCAGGGCCAGCTGGTCCCGCAGCACCCCCTCCAGGCCCTCCAGCAGCAGCTGGCACAGCTCTCTGTCCAAGAGCTCCAGTTCCTTGGAGATGGCCTCCACCTCTTCCCTTAGGCCCTGGAAGTCTTCAGTGAACGTCCCCTCCGCAGGGACCCCATCTGTAGGAACAGAGGAGCTGGCACTGCCTAGGCGCTTACAGGGCCCTGGAAAGCCTTGGTCAGGATAGGCAGACCCCAGGGGGCAGAAGGAGAGCCCACCAAAGGTCCCCAGGGCGGTCAGGAGGGCACTGACCTGCCGAGAAGTTGTGGAGGCACCCCATCATGGAGAGGACTGAGGGCAGCTGTGGCCAGGCGCCTACACTCCTGGAAGGCTTGTGGCCTGGGCAGGGGTATGGGAGGGCAGGGCTGGTCAGTGCAGGAGATGGGTGTCTGAGCCAGAGAGGGCTGAGGCCTTCCCTGGGCTGTCACAGCCCCAGTCACCACCTCTAACAGTGGCAGCCCAGGGCAGGGAGGGGGCCAGGGAGGCCCAGGGTCAGCTGTCCTGTGTCACCCCTTGTGTGTGTATGGGGGGTGCCCACCGCCTCAGGGGGCTGCCCGGCCTCCCTATGCCCTGAGAACATGAGAAGAAAGCCTCAATTGCCAAGGAAGCGTGCTTTTCCCACTGGACACCCCACGCTGGGGTCTCTCGGTTCTCACCTGTCAAGGGCGGCTGGAAGGTCCTCTGCTTCTTATCCGGGAAGAGAAGGATGTCTGCCAGCCAGGTGGGAACAGACAGGGACAGGCATGTCACCTAGATCCCAGCCTCCCCTCCCCTCCCCTACTGGGAGCTCCCTTGTCCAGCTCAGGCCCTGCCCAATCACCCACACACCAGAGCACAGGACCTCAGCCACCTGCCAGACACAGGACGTTGTTCAGCCAGGGGCCCACAGCAGCCCATGCTGGCAGGTAGCTCTCCCCAGGCCTCCCTGCTTCTCTTCCAGAGCCTGGGCCCGAGACACCCCCAACTCCAGCTCACCCAAGTCAGAGTTAATAACCAGCTGGGCCACTCGGAATGCGAGGATGCTGCCCGAGGGGATGGTGACTGTCTTCTTCTGGCTCAGGTGGCCCTGGCCCTCACCCTGAGGCATGAAGATGGGCTCAGGGCTGGGCCCTGGGCACCAGACTGTGGGGTGTGGGTGTGGGCTGGGTGCGGGTGCGGGCTGGGTGCGGGTGCGGGCTGGGTGCGGGTGTGGGCTGGGTGCTGGGGGCAGGCCTGCCACCAGGTGACTTCAGCTCCGCAGCCAAGCACAGGGCTGGGAGCTGCTCTGAGGGGACTTGGCAGAGCCCAGCCCCGCAGCCTCCATCACCCGCCGCTGCATGCCCATGTGGGGCCAAGTGTGGCCCGGGGCTGGCTACATACCTGCAAGCACATGGCTCCCGGCAGGGAAAACTGGCCCGAACCCTCCCGCTTGTGGGTCTGTGTGACTTCCACCTCCGTCTGCGTCTGTAGCACCTCCGTCACCACATACACGTTGTCCCCGCGGCTCCGCAGCTCCTGCAGGATTTTGTGCTCTGGCTGCTGCAGGTGCCTGTGGTCCGAGAAGCCACAAGCTCACTGGGCCGCAGTCCCCGAAGATGCCTTCCCTCCCCTCGCAGCCCCATGCCACTGGGGGAGGCGGTGCAGAGGGGCCTCCAGACGTCCGTGGACGCCAGGGCACCGGCAGCCTCTCTGTGGGCTCCCCACGGGGACGGGATCCCATGGGGAAAGGTGGACTCGGGGACTCCAAGTCCAGACTCGGGGAGCAGCCCCCTCATCTGGGCCCCTATGTTCACACCACCACTTGTCCTCACAGCAGCCTGGGGCTCAGTCTGGTCCTTAGGATCCAGTCCTGGCAGCTGAGGCCCCAGATGACCCCTGCAGTGTCCTTCCACAACCCGGTTCCAGCCATGGCGCTCCTTTGCCTTTGGGACTTTTCAGATGCCCCAAGGTTGTGACCTTCCCAAGAGCAAGGCTGGGACCGGGCACAGTGGCTCACCCTGTAATCCCAGCCCTTTGGGAGGCCGAGGCAGGAGGATTGCTTGAGACCAGGAGTTCAAGACCACCCTGGCCAAGACAGCAAAACCTCACCTCAAAAAATAATTTAAAAAAAAAAAAAATATATATATATATATATATATTTTTTTTTGAGACGGAGTCTCACTCTGTCACCCAGGCTGGAGTGCAGTGGTGTGATCTCAGCTCACTGCAAGCTCTGCCTCCCGGGTTCACACCATTCTCCTGCCTCGGCCTCCTGAGTAGCTGGGATTACAGGCATCTGCCACCACACCCGGCTAATTTTTGTGTATTTAGTAGAGACAGGGTTTCACCATGTTCACCAGGCTGGTCTTGAACTTCTGACCTCAGGTGATCCACCTGCCTCAGCCTCCCAAAGTGCTGGGATTACAGGCGTGAGCCACCACACCCGGCTAAAAATAAATAAATAAAAGCAGGGTTGCTTGGGGTCGGTGGGGCCCTGCCCTCTTTGGGCCCACCTTTCATGGAGTAGGGTCTGCCAGGTGTTCGGGTCCACACTCAGCGAGTACACATGCATTGAGGTGCTGGAGCTGTCAGACACCGAGGCCCCGCCTGTGATCTTCGCCTGTCCTGGGGCTGACAGCTCCACGCCGCCCCGTAGCTGCCCATCCACGGTGTCGTAGAAGTGGAAGGTGCTGCCACGCTGCAAATCTAAAGCAAGGCCAGACCTGAGGCCCTGCCCACCCACCCCGCCTCTCCCCCGCCCCCACCAGCCCTGTCCCATAACCAGGGCAGAGGGACCTTTGGAAAAGCCCTGCCCTCTGGAAGGGAGGCCCAGAGCTAGAGCCTGCAGAGCACGGTGGGTGGCTGGCTGGACCTGGCCCACTGCCCTCTCCCACCCAGCCTCCCTGGGGCTCTGCCTCAGCACCACATCAGGCACCTGGTTCTGGGGCATCCGGCTCCAGGATGTCCTTGATTGACAGGTTGAGAGGCTTATAACACAGTTTCCAGAACCATGAGCTTGAGGGCTTCCTGACCACCAGGAAGTAGGGCTGGAAGCCAGGGGAGTCCTTTGGGCTGGTCATGGGGATGAGCTCCCCACTGTGGTCCAGCTCCTGGACCACTCTCCGGACCACCCACTCAAAGGCTGACCCCATGCTCCTAAGGAGGGGAAATGGGTGAGGCATTGTGCCCTCCGCGGGAGGGCAGGAGGGAGTGAGAGAAGGGTCAGTACCTGGATGCCTCCCATGGTGGGGGACTCCCTCCCTTGAGAGCAGGCCTGCCCAGCTCATCCTGGGATGCTCCCGCTGGCAGAAAACTCCTGGCCCTGGCCGCTCCCCAACACAGAAATAGTGTCCTCCCTGCTGTCTACGGGGCCATGAGCACCTCCAGCCCGGGACAGTGGGGCCTGATGCCCAGACCTGCTCTAACACAGAGGGCTCTGTCCGCTAGAATGGCTGCCTCTGGCTGCGGGGAAACAAGCTGTCACCTCCTGAAAAGGCACAGGGACTCACTGTAAGACCCAGCCAGAGTGTCGCCCCATCCCAGCTGCGTCCTCCAGGGCCTTCTCTGTGTCTAGGCCACCTGTCCAAGGCTGAGGCTTCAGGCGTCAGAGGCCATAGCGGGCCTCTGCTGGAATACAGGTCACCTGGGCCCCAGTGGAGGGGCCGCGGCTGCCCCAGGAAGCCTCTGAGTGCCGGCCCTGCTGAAAGTGGAGGCTGGGCCCAGAAGGCAGCTGGGGGCGGGACGAACACCAGCCCGGACACCTGGACGGCTGACCTGGGATTCAAGCCCAAGCACAGGTCCAAAGGCAGGGCCCCTGGGCTGGCCAAAGGCAGCTTTCCCCGCAGCCTGGAGCTTCCCTCCCCGCAGCCCGGACCTTCCCTCCCGGCAGCCCGGACCTTCCCTCCCCCGCAGCCCGGACCTTCCCTCCCCGCAGCCCGGACCTTCCCTCCCCGCAGCCCGGACCTTCCCTCCCGGCAGCCCGGACCTTCCCTCCCCGAAGCCCGGACCTTCCGCCCCGCAGCCCGGACCTTCCCTCCCCCGCAGCCCGGACCTTCCGCCCCGCAGCCCGGACCTTCCCTCCCCGAAGCCCGGACCTTCCGCCCCAGTGTGCGGCGCGGAGCCTTCCGGGTGAACGCTGGGACCGTGGGCGCAGGGGCGCAGCAAGGTCAGCATCCCCGACCCGGGAGCCAGCGACCGGCCCCACCCAGGAGCTCCAGCCAGGCCGGGGGAGGGAGCGGGGCAGCAGCTCACCGTGACCGTCGGTGGCCCGAGGGGCGCGTCTGGTCTCCCTGGGAGCTGTCCGGCTAGCGGAATTCCGCGGAGGTGCCCAAACCTAAAAGTGAAACTGCGACCCGACGCAGGGCCCGCCCAGGATGCCCTCCCGGAACTGTCCCGGAGAGCCCGCCCCCGGCCCCCTTCCTGCCCCCTCTTCCCGCAAGTCGGCCTGGAGCACCAGCCTCGTGCGTCCCGAGGAACCTCGGCCTGGCGCCCCATCCTGCTAGGCTCAAACTTCGTAGCGCTTTGTGGTTTTTCTTAAAATTCTGGACCTGTGCCTGGGCGGATCACCTGAGGTCGGGAGTTCAAGATCAACCTGACCAACATGGTGAAACCCCGTCTCCACTAAAAATACAAAATTAACCGGGCGTGGTGGCGCATGCCTGTAATCCCAGCTACTCCGGAGGCTGAGGCAGGAGAATCGCTTGAACCTGGGAGGCGGAGGTTGAGGCAGGAGAATCGCTTGAACCTGGGAGGCGGAGGTTGCAGTGAGCCGAGATCATGCCATTGTACTCCAGCCTGGGTGGCAGAGTGAGACTCCCTCTCAAAAACAAACAAACAAACAAACAACTTTGGGCCTGTGCCAAAGGGTCTGGGCAGATCTTCCAAAGATATACAAAATGTAGAACTTGGCCGGGAGCGGTGGCTCAAGCCTGTAATCCCAGCACTTTGGGAGGCCGAGACGGGCGGATCGCGAGGTCAGGAGATCGAGACCATCCTGGCTAACACGGTGAAACCCCGTCTCTACTAAAAAATACGAAAAACTAGCCGGGCGAGGTGGCGGGTGCCTGTGGTCCCAGCTACTCGGGAGGCTGAGACAGGAGAATGGCGTGAACCTGGGAGGCGGAGCTTGCAGTGAGCTGAGATCCCGCCACTGCACTCCAGCCTGGGCTACAGAGCAAGACTCGGTCTCAAAAAAAAAAAAAAAAAAAAAAAAAAAAAAAGCACAAAATGTAGAACTTGCCCTCAAGCAAATGCAAAGATGCTCAACATACTTAGTCATCAAGGAAATGCAAATGGAATCCACAGAGAGATACTGCACACCCACAAGGATGGTCGTATTACTAAAGGTGAATAACCAGCACGGGATGACATGGAGTCACTGGAACGCTGTGCAGTGCTGGTGGGAATGTCAACCCATGTGGCCCTCTGGAATAAGCCTGGCAGCTCCTCCAAGAGTCACCCTGTGACCCAGCAATTCCACTCCTAGCTCCACCCACAGGAACCGAAGCAAAGACTCAAACAGATGCCTATGCACCAAACTTCGCGGCAGCATCCTTGGCCATATGGCAGCGTCCTTTGCCATAGCAGCAAGATGGAAACCCCATCCATTCACTGAGGCATACATAGACTAAACATGGCCAGTCCAGGCGCTGGAATCCAGGCCATGGAACGGCGCCCACGGTCAAAAGGAACAAGACCCTGAGGCACTGGACGACACAGACGGACCTCGGAAACATCATGCTAAGTGAAAATCCAGGCACAAGGAGCAGATGGTGTGATCCCGCTCACATGACGTGTCCAGAATGGGCACGTCCAGAGGGCAGAAGGGAGATGGCGCTGCCGGTGTCCGGGGAAGGGGGTGGGAGCGACGGTTGCTGGTTTGGGGTTTCTTTCTGGGGTGAGAAGTGTTTTGATATTGGCCGTGGTGATGTTTGCATACCTCTGAATATGCTAAAACCCACAGAATTGCACACTTTAAATGGATGAATTGTATGATATGGGAATTATATAATTATGTCTCATTAAAGCCGTTATTTTAAAAATCTAGTGCCCAGTAGCAACACCCAGTCTCAGCACAGGCTCCCTCAGTGCCCTGCTGACCTAAGTTATGGTGGGCCCGGGGCCAGGGGCCTTGGGCCCGCCCCTGTACATGGTAGTCCTCACACCCGGCCCTCCCAGCTGCTCTGAGGTTGTGGATGGGGCCATTTGGGCTTGGGCCCGACTGCCAGGCCTGAACACAGTGGGGACGAGGTGGTGCCCTGTGGGTCCCTCCTTGTGCTGTCTCCTGGCTCTTTTGCGTATTTTTTATTGTTTGTTTTGTTTTGTATGAGGCAAGATCTCTCTGTCACCCAGGCTGGAGAGCAGTGGTGCAATCCCCGCTCATTACAACTTCGACCTCCTGGGCTCCAGTGATCCTCTCTTGTCAGTCTCCTGAGTAGCTAGGACTACAGGTGCTCAGCACCACACCTGGCTAAGTTTTTGTTTTTGTTTTGAGACTGAGTCTCGCTCTGTCACCAGGCTGGAGTGCAGTGGCGTGATCTCAGCTCACTGCAACCTCTGCCTCCCAGGTTCAAGCGATTCTCCTGCCTCAGCCTCCCGAGTAGCTGGGACTACAGGCGTGCACCACTGTGCCCGGCTAATTTTGTGTGTGTGTGTGTGTGTGTGTGTGTGTGTGTGTGTGTGTGTGCCGGAGTTTTGCTCTTTTTTGCCCAGACTGGAGTGCAATGGCATGACCTCAGCTCACTGCAATCTCTGCCTCCCAGGTTCAAGCAATTCTTCTGTCTCACACTCCGGAGTATCTGGGATTACAGGTGCCTGCTACCACACCCGGCTAATCTTTTTGTATTTTTAGTAGAGATGGGGTTTCACCATGTTGGCCAGGCTGGTCTCGATCTCTTGACCTTGTGATCCGCCCGCCTTGGCCTTCCAAAGTGCTGGGATTAGAGGCGTGAGCCACCACACCTGGCCCTGAGTTTTTAGAATTATTTAATTTTTAGTAGAAAGGTCTCATTATGTTGCCCAGGCTGGTCTTGAACTTCTAAGCTCAAGCGATCCTCCCGCCTCAGCCTCCCAAAGTGCTGGGATTCCAGGGCTGAGCCACTACACCGGGCTTGGGTACTGTTTTGCAGACGAGCTGGGTCCAAGGTTTCATCTCAGGACACACTGCTGGGCAGAGCTGGCTTTCCTCCGTGACCCCGGCAGCCAAGGAGCCCACACACTGCTGCCCCTGGAAGCCAGCGCCCTGGGGTGTGGCAGCCCGTCCCTGCTGGGTGACAGGGCCAGCACGTGGTGAGCTGTTGTGCTGCAGTCTCCATGGTGAAGATGGAACGAGCTGGGCACACAGCATCCCTGCAAGGCCGCAGGTGTTGGGGGCTGCTTCCCCCTGCCCTGTCCTAGCAGCCACTCCTGAGGGGTCAAGGTCCTGGCTGGGGCAGGGTTGGGCAAGGAGGCTGCAGGCTCTTTTGCTCACCCAGATCCTGCAGCCCAACCTTGAGCCCAGCTGGAGGTGTTCAGGGCAGGGGTGTTGTGGCAGCCTGGGGCTCTGCACCCTCCACTCTTCACCACCACATTCTGCCTCTTGGCCTTTCCCTCCAAGACCTCTGGGGCCACAGCAGACCCCCACCCTGCCTGGCTGGCCTGGCCTGAGCCTCACCTTGAAGGCTCTGTCACGCTCCCTCATTCATCCAACAAATGTGTATTAGCACCTGCTGCTAGGTGATCTTCCAGCAAACAAGGCAAGGTCTCTGCCCTGGTAGGTCTGAGGCTGGTACGCTGAAGGGGATTTCTGATGGTGTGTGCATTGGGATGCTGCAGCCACAAATAACTGGAAATTCAGATGCCAACAGAAGGAAACGTTATCTTGTGTCATCAGAAACCCAGAACTGCTGTGTACCCCAGGCTGGACACAGGCAGGCCTGAGAGCTTTGGCTGGTGGTGGGCACCTAAAGCGGGGGGTACCCAACTCTGCCCGGCGGGCTTCTAGCTCTGGTCCAGCTGGAGCCCATTAGCTGGGTGTGGGCCCAGAATCCTTGCTCGTAGTGGCAGGAGACTCCAGGAGCCTGAGTAGCGACTAATGAACGCGTTTGTGCGCGTTTGCATGCACGTGCGTGTTGTGTGGGCGTTGGGCGCGTGTATGCAGTGTGTGTTTGTGTGCGTGTGTATGCACGTGTGTGTTGTGTGCATGCTTGTGTGCTTGTTCATGCATGTGTTTGTGCATGTGTGTATGCACGTGCGTGTTGTGTGCGTTTGTGCATGTGTATGCACGTGTGTGTTGTATGCATGTTTGTGCTTGTGTGCACGCATGTGCGTGTTATGCATATGTGTATGCACGTGTGTGTTGTGCGCATGTTGTGTGTGTGCATGCATGTGCATGTTGTGTGCGTGTTTGTGCGCATGTGCACGCACGTGCGTGTTGTGTCCATGGGTTTGTGCTCACATAGTGCATGTACACGTGCATTTGCTCATGTGCTACAGCTCGTGTGTGCTCCAGCTCCTTGATGCAGGCATGCATCTGCATTTAGAAGCATGTAAGTGGGACTTTGTGTTCCTGTGTGTGACATGTTGCTGTGTGTGTTCATGTGCAGGTCAGAGTGCGCAGCAGGTTTCACGCCCGTGGCTGTCCGCTGCTGGAAGATGAGCCCCTCTGGGCCTCCTCCCTCCTCCCTTCTCCCCTCCTCCCACTTTTCTCCTTTCCTTTGCAGCAAAATTCCTGGAAAGCCCTTGCTGCCTCTAGGTCTGTGGTGTGCCAGGCCCCTCCCAGACACCAGCGGGAGGTGGCGGCCTCCTGAGCGCAGGGCCGGCCTTGCCTCCAGCAGGGTTGTGAAGAGCCCAGGCTTATTTTCCGGGAAGGCCTCGCTGCCTTGTGGGGGAATGGGGTGGAGGCGGCAGGCACGGCAGCCCCTGTGGGACTTGGTCTGAGGCCAAGCAGGCGCCGTCTGTGGGCAGGAGGGGCAGGTGAGGGCCCGGACGGCTGAGGGGGGTGTGGCCCACTGTGCCTGCAGGTCAACGGGCAGTGAAGTCACCTCAGCTTCCAGCTGGGCGCTGGCGAGGACAGGTGCAATGACAGCTCTGTCCACACTCAGTTCTTTAATAATGACCCCGAACAGGAAGTGCTCGAAGGAGGGCAGAGGTCAGCCTGGGAGGAAGGAGGGAGGCTGGCCCTGCCCCATCGCTCCCAGCCACCATTCACCAACGGGGCCAGAAGTCTTGAGGGCAGGAACTCTGCAGGGAGAGGGCAGCGCCTCCGTCGCCTGTGTCGGGGTTCATCCGTCCTCCCAGTTTACGGAAGTGGGCGAGGTGCCCTGAGCCAGGTCCACGCAGGTCCTGGAGGGCCAGAGCCTGGGGGACACCACATCCCTTCTGCTGTGTGTGCAGAGTGAGCGGCGGGTGGCGGGCGGCGGGGCTCCGAGGAAAGGCGACCCTGGAGGCGGCTATCTCGGAGTGCGGCTGAGGGGCCAGCTCCTCAGAGGGGGCGCCTCTGCCCTGAGCAGCGTCCAGGCCCCTGGTCCTAGGAGCCGAGACAAGCGCTGGGGTGGAGGTGCGCAGAGCACAGAGGGGGGCACCAACGAGAGAGGTGATCTCGGGGCAGGGAGGGGCACGAGGACCCCATGCCTGACGGCAACCTGGACAACCCGGCCTCTGGAACCAGCCCCGTGCAGGGCGGGACTTCGGGTGCCTGCCAGACCTTGTCCCGGCCTGGCAGCAGCTCCCAAGGGGGTCTGGGGTGCCAGGAAAGTCCCCACAATGTCCTGGCAGCCTCACCCCTCGCTGGCTTCTCTGCCCTGCCCTGCCCCTCTCCCACCCTCTCCCCCCTTCCCCCCCCGCACCCATCCTCCTGCCCCCTCCCCCTCCCCGCCTTTCCCACTCTGCCCCCCCGCCCCCTCCCCCCTCCCCGCCTTTCCCACTCTGCCCCCCCCGCCCCCTCCCCCTCCCCGCCTTTCCCACTCTGCCCCCCCGCCCCCTCCCCCTCCCCGCCTTTCCCACTCTGCCCCACCCTGCCTCTTCACGGCTTCACCTTTCCTGGTCCTCTTACCCGCTGCGCTACACACAACCCACCCCCCAGCCCCCATCTCCGCCTCCGGGGCTTTGGGCGTCTGAGCCCACGTGGGGCAGACTGTGGTGATGGGGCCTGGTGGGAGAGGGTGTCGGGTTCAGAGGCGCCCCAAGAGTGAGGAGAGGCAGGTGGCAGGAGAGCCCTGCTAAGGCCAGCAGCTCCTGGGCACCCCACGGCTTACACCCTCCCCTGGGGCAGAGGGCGATGGGGTTAGGGGCCAGCCACTGCCTGCAGAGAACCCAGGCCTTGCCTCCCAGTGCTCTTCCCTGGCACGCACCCCCCATCCTGTATCCTTCTGGGGTCCCTGCCCTGAGGCCTGTCCTTTCCTCCCCAGCTCCGGGAGGAGCGTCGCTGCCTGGGCAGGTTTGGGGTGGGCTTGAGGGAGGGTGACACAGAAACGTGCCCCACCTGGCTTCTGGCTTTCTGGGCCTCTGCCTCTCTTCACTTTGCTAGAAGAAGCCGTGACTGCCGGGATCCAGGCGTTACTTTGGGGGTGGGGAGTGTTTTCCGTGCAGGCGGGGAGCCCGCGCTTTGGCCAGTGCTTAATGCCCATGGAAGCCTGGCACAAAGAGATTCACACCCTCCACCCACCATGGTCCCAGAGAGCCTGATGGCAACGCCTGACCTCAGGAATAGGAGACCAACAAAATACACTTCCTTGGCTCGGTGCGGTGTCTCACGCCTGTCATCCCAGCACTTTGGGAGGCCGAGGCAGGCGGATCACATGAGGTCAGGAGTTGGAGACCAGCCTGAGCAACGTGGTGAAACCCCGTCTCTACCAAAAATACAAAAATCAGCTGGGTGTGGTGGCATGCCCCTGTAATCTCAGCTACTTAGGAGGCTGAGGCAGGAGAATAGCTTGAACCTGGGAAGCAGAGGTTGCAGTGAGCCAAGATCACGACACTGCACTCCAGCTTGGGGGAGGGACAGAGCAAGAATCCATCTAAAATAAATTTTAAAAAATACACTTTCTCCCAAAGGTGCCAGCCCAGAGGGCCTGAGGGCCTTGCAGTGGAAGGTGAGTGTCATGCGCGTCTGTGACAGTGGGGAGAGTGGGATGCGGGGGACCCACCAGACCTCTAGGGCAGTTTTCTCCCACCATCGCTTTCTCCCTCCACAATAGAGGGCACAGGGGGCATCATGGGGCACTGGCTGTGGCCGGCCAGACACCCGTTCCCACCTGAGTGATGCACGACTTTCCTCAATCACTTTTGCCAGCTGGAGACACCCAGCCAGCAACACCCTTGCCCTGCCTCGGTCCTCGACTTCAGGGCTGGCTCAGGCCCAGTGCCATTTCTGCCACAGAGGGCAGAGGGCCACAGTGTCACAGCCTTCTCTGTGCCACGTTCGGTGGGCCCCATGCTCTTGTACTGCATCCAAGAAGAATGAGGATCTGTTGACAATCAGATAGTGAGGAGGGGCTGGGTGCAGTGGCTCAGGCCTGGGAGGCTGAGGTGGGAGGATCACTTGAGGTCAAGAGTTCGAGACCAGCCTGACCAACATGGTGAAACTCTGTCTCTACTGAAAAAAAAAAAAAAAAAAAAAAAAAAAAAGCCAGGTGTGGTGGCGTGTACCTGTAATTCCAGCTACTCAGGAGGCTGAGGCAAGAGAATCACTTGAACCTGGGACATGGAGGTTGCAGTGAGCTGAGATCATGCTACTGCACTCCAGCCTGGGTGACAGAGTGAGACTCCGTCTCAAAAAATAAAACAAATTAAAATACAAATAAAAAATTACCCTGGGGTGGCAGGCGCCTGTAGTCTCAGCTACTCGGGAGGCTGAAGTAAAATTAGTTGAACCCAGGAGGTGGTTACGGTGAGTTGAAATTGCGCCACTGCCCTCCAGCCTCTGTGACAGAGTTAGACTCTGTCTCCAGACAAACAACCCCAGAACACCCCAATAAAGAGTGAGGAGGGTGGAGAACAATTTTATTGAGCAATGGAGTAGCTGTCAGCGGAGGGGATGATGCTGAGGCAGTTTCTCTCCCAATGTGGCTGAGTCCTGGGCTGTCATGGACTCAGAACAGGGGAGGGCGTGCTGATTGGTTTGTGGGCATGCAGAGAGAGGCTAAAGCAAAGGCACCACTGAAAGGTGGGCATAACGGTGTAGAAAGCCAATTATGTCGGGTAGGCATATGTAAAATAGGTGAAGGGTGGGGACAAATCAGAGGAAAGCGCGCCAGACAGGAAGACAGGTTCTCAAGCCGGACTGAGATTTAACTTGTAGCTTGGCTTTCAGGCTGTCTTTGGCTTGGAGGTGGGGCTCCACTAGGGACCCACTCCTATCTGCGTAGGTGTTTGTCTGTCTCCTGCCGCTGTCGCGCTATCACGAGGGCCTGGGGCCTGGCTGCAGGCAGAATCCCCACCTGGCAAGGAAGGCGGCTGGAGGGGTCAGGGCTCCAGGGCCACACCCCTGAGGCGGGAGTGGCTGGGTCACTGGATGGGAGAGGCAGGGACTTCCGCAGGGCAATGAGATGGGGTTGGGGGTGGGGTGGAGGGGTGGTGGGGTCAGGGGAGTGGTGTTGGGGGGCGTGGGGTGCATAACTAGCCCACAAAAGGCCTGACATTCTGCGCACGTCCCCTGATAAAAGTCCGTTTAGCATGGCTACACTGCGTCTCATTAGTCCTCCCTCCCCCAACAGAGGCTAGTGCTCGGGGCAGCCTTCTGAGGTTGGGCTGGAGAGAAATGGGGTGCTTTGGGGCCCAGGGCACACCTGGGGGAGTGTTGGGCAGGCGGAGAGCTGCCTGTGGATCCAGAGGGAAGAAGGCTGCTTAGGCTCTGGTGCAGAGAAAGCCTCTGCATAAGAAAAGAGCTGGAAGCTGGGTGTTGGGGAGGGGAGGAGAGCAGAGGGAGGTGGGATGGGGCAGAGAAAAATCTCCCATGGGGAAGGAGAGGGAGAGGTCCACCGCAACGGACAACAGGGATGGCTTACTCTCGGGGTTCATCTGTTTACTGGAGTCTGTGATGGGAATCCCACCCCACTCAGACCCACACTGGGCAGTGCTATGGGAAGGAGCTCCACGAGAAGGAAGGAGACGCCGAGAGAGAGTGGGCGGCCAACACCTGCAGACGCCGGTGGGAGAGACGGCCACGAAGCAGCTGGCCTAGGATGTGCAGTGCACTGCCCTTGGGAACACCAGTGTGCACAGCAGGTGGTATAGGTGACTCTGCTTCCCTTGGGAACACCAGTGTGCACAGCAGGTGGTATAGGTGACTCTGCTTCCCTTGGGAACACCAGTGTGCACAGCAGGTGGTATAGGTGACTCTGCTTCCCTTGGGAACACCAGTGTGCACAGCAGGTGGTATAGGTGACTCTGCTTCCCGCCAAGGTGCGTTGTTTTCACGTTTGCTGGTTTCACACGTGCCAGAGCTTTCAGTGTAACTGCGGGGACCGGTTTTAGCAAGTTAACTCTGACAGTGCTCACATCCCATTTGCAGTTTCACAACCCCAGAAAAAAAACCCACACACCTTGCCCCGTCTCAGCAAGTGGCTGGGCCTCTCCCACCACCCTAGTACCCAAGAATACATCAGTTGTCGCTGTGTCACAAATCACCCTAAAATGCAGTGGCTTGAGACCATATCCACTGATTTGCTGATAATTATGGGAGTTGGTAATTTAGGCTGTGTTCAGCTGAGATGGCTCAACTCTGGTCCCTGTGGTGCCATCTGGGTTCACTGGCTGGCAAGAGACAGTCAGCTGGCTGACATGTTGGGCAGATAACTGTTGGCAGGAGGGTCAGTGGTAGGAAACTGGAGTCTCAGCTCGAGCTGCTATGCAAATCACCACAGAATCGGTGGCTTATGGCCCAGCACAGTGGCTCATGCCTGTACTACCAGCACTTTGGGAGGTCGAGGCAGGTGAATCACCTGAGGTCTGGAGTTCGAGACGAGCCTGGCCAACATGGTGAAACCCCATCTCTACTAAAAGTACAAAAATTAGACAGGTGTGGTGGCAGGTGCCTGTAGTCCCAGCTACTCAAGAGGCTAAGGCACGAGAATTGCTTGAACCGGAGGCAGAGGTTGAGTGAGCTGAGATCACACCATTGCACTCCAGTCTGGATGATGAGAGCAAAACTCCATCTCAAAAAAAAAAAAAAAAAAACAGTGCCTTAGATAGTGAATATTTATCATAATTCTGAAGGCTGAAAGTCTGAGAGCAAAGTGCCAACCTGGCTGGGGTGTTGGTGAGGGTCCACTTCCTGGTTTCAGTGGGATGGGAATTCAGCACAGCTTGTTTCACAAGATACAGGTCACAAAGAACCCACTGAGACAGCAGGCTGCGGGAAAGGAGCCAGCCCAAACCCACCAACACCGAGACAGTGATGAAAGTGACCTCAGCCGGGCGCGGTGGCTCAAGCCTGTAATCCCAGCACTTTGGGAGGCCGAGATGGGCGGATCACGAGGTCAGGAGATCAAGACCATCCTGGCTAACACGGTGAAACCCCGTCTCTACTAAAAAATACAAAAAAAAAAAAAAACTAGCCGGGCGAGGTGGCGGGCGCCTGTAGTCCCAGCTACTCGGGAGGCTGAGGCAGGAGAATGGCGGGAACCCGGGAGGCGGAGCTTGCAGTGAGCTGAGATCGCGCCACTGCACTCCAGCCTGGGCGACAGAGCGAGACTCCGCCTCAAAAAAAAAAAAGAAAGTAGTGACTCCTATTCGTCCTCACAGCTCACTGTGCCCTACTTGCAACACGTTAGCATACTACAGGAAAGTCCCACCAGCACCGTGATGGTTTACAAATGCCAGGGATCTTCTGCAAGTTATTCTATATGGTCTGAAAGGGGGAGGACAATCCGTTCTAGGAATTCTCCACCCCTTTCCTGGAAAACTCATGAGTAATCCACTGCTGGTTTAGCACATAATCAAGAAATAATTGCCGGGTGCGGTGGCTCAAGCCTGTAATCCCAGCACTTTGGGAGGCCGAGGCAGGCGGATCACGAGGTCAGGAGATCAAGACCATCCTGGCTGACACGGTGAAACCCCGTCTCTACTAAAAAATACAAAAACTGGCCGGGCGCGGTGGCTCAAGCCTGTAATCCCAGCACTTTGGGAGGCCGAGACGGGCGGATCACGAGGTCAGGAGATCGAAACCATCCTGGCTAACACGGTGAAACCCCGTCTCTATTAAGAAATACAAAAAAACTAGCCGGGCGAGGTGGCGGGCGCCTGTAGTCCCAGCTACTCGGGAGGCTGAGGCCGGAGAATGGCGTGAACCCGGGAGGCGGAGCTTGCAGTGAGCTGAGATCCGGCCACTGCACTCCAGCCTGGGCGACAGAGCGAGACTCCGTCTCAAAAAAAAAAAAAAAAAAAAAAAAAAAAAAAAAAAATACAAAAACTAGCCGGGCGAGGTGGCGGGCGCCTGTGGTCCCAGCTACTCGGGAGGCTGAGGCAGGAGAATGGCGTAAACCCGGGAGGCGGAGCTTGCAGTGAGCTGAGATCCGGCCACTGCACTCCAGCCTGGGGGATAGAGCGAGACTCCGTCTCAAAAAAAAAAAAAAAAAAAGAAATAATCATAACAAGAGTCAGTCAAGCAGCCCAGGCTGCTACTCTGCTATCGATAGTCACCCATTTATTCCTTTTACTGTTTTTTGAGACGGAGTCTCACTCTGTTGCCAGGCTGTAGTGCAGTGGCGTGATCTCGGCTCACTGCAACCTGTGCCTCCTGGGTTCAAGTGATTCTCCTGCCTCAGCCTCTGAAGTAACTAGGACTACAGGCACCTGCCACCACACCCGGCTAATTTTTGTATGCTTAGTAGAGACGGTGTTTCACCATGTTGGCCAGGCTGGTCTCGATCTCTTGACCTTGTGATCTGCCCATTTTGGCCTCCCAAAGTGCTGGGATTACAGGTGTGAGCCACCTCACCTGGCCTTCCTTTACTTTCTTAATAAACTTGCTTTCATTTTCCTCTACAGGCTTGCTCTTAAATTCTTTCCTGTGGCCGGGTGCTGTGGCTCATGCCTGTAATCCCAGCACTTTGCGAGGCCAAGGCAGGTGGATAATAAGGTCAGGAGTTTGAAACCAGCCTGACCAACATGGTGAAACCCTGTCTTTACTAAAAATACACAAACTAGCCAGGTGTGGTAGCGTGCGCCTGTAGTCCCGGCTACTCTGGAGGCTGAGGCAGGAGAATCACTTGAACCCAGGAAGCGGAGGTTGCAGTGAGCCAAGATTGTGCCACTGCACTCCAGCCTGGGCAACAAGGGCAAAACTCTGTCTCAAAAAAAAAAAAAATTCTTTCCTGTGTGAAGCCAAGAACCCGTGTAGCCTCCCGGGCTGAGCCCCAATTTGGGGATTTGCCCTGTGACACGCAGACACACAGTCAGCTGTCTTCTTTTCTTTTCTTTCTTTCTCTTTCTCTCTTGCTTTCTTTTTTTGCGACAGGATCTTGCTTGGTTACCCAGGCTGGAGTGCAGTGGTGCGATCATAGCTCATTGCAGCCTCAACCTCCTGAGCTCAACCAATCCCCACACCTCTGCCTGACTAGTAGCTGGGACTACAGGCATGCACCGCCATGCCCAGCTGACTTTTGGTATTTTTTTGTAGAGACGGGGTTTCACTAGGTTACCCAGGCTGGTCTTGAACTCCTGGGCTCAAGTGATCTGCCTGTCTGGATCTCCCAAAGTGCTGGGATTCCAGGCAGGAGCCACTGTTCCTGGCCCAGCTGTCATCTTGCTGTGTCATCACATGGTGGATGTTACATATAAAGTTTCGGTGATACAAAAGAAATAGCACTCAACGCGGTGGCTCACGCCTGTAATCCCAGCACTTTGGGAGGCTGAGATGGGCAGATCACGAGGTCAGGAGATCGAGACCATCCTGGTTAACCCGGTGAAACCCCGTCTCTACTAAAAAATACAAAAAACTAGCCGGGCGAGGTGGCAGGTGCCTGTAGTCCCAGCTACTCGGGAGGCTGAGGCAGGAGAATGGCATGAACCCAGGAGGCGGAGCTTGCAGTGAGCTGAGATCCGGCCACTGCACTCCAGGCTGGGCCACAGAGCGAGACTCCGTCTCAAAAAAAAAAAAAAAGAAATAGCACTCGAATATAAAATTTTCTTTTTTAATTCTCAGCAAGGCAAGGTACTTCTACAGAAGGGCGTGCCCTTACAGATGGAGCAATGGTGAGCATACACCTAGACAAGGGAGGGGAAGGGGTTCTTATCCCTGAGGCATGTGGCCCCTGATGCTATGTCATTCCCCTGTTGGCTAGGGTTAGACCACACAGGCTAAACTAATTCCGATGCGCTAATTTAAAGAGAGTGACGAGGTGAGTGGTTTGGCTGGAAAAACGGTTATGACAGAGCAGGTAATCGGAATGAGTCAGGGTGGAGCAGGTAATCGGAATGAGTCAGGGTGGAGCAGGTAATTGAAAAATGTTGCTTTATGAGGAAGTTAAGTTTAAAAGTAGAAGGCAAATAATTCAACATACTGACATATTGATTCTTTGAAAAGAAATTTAGCACCCGGCCGGGCGCGGTGGCTCAAGCCTGTAATCCCAGCACTTTGGGAGGCCGAGACGGGCGGATCACGAGGTCAGGAGATTGAGACCATCCTGGCTGACACGGTGAAACCCCGTCTCTACTTTAAAAAATACAAAAAGGCCGGGCGCGGTGGCTCAAGCCTGTAATCCCAGCACTTTGGGAGGCCGAGACGGGCGGATCACGAGGTCAGGAGATTGAGACCATCCTGGCTGACACGGTGAAACCCCGTCTCTACTTTAAAAAATACAAAAAGGCCGGGCGCGGTGGCTCAAGCCTGTAATCCCAGCACTTTGGGAGGCCGAGACGGGCGGATCACGAGGTCAGGGGATCGAGACCATCCTGGCTAACACGGTGAAACCCCGTCTCTACTAAAAATACAAAAAATTAGCCGGGCGAGGTGGCGGGCGCCTGTAGTCCCAACTACTCGGGAGGCTGAGGCAGGAGAATGGCGTGGACCCGGGAGGCGGAGCTTGCAGTGAGCTGAGATCCGGCCACTGCACTCCAGCCTGGGCAGCAGAGCGAGACTCCGTCTCAAAAAAAAAAAAAAAAAAAAAAAAAAAACTAGCCGGGCGAGGTGGCGGGCGCCTGTGGTCCCAGCTACTCGGGAGGCTGAGGCAGGAGAATGGCGTAAACCCGGGAGGCAGAGCTTGCAGTGAGTTGAGATCCGGCCACTGCACTCCAGCCTGGGCGACAGAGCCAGACTCAGTCTCAAAAAAAAAAAAAAAAAAAAAAAAAAAAAGAAATTTAGCACCCATATCTAACAGCGGAGAAAAGAGAGAGGTAGTCTCTGGCTGCTTCTTTTTGTTTGAGATAAAGATCAGCTCTGTCACCCAGGCTGGAGTACAGTGGTATGATCTCGGCTCACTACAATCTTTGCCTCTCTGGTTCAAGCGATTCTCCTGCCTCAGCCTCACGAGTAGCTGGGATTACAGGTACCCGCCACCATGCCCGGCAATTTTTTTTTTTTTTTTTTTTTTTTTGAGATGGAGTCTTGCTCTGTCACCCAGGCTGGAATGCAATGGTGCGATCTCAGCTCACTGCAAGCTCCACTTCCTGGATTCAAGTGATTCTCTTGCCTCAGTCTCCCAGATAGCTGGGACTACAGGCATGTGCCACTATGCCTGGCTAATTTTTGTATTTTGAATAGAGATGGGGTTTCACCATGTTGGCCAGGCTGGTCTTGAACTCCTGACCTCAGGTGATCCACCTGCCTTGGGCCCTCCCAAAGTGCTGAGATCACATACAGGCGTGAGCCACTGCGCCCAGCCACACTGTCCGCTTTTTTTTCTTTTCTTTTTTTTTGAGAGAGAGTCTTGCTCTGTCACCTAGGCTGGAGTGCAGTGACGCCATCTCAGCTCACTGCAACCTCCGCCTCCTGGGTGCAAGCGAGTCTGCTGCCTCAGTCTCTCGAGTAGCTGGGACTAAAGATGCGCGCCACCATACTTGGCTGATTTTTGTATTTTTAGTAGAGATAGGGTTTCACTATGTTGGCCAGGCTAGTCTCGAAGTCCTGACCTTGACCTTGTGATCTGCCCACCTCGGCCTCCCAAAGTGCTGGGATTACAGGTGTGAGCCACTGCGCCCAGCCTCTGTAATTTTTTTTTTTTTTTTGACATGGAGTTTCGCTCCTGTTGCCCAGGCTGGAGTGCAATGACGTGATCTCGGCTCACGGCAACCTCTGCTTCCTGTGTTCAAGCAATTCTCCTGCCTCAGCCTCCTGAGTAGCTGGGATTACAGGTGTGTGCCACCACGCCCAGCTAATTTTTTTGTATTTTTAGTAGAGATGGGGTTTCACCATGTTGGTCAGGCCAGTCTCGAACTCCTGACCTCATGATCCATCTGCTTCGGCCTCCTAAAGTGCTGGGATTACAGGTGTGAGCCACTGCGCCCGTCCTATCTGCTTCTTATAGGGCACTAGTCCCATTCACGAGGGCTCCACTCTCATGACCTAACCACCTTCTAGAGGCCCCACTTCCTGATACTATCACACTGACAGTTTGGATTTGAACAGATGAAGTTAGCATGTGGGGGCGCAAACATTTCGTTCTCAATGCTCTGCATGTGCTGGGCACAGTCCGGCAGGCCACCCCTGGCTGTCACAAGGTAGTGGTCACAAGAGTCTCAAGGGAGACAAGACAGGGCTAGTCCACGGCACAAGTGCTCATCAAGCCTCCTGGTGGGAAATTTCATCCCATTCATTCTCAGAGTCCTCTCATGGTCACCCAAGTCCTGGCACATAAGTCACTCCAGAGTCACCCACGGGCTTGTCTCCAGGCCACTCACAGTCTGCCTGGAGGGATAGAGGCAGAGACTCTAGCGAAATGATCAGCTGGGAGAGTTGCAGTGGGAGCGAAGGAAGAGGAGGGAGGAGGGAGGATAGACAGGACTGGGTGGTGCTTGGATGGAGTCTGCAAGGCAGCAGGAAGCAAAGATGGTTTCACATGGATTCCGCCTCTCCTAGATCCATCTGGGCTAGGTGGGACTCCTGGCTGGGGCTCCCATGGCCTGAGTCGGCCTGTTCTACTGCCTTGACTTCCCAGCCTCCATTCGCCCTTCTGCTTGGGGAGCCAGCCCTCTCCAGCCAGCAAGCTGCCTTTGCCACTGCCACTGCAGAAGCCCTCACAGGGCCCATCACTGTGTGGGGGGTGGAGTCACACTAGCCTGGCTAGTGCTGGCCTTAGGAGCAGGACAGAGGCAGGCTGGGTGGAGGCCATGGATTGCGTCCTTACCTACGTGCACAGGTGTCTCTTCAGAGGCACCATGCACGGGAGTCCTCTGCATCACTGTTGCCATGTGTTTCATGTCTACACATGTTAGAAACCTCAATATCTTATTTTTGCTGCAGCTCCTTGTGTTTTACAGAAAACAAAGAGAAAAAATTTTCATTTTCTAACATACTTCTCATTTCCTACACTCTTTCTTCTTGTAGATCTGAGTCTCCATATTTTATCCTCTTCAGCCTGAAGAAATTTCTTCTTTTATTTTTATTTTTTTGAGATAGAGTTTCACTCTTGTCGCCCAGGCTGGAGTGCAGTGGTGCCATCTTGGCTCACTGCAACCTCAGCTTCCCGGGTTCAAGTGATTCTCCTGCCTCAGCCTCCTGAGTAGCTGGGATTACAGGCATCCCCCACCGCATCCAGCTAATTTTTGTATTTTTAATAGAGAAAGGGTTTCACCATGTTGGTCTGGCTCGTCTCAAACTCCTGACCTCAGGTGATCCACCCACCTCAGCCTCCCAAAGTGGTGGGATTACAGGTGTGAGCCACTGCAACCAGCCTGAAGAACTTTGTTTCTTTTCTTTTTCTTTTTTTTTTTGGAGACGGAGTCTCACTCTGTTGCCCAGGCTGGAGTGCAGTGGCGCGATCTTGGCTCACTGCAACCTTCGCCTCCCAGGTTCAAGTGATTCTCCTGTCTCAGCCTCTCGAGTGGCTGGGACTACAGGCATGTGCCACCACACCCAGCTAATTTTTTTGTATTTTTAGTAGATGGGGGTTTCACCATGTTGGTCAGGCTGGTCTTGAACTCCTTACCTCATGATCCACCCGCCTTGGCCTCCCAAAGTGCTGGGATTACAGGTGTGAGCCACTGCGCCTGGTCCTGAAGAACTTTAACATTGCTTGTTCCTTATTCATTGTTGTAAAATACATACAGCATAGAAGTGGTCATTTTAGCCTTTTTTTTTTTTTTTTTTTTTGAGATGGAGTCTTGTCTCCCAGGCTGGAGTGCAGTGGCACAATCTTGGCTCATTGCTCATTGCAACCTACGCCTCCCGGCTTCAAGCAATTCTCCTGCCTCAGCCTCCTGAGTAGCTGGGATTACAGGCACCTGCCACCACGCCCTGCTAGTTTTTGTATTTTTAGTAGAGACGGGGTTTCGCCATGTTGGCCAGGCTGGTCTTGATCTCTTGACCTCGTGATCCGCACGCCTTGGCCACCCAAAGTCCAAAGTGCTGGGATTACAGGCTTGAGCCACCCCGCCCAGCCTAGCCTTTTTTATTTGTTTTTTTGAGATAGAGTCTCACTCTGTCGCCCAGGCTGGAGTGCAGTGGCGCGAACTGGGCTCACTGCAAGCTCTGCCTCCCGGGTTCACGCCAGTCTCCTGTCTCAGCCTCCTGAGTAACTGGGACTACAGGTGCCTGCCACAATGCCTGGCTAATTTTTGTATTTTTAGTAGAGACAGGGTTTCATCATGTTAGCCAGGGTGGTTTCCATCTCCTGGCCTCGTGATCTGCTCACCTTGGCCTCCCAAAGTGCTGGGATTACAGGTGTGAGCCACCGCGCCTGGCCCAGCCTAGCCATTTTAACGTGTATAATTCAGTGGCATTATTACCACCACAATTTTGTGTAACCATCACCACTACTTTCAAAACTTTTTCGTCACTCCAAACAGAAACCCTATACCCATTAAGCAACACTTCTCCATTCCTCCTTATCCCAGCCACTGAACCTCTAATCTACCTTCTGTCTCTAGGAATCTGTATTCTAGATACTGCATGGAAGTGGAATCACACAAGATTTGTCTTTTTGTGACTGGCTTATTTTACATAGCATAATGTTTTCAAGGTTTATCCATGGTGTATCCTGTGTTAGAATTTCCTTCCTTTTTTTCTTTTCTTTCTTCTCTTTTTTGAGACAAAGTCTAGCTCTGTCGCCCAGGTTGGAGTGCAGTGGCTCGATCTTGACTCACTGCAACCTCCGCCTCCTGGGTTCAAGTGATTCTTCTGCCTCAGCCTCCTGAGTAGCTGGGACTACAGGTGCGCACCACCATCCCCGGCTAATTTTTTGTATTTTTAGCAGAGACGCGGTTTCACCATGTTGACCACACTGGTCTCCAACTCCTGACCTCGTGATCCGCCCGCCTCAGCCTCCCAAAGTGCTAGGATTACAGGCCTGAGCCACCGCACCCGGCCGAATTTCCTTCCTTTTTAAGGCTGAAAAATATTTCATTGTTTGTATGGACCACATTTTGTTTATCATTCCATCCACCCATGGACACTTGGGTTGTTTCTGTCTTTTGGCTATTGTGAAAAATGCTGCAGTGAACATGGGGGCACAAATATGTTTGAGTCTCTGATTTACATTCTTTTGGGAATATAGGCAGAAGTAGGGTTGCTGGATCATACGGTAGTTCCGTTTTTGTTTTCTCCTAGAAAGGCAGATTGCCACATGCAGCGCCTCATTTGGATGTGTCTGGAATCTTGGAAGCTTGACTACCCTACATTCTCCTACAAATGGACCTTGAGAGCTTGTTTGGAGGTTCTAGCAGGGGAGCCCAACTCCTCTCTTGGGTACAGTCGTCCCCTTCGATTGAGCCGCAGCTTTGGGAGGGACGCACATGAAACAGTGAGGAAGGAAGGGGACACTGACCTAGCCAACCAGATCAGCCGAATCAACCCTGGCAATCAGTGGGATGACAGGTGTCGCAGCCAGATCGCCCTCATATCCGGTAGTTCTACTTTTAACCTTTTGTGGAATCTCCATAGTCTTCTGCGGTGCTGCGCCATTTACATTCCCACCAACTGCGCACTTGTACGTGTTTCCACTGACGAACCAAAAACTTTCATGTTGCCGGGCGCGGTGGCTCAAGCCTGTAATCCCAGCACTTTGGGAGGCCGAGATGGGCGGATCACGAGGTCAGGAGATCGAGACCATCCTGGCTGACACGGTGAAACCCCGTCTCTACTAAAAAATACAAAAAAACTAGCCGGGCGAGGTGGTGGGCGCCTGTAGTCCCAGCTACTCGGGAGGCTGAGGCAGGAGAATGGCGTGAACCCGGGAGGCGGAGCTTGCAGTGAGCCTAGTTCACGCCACTGCACTCCAGCCTGGGCAACAGAGCGAGACTCTGTCTCAAAAAAAAAAAAAAAAAAAAAAAAAAAAACTTTCATGTTTTCAGAGGTTCAACATGTCTATCCAGGGAAACTTGCTCTCCGATGTCTTCTCCTCTGGCCACAGTAAGAGGTTTCACAGACCCTCGTGGGTCAAGAGTAACTGTTAACTGGCCCTTCTCCCATGGGGTCCCCCCGTAGACCTCCAACTCTCAACTGGGGCGAAATGAAACGCAGGGACTGTGGGAAGGAACTGCGGTATGGGCTGGGAGGGCCCCAGGTCTCGCCCCTCGCCCAGTCTCCCAAGGGGACCCGATCCCGGACTGCACAAGCTGGGCCGCGCGGCCTCCCAGCACCCGAACCGCCCCTTCCCAGCTGCAACCAGGCTACTTCCCGACGCTCACTAGTGACGTCCCCGCCTCGCTCTGCGCGTGCGCGGCTCCGCCTCTTCGCTGCCGTTGCCAGGGGGACGGCGGGTCGTCTGCTGCCGGCAGACATCCGGGCCTGCTCCCCGCGGCTCCGCCCCGGCCCGCTCTCCCCCGCCAGCGGCAAAAAGGTCGCGTAGCGATGACGTCGCGGGGGCTTGGCCGGGCGTCGCGGACTTGGGAGATGGAGGAAAAGGAGATATTACGGCGGCAGATCCGTCTCCTGCAGGGTAGGTCCGGCCGGGGCCAGGACGCGAGTCCCCTTCTTTCCCCCTCACCTCGCGGCCGGTCTCTGTCCGCCTCGTCGAAGGGGTCGCTCACCGCCCGCGTGTTCCTGGTGGCGGCTGGTGTGGGGAACGGTAGGGTCCGCCAGCACTTGTGGGCCGGCTCAGGGCCCGGGTCAGTCCCCGGCTCCAGCTTTGTGGAGGGAGCGGTGCCGGCCCTGCGGGGGCTGCAGAGGGTGGAGGCAGGGCCATCGCTTAGTAACCCGCGGGAGGCGGCGGCCCTCCCCACCTCGGCGCCCACCCTCGCTCCCCGCGCCCCACTGCGGGACTGGGACTGGTTCATGGGTCATTTCGGCAGAGCAGGCTCCGGGCGCACGCGGGTTCTTTTCTTGACGCCCATTTTTTTTTGTTTGTTTGTTTGTTTTGTTTTTTTGAGACAGAGTGTTGCTGTTACCCAGGCCGGGGTGCAGTGACGCTATCTCGGCTCGCTGCAACCGCCGCATCCCGGGTTCAAGCGATTCTCCTGCCTCAGCCTCCCGAGTCGGTGGGATTACAGATATGCGCCACAACGCCCGGCTGATTTTTGTATTTTGAGTAGAGACGGGGTTTCACCATGTTGGCCAGGTTGGTCTCTAACTCGCGACCTCAGGTAATCCACCCACCTGGGCTTCCCAAACTGCTGGGATTACAGGCATGAGCCACCGCTCCCAGCCTCGACGCCCAGTTTTGATGCCCCTTTTCTCCAAACAGTCACACTTCCCTTGCATTTCAGGCGCAGACTCAACAGGCTTCAGCTTCCACACTTAAACATTAAAAAACCCAAATTGGTGTTTCTAAACTTAAAAAAAAAAAATCCATGTACGAACGCAATGGCCCACGCCTGTAATCCCAGCACTTTGGGAGGCCATGGCAGGAGGATGGCTTGAGCCCGGGAGTTTGAGACCATCCTGGGCAACATGACGAGACCCCGTCTCTACAGAAAAATTTTAAAAATGAAATGGGCGTGGTGGCTTGCGCCTGTAGTCCCAGCTACTCAGAGGTGGAAGGTTCGCTTGTGCCCAGGAGGTCCCGGCTGCAGTGAGCTGTGATTGGGCCACTGCACTCCAGCCTGGGCAACAGAGATAAGCCAAATAAAATAAATAAAAAAAGCCAAATAACATCTCAAATAAAAAGCCAAAACCAACCAAACAAAAAAAAACTAACAAAAATTAAAACTCCTTTTTTTTTTTTTTTTTTTTTTTTTTTGAGACGGAGTCTGGCTCTGTCACCCAGGCTGGAGTGCAGTGGCGCGATCTCGGCTCACTGCAAGCTCCGCCTCCCGGGTTTACGCCATTCTCCTGCCTCAGCCTCCCGAGTAGCTGGGACTACAGGCGCCCGCCACCTCGCCTGGCTAGTTTTTTGTATTTTTTAGTAGAGACGGGGTTTCACCGTGTTCGCCAGGATGGTCTCGATCTCCTGACCTCGTGATCCGCCCGTCTCGGCCTCCCAAAGTGCTGGGATTACAGGCTTGAGCCACCGCGCCCAGCCTCCTTTTTGCTTTTACTCTCACAAAGGGAAGACTTAAGGATTGGGAAAGTGTGTATGGATAAGAGGCCAGGTGGACTGCCTCCCACTTGGGGACACTTCTTGGGCTCCCATCACACCTGCTCTGGCGTGTCACCACGTCTGGACATGGCTTTCTGTGTCCCCAGGGGCAGGGCCTGTGGTGGGGGAATGCCGATGACTGGGAGGCTGGCTGCTGCTAGTTTGCTGGTTGAGTCGGAGCACTCCTGGCTGCTGCTGCCCTTGCTTGTGTTCCTGGCCCTCCTGCACCGGGATAGCTATCCAGGGACTTATTTGGAAAGTCCTGTGATTGTGTCAGTTTACTGCAGTAGGACTCTAGCCCATTGCTCTCTCCTCTTCTGCAGGGAAGACTGTGACGTCTGGCAGGGCAATGGTCTCTGCTCCTAGTATTCTTTTTTCCTGTTGTCAGGCATGGCGTCCTCAGGAGTGTCAGTTCTGTTACCCTTAGTGGAGTGACTCCTTTCCATCTGTAGGCAAGCCAGAGGGCCTGCGCGGCCGACTTGTCCCCTCTGATTCAAACAGTGCAGAGGGGATCGTTGCGATTCTCTTCAGACTGAGTGATACTTCTCATCAAAGGACTGTGGACTCAGTAGACCAGCAAATAAGGGTTGTACCACATGGTTCATTTTTGTGTTAAGCAGGTGGAAGTAGGATTGAAGTGGAGCTGTTGGAGAAAAGGCTCATAGAAGTGACAGGCCCAGGTGACGCGGACTGAGTTGTCAGTGAGTCCCAGGTGCTGGGGGCTGTGCCTCCTGAAACCAGCAGGGGCTCAGAAGTGAGATGAGATCTGGGGGTATCTTGCCAGCTGATGCCCTTCCAGGGTAGTCATGATTGTTACGGTTACCCTCTGGCTAACTGAGCCTGTGGTTCTGTCTTCTCAGGTCTAATTGATGACTACAAAACCCTCCATGGCAATGCCCCAGCCCCTGGTACCCCAACAGCTTCTGGGTGGCAGCCACCCACTTACCACAGTGGCAGGGCCTTCAGTGCCCGCTACCCTCGTCCAAGCCGGAGGGGCTACTCCTCACACCATGGGCCTTCGTGGCGCAAGAAATACTCCCTCGTGAATCGGCCCCCGGGACCCTCAGACCCACCTGCCGACCCTGCTGTGCGGCCGTTGCACGGGGCCCGGGGGGGCCAGGCTCCTGTCCCGCAGCAGCACATCCTTGGGAGACAGGTCCAGCTCAATCAAGATCAGAATGTGGTCATCAAAGTTAAACCACCATCAAAGTCTGGCTCTGCCAGTGCTTCAGGGGCCCAGCGGGGCTCTTTGGAAGAATATGAGGACACCCCCTGGAGTGACCAAAGGCCCCGGGAAGGTGAAGGTGAGCCCCCTCGGGGACAGCTGCAGCCCTCGAGACCAGCAAGAATCAGGGGGACCTGCAATGTGGAAGATCCTCTTCTGGTCTGCCAGAAGGAGGCCGGTAAGCCCAGGGTGGTGAAATCAGTGGGCAGTGTGGGCGACAGCCCCCGGGAGCCCCGCCGGACAGTCAGCGAGAGCGTGATTGCCATCAAGGCGAGCTTCCCATCCTCCGCTCTGCCCCCACGCACTGGTGTGGCCCCCGGCCGGAAGCTGGGTTCTCATTCCGTGGCCAGCTGTGCTCCACAGCTCCTTGGGGACAGGAGAGTAGATGCTGGCCACGCAGATCAGCCAGTTCCGTCAGGCTCAGTGGTGGGCCCAGCCAGACTGGCCTCAGGACCCAGGCAGGCCCGGGAGGCCTCGCTGGTTGTGACCTGTCGAACTAACAAGTTCCGGAAAAACAACTACAAATGGGTGGCTGCCTCCGCGAAGAGTCCCCGGGCTGCTCGGAGGGCCCTCAGTCCCAGAGTGGCTGCAGAGAATGTGTGCAAGGTCCCTGCTGGCACGGCAAACAAGGTGGAGAAGCCGCAGCTCATAGCTGACCCAGAGCCCAAGCCCAGGAAGCCAGCCACGTCCTCCAAGCCAGGGTCTGCCCCCAGCAAGTACAAGTGGAAGGCCTCCAGCCCCTCTGCCTCCTCCTCTTCCTCCTTCCGTTGGCAGTCAGAGGCCGGCAGCAAGGACCATGCCTCCCAGCTCTCCCCAGTCCTGTCTAGGTCCCCGCCAGGGGACAGGCCAGCCGTAGGACTCAGTGGCTTGAAGCCCGTCTCTGGGGAGACCCCACTTTCGGCTTACAAAGTGAAGAGCCGCACCAAGATCATCCGGAGGCGGGGCAGTACAAGGTGGGCATCTCGGCTGGCTGCGGTGGAGTGTGAGGGGCTGTGAGGAGGGTTTGTTTGGCACCCCGATGGATCTTCTGAGCTCGGAGCTTTGCCTGCAGTTGGGTTCACGTTTCCAGCAAGAAATGAGGCAGGAAGTGCTGCTGTGGTGGTTTGGGCTAGCCTGGGGCACAGAGTGAGGGGGCAGGTTTCCCATCCCTCATGCTGCTGGCAAGCCCATGCTTTCTCCCGCTGGTGAGAGACAGCAGCTTCCATTCCAGTTGCACAGGGTTCACAGAGGGAAGGCTTTGGGCCAGGCCAGGCGCAGGGGGAGTAGCTCCCAGGGACCAGCCCAGGGTCCATGTGTCCCCAGGGGGATGGTGAGACAGTGAGAGCAGGTGTCTGCCCCTGGCCTGGAGCTGCCAGCCACATTTCTGTGCTGGGAGGTGGACCAGGGCTCTGGGCCCTGCCAGGGGTGTCTGGTGTTTCCTTTCTGCCCTGTGTCTAGGGCTAGGGCTTGAGACCTGGCCTTTGCTGGCCCCCAGGCTGAGGACTGCTCCTGCTGGGCTGATGGGCGGGGACCAGGAGCTGCTGGTAGGCGGGAGCCTCCTTGGGCGTTCCTGGCTTTGGGCTCTGTGGCCTGCCTCGCGGAGTGCTGAGGCTGCGGTTGGCCTCTGGTCCCAGGGCGACCAGATTGGTGTTAGGTCCCGGCCCCCTTGGCTAAGCAGCCAGGCAGAGTCACTCACTTGCTTGGCACACTTCTCTCCCGGCCTCCACCTTTGCGGACTTGTGATGAGACTGAGAGATGGTGTCATGGCGCAGTGCTTGGTCTGGGCTCAGGGACTCCATCAGGTTGGCAGCTAAGGTGGCAGCTGCACCTGCTGGGCAGAGGGTGGAGGTCCTGCCTTCGTCATCAGACACAGTGGCGCGCACTGTCTTGGAAGGCACCTCCTTGCTGCACACCCCTGCTGTCTGGTCTAGGTCGCTGGCTCGTGTAGCTCATTCTCTCTGGCCCTGCTCCCCGAGACAGGTGCTGTCTTGAGGCACATGGGCACCTGGCTCCCACTCCTGGCTGTTTCTCGGTGGCAGCTCTGCTCTAAACCATGCTGGCAGCTCCCTCTGTCCAGGAAGTGTGGAGAGGGAGTGCGGAGAAGCTGCCCCCTTACTGAGGGGCTCGGAAAGCCACGTGGGGCTGGTGGCCGCTCTCCTCAGGGATGTTGGCCCTTCCCTTTGCCCCATGCAGGGACTCCTCTGGCCTGGGTAGATGGGGAAGGGGTGGACATATGTGTGGGGACAGAGTGCTGAGGCCCGTCTGTTCTCCCTGGAAGCATGGTAGCCTGCCCTAGTTCTGGGGTCGTCTGGGATTGTGGATCCAAGCCTGCCGCCTCAGCCTGGCTGTGGAGGGTGGGCAGAGCTGCCATGGGTTGAGGGAGGCAGGGTCCGGAAAGGACCCGATGTGGCCGGGTCCTGGCCTTCAGGAGCTGCTCCCATGCTCCTCGGGTCCTGGTGAGGAAGGGTAGGTGGGCAGAACCCCCAGGGCTTGTTGAGAGCTGCCTGTATTTTGTCTCCACAGCCTTCCTGGAGACAAGAAAGGCAGCCCCGCACCTGCCACCACCGCCAAGAGCCACCTCAGCCTCCGGCGGAGACAGGCCCTCCGGGGGAAGAGCAGCCCTGTCCTGAAGAAGACCCCCAACAAGGGCCTGGTACAGGTCACCACGCACCGACTGTGCCGCCTGCCTCCGAGCCGGGCCCACCTCACCACCAAGGAAGGTATGTTGGGAGCAGGGGCGCTGGGTACTGGGGCTGGGCATGCCTGCACTGGATCTGCTGGCCTGTTAGGAGCCATGGGCACCTTCCCTGCCTTATGCTGTTAGAGGCCCTGACTGCGCGGGCACTGCCTGGCAGACGGTGGTGGTGGGCTGGCGGGTAGAGGAGAGGGCCCGGGTGCTGCGCCCTGCAGTCTGGGTGTGGGATGTGCTGCTAGGCAGGCGCTGTGGCCTCTTCTGTGTGTCTCTTGGTATGGACCCAGCTACGTCCCTCCTGAGGGAGGAGGGGCGGCAGCTGCTGAGCCCTTAGGCAGGGGTGAAGCCCTCACTTGTGCTGTGCTGGGCACCCCCAGGCCTCTGCCTCCTCCAGGGCCCTTCTGTGCTCAGCTGGCTGGGGCTGCAGGTCTGCCTGCCCTGCCCTTTCTGAGTGTCACATGGTGCTGTGCGAGTGTTTTGAGCGGCCTGAAAGAATTGGTCTGGTCTCCCGCCGTACCACTCTGAGTGCACCCGGTCCTGCCTGGAGAGAAGTGGTCTGAGCTCCTGAGGGCCCCTGTGGTGGCCGGGGAAGGTCCCGGCCTGCAGAGAAGTGGTCTGAGCCCCTGTCGCGGCCGGGGAAGGCCCCGGCCTGGAGATTGTGGGGTGTAGCGCCTTTGAGGTTGACCCCCACTGCGGTGATGGTGCCGACACACTGGGGGAGCAGCCTCCAGGCGGGCACGTGGTTGGGGGTATGTGGTGAGAGTCTAGCCCTTGGGTGTGGCACCCCCCAGACACTGTAAGGGTCAGCGTGGAGCCACGTTTGTCCGTGTGCACCTGGTCCCGTGCGACTCTGTGGCTCCCCTGGGCGCGTTAGGGCAATGGCTTCCTGAGCTCGTGTCTGTGACATCTGGAGAAGGTGGGGTGTTGGGGATTGAGCAGGCTTGGACCTGGGCACTCCGACTGGGGACTGGTGCTCAGAAATCTAGCCAAGGCTGGCGTGGTTGCTCACGCCTGTAATCCCAGCTCCTTGGGAGGCCAAGGTGGGAGGATCACTTGAGGCCAGGAGTTTGAGACCAGCCTGGCCAACATGGCAAAACCCCGTCTCTACCAAAAATACAAAAATTAGCTGGGCATGGCGGCACATGCCTGTAATTCCAGCTACTCGAGAGGCTGAGGCAGGAGAATTGCTCAAGCCTGGGAGGTTGCAGTGAGCTGAGATCACGCCACTGCACTCCAGCCTGCAGCCTGGGCAACAGAACAAGACTCTCTCTAAAAAAAAAAAGAAACCCATTCAAGCATACTATCATCTAGGGAGGCTTCAGAAGACTGTGGAAGGAGCTGGGCCTGGGCAGAGCCAAGAGTCATGTGGGGGCTGCCACGGGAGGGCAGGGCGTGTGGTTCCAGATGGAGGACTGAATGGGGCGATGCAGCCGGGTGTTGCAGCACGGGGAAGGGGGGGCAGGCGAAAGTGAGGCTGGGGGCGCTGGTCGGCTGTCCCCTATTAGCAGACACCTGCTGCATGCCAGAACACGTGGATTTCATCCTGGTGACAGGGAGCAAGCAGAGACCCATGTGGTCCCTGGTGGCCACAGTGAGGTGGCCGGATGGGGGTTAGGTCGTGGGCTTGTCTGGGAGTGGATAGTAGGGTTGGCTTGGACAGTTGGCAGTGTCCCCTGGTCACCTGGGGAGGAGGGGTTGAGGAGGCGTCCAGCTCTGGGAGGCCAGGAGGGGCTGCTGAGCCCTAGGAGGCCGAGGCTTGCAGATGGCATGGTGGTTGGGGTGAGAGGCTCCCCACTCGGTGCAGGGTCAGCCCTGCTCACCTGGCCTGCTCCCTCTTCGGGCCTCTAGTAGAGTGGGGCATAGGCAGGGGATGGGGGAGGCTGCTTCCGGCTGATGGGGCCTTGCTCGGCACCCCCGGACTCCTGTCGGAAGGAGTGTGGGCTTGGGAGGCCACCAGCTTCACCGGCTGACCATTGAGGAGTGCACGGCTGTGGGGCTGCTGCGGTCCTGCCTCACTAGGGGGAAGGGTGTAATTGATCTCATCTTTTTTTTTTTTTTTTTTTAATAATGTTTTTAGAAACAGGGCCCTGCTTGCCTCCCAGGCTGGAGTACGGTGGTGCAGTCACGGCTCACTGCAGCCTCAACCTCCTGGGCTCAAGTGACCCTGCTGAATAGCTGGGACCGCAGGTACCGGTCACTACGCCTAGCTAATTTTTACTTTTTTTGTAGGGACAGGATCTTGCTTTGTTGCCTAGGCTGGTCTTGAACTCCTGGGCTCACGGGATCCTCCTGCCTTAGTCTCTTAAAGTGCTGGGATTACAGGTGTGAGCCACTGTGCCCAGCCAAACTCATAAAGACCAGTGTGAAGCTGGGTGTGGTGGCTCACACCTGTAATCCCAGCACATTGGGAGGCTGAGGTGGGCAGATCACCTGAGGTCAGCAGTTCAGGACCAGCCTTGGCAACATGGCAAAACCCATCTCTACTAAAAATACAAAAATTAGCCGGGCGTAGTGGCAAGCGCCTTAATCCCAGCTACTTGGGAGGCTGAGGCAGGAGAATCACTTGAACCCAGGAGGCAGAGGTTGCAGTGAGCGGAGATCTTCAGCCTGGGTGACAGAGTGACATTTTGTCTCAAAAAAAAAAAAAAAAAAAAGACCAGTGTGACAACTGCATGGAGTGAGAGGAGAGGGTCCTGTGTGAGGAAGGGGTGGGGGTGGGGAAGGTGTCCCCCTGACTTACCCACCATTGGCCCATCTGGCAAGCACCGTTGAGTCACTGTGCCTGGCAGCCTGCTGGCTCCTGGGGTACTGCAGTGAAGGTGAAGAGATGATGAGGCTGGAGCCGCCTTCCAGTGGTGGAGACAGGCAGCCCCCGGAGTGCTTGTACATCAGCCAGAAAGGTGCTTCTGGGTGGAAAATGCCTTCTGAGGAACAGGCAGGGGGATAGCACAGGACCAGCTGCAGAGAGGTGGTCGGCGAGTGGGAGGGCTTCTCTGAGGAGGTGACCTGAGCAGAGAGGAGCGAATAGGGCTCAGCTCTGTAGGCTGAGATGGAGGTGGGAATGAGCTTGCTGCGTTCTGGAGCACGAGGAGGCTGTGGGGCCGGTTCTGGAGCACGAGGAGGCTGTGGGGCCGGTTCTGGAACACGAGGAGGCTGTGGGGCCGGTTCACCGTCTGGGAGTGTGGCTTGGAGGGGGTGGAGCCAACGGGGCAGAGGGACCAGGTCCCGGGAAAGGGTCTTGTAGGCCACAGGAGGCAAAGGGGGGTTGGTTCTGGTTACGTTGGGAAGCCAGGGAGGGACAGGGGAGGACCCTGGGAGGGGAAGGTCCAGGGCCCCAGGGTGTCTGGCAGGCCTGAGCAGGCAGTGAGTCAGGAGGGCCTGTGTGTGAGGCTGTGGACGCCAGGCCAAGGAGCAGAGTCCACACGCTCTCAAGCGGGCAGGGAGCCCATGGCGACGTGTGCAGAGGTGAGAGGCCGGGCCTGCATCTTGGCCTGGTCACTCAGGCAGCTGATCCCAGAGACAACCACTGCAAGACTCCAAGCTGGCCGCAGGGGAGATGGGCATGGCCGGGGCATCTGCTGAGGTGGGAGGCTGGGGCCCGGGAAGCTGGTGAGTGGCTCCCCGAGGCGCCCTCCCACAAGGCCCACCATCTCCCTCCCTGCTTGCCTAAGAACTGAGGCTTGCCTGTCCTCAGCCCTGGTCAGGTGGGCCTCTGGGCAGGGCCCAGCTTTGTTTCGTTTAACACTGCAGTGCCCTGGTGAGCCAGTGAGCCCTCCCGCGTGGCCAAGGCCTCCATCGGCCGGGGCGTTCGTTCCTGGATGCCGGGGTTGTGTGGGCTGTGGGTGGGGCCGCCAGGTGGGGCTGCTCCTTCGTTTGGCTGTTTGGAGTTTTCTTTCCCCATTTTCTGCCCAGCAAAAGCTTAGTTCCAGCTCTACCTCTCCTCTTCAAGGAGAGGGCAGTGTCCCAGTGTCCAGATGGGGACGACTGCCCTGTGGGCTCCTGCACTGGGGACCGGCTTCTGACAGCTGCCAGGCAGCCCTGCTGCCCCGTCCCTCCCCCGCCACACTTCAGCCTTGCCGTGCGGCCCAGTGGCCAGCAGAGGGCGTGCTTGCCCCTCCTATCCCCTCTGTCCGCCCTTTTTTGGTAATTGATCGCCTAATTTCTTCTTTATGTGAAAGAAAGCAGATATCAAGTAATTTGCAGCAATAACCTGCTAATGCTGGGCCAGTATTGAAACTCCCTTGTTCATTTCAAGTGGCAGATAAAACGCTAATACATGATTATCCTTGCAAATTGGATTATTTTAAATAACCAAAAGGCTACGGCCAGGAGAAAGCGATCCCATCTCCCCTGAGTTACTATTGCAGCGTAATTGCCGCGTTCAATCAATTTCCCTGGCATTAGAAATTCCATCACAATCAACATTAAGCTTTATTCATTGTGATGGCTAAGAGCCGGGCCATTTCTCCTCTTTTTCTTAACTGGCAAAATTAATCAGGGAAAAGATTTTAAACATTTACCCGTGCGAAAGAGGTCAGCCCTGCCACTATATTGCTCAGCAGATAAGGGGGCTAATAAAAAGAAAATTGAATTACTAATGATCACCAAGAACAGAGTATATAAAACCTGGCCATCGCCAGTTCAGGAAAAGGGAGAATCAATTTTCTTGGGACAAGGTGCGTTCATTTTTTATTTTGGCGCATATTATCAGCAATTTAATTTGAGAGGCATAAACAGGAGGAAACAGTTAGGGAATAATGAGCCTGGAGGTGTAAAGTGCCGCAGGATATATGCTGTACACAATTTATTTGGCACAACAGATAATCGCTTTAATTGAATTCAAAAGTGCATTGTTCAGCAGCAGCATGGCGGCTCACGTCTGGGGACTGAGACTGTTAGGAAGGCTCCAGTCTGACTCCTCAGTGCCTTTTCTCCCCTGTCCTCTCCTGGCCCTGCGAAGTCCTCTGGGCCTGGAGTCAGACCTTGGCTGGGGTGGGGCAGGGGATTCCTGGGGGTCTCTCCCTCTGCCGTCAGTGTGCCCCTTGCCTTCCATTTCTTCCTTTCCTTTTCTCCTGGGGATGGGTCTGTTGGCAGCTGGGGGATGAGAATGTGAGACACTGGCCGGGCGCCGAGGCTCATGCCTGGAATCCCAACACTTCGGGGAGGCTGAGGCGGGTGATTACTTAAACCCAGGAGCTCAAGACCCGCCTGGGCAAAGTGGCAAAACCCCATCTCTACAAAAAACGCAAGAATTACCTGGGCGTGGTGGCACATGCCTGGAGTCCTAGCTACTCGGGAGGCTGAGGTGAGAGGATCACTTAGGTCTGGGAGGTTGAGGCTCTAGTGAGCCATGATCGCACCACTGCACACTGCAGCCTGGGTGACAGAATGAGACCTTGTCTCAAAAAAAAAAAAAAAAAAAAAAAAAGAAGCTATAAGACAGCCCCAGAAGGGCGGCCTGGGCGAGTAGCCTTTGCTGGAGGCTGCAGTAGAGACCTGCCTGGGTTGATCGGTCTCTGGTGGACCGGTGCTGGAGAGGGCATTTGGGCAGAAGAGATGAAAACCTTTTCGGAGTCTGAACATGGGGTCCTGTCTGCCACTCATGTAACTGTGGCAATTAGTGCTCTTGGTGTGCAGTGTTTACAGAACACACAGCTGAGCCATGTGGCCAGGCCCTCACTCTGGTGCGGGGGATGCGAGGCCAGCTTCGTGGTACGTCCTCCTGGGGCCCGTTGCTGTGCTCGGCCACTCTGGGATGACAGGCATGACTCCCTAAGCCTAGCCGGCCTGTGCAGAGGAACGCTGTCCAGGCTGTACACTCCAGGCCAGGCCAGAGTGAGGGCCAGCTCTCCCACCCACCCCAATGCGCCCAGGCTGAGGAGCTTCTTGGTGGCGGGAGGTGATGGAACTCCTACCAGCCACATGGAAGCATCTGCTCTTTTATGCCAAGGAAAAGTCGTGGTAGGTGGGTAGGCAGTGGTGTCGTCATCTGCTGGGGTGGGAGGGCCCCCTCTGCTTCACCCACCCAGGATGGTGGATGCATGCCATTGGCCTGCCCCCTTACCCCATGGCCTGGAATGAGCCCAAGGCCCTGCCTGGGAAGCAGCCACCTTCCCAGACTTGTTGCCAGTGTGCTGGGTGAGGGTGTGGGCCTGGCAGGTCCTGGGCACACCTGTGGTGGACAGAAAGGGCCTGGCTTACATGGTGGTCTCGTGTGGACAACCAGGCTGGGTCGAGGCCTGCTGGCTGCCCAGGCTTTGACAGGTGCCAGGCCAGGCATCTGCCTCTGGCCCAGAGCTTGCTGCACAAAAGGCGATTCCTACCCATCCCTCAGTTCGCCGTGCCGGCCCCAGGGTGTGGAGGAACTGCTGTCAGCATTCGCAGACGAGAAGTGGAGTCTCCACTCACCCCAGCTCACTGGCAGAAAGGGCAGGCGTGGGTCTTGGACCCTCCTCTGGTGTCACCAGGTGCCAGGGCTGCCCCACCCGGGTGAGTCTTTTGGGGCCTGGATGCCTATTCCCTGCGTCCGAGTTTCTCTGAGGAAGTGCTTAGGGATACGCCGTGTGAGCTGTTGGCCCTCAGCCCCTCCCTGCCACCAGGTGGTTGTCGTGGCTTCCCCCAGCCCCAGAGCGGGACCCAGAGTGGGACCTGAGGGGCTGGGGTCCCTCAGGCACATGGGCTAGAGGGTGAGGATACTGGGTCTCACCCTCTAGCCCTGGCAAAGCCAAAGGCAGCTCCCAGGAGCCCTGGCCGTCCGCCCAGTCGTTTGTGGGGTCTCCCCTGACTGTGGTGCGACTTTTCCACGAACACTGCCTCCTGACTGCTGGGTCTCGGAAGGGCCTGCCTTGGCGGCTGTTCATGGGACCCCTCTGAGTCCTGGGGCCCTCCCGTGTCCTGGGGTCCTCCCTGTGCACGTGGTCATTTCTGTGTTGCCTCCCGGTACCTTGGAGAGGGGTGGTTTGCCAGGCAGCCCTGGCATCAGAGGCCCGGGTGGATTCTGCACCCAGCCCGTGCTGTGGCTTTGCACTGTTTGGCCACAGATGCTTACGGGGATGTCACTGAGCGGGCACCAGCTTGGGAGTGTGGTGGCCCCTCTGCCTCTGTCCCCAGCGGCTTCTCCCAGTGACCCCCGCAGCCTGTGGATTCCAGTGCATGGGAAAAACCCAACTGCTTTCTCTCAACTGGCCCTGCCCCCACCGAAGACCCTCTGTAGCTCCAACCAGGCCCAACCTCTGGCCAGGCTCCTCCCCCACCCTTAGGGGTACACAGTTTGCTCCCCTCATTCGGGAGTCTGTGAGGTGGGCCATGGTCCACCCTGCCAGGCCAGCTCCTCTAAGATTGCGTCCCAGCCGCCCCGCCACCGTGGGCATTCCTTCCTCCTGCCTCATGTTTTTTTTTTTTTTTTTTTTTTTTGAGACGGAGTCTCACGCTGTTGCCCAGGCTGGAGTGCAGTGGCGCGATCTCGGCTCACTGCAAGCTCCGCCTCCTGGGTTCACGCCATTCTCCTGCCTCAGCCTCCTGAGTAGCTAGGACTACAGGTGCCCGCCACCACGCCCGGCTAATTTTTTTTTGTATTTTTAGTAGAGACGGGGTTTCACTGTGGTCTCGATCTCCTGACCTTGTGATCCGCCCGCCTCGGCCTCCCAAAGTGCTGGGATTACAGGCTTGAGCCACCGCGCCCGGCCGCCTCATGTTTTGTATTGCAGGAATTGCCGGATTATTGTCCGTCCTGTCCGTAGGAAGGTGCTGTGGGCAGCACCCTGGCTGCCCTGTGTGCACTTGAGCCTCAGGCTGTGGCAGCTCCTGGTGTGGGTGAGGCGCCCCCTCCCAGAGGACTGGGCCTGGGCAGAAGGGAGGGCCTCGCTCCCTCAGGAGACCCCATGGGCAGGCCTTGAGCAGGAAGGCGGGGCAGTCACCATGCTGAGTGGGCAACCGAGGGGTGAGGGCCTGGCAGAGGGCTGCCCACCAGGAGGAAAAGCCACAGGGTTCCCTGCCCCGACACTGTCCTGCCCCCTTTGAGATGCACAGGGTGGTGGAGGTTGGCGGCGCACTCGGAGGCTCAGTGAGCAAGTGGGCAGGGTGCCACCAGCCTCGAGCCCCGGCCTCCAGCGGAGGGGCTGGTTTCTGTGCCATCCGAGCTGCAACCTCCTGTGCCAGGCTGCTGGGAGGCCTTTCTGAGCCTGGCGGTCTCCCCAGGAGGCTGGCCGTGGCTGGGACGTGAGGCATCGGTGGAGCCCTGACCTGCTGCACAGAGCCTGAGAACAGAAGCCTGACCGTGGAGGGCTCTGTCGCCGCCTGGCCCAGGCGTGGGCGCTGGCCCCACAGCCCCTCGGCAGTGCCACCTGGCTTCTGTGGTGAGCTGGCCGGGTCTGGGTCCCAGCCTTGTGGGGAGCTGGAGCGCTGTGGTCAGGAACAAGATGGCTCCCCTGCCCTGCGCAGAGATGAGTGGCGGCCCCTGAGGAGGCAGGAGTGCCCAGGGCCCGAGGCGCACCACAGGGTGGATGCCAGGGTGGGCTTACTGTGTCTTGGCAGTGGGGGAGGGTGCCAGGGGCAGAGGGGCCAGAGACTCTCCCATGGCCCCAGCGAGAGTGAGGGGCAGGCACCCTGCCCCATGCTGCTAGGTACGGGAGAGCAGCCCTGTGTTGGGTGCTGGAGGCTTGGATCTTTGCTGGATGCCAGGAGGCAGGGTTATGAGCCCCCAGGCGTGATGCGGGCATGGCCTGGCGGGAGACTTTGGCCCTGTCTGTCCGTTCTCCTTGCTGGTGCTCGGTTCCGTATCTGTGAATGGGGTCGAGAGTGTTTGCCGTGGGGCTGGGTGTTTGTTGTGGGGCTGGGCGTTTGCCGTGGGGCTGAGCGTTTGCCGTGGGGTTGGGCGTTTGCCGTGGGGCTGGGTGTTTGCCGTGGGGCTGAGCGTTTGCCGTGGGGCTGGGTGTTTGCCGTGGGGCTGGGTGTTTGCCGTGGGGCTGGGCGTTTGTTGTGGGGCTGGGCGTTTGCCGTGGGGTTGGGCGTTTGCCGTGGGGTTGGGCGTTTGCCGTGGGGCTGGGTGTTTGCCGTGGGGTTGGGCGTTTGCCGTGGGGCTGGGTGTTTGCCGTGGGGCTGGGTGTTTGCCGTGGGGCTGGGTGTTTGTTGTGGGGCTGGGTGTTTGCCGTGGGGCTGGGCGTTTGCCGTGGGGCTGGGCGTTTGCCGTGGGGCTGGGCGTTTGCCGTGGGGCTGGGCGGTGCTTTCGGGTGCTGTGGCCCGGTGTGGTGTTCCAGCTGGGCTGCGCTGGCGGCCAGCATTGCCCACCGGGGAGGCTCTGCCTGGCGCCTCTGGGGCATGTGATCCAGCACTGCTTGCTGTGTGCAGCGGGGCTGTTCGATTTTACTGTGGTGAACCCCGTGGAAGGGCGTGAGAGCAGTTAGAGCTGGAGTCCTGCTTTCATAAGGGAAAAAGAAAATGCTGAATTGGGCTTCAGGAAAGGCAGCCACAGCGATCCTTGAATCTTGCATAAATTATCAGGCATGCCGGAGGCCTCCAGTTTTGCGTGTGTTGTGGCTGTGCTAATTAATTACTCCACAGAACTGGCATGGGGTTGCGTGTGTGCCGTGGTGGTGCTGCACTGCACTGTGGGCGCAAAGCTGAAGATCTGGGCTGCCTGGGCAGGGTGGCGTTCTCAGGAGAGCCAGAACTCACACTGCCGTAGGACGCTGGGTCCCCAGACTGGGGACAGCTTGGGCTGGTCCTTTTGTTGAATGGATTGAGATAGTCCTCTTGTCCCTCTCCTCCCAGCCCAGGGCTGCCACGTCCCTCTAATCACATGTCTTGTCAGACTTTGAATCAAGTGCAGGACACCCCGGGTGGGTCCCTCACCCTGGTGGTCTCTCTCAGGAGTCCACCAGGCAGTGGGTGTTGGGGTGCAGGACACAGGCTCTCTCATCACCTGCCAACCCCCACCACGCAGCCAGGGGCACGCTGCCGAGTGCTCGGGTGACTGGTGGGCATGGCACAGGGCCGTCCCAGTGGCCACCCCTGCTGGCCTGGTCCTCTTCCCACTCTGCCGGCGTGTGCTCTTCCTGTGACCGGCCTCTGGGGTCTGTCTCCAGTCACAGCCAGCAGGGCTTATGCTGCCTGCCTCCTGGCGGTGTCTTTTCGCCAGCTCTCGGTTCTCCCACTGGAGTAACGGGGGCATGGCTCTGCCAGCCTCAGCTGGCCTCCTGTTGAGGGGCTGGGGAGTGGGTGTGGCTCTGGGCACTGAGGCGGCTTCCCAGCTGGGGACGAGTGTGGCCTGCGCCTTCTGGGATTTGGCCCCTTCTCCGCATGGGGTCAGGATGTTGCTGGGCCCCCGTGTAGGCCCCTGCTGGGGCTGCAGCCTTCTGCGCCCCATCTGCTGCCCATAAGTGGCCCCTGCCAGCCTCCTCTGTCTCTCCACCTTGACCCTTGCCTGAGGGCACTTGCTGTGGTGCCACAGGTGGGTCATGGCAAAGCTGGGTGTGGTCAGAGTCCATGTGGACTTGGGCATCGTCTGGGAACCCTGTGATCCCACTGGTTGTTTCTCCCTGCACCAAGTCTGATCATGTTCTGGGCGGGGTCCTGTTGGGCCGGAAGTCCTGGTTCCCCAAGGGGTCTCCTGCTTGGCACCAGCAGCAGTACTGGGAGAGGAAGTAGCCCCAGCCCAGTGTTTCCTGCCCACAGACACCTGGTCTTCCTGCCACTCATCCTCCAGAGCTGGCCCTGCCCTTGCTCACTGGGCATCTGCTGAGCTCTGGGGCTATGTTGGGACCGTGACTGGTGGGCCAGCCCAGCGAGGCCCTGATGGCACGGGTGTGACTCTTGGTGGGAGGTGCTGGGCTCTTGCCTGATGGCAGACAGAGAATGTCCAGCCAGGGTCTCTCCAGGGCCTCTCCCACTGGACCCCCACTGAAGTCAGTGCCCTCTGTGGCCCACTGGGGCAGCAGCCTGCATCCTAGCATGGGTTTCAGTGCGGCCCTGGGTGGACTTGAACTATAGTGGCTGTGAGGGTTCTCCCGGTCCCCCACATCTTCAGCGCCAGTGCCAGCACCCTGGGCTCTGGGCCAGCTGCAGGCTGATGCCACTGAAGCGGGGACAGTGCCAGGCCCAGGCAGAACGTCAGGCTTGGGGTTGTGTGGCAGGCATGGCATCCAGATGGGTGGGGAGACCTCCTGGGAGAGTGGTGCACAGGCACTGCCTGCTCCCGTGGCCTGGCCCATTCCCTGTCCTCCTGTCCCATCCTGTCCCTTGGTACAGATCTGCTGCAACCATTGGCCAGCTCTGGTCACTGCGTGTGTGCTGAGTGGTGGAATCCCAGCTGGCCAAGCTGTGCTTCCCGTAGAGAGGTGCATGGGAAGGCATAGCAGGAAGACCAGGGCTGTCTGTGGCACCCTTGATTGGAGCCCCCTCTTTCCAGGGCTGAGTCCAGTGACCGCAGTCTCTGGTCCGTGTCCTCGTGGGAGCAGGGCGACATGCAAGGAGCCCCTCAGGATGGGCCCCAGGGACGCTCCTGTCCCCGCTCCCAGCTGAGACCTCTTCTTTCCGTGCTCTGGGGTCCCTTGGGTGGCTCTGCCTTGGGAGGGACACAGAGTCTCTGGGCCCAGCTGTTCTGGAAAGGGCAGGGCCACATGTCTCTCTTCAGGGCTTCTAGATGGCCACGGGAATCCTGAAGAGGAGACCGCGGCCATGCCCGTGCCTGCGCCACCTGCCACCCCTCAGGGCCCTCCTTTCTGGTCCGCCTGCCGTGGCTGTCCAAGGCCGTGCCGACCCTGCTGTCAGGAGCTTTCACTCGGCAGGAGGCTGGCACTGTCACCAGCTCCTGGGGTAGCCTCAGGCCAGGCCAAGCGCTGCTGGGAGGTGCCACCCAGGCCAGAAGAAGCCAAGCACTTGCCACGGCCGTCTGGCCCGGCTGGACGGCGAAGTGCGACTGTGCGTGGCCTGGGCCTCGGGGCTCGCAGAGAGAGCAGATGGAATTTCAGAGGATTCTGTAGCTGGATATGATGACCGTAAACTTAGCAGCTTCTAGACGTTAAGTGTCAAGTTGTCTGTTGGTTTGCTTGAGTGTGTGTTACGGATCCCTGGTCTCGGAGATCAGCCCAGGGGCCCCAAGCTCCCTCTGGCGCCTTTGATCCGGGGGCTGGCAATGGTCTACACCCAGGCCAGGGACTGGCGTGGCACATGTGCGGCTTCTGCCGCTGGCTGGTCTGCGCAGCATGGACATGGAGCTTGGGCCGGGGCAGAGCGTGGCCGGCAGGTCCCCTGCTGTGGGGTTTTGTGTGCAGAAGCATCAGCTGCCCTCCCTATTCCTCTTGTTCCCCCAGGGAGCTGAAGCCCAGGGCCAGGCAGCCACCAGTGCAGCACAGCGCAGCTCACTCCCCTTTGCCTCGAAGGTGCTGCCCAGTGCAGGTGTCAGGTGTGCGCCTGGAGCTCACAGGGGCCAGTCTCCTCCCCCAGGGCCAGGGACCAGCTGCTGTTGGCCCCTTCCTTGACCCACCTTTGTGTGGCTTGCCTGCTGCTAGCGTGATGGCTTGGGGGCCCGGCTCTGAGGCCGCGGCCTCATGGCCCAGCTGGGGTTTCTTTGAGGCAGACCGGCTGGCGGTGAGCTCTGGGCCCTTCAGCCAGGTGTGTCTGACCAGCGCAGTCAGGCATGAAGTACCGAGGCTGCCCTGCGCTTGCAGAGGCATGGCTCCTTGCAGAGCATGGCACATGTCAGGGGCTCTGGGAACCTTAGCCCAGACCCCCAGGGAGCTCTCCCCTAGGGCCTGGTGTCATAGACTGTTTGGTAACTGTGGACTCCGGGACTGTGTCCCCACCTGCTGGAGTTGTGGGAAGGGCTGAGAGAGAGTGAGGCTCAGAGCCCACCAGGGTCTGCTCTGTGCCGGCCATGTTGCTCCAGGGCCCATCCTAAAACAGGCTGTGGGCACCGCAGGGGCACTGTGCCCGGTGTCTCTCCCAGGCACACTTGCCCTTCCTGCCCATTAGGGGACGGGGAGGCTGCCCTGGAGAGATAGGACCACCTGGGAACACGGACTTCTGTTCCAGGACTGCGCCCTCCCCCACTGGCTAGCTCTGTCTGGGAGACTCCTGGCATCCAGGCAGTCCTCCAGGCTGCCCTGGGCGCTTGGGTGGCCTTGGGTACCCCGACATGGCCCCGTGAGGCCTGTAGTGAGGCCCCGTCCTTCACCCACCCCAGCCCATGCCAGCTCGCTCTCCGTTGTCCTGCGGCCCCGCTCTGACTCAGTTGGCCCTGGAGTGTTGCTGCGTCTCAGTGTGCTCTGGCTCCAGCAGGTTAGTGGCGGGAGGTGGCAGCTCTTCTCCTGCCAATTGCCCTCTGCGTTATCTCGGGGTGATTCAGGGGTGGGGCAGCCTGCAGAGAATGCACTCCGGTGGCCACTTTCCTAGAACGCAGCAGAGGGTCTGCCTGCCCAAGCTGTGTGAGGACAGGGGCCCTCACACGGATGTCCTGGAATTCTGAGCTGTGGTCTCCCACTGCCTCTGGGAGCTCACCAAGGTGGTGCTTGAGGAATGGTGACAGTTGTCCTGAGGTGGCCTCCATCTGTAGCGGGCAGTGTCTTCCAGGATGGCTGCAAACACCACCCTCCCTGAGATCACCTTGCAGACAGGGTGTCGGGAAAGCATGAGCTGCAGGGGTGTGGTGGGAGCGTTCTGAAGCCTGCTCTTGTGGGACCCCTGTCGGGCTCTGAGCCCCTGGTGCTGCAGGTGAGCTCGGTTTCATTGTGCGTCTGTCTTTGCTACAGCCCCCGGGGATGTGGAGCAAACCTGGAGGGTTGTGTGCAGTGGGAGGTGTGGGGGCCAGGTGGTGCCCACCAGAGTGCTGGTTGACGAGGGAGCGGTGGCCAACACAACCGAAAGCACCTCCTCCAGGGAGAAGAGGCCTAGTCTGGGGCACCTCTGGGCAGGGCGTGTGGCAGATTGCCCCGTCGCTAGCCCCTGTCACTAGCCCCTGCCCCTAAGGGGCCCTGGACTATCAGGATGAGGGGGCTTAGGTTCTGTGTATGTGAAGGGCTAGGCTGGATGGCTCCAAGTCACCCAGGACAGGGCTCTTGCTGAAATCAGAGGGCAATGTATGTATTTTTGAGACAGAGTCTTGCTCTGTCACCAAGGCTGGAATGCAGGGGCACCATCTCACTGCAACCTCTGCCTCCCGGGCTCAAGTGATCCTCCCACCTTAGCTTTCCAAGTAGCTGGGACTACAGGTGTGCGCCACCACACCTGGCTAATTTTTGTATTTCATTCCTGGGCTTAGGTGATCTGCTTAACTTGGCCTTCCAAAGTGCTGGGATTCCAGGCGTGAGCCACTGCACTCAGCCCAATACGTTTGTGTGTGTGGTTTTTTTTTTTTTTTGACGGAGTCTTAGTCTTGCTCTCTTCCCTAGGCTGGAGTGTGCAGTGGCACGATCTCAGCTCACTGCAACCTCCACCTCCTGGGTTCAAGAGATTCTCCCACCTCAGCCTCCTGAGTAGCTGGAATTACAGGCTCACGCCACCACATCCGGCTAATTTTTGTGTTTTTAGTAGAGACGGGGTTTCACCATGTTGGCCAAGCTCGTCTTGAACTCCTGACCTCAGGTAATCCTCCAGCCTCAGCCTCCCAAAGTGCTGGGATTACAGGCGTGAGCCCCTGTGCCTGGCTTCCAATACAGTTTTAATGAGGCGAAGGAAATAGGCCTGTCGTCAGGTCGGGGCGTCTTCTGTGCTGTGCGGTGCTGCGGCCCACACGGTTGTGTGTGGCCCATGCAAAGACCTGTCAGGAGCAGCATGACGTCTGCAGTGAGCAGCCAGGCTCTGCTGAGGCCATGGGTCATCAGTTCTATTTCAGAGGTAAACTTGGATTCCGAGGGAAGGCTGGCAGAGGACCAGGTGTCAGGGGGCTCAGCACTGGGCCACACACTTACAGGGTAACTAGCAGCAGAGGGACCCCAGAGACACACCTGGGCAGGCATACCCCTTCTAGTCTGACCCCTCCATAGAGGGCACTTTGTGGGGATCCCCTGAGCCCCCAGCAGGGAGAACTCCCGTGACAGCCATGCCCATTGATGCTGGCTCTCCTTTCAATATGGGAGCCGCCTCTGTGGCCAGAGGCTGGGGCTGCATGGGTGGGGTGGGGGGTGGAGGACAGAAAAACCCTCCCTCCTGTTCTAGCACCTCTGAAAGATGCATGGGTGCTCGAGTTACGTTCTTCCTGGGGACCCCTTCTGGGGGCCTCAGGCTCTGAGAGCCCCAGACAGGTGCACTGGTGGGGGCGGGGCTGAGTCCTGGCCTCACGGCTGTGGGGTGGTGAGAATGAGGTAAGGCGGTGTGGGGATGCTGCTTGGATGGGCTGGCCTCCCAGGAAGTCCTCCGTGCCTGTCCCACCTCCTGCCTGCCCTGGCGGGTGCCACTGGACGGTTGCAGGTGTGGCTTGTTTCTGGGCCCTTTGAAAACATAAGTAGCAGATGCCCCAGGTACAGGAGGCCCGGAGCTGCTCCAACCTGGGCTTCCTGCCCACAGCCAGTCCCCCTCCCTGCTGGGAGCTCCCCAGAGGCGGACATAGTGCTGGGGGGCAGGGCCTGCCAGTGGGGCACCAGGACTTGAGGAGCCCTAAAGGCCTGGGAGGGGGTCCCAGTGGGTGGAGGGTGGGGTCAGTACCTTCAGACTTCCGAGGCTGTGCCCACATATCACCACTTTCACGACCTGGGTCTTGGTGTGCTCCGTAGCCTTGTGACCTTGGGCCATTGCCACCACCTGTGCCTCCGCCCTGTGTCTCCAGCCTCCTTGCCTCGTCTCATTGAAGGCGTCTTGGGAGGAGCCAGGCTGCCCCTGGGGTGGCTGTGGTTTTCTTGTTGAGAACACTCTGGGCTGGGCAGGGGCTGTGGCAGAGCCGGGCTTGCCCCTCCCAGGGTCTGTTTCCCTGTCCCAGGCTAGCTGTTCGCAGTGAGAGCCCTATGGGCTGGGCGGGCCGTCTGCCTGTGTGGCTGTTAGTGTGTGTGGGAAACCTGCCGCTGTGAAGCCTGATCCCCTCTCTGGGTAGACGGGCCAGAAACCCAGCCATGGGGGGTGCTGCTGGGCAGAGATCACGGTTCCCAGCCAGCAAGGCTGGAGGATGAGGGCAGGGAGGGGGCAGTTCCTGGCCTAGCTCCTGGGCAGGGGTGGGCCCTGGTGGGTGCCATGAGCTGCCCTCAGTGGGAAATCAGATGTTCTGTCCCGTGGGGCAGAAGGACGCTGTGAGATTCAGCCCCACAGCCCTGTTAGCAGGGCGGTGCCAGCCGGCTGGGATCTGGGCACATCCCTGACCTGCACCCCAGTGCTTCCCAGCTGGTTCCCACTGTGTGGGCCTGGGAGGACAAAGCAGCACTAGGGCTGTGTGGAGGCCTGGGATGGGCAGCTGGCCATCGGCTCCATCCACCCAGGCCTTCCTGGTGGCCTGCAGCTGCCCCTCCCACCGCATGCAGGGCTGGAGTGGCCTGGGAAGGGTGCTCTTACCTCCTCCCAAGTCAGGGGAGCCTGCCCCCAACCTGCCCTCTCCCAGGAGACGTCAGTCCCCTGCCAAAGAGCTCTCAGCATCTTCTTTGTTCCGTTGAGGAGGAGACCCCACCTGCCTCTTCCTCATGGTGGCCCCTGGGAGCATTTTCATGATGCTGGCCATGCATCCAGGACTGGGGCTGCCCTGCAGAGCTCTGGGCACCCCCACTGCTCTTGCCTTCTGCCAGGGCCCCTTCTTGGGCCCTGAAGAAGCCCACCCAGCTCCATTGTGCCTTCGTGTGGGAAGGAGGTGGGTAGGGCAAGCAGTACTGTTCCAGTCCTGCCAGGCCTGGGGAGCGGCCCTAGGCAGGCTATGGAGTGGTTTGTGTCTGTTGGGATGGCATGGGGCTGGCGGTCTGGCTGCAGCTCCCCTGTGGCACCGTCGGGCTCAGAGGTGCTGGGCCGTGGCTTCCCACGGGGTAGGGTACCTCTGGACTGCGGGGGTGTTCCGCGTCCCCTGCAGTGCAGCCTTTGGGCCCATGATGAGTCCTGTGCATGGGATGGAGTGGTGGCCTTGGCTGCCCTGAGGTCTGGTTAGGCTATTGTCCCCAGGTGGCCTGCTCGTGGGGCCTGCGGCTATGAAAGGTGAGGCGGGCTGTTTGCCCCGTGCTGCTGTGTGGGCCGCTGTGGCCCATGTGCACACACAGCATGGCACGCTTGCCTGTCCTTCCCATGGGTGCCAGTGTGAGCACACGTGCACACTGGTCAGATCTTGCCCGCCGCTTGGGGCTTGCCTCTGTGCACCCCGAGCCTCTGTTTCTGCAGCTGTGACGTGGGGTGCTCAGGACTGGGGTAATGAGGCATGTGAGGCTTAGTCATTCTTAACCTTTGCGCTTTCAAGACACATAAGCTCGTCTTACCGAAAGATGAGCTCCCAACCCCGGGTCCCGCCCACTGCACCATGGTCTGGGGCCCTGAAGGCCAGGGCTGGTGCTGGCCCCAGTGGTTCTCACCCATCCTTCCCCGTGCTCTCCCTGAAGGCTGGAGCCCCAGGGCATTGGCCAGGAGTCTAGTTAGGGGGAATGGAGCTGGTCGGGGACTTGTCTGCAGCCTGCCTCCTCAGCTCCTACCCTAACCCAAATGCAGGGCCACTGCCTGCCTGGCCCTGTGCCCCACTGCCCCCGGTCAGCTGTCGCCCCACTGCCCCCGTCAGCCGTCAGCACACTCGCTGCTACCCCTCCCCTCCTCTCCTTCAGAGGATCGGTGAGTCACCTTCCTGGGGAGGCTGGCATAGTGCTCGCTGCACCCTGGCCTGGCCTTAGACCCCATAGGGTCCGTTGCTCACTGTGCACTGGGGAGGCATCGCCGGGAGGCAGGCATTGCCGCTGGGGCTGCACCCCGTGCTTGGGGATGGAGGATCCAGAAGAGAGGGGATGGGCTTCCCTCAAAGGCAATGGGCTGCCGGCCGGGCTGGTGCCACCCCAGTCAAGGCCAGGGGAGCCTCTGTCCCTTGCCCCTGTGGCCCCCGTTGGGTCGGCTGAGGGCAGCAGCCCCTTGCTGCCTTCTCAGGGTCCCCAGTTGCATGTTTGTGTGTCCCAGAGGGAGCACAAGCTGTTGAGCCGGTGTCCCTGAGACTTGGATTGTGGCTCCCACGCACCATCTCCAGCCTTGGTGGGCCTGACCCCGATGCTGTGGCTGCCAAGACCAGCCCTGGAGGAGGCCCTCAGGGCACACCTGGTGCCTGGCACCCACAACCTCCCCTCTGCGGCCTGCCCACTGTCCCACAGCCATAGGAAAGGCCAGGAGTGGCCCAGAGGAGAGCAGCATGTGGCCGGGGAGTCCTGACAGCCTGCAGTTTCTGAGTTGGACACGTGGTTTCTCTCAGGGGCTGCTGCTTTCTGTAGAGGGTGTTGCCAGGACTCTCTCCAAAGAGTCTTTCTTGGGCTGTGCTCAGAGGAAGCAGAAGAGGATTCCTGAGAGAAGGCCGTGCCACATGGCGGAGCTGGGTCCTCGTGCCGCCCGGCAGCCACTTGGCCCCAAATCTGTTCCACTGACCTTGGGATCCAACCAGGCCCAGCCATGTGAAGGTCAAGGGTGGGCTGGGAGGGAAGGGCCTGGGGCTTCCTGGGTTAGGCTGAGGCCGTTTCCAGTCTGGGCTGCCCAGTGGAATCACCGGGGTCCCCCCAAACAGGAGCCTGACTCTGCACTAGGCATCCTGGCTCTGGAGCTGCCTGCTGGCCCACAGCACCAGCCCCTCTTGCAGCACCAGGGCCATGGCGTTCATGCAGAAGGGCTGGGTGCCCTGTGGACCAGGGGACCTGAGGCTCTGCTGAGTGGCCGCCTCCAGGTCCAGTACCCTGAGACATGGTGGCCAGGGCCTCGGGACTTGACCGTGCCTCGCTCAGAGCCTGGAGCTGCTGTCCTGGCCCGGAGCAGGTCTGTCCTCTGGGGGCTGCTCTTCCGCCCTCGAGTGTCTGGGTGCCCCCAGTAACTATGTGTGCAGGTGGGGCAGGGAGCACAGGTGGGCCTGGAGATTTGGGGAGGGAGCTCAGGTGCGGGGCAGGCGGGAGCTGGGGATCAAAGCAGAGACAAGGTGAAGAGGTGTTCTCAATCCGGTCAGAGCTCCCAGCCTTGGGAAGGGCCTGTCCCAGGTGCCTCTTATGGTGAGACGGGGAGCAGGTTGAGCTGCAGGCCTGGGGTTCTGGGCACACAGGCTCTCTCCAGGCTGGCCGGGGCTGCTGGCCGGTGGGGAGAGCTTGGGGAACATCGTTCGCAAAGCACGTGCCCTAGACCCTAGTCCCCTTCTTTGTGAAGTGGGGACGGAGGCTGGGTGCACGCCTGGCGGCACACACCTGGCCGGGCCCAAGCCCAGCTGTCTTTCGCTGCAGCCTGCATACCCTGAGCCTACGCCACCTGCTTGGAGCGTGGCCTGGGGTACAGGCCCAGCTTGGTCCCGTTTCCTCCTGCTCCCCTGCACCCCTGCCCAAGGCCTGCGTTCACCATTTTTGGGTGAATGCTGCACTGTCCCCTCCAGCCGTGAAAGGCAGGGAGGCCCCCTTTCTTCCCCTGCACCTGAGGCTGGGTAGAGCTGTGGGGAAGAGGGGAGGAAGCCCCACCCTCCATAATCTATAACGACTGTCACAGAGCAAACTATTCTCATTTCATACAGGCGGGTCAGGTGCCGGCGTGCGATCGATGGCTCGCGCACAATAATTACAGGAACTAGCAGCTTGTGTTGCTTGAGTGACTTTAAGAAGAGTAGGGTCTCAATCTTCCCTTTAATAGGGCTCTGACAGTCCGCGGCGGCGGCTTCGGTGGTGCTGCATCTCTGGCTGACAGTGTTGTCATTAAACACCAGGTAGTGTGGAACAACAGAGAGCACGGATCCCACACGGGGGGACAGGGCGGCTGACAGTGGTCATTTGTCATCACTGAGCTGCCCAAACTCAGACTGCACTGCGAACGGCTGCTTAGGGTGACTTATGGCCCTGTCGGGCTGCTGTTGTGATTTGATAATCCGTAAATGTTTGTCAAAGATGAATCCCCAGATCCCACGGGGCTGCAGCCCAGGGACGCGAGGCCAGGGCGTGAAAGCTTGAGGGGCCATCCTCTCATGTGGCCGGCCACGTGCTGCACCCACCTGGGGAGGTGCTGGGGCCCAGCCTCCAAGACAGTCCCGGCAGGGCTCCCAGGAGGGGCCGGATGCGCCTGCTCCTCCTCTCTCAAGACTGGAGTCCTCTGCCGTCTCTGTTGTGGGGTGAGCATGTGCATGAGAGCGAGTGTGTGTGTGTGTGTGTGTGTGATTGCAAAGTTTCCTTTCGTGCTGACGAGGCTTTGAGGCAAGTTTTTCTGCCAACGTGGGATTCTGGCAGGGAGGGCCTAATGGCGGCAGGGAGCAGGTCTCTGCGCTCCACCCTGCTGAGCAGCCTCAGGGCGTGGGGCCAGAGGATTTGAGGTTGCCCAGGAGGACCCCAGCAGCCCCGTGGCCCTGCTCCTGGCCACCACCACACACAGGAGCTCCTGCCCTCCGTCTGCAGCGTTTGAGGTCCTGGGAGCCATCATGCACAAGAAAAGTGAAGTGATTTATTAGACTCATAAAAATTCATACTTTGTGGTTCCAGTCATCCCACATCTGAGGCTTGTTAGAGCGCGGTCCTGGCAGCTCCCACCGCACCAGCGTGGGGGTGGGGCACTCACCAGCCGCCCCCTGCCTCGGCTGCCATTGCGGCTCATTTAGAGAAATGGACGGGCCTGAAGCACACGCAAGCACGCAAGGGGAGGGCCGGCAGCGGTGGAGGGCCCAGCCGTGTCACCAGCACACTCCCCGAACCTGCAGGGCCTGGGCTGGAACCAGCAGGGCTGGCTAGATGCCAGGGTGCTGAGTGTGGGCAACCCCTGGGGCTGGCTCCAGATGGGCAGTGAACCTGTGACAACACAGCTAGGGGTCTGCCCACATAGACGGTGGTCTGGGTGCGCAGGTGGAACGGCCAGTGTTTCCAGCCGTCTTGAGTGACGCAGGTGGAGCGCCTGTGCAGGGGCCGGTGTTTCCAGCCGTCTTGAGTGACAGGTGGAGCGCCTGTGCAGGCGGAGGGGGCCGGTGTTTCCAGCCATCTTGAGTGACACAGGTGGAGCGCCTGTGCAGGGGCCGGTGTTTCCAGCTGTCTTGAGTGACACAGGTGGAGTGCCTGTGCAGGGGCCGGTGTTTCCAGCTGTCTTGAGTGACAGGTGGAGCGCCTGTGCAGGGGCCAGTGTTTCAGCTGTCTTGAGTGACAGGTGAAGCGCCTGTGCAGGGGCCGGTGTTTCAGCTGTCTTGAGTGACAGGTGGAGCGCCTGTGCAGGGGCCGGTGTTTCCAGCCGTCTTGAGTGACACAGGTGGAGTGCCTGTGCAGGGGCCGGTGTTTCAGCTGTCTTGAGTGACAGGTGGAGCGCCTGTGCAGGGGCTGGTGTTTCCAGCTGTCTTGAGTGACACAGGTGGAGTGCCTGTGCAGGGGCCGGTGTTTCAGCTGTCTTGAGTGACAGGTGGAGCACCTGTGCAGGGGCCGGTGTTTCCAGCTGTCTTGAGTGACAGGTGGAGCGCCGGTGCAGGTGGAGGGGGCTGGTGTTTCCAGGCTCCATCCCTTCCAAAGGCACCCTCAAAAGCTCCTTGGCCCAGCACCTGCCTGACCCAGCTGTGACATCTGTGGGCATCATGGGCTGGTGTCTTCCTCTAGGCCTTGGCCACATTCCCACTGCCCTCAGCTGATGTGGCTGGCATTGTGGGTTCTGTGTGGTGGCCAGGAGGGGCAGAGGTGCCTCCCTTCTCGTGATGGGGATGTTCTGCCTGACCTGGCCAGAATCAGGCAGGAGCCCTACCTGGATCTTTCCCTCCAAACAGTGGAGGAGCCTGGGAGGCCCGTTTGTGGGGAGAGGCTGAGCCTCCCATGGTGCCCACTTTGATTCCACTTTTCCGCACAACTGCAGGGTCCCCACAGCCTACCAGTGCTGTCTGCGGGAAGCTGATGTCACGCATGACCAGCTGGGTTGTGTGCTCATCAGCACTAATCGCTGCAGCCCCTCGCTGCGCCCCAGGGGCCCTGCCGATGACCCGTCTGGCTGGCGCGATGGAGGGCTGAGGCGTTGCAGGCCGGGGAGTGTGTGTGCGCCACAGGCTGGCTCCATCCTGCCCTTCTCGGTGTCTAGGTGAGAAAAGCAGCTGGGAACTGCCCATCTGTGGTCAGGGAAGAGAAGAGCAGAGAGGCTGGGCTTCTGGATCGGGGAGCGGGGCAGGAGCCCCATGGCAGGCCTGGGCCCCAGGGACTGACCCTCATGTTTCTCAGAACCCAGCAGTAAGGACTGGTGAGTCCAGACAGTGGGTGCAGGGCATGGCAGGCTCCCTGAGCTCCCAGCGTTCACTGAGGGGTGTGTCTACAGGATGGTGGGGGCACTGGCCAGGCACAGGCCTCGTCCTGCGGGAGCAGACACCCAGGACCACAGCAGTTGCGGCGGCTGGGCCTAGCTGCACATGGGCCAGACAGGGAGGGGACTGAGAAGGGCAGAGAGAAGAAACAGACAAAAAACCAAGGAGGCTTTCCTGTCCTGCCTCGGAGAGTGGCCTTGGAGAGTGGCCTTGCAGCCCCTAACTTCACCAGGTGTCAGTAGAAATGAGGCTGTTGGTCCTGCAGATGGGTGCCCACAGGTGCACGTCCAGGCAGTGAGCCCAGCTCCTGGGTTGGGCCGCATTTGAGCTGCACAGCCTGGCTCAGCACAAAACTCGAGGGCCTGAGGGGGGGAGCGAGAGCCGGGTACAGGTTTGTGGGGTGAGCAACCCGGCCCTGTCCTGGCTGCTAGCGGTGAGAACCACAGGATCGGGAATGACCAGGCCCGTGTGCTCACGCCTGTGTGCATGCCCACCGCCCACCATGTGCATGTTAGTCTCTGCGCGTGTGCTCCTGAGTGCACTTGTGTGTCCCGGCAGGATCATGCTTGCTGTGTGGTGACACCAAGTGGATGCTGGCAGGCAGGCCTTGGGTGGGCCAGTGGCTCCAGGCCAGCTCCACTGTAGATGATGCAGACACTGGGGAGACAAGGGCCCGAGCCAGGGTGGGGCCTGCAGTGGCAACCCAGGTGGGAGTGATGGGGACCCATGGCCTGAGGCTCCTGGGAGAGCAGGCAGTCTCCTGTGGACCTCATGGTGGCACTTGAGGGCCAGAGACCTCCTGTTTGACCTCACTGCCCCCTGCACATGGTGGACCTCAGGGAAGCCGCTCCTGATGGCCCCTGGGGTCTGCCCACCCTTCCTTGGAGGCCAGAACCCATGTCACCCCCAGTGTAGCGTTGGCCTCGCCACCTTCAGGACCTAGCGCGTGGAAGGGTGGGGGGTGAGCACCAGGCTACCAAGGTGGTGACCGTGCGGCCCCAGGGGACAACTCAGACTGGGCCAAACTTCAGAAAGGGCCTGGTGGAGGGACCCTTGGTGGTCAGGCCCTGGCGAGTTTCGCTGATTTCAGCTGCTCCACAGCCTTTCACCTTGGCTGGGCCACCCTGTCCACCCCCACCAGCCTCAGCAAAGGCTATGAGGAGCTGCCAGGCCCAGGTGCCTTCCAGCAGGTGCCCCGGACTAGGCCTGGGCTGTTCAGGGAAGGGCCTCTGTGCTCGCGATGGGCAGAGCCTCCTGCCCTAGGAATAGTGAGAACTGTTACCTGAGCTGCCTTCAACGGGAGACAGTTCTGCGAACGCTACCTCTGATTGGCTGCAGTAGCAGGCGCTGTGCCCCCACCAGGCCTGGGCGTCTGCGCACCACTCAGACATACGTCACGGTCTGAAATGCAAGAGCCCGGGGCTCTCGGGAACATGGGCCACATGCTCTGTTGGAGTTTTCATGACTGTTTCTCCAAGAGCGCGATCAGCCGCTGTCAGGGACGCTGCCTGACGGGACTCCGTGAGCCTCCAGCGTGGGGCCTGGTGCTGGGTGTTCAGCAGCCTTGGTGGGGGCGGGATCACCTGCCAGCTGCAGCAGAGGAGATGGGGCCTCTGGGCTCACCTGCCTGTCGGCTGGTCTGGAACTTGCCTGCCCCATTCCCTGGGGCGCCCCCTACTCCCTTGCCTTTGCCCCTCAGCAGTCTCCTAGCCAAGTTGGGAGGGGTGGGGGTGTGAGGGGTCTTTGAGCTGGACCTGCAGGGGTGGAAGGTGGGGCCTGCGCTTGGCAGGTGCTTCCTGAGGGCAGCATGGTACCAGAGGCTGTGGAGCCAGCTGAGGCCGCGGGTGTGAGCATGGTGCCAGCCAGGCAGGAGCACAGGGTAGGCCTGGCCCTGACTCCCAGTGCCCCCAGCTCTCCTCCCACGCTCCCCGCCCCGACTTCCTCACAGTGCCTGGGCACCCCCCGCCCAGGCTGTCCCAGCCTCTTGCAGCCCCTACTCCTCTAGTCCTGTGCCTGTGCCCTGCTCTCTCCTCTCGCAGGAACCCCGGGCTCTGCTCCTTCCAGGCAGGCTCGGCTCTCCTGGAGGGGCACTTCCCGGTGTTCCGCCCGCCACATGGACGTCCCCGCGCCACTGAGCACTCTCTGTTGTAATCACAGCTCTAATTAGGCGATTAATCGTGGGAACTCTGCTCTCTGGGAGACGTTGCCTCGTCCCTGGCGCCCTCTTGCGGCTGTGGGGCTGAAGGCGCAACCCCGAGCTCTGGGTTGGTCAGGCAGTGCGGGAGGGAGAGAGGAAGAGGCCCGGCCAGTGAGTGGGGCGGGGAGTGTGACTGGAGCTGTGTCGGGGGGACCTCATGAACTCAGGTTTCTGGGAACGGCACAGGACCTCCTGCCCTCTCTTTAGGCTGTGTCCTGCTTGCCTGCGGGACACTCACGGCCCTACTGGAAGGTGCCATCCCTAGTCTGTGCTGTTGCCAGGCCCCTCCTGCCTCGTGCTCAGGGCACCGGGGCCAGAGACCTGGGCTGGCACAGAGTTGGCACCACCTCAAAAACTACAACAGGACTGGAAAGACACAGAACTAGGTCACAGACACCAGGAGAAGTGGGTTTGCAGCATTTAAGCTGCCATTAGTCAGAGAAGGGCATAGGCAGTGTGGAGATGGTGAGGTGCCAGGGCAACTGTTGATAAAAAGCAGATCAGGTAATGTACAGAGAAGGTGGAATTGTCAGGAATTAGGGATGGGGGGCCTGACTGGCTGGAATGTCCACGGCCCACAGCCATCCATCACCCTGGGCAGCGCTATAGCAGCCCCGGGGGCTACACCTGGACTGGCCCCTTCCTTGCTCGCTCTCCTTGCATGCAGGGTCTGGGCTGCCCCAGGCCTGTTCTGTGGGCCTGGCCCATTCTGGCTGCTCACTGCTGCCACTTCTGTCAGGAATGTGGCGTGGTGCGAGGTGTCTGTTGGGCAAGTCAACATCATCCCTTCATGGGCCCAACACCGTCCTGTCTGCTGCTGTGGGGGTGGCTATGGCCGATTCCAGCAAAATTCCATGCCAGTCTTTGGCCTCCTCCTCAACTGTCCCCACTCCCCAGCTGGGATGAAGCCTGCGGAGGCTTGGGGAAGGGGCTTCTAGAACCAGGGTACTGTCTTGGGCCGGCAGCCCGGCAGTGACAGTTTTGCTGTCTTTGCGCTGGGCCCGTCTGCACCAGGGCCCGCTCTTGTGCCTGCTGTTTCTGGAGGCCTTGGTGCTTCCATCTCTGTAGCCCACTGTGCATGAGGCCCAGGGGCTGGTGGATACTGGCCTGGGGCCAGTCAGAGTCTTTCTGGGTCTCCACCTCAGTTAATGGGCGAGGCCCTCCCTGATGGAGTTGATCCTGCTCCCATCGGCAGGCTGGGAGCTGGACAGACAGCTGGACAGCTCCCTGGGACACTCACTTTGGCCCTGGTGGGCTGGACAGTGGAGTGGTGGAGCCGCCTTCTCTCCTGCTTGGCAGCCTCAGACAGTTCTTTGCACAGAGTAGTAATTCTAGTTTCATCTTTTTATTCATTAACCAGTTGTGAAATTGGCAACTCATTTTCTTCCTAGTTGTTTCCCTTTGAAGTTCCATAAAAATCTGAACTCTCCCTCAACTCCTGCTCTGTGTAAAACAGAGAAAGGCTGCAACCTCCATCTGATCAGATCAGCCATCTGTGTTGGAATTGTCCGAGGAGAGTGAGCTGGGTGGGCAGGGCCAGGCTCTGCAGGAGCAGCTCATGCCGGGGGTGGGACCAGACTCCTGGACCCCTGATGGCCGGGCCCAGCCTCAGCTGCTGCCCTCCTGACGGTGCATCGTTGGGCATGTGGTGCTTGGTACACAGGAGGGCTCTTGGGGTGCCTGAGGGCTGCCCCACCTGGCCCCTGGCCCGAGGTGGTGCTGTGTGCAAGAGCTCAAACCCTGCTGATGGATGGGCTCATATCCCATTCACATATGATGCCAGCAGTTTTTTTGTAGTTTGTCTTCCATTGCGGTAGTAAAGTTTTTAATTAGGAAAGCTAATGAGATCGATTAGTCATTAGAAGTGACCTCTTGATGGCGGGCGGAGAGGGCTGTGTGTGCGGGGCTGATAACGCAGGCCGGGGCATTGCCGGCAATAAAGGCGCAAGGGGCTCGACGTGCACCGAGTGTGCCACGGGAATGCGTCACGTGGAGAAAAAAATTACAGCCCTGGGAGTCTGTAATGAAGGGAATTAAACCAACATCCTATCTAAATAACATGATTATCTACACAAACCCCAGCCAGCCAGGAGGGATGGGCGCCTGGGCCTGTGTCCTCAGGGAGGAGGGAAGAGGCCTGTTTCTACCTGGGTCCTGCTTGGCCACAGAGCAGCGTCCTACAGCCTCCCAAGCCTTGCCACCTGCCCACGCCGTCGCCGCACACCCTGGGGAACCGGGCCGGGGAGGGACGCTTCCTTCCCGCAGCCCTGACTTTCTGGGTCTGTGTGCCCTTGCTCCTGCCAGCCGCTGGGGGCCCAGCTCAGAATTCATCTGCCACTACCCCTCTGTCCGGCTGTGCCCTGCCCGTCCTGGGTTGTCATGAGCTTGTCCGAGCTGCCCATCTGGGAATGACAGGGACTGCCCGTGGTCTGCAGGGCCAGGCTGTGGGGGACACGACCCTGCTGTGGGGGTGGGTTGCAGGCTAGAGCTCAGCTTGGCCCCACACTGGCTGCCACCTTCCCACTGTGAGCCCCTCGAAGTGCCCCCACTCTGCTAGCGACTGTGGGAGAGGGGTCTGTCTAGGTGACACGTGCAGAACATACCTGCCCAGCCTGAGGAGGTTGTGACAAGAGGTTGGGGCCGCGTTATGACCGTGTGGTTTTCAGGAGGGGACGTAACACGCAGTAAGGCAGAGAAGCCTGACCTGACTGCTGCCAGCACCGCGCGGGAGCGTGATCACGGTGCCGCCGCCTGCCAGGCCCTGCCTGCCCCAAGCTGCCCCTCCTGGGCAGAAGTGTTCCAGAGTGCAGAGTCTGGTCCTGTGTGCAGTGGGGCATGGGACTTCCTAGAGGACTTGGCATGTGCTGGACCTGGGAGGGAGGGCAAGCTGTGGTGCCCAAGGTTAGAGGTGATTTTAGCCAAAGGGATGCTGTGCACTTGGCGATGGGGATGGAACTGGGCCAGATCTGGGGGCTCCTGCGCTCAGAATTTGGGGAAAGAGGTTGATGAGGGGAACACAAACCCCCAGGGCCCGAGTGTGGCCCAGTGTCCCTCCTGCCTTGCTTGGCCCCACCTGGCCTCTGAGCAGGACTGCACCCTAGTTTTGTCGCACTGTGGCTCCAAGGGGGCCAGCATTGCCCCAGGCTCTACGTCCCAGAGCAGCAGGCATTGGGCGGCCTGGGGGGCTTGTGGGAAGCCGTGGTGGGAAGCAGGCTGCAGGCTGGCAAGTGGGTCACCTGGGCACTCTGGGGTTGGGGGTGGGCAGGTGGCAACCCCGAGCCCTGGCCCCACAGCTGGTGGTGCTCCAGTGGGTGCCCTGACTGCCCAGGTGCCGAGGCTGGCCCCCAGCTTGGCCCAGGTGGGGCAGGAGCAGCTGGGCAGCCCATTGCTCTCCTCAGGCAGAAGCAGGGAGCCTGCAGCAGGGCTGGAAGGTGGGGAGGTCACCTCGGGGTAATTGATAACTTAAGGACTTCTTATGTTCTCCAGCGCTTAGTTGAAACAAGCTATTATTGATTTTTTTGCTGGTCTCTCCTTGCTTGTAAGACCTTGAAAATTCAATTGGCAGACTCTCTGATGTGGACTCGGGGGGGCTCTTGGGAAGGCTTTGATGCTGTGTTGGGGCCAAGTGTTCCTGAGTTGCTCCCGTGCAGGCTGACAGGTGCCTTGGTAGAGGCTGCAGCTTGGATGGTGCTGGGGAAACGCCAGAGGGAGGGGCTCTTTGCCGACATCTGGACAGGGCAGTGCGGGCAGGAGAGTGAGCCAGCCTGTGGAGAGATGGGCCAGAAGCGAGGCCTCCAGGAGGGACCCTGGCTGCTCAAGGTCCATTGTGTTTAGGGCTCTGGAAAAGAATTGGGGAAATGGTAACAGTTACTGGTCCTTTCCAAGGAGCAGGGTGCCTCGAAGGCTATTTGGCTGTGGGGGCCAAGAGGGTGTGTTCTGGGGCTTGGGGGCAGTCAGGGGTCCGGGGCACAGGGGAAGCTGGGCACTGACTGGAAGGAGGTGAGGTCCCCTGGGCTGGGCTGGGCGGGGGCCTCCTGTGGGTGACCCTGAGTGGGGTGGAGGGGGGCAGGAGCCTCCTGTGGGCAACACTGAGTGGGGTGGATGGGGGTGGGGGCCTCCTGTGGGCGACCCTCAGTGGGGTGGAGGGGGCGGGGGCCTCCTGTGGGCGACCCTGAGTGGGGTGGAGGGGGGCGGGAGCCTCCTGTGAGCAACGCTGAGTGGGGTGGAGGGGGGCGGGGGCCTCTTGCAGCAGCCCCTGAGCCTTGGGCTTCGAGGGGAGCTGTTGGGAGGGCGGGCCTGCACCCACTGTTGGGTTAGCTTTAATGATCGGGGCAGCCAGAGCTGTACACGGCAACCTGGGCAGCCAGAGCTGTACATGATGCAAGTTAGGCGATTAGATGCAACGCTCAAAGCTGTGGGTAAATTGCCAGCTATCAAGTGGAAGGGAATTCGGACAATAGATTCCTGTAAATTGCATGAAATGTTCAGCAGGAAAAAAGCTGTTGTGTCTATCACCCTGCGAAATGTTATGAAAACAGTGATTAAGGCCGGGTGCGGTGGCTCAAGCCTGTAATCCCAGCACTTTGGGAGGCCGAGGCGGGCGGATCACGAGGTCAGGAGATCGAGACCATCCTGGCTAACACGGTGAAACCCCGTCTCTACTAAAAAATACAAAAAGAAATTAGCCGGGCGTGGTGGCGGGCGCCTGTAGTCCCAGCTACTCCGGAGGCTGAGGCAGGAGAATGGCGTGAACCCGGGAGGCGGAGCTTGCAGTGAGCTGAGATCACGCGACTGCACTCCAGTCTGGGCGACAGAGCGAGACTCCGTCTCAAAAAAAAAAAAAAAAAAAAAAAAAAAAGAAAACGTCTGGGCACGGAGGTGAGGAGGTGCCGCTTGAGGAGGTAAGTGCTCCAGCACCCCTCCCGTGTGCAGGGCACAGGCCAGGAGCCTCTCAACCCCCACCTCTGGCCTGGGTGAGGTGGCCCATCTGCCTGCCTCACTGCCCTGCTGCGAGTCAGTCAGCCACCTCTAGTCCGCCTGGTGCGGATACTGTCTAGGGGACTCCAAGGCATCCCCAGCTGCCAGGCCCCTGGCTTCTCCTGGTTTTCCTGTGGGCCTTCCATTGCTTCTCCAGATGGCTAGAGGGTATGAGGGGCTGGTGCCCACCTCTCCTAGAGGCTGCACTGGCTAGCTCCTGAAGCGTCGGCTGCCAGGCACCCTGGGGATATGTGTGCCACATGGGCTGAGAGTTTTATCCACGGGGTGATGGAGAGTCTTCAAGCTCTGGCGGAGGCGGTGGGCAGAGCTGGCGCTGTGGGCAGCCTCTCTGACCCTGCCCTTGCCGGCCTTCCCTGACCCACGTCTGTGCCCTGGGCTTTCTCCGCAGCATCCAGCCTGCGTGCCGTGCAGACGCCACCCACCAGCAAGGTGATCAAGACCCGCTACCGCATTGTCAAGAAGACGCCGGCCTCGCCTCTCAGCGCCCCGCCCTTCCCCCTGTCTCTGCCCTCCTGGCGGGCCCGGCGGCTCTCACTGTCCAGGTAGGAAGGCTTCCTCTGGGCTCCTGCAGGCATGGGGACTGGGCTGTCGGGCCCTGCCCTGAGGGCTGCAGGGTAGAACCCGAGGGCGGGGGGAGCTGAGCGCATCCCAGAACTGCTTGGCATTTGGCTCGTTGGCTGGGACCAGCCTGATTTTTCTGTGTCTTTAGCAATTTCTGCACCAAATAGGAGGCCAGCCTGTGAATACCACATACACATGAAGACGGACGGACACACACGCACACATGCCCTGCTGTTCTCAGCAAGCCTGTTAGCTGGTGAGGGCTCTGTGCCATGGAAGCTTCCGCTGCCCGGACAGTCAGGGCCCACGCCATGTGCTGTCTGAGCATCTCTCAGGGAGTAGCTTCCGGTGGGAGAGGCTGGGCCTTCAGCGGCCTGTCTGGAAGCTGTCAATGTATGATTGTCAAGGTGGTGATGTGAGCTCCTCCTTGCCCTGCTGCTGGCTGCCTGCCTGTGGTCTGGCCCCCACTCGCACTCTGACCTTGATGCAGGCTGGGAGGGCGGCTCCGTCAGCGGGGAACGGCTTTTGCCTTCCTGGGGCCCCCACCCCAGGAGGCTTTGCCACCTGCTCAGTGGAGGTTGCTCAGTCTCTGGGCCTCAGGAGGCCTGGCCCTAGGGGGTTGGCCCCTTCCTTTGCTGTGGTGGTGGTGCCCTATCTCCAGGATCTGGAGAGGGTGATAGCCCTGGCGGGAAGCAGACAGTGGCAGACCCCTCCGTCTGTCTTCTGACCTCCCTGCGGGAGCCTGCTCCTGGGGGAGTGGCATGGGCCAGAGATGGTGGGCAGGGCCTCGGGGCGAGCAGCCATAGTCCAGGGAACGGCCACCCGCCATACCGTAGCTGTCTGGCGGTTCCCTACTGCCAGCCAGAGGTTTCCAGGCCTGAGGCTAACTCCAGGGGATCCACCCACCAGTATGGGCAGCCCTATCCAGCTCTGGGGCCCTGTGGCAGGTCAGCCAGCTGGCGAGCCCACCAGGCGGTGTCCTGCTGCCTCCCGTATCACCCGGCCACACTCAGCTTGGCCCTGCTGCTGACTTTTCTGGAGGCAATAGCTGGAGTATATTTTAAATTAATTTTACTGCACTTTTTGTAATATTTTTGTTTTAAATAGATTTATAAGCATCTCGGGGGCTATTTCTACAAATTTATGAAGATAATTTTTATTCTCTCGATAAGGTTAAATTTACACCTGCTATTTCCATATTAATTCACATTGCTAAGTGGATCTAATTTTCTTCCGTTCTTCTATCTGGTGAGCATGGCCTTTCCTAATGCAATTTCCCCCACACTAAATCACTGTGATCGGGAGTCATGATCGAGCTAAATTAACTTAAATTAATTTACTTAATAAGAGCCCCAGATCATCGGGAATGAGGTTCAGATTTATGGATTCTCCGCTCCTGCTCCCCGTCCTGTGGTCGTCGTCAGCCCGACGTCGAGGGTCCATCTCTCCTGGGGGTGCGGCTGGGGGCTGAGTGATGATTTTCCTCAGGGTGGACCCAGCAGGGCCTCTCCTTCAGGATTCTGAAGGCTGAGAAGGCCTCCGGTTTGGGTCCAGCTGGTCTGGGTCCTGTAGCTGGGCCTGCTCAGGAGGCCCTGACGGTGTTGTTGCACAGAAACGGGTGCCCGGGCCCTGGGGCTGAGGAGGCCGGGAGGAGGAGGAGGTGGCAGCCGGCCCAGCACCCAGGGCCTCCTGTCGGTGCCGTGTAGCTGAGAACAGCGGGTCAGCTGAGAGGCTCCCTGCAAGCTCCCTGTTCTTCCAAAGCGAAGCCTGGCCAGCTCCCCTGCAGGGAGCGGCCGTTACTCTCTGAGTGCCCTGGTGTAGGGGCTGGACCACAGGCATGGGTGGGTAGGAGGTGGAGTAGACCCCGCCTTTGATGGATCAAGATCCCCAGCACCAGGAGCCCAAATTCAGCCCACCCCTGGAGGCCCTGGCTGTGGTTGGTGGCCATGGGCTCCAGGCCTCAGTGTCTTCTCTACGTGTGAAGGCCAGGCTGAGCCCACCCCAGGGTGCACATGTGGTTAAGGAGGTGTGTGAGGGGCCCTCCCCGCTTTCCTGACCACCTCACCCCAGTCCTGTTCCACCCCTTGCCAGGCGTCTGGGACCGTTCGGGGCCTGAGCCCTGGGCTTGTGGGGGTGGGGGTGGGGTGGGGAGGGTGTTGAGCTGAGGGGCACGAGTCTTAGGAAACCTTGGGAAGAATGGCCACCAGCGGGCTGGGCCTTCCTTGCCCGGGGTCACCTGCGTCCCAGCATGGCTGCCTGGCCTGCTGTTGGCTGTACACATGCCTGGGCTCCGGGTTGTTGAGGCAGAAAGGGCCTGTCTGGGCCAGCAGCTGGTCTGGCCTGGCCCATGCGCCATCTCCCGTGCTCCATCAGAGCCAGGGCTGCCTGCATGTGACTGAACCCTCAGCCCTCCCTGGGCAGGCCCAGGCCACCATGGACTAAGGGCTGCATGGAGAGGAAGAAGGCAGGCTGTCCTGCCAGTTAGCTGGCTGGAGCCTGAGACCAGGGCTCTCCTTGGACCCCAGCTCCATCACCCATCCCTGGAGGGGCTGGCGGGCAGGCCCCAGCAGTCCTGGAAGCCACGGTGGTCACAGTTGGCAGGGGCTGGTGGACACGTGGGAGGGGAGGGAGGCAGGGTGGCTAGCTGCTGAGGGATAGCGCTGGTGTGGTGGTGTGGGATGCCCCCGGCCGACCCCTCACTGTGATTGGAGATCTGGTCGCCCTGAGAGGAAGTCATGTGTATACGTGAGGCCTCTTCCCCTCACCGCCTCGGCATCTTTCTCTGTTGTTGAAGCAGACCCGCGAGTTCCGAGCACGGAGCCGGGCCTGTTCTCCATGAAGCCCCCAGCTCCTGGGAGATGGACGGGGCCAACAGCGCGCGCTGCTCTGGGAGGAGAGGGAACTGCTGGCAGAGACCCTGCAAAGGGACAGCAGTGGGGAGCACAGCGAGGCCCAGGGGGCTCTGAGTGTTGAGAGAAGGCCCTGGGATGTGTGTGAAGTCCAGGCTGACCCTGCCCCAGGATGTACACGAAGATCCCAGGGCTGCTGCTGGGAGTGGCTGAGCATCCTGGGCAGGGTGTGGTTGGGGGCAGCACAGTGCAGTGCGAACCTGACATCCTGTCCCTGCCTGCTTGTGCCATGGGAAATGGGTAGGGTCTCTAGGTCCTGTCCCCTGAGCTGGAACCCCAAAGATGGAGGAGGGGGCAGGACCTCTGCCACCCCTGTCCTGAGAGGAATGGGACTGGGCCCTGCCCAAGGTGGGGACAAGAAGCAGTAACACAGGCTTCCACAGTGAAGCTTGCACAGCTCTGCTGCTGCTAACAGCCCTCACCTTGTCCTGTCTCTGTCCCTGTCTCTGGGACCTCACCTCCCCTCTTTTCCCCTCCCCTCAGCTGTGATGCTCATAGTGGGGACTGCACCGCCCTGAGGAGGCACCAGAGGGGGCCCCTCTTCTGGCCACGAGCCCCCAGGACCCCTCTGCAGCTCCTCTCAGCTTTCGGTTGGAGAGCCCCAGGCCCTGAGCTATTGGCCCTAGCTCTGCCCTGGGCAGTGGGGAGGGCTCAGTGTGATTAGGCCTGTTCCCTCCTCTGGGAAGCTCTAGAAACTCCCCTTCCCTGTAGCCCGAGGGAGGGAGGGTGGGCAAGTGGGTGCCTGGCCTGAGCCTAGGCCTCTGCCCTGTCCCAGGGGGTGATTTGGCACACGTACCTTCTCTCTCCTTCTCCTAATTTAAGTAGAAAGTTACCGTCGGCCTGGTGGTCATGTTGGGCCCATGTGGACAGCATCGGGGCCCCTGATGGCTGGGTTTGTAATAGGGGCCGGGGCCTCCCTGTCAGCGGCTTTCTCTGGGCCTGGACATGGAGGAGGCCGTGGGGAGACGGCTGGGTGCTGGAGGAGGCGGTGGTGGGGAGACGGCTGGGTGCTGGAGGAGGCGGTGGTGGGGAGACGGCTGGGTGCTGGAGGAGGCGGTGGTGGGGAGACGGCTGGGTGCTGGAGGAGGCGGTGGTGGGGAGACGGCTGGGTGCTGGAGGAGGCGGTGGTGGGGAGACGGCTGGGTGCTGGAGGAGGCGGTGGTGGGGGAGACGGCTGGGTGCTGGAGGAGGCGGTGGTGGGGAGACGGCTGGGTGCTGGAGGAGGCGGTGGTGGGGAGACGGCTGGGTGCTGGAGGAGGCGGTGGTGGGGAGACGGCTGGGTGCTGGAGGAGGCGGCGGTGGTGGGGAGACGGCTGGGTGCTGGAGGAGGCGGTGGTGGGGAGACGGCTGGGTGCTGGAGGAGGCGGTGGTGGGGAGACGGCTGGGTGCTGGAGGAGGCGGTGGTGGGGAGACGGCTGGGTGCTGGAGGAGGCGGTGGTGGGGAGACGGCTGGGTGCTGGAGGAGGCGGTGGTGGGGAGACGGCTGGGTGCTGGAGGAGGCGGTGGTGGGGAGACGGCTGGGTGCTGGAGGAGGCGGTGGTGGGGAGACGGCTGGGTGCTGGAGGAGGTGGTGGTGGGGAGACGGCTGGGTGCTGGAGGAGGTGGTGGTGGGGAGACGGCTGGGTGCTGGAGGAGGCGGTGGGGAGCCGACTGGGTGCTGGAGGAGGTGGTGGGGAGATGGCTGGGTGCTGGCTGGTGGCCTCCGGTTTGTGACCGGCCAGTGCTCATCGTCAGACAGAAGGCAGAGGCTGCTGGGCAGCAGCTCCTGGGGCTTCTGCGTGCTGCCAGCCAGGTCTCTGAGGATGGACACACCATTGAGGCATGCTCCAGACATCATACGTAGAGACTGGGGTGGGGCAGAGGGTGGGAGGAGAAAAGGAGCAGTGCCTCTGTGCCACGAGCAGGACGGGACTCCTGCCTCAAGGGGTGGCATCCACGGTGCCACCTCTGCTCCCATCAGAGGCCGCATTGCCCTTGCCTCCAGATGCCCAGCCATGTGGCTGCTTGGGGCGGGGCAACAGCTGACCGGGTCATGCTGGCAGTGTGCTGGCCATGTGCCATCTCTCCCCAGAAGCTGAGGCATGGGACTGGGCTGTTTTGCTGAGTGTGGTGCCCATCACATCTGCCCAATACACAGGAAGGGGCTGTTGCTCTGGCCCGGGGACGCTGGGAGCTTACTGTACTGCTGCTTTACGCGCGCCTTGGCCCTGCCACAGTGGTCCCTGAGAGCCGGCCCTGGCCAGCCCTTCCGCGGGCCCCAGGACTGCTGCCTTGAAGTGAAGCCTGTCCCGGGGGTGCCAGGCCTGGAGCCAGCCCAGAGGCTCAGTGGGCCTGGGATGCAGGGGTGCGAGGCAGAAGGTCAGTGAAGGGTTTTGGAGGAGCCACCCTGAAGCCTCAGGCTCTACTGAGGGGATTTAATTTTTTTGTTCTGAGATTTGTGGATTTGCTGGTGCCCTCACCAGCTCCAGCAAGTTCATTAATCTGAACTGAAACTGAAATGTGACTTATATCCCTAACTGCCTGTCACCTTTTTTCTCTTTCCAAATTCATTTGACATGAAAGTGCGAAATAAACAGAAGCTGCTGCGCTTAAGCAGATGAATCGGAGGCTTTTCCATCCTGACTACAAATGGCCCTGTCACGGGGCTGCCTCTCGCTGGGCTGCCTTATTTTATTTTATTTTATTTTGTGTCTGTGCGGTAAATTTTAAGTAATCTGTACAGTTTTGACGAGGGTTAGGCCAGGATTTTGAAGGGCTCTGAAACGCTTCTCTAAAGTGACGCCTCATTAAAGAGAAATTCAGCCCGGGGAAGGGAGGGGTCCCCGCCACGATGCTGCGCTCCCCATGCGTGTCTCCTTAATGAGCAGGTGTGCCTGCACAGCCTCCTGGGACACCAGCCGCCCTGCCCCGCCTCTCGCCAGTCTTCTGGTTTGTCCTTGTCGGCCGGGGCCGGGCCACACGGTAGCACAGACTGGGCTTCAGCAGACGCTGACTTCTCACAGTCCTGGGCCGGACGTTCGAGACCAGGGTGCTGGGCAGACTTGGTGTCTGGCGAGGGACTTCCTCCGGGTTTACAGACAGCTCTCTTCCCACGCATCCTCACGTGGCCCAGAGAGGCAGGGAGAGCGTGGTGAGTGCGTGTGCACCCCGGGGTCTCTTTTGAGGATGCTTGTCCCATCACGAGGGCCCCACCTCAGAACCATTTCACCTCATCACCTCTGAAGGCCCTGCGTCCTCACACCATCCCGCTGGGGCCAGGGCTGCAGCATCGGGTTTTGAGGGACACAAACATTCAGTCCACAGCAGGGTTCTCGCCATCTTCTGATGTGCCCTGCAGGGTGTGCCAGTCAGAGGAACCTGGGATGAATCCTTATGTCAAACCAGCGCCCTGTGACCGGGCATGATGGCTCACACCTGTAATCAGAGGAACTTGGGATGAATCCTTATGTAAAACCAGCGCCCTGTGGCCGGGCATGATGGCTCACACCTGTAATCAGAGGAACCTGGGATGAATCCTTATGTAAAACCAGCGCCCTGTGGCCGGGCATGGTGGCTCACACCCATAATCCCAGCACTTTGGGAGGCCGAGGCAGGTGGACCGCTTGAGCCCTGGAGTTCAAGACCAGCTCAGGCAACATGGTGAGACCCCATCTCTACAAAAAGTACTAAAGTTAGCTGGTCGTGATGGCTTGTGCCTGTGGGTTCAACTACGTGGGAGGCTGAGGAGGCAGGAGGATCCCTTGAACCTAGGAGGTTGAGGCTGCAGTGAGCCATGATCATGCCACTGTACTCCAGTCTGGGCAACAGAGCAAGACCTTGTCTCAAAAACAAAAACAAAAAACCCCAGCACTCCATCATGGCCCAACTCTGGGTACCCTGGTGTTGAGTGTCTCCTCCAAAGCTTATGTTGACGTCTAACAGACATGGCCGGGTGCACTGGCTCACCCCTGTAATCCCAGCACTTCGGGAGGCCGAGGTAGACAGATCACTTGAGGTCAGGAGCTCAAGACCAGCCTGGCCAACATGGTGAAACTCCGTCTCTACTAAAAATACAAAAAAATTAGCTCCTGGGCTTCCCTCACAGCCAGGAGCCCCTGCGGGGTCCTTCGGCATTTGCCACCCTGGGCTTGGCAGTGGTCCTGGCCTGCAAAGGGCCCGGAAATGCGGCTTGTGTGGTTTCGGCAGCTCTCAGCCCCTTCTTGGGGGAGGCTCACATTGGTGGCTTGTGTTTGAGCCATGGCTCTGCCTCTGCCCCACCCTGTACCCCTCTGCCCCGGGTTCCCATCCCCCTTAGGCTGCTTGGTTCACACAGCAGTGTGGGGGCCAGTAGGTCCAAGGTGGTGAGTGGGCAGAACATGGGGTGACCCCCTCCAGCCGGGGAGGACAGGGCTGCGTGGGGCAGGAGGCTGGTTGGGAGCACTGCTGCCTACCCTGTATGTCCTAGCACAGCTCTGGGGGCGGCCTGGAGCCACTACGGCCTCCACGGCCTTTCCTCGCCTCCGTGGCAGGACAGCAGGCTGGCAAGGCAAGATGACTGGTGAGCGGGCCACACTCAGAGGCTGTGGGCTCAGGTCAGGGGGTCTGGGTGCAGGTGACCCTAAGTTCCGGGGTCTCCTGATTCCCCCCGAGCCAGGAGGGCAGGAAGGCTCTAGCACTGCAGGTTCTGAGAGAACCTGGCCTGACAAGGCTTCACATAGAGGGATGATGGTTTGGGTTGTGGTTTTTAACTGGGTAGGAGCCTTGAGTCTATTGGGTTTTGTGGGTGCTGTCACTCAGGCCAAAGTCTGGCTTCTTGACCTTCTTTCCAGGGTCCCCCCAGGCAGGTGGCTGCATGACACAGCCCCTGCCTCGGTCCCCGGTGTGCGGCCCAGGCGGTTCCTGCCTTTCTCTGCCTTTCTCCTTGGCTTCTTCACTCGCATTTGCTCACCTGGTGTGTTGAGGGCCTGCCCTGTGTCTGGCCCTGCCTGCATGGAAGCTGTGGCCCCATGGGGACTTAAGGACAGGCTTTTTGGGGCCTCTTCGTAGCTGTGGTGCCTGCCAGGCAGAGAGGGGATTCTCTTGGGGAAGGAAGCAGCTGGCACAGCACTGGGGAGCCCCAGAAAGCCCTGTGGGAGGCACAGCGTGTTCAAGTGCAGAGACTTGGCCAGGCCTTGAGCTGCTGGCAGCCCAGGTAACACACGTGAGACCCAGAGACCACGGAAGGGACCTGGACTTGGCCATACCAGACAGCCATGTAGTGATGGGCCTGGTTCAGCGTCTGTGTGGGGCCGTTGGTCAGCAGGTGTGAAATCTGTGTCCAGGCTTGCCCTGGCCCCTGGCTACCCAGGGCCCTCCTGACCACAGCATTGCATCTGTGCTCCGCCTTCTCCAGGATTCCACTAAGGCCTCGGCCTACAGATGGCTGCAGTCAGCACCAAAAGACCACAGCTGCCAGGATGGGGCAGGGGCAGGCGGTGCTGGTCCTGGGCTGTTGCCTGTCGGAGGCGGGACTGCTCTGTAGCTCATGGCCCATGTGGACCCCAGGATGCCCTCCTGGCTTTATGGCTACACCTTCGGGGGCAGCTTCCTGCTGCTGCCCACCCAGCTGCAGGGATGAAGTGGCCGTGACTGGTGGCGGGGTTGGGGGGGATTAGGAAGGCGGTGCTGCTTGATGGAGCGGTGGGTGCAGAAGCCTTGGGGCTGGCCTGGGTGCTGAGTCTCCCTGTCCTGGCTGTTCTGGGAACCCCTGGGAGGGAGGAGAGTAGCTGTGTGGCTCCTGGGCTCTTTCCTCTTTCTTCTCCTAATTAGTTTCTTGCATTTAATTTTTTGGGATAACTTTTTATTTTGATATATTTTTACACTTATGGAAGTTGCAAAAATACCACCCAGGACTCCCTTACCGAAACTCAGCAGTTGTTTATATGATATTTCATCGCATTTGCAGTATTGCTTTCTCTTCCTTTGTAGACGAGCTTTTGCACAGAAGCGGGAGCCTTGGTGCCCCTGGAGCCTGGTGCTTTGGGATGTCCCTGTGACCACGTGCAATTCTCCAGTGCAGGAAGGGCTGGGAGTCTGGACAAGAGAGGCCAGCTGTTTTGTGACCCTTCCACTGGGCTCATCTGACGTCTTCTTGTGATAAGATGCAGATTTACCATTTTGGCGGGAAAGCCATGGCAGCACTGGTGTGGCCTCAGGCTGCCTGGCGTAGCGGTGTTGGCCTGACCACTGGGTTTGTGTCATCTGGCAGTTTCTCTGCGGAGCAGGTTACTTTGGGCCATTGTTGGGGAGAAGCGTGAGGACTGAGGGAGCATCCTGTTTCTTATTGGACTTCTGTCCACTCATTCAAGATGTTGGGATCGCTTTCCCACCTCTCCTTCCATCCTGTGAGCGGTGGCTTTCCCTGTCCCCTTTGCCCTGCATCCTTGTTGATCGGTTTAGCGGTGTGGACTCAGGAGTCCTACTCCACTTGATAGGCTGTGATCTGCTCTGTGATTTTCCTCCCCTTGATGGGCTGTGATCTGCTTTGTGTGATTTTGGTTCTCACTTGGTCCTGGCCTTGGCTGGTGGAAGCCGCTTGAGGCTGGCCTACATCCCTTTGATGCGTCCTCTCATTCCTGGGCACGTCCTCACGTTCTGCACGGCAGGTGCTCCAGGCTCACCCTGGAGTCAGCTGTTTCTCTGCAGAACCCCGGCTCCTTGGGGTGCAGTGGCTCTCGGCCCGCCTTGGCCAAGAATCACACAGCCGCAGGTGTCGGTGGTGCTAAGTTCCTGGCCTGGGGGTGCACGCTGCTGCCCTCTTGAGTCAGAACAAGGGCATTGAGTGTCTGCTGCCACTCCCGTGCACACCCTCACCCTGACAGCATGAGTTCCACTCCACCTCTGCTGGCTCACTCAGCCTTCCGTCATTCCGTGCTCCTGACCTCTCCAGCCAGGAGGCAGCTGCCGCATCACTCTCTCAGTCTGTCTGCTCATTTGCTCGGGCCTAGCACACAAGTTCCAGTGCTATTAACAGATACCACGGAGCAAAGCAGGGCTACCAACTAGGAGTCCACATTTGTTCACAGTTCTTTTCTAGGTAGAATTTACATACAGTGGGAGGTATAAATCTAACAGTCTATGCGTTCTAATAAATGAATCACCAGGTGCATTACAGGCTTGCACCTGTAATTACAGCACTTTGGGAGGCGGAGATAGGAGGATAGCTGAGCCTGCGAGTTCAAGACCAGCTTGGGCGACGTAGTGAGACGGCTGTTTCTACAGTTTAAAAAATAAAAAAAGAAAGAAAAGAAAAATTAGCCAGGCATGGTGGCATGCACCTGTACCCCAGCTACTCAGGAGGCTGAGCCAGGAGGATCGCTTGAGCCCAGGAGGTCGAGGTTACAGTGAGCCATGATTGACAGTGCACTCCAGCCTAGGCAAAAAAGTGAGACTCTGTCTCAGAAACAACAACAGAAACCCCAAAACGCATGCACCTGTGCAACACATACCTCGTTGAGATAAAGAACATCGCCATTGCCCTTCTCTGTCCTCTTCCCGGTAGAGGCCTCCACCCCCAGAGGTAGCCCCAGCTCTGATCCTCTCACTGTGGATTATCTGCCTGTTCTGGAGCATCCTGTGGTCTGAGTCTCTCACTGTAGACTAACTGCGTGCTCTGGAGCTTCTGTAAATGGGGTCAGATGTTCTTGCGTTGCTTCCAGCTTGGCTCACTCGCTTGGCACCTGATTCAGGCTCGTGTCATTGCTGGCTTCACAGTGCACGTCCAGTCTTTGCCAGGGAGCCTTCCGTTCTTGTTCCACACTTTATTAATTTTACTTGAGTCACTTGCAGTTTGGGGTGATTGTGAATAAAGCCTGCTGAGTCCTCGTGCAGCTCTTTCTGCACCTGTGTTTCCATGACTGTTGCACGTGGGATCGCTGGGACGTAAGACATCTGCTGACTTGATGTGAAGTCACAAAACCGCCTTCCAGCGTGCCGCGACCCCTTCTGTTCCCCTCAGACGTGGTGGTGTCGGCTTTTTAATCTGCATTCTCACGTGTGTGGCCTCTCACTGTGGTTTTAATTGGTGTTTCCCTGATGTCCAGTGATGTCCAGTTACGTTACTCGGGCTAACGTAAGGTCGTTGGTTGTCCTCCTGTCTGAAAGATCTGCTCAGGCCGTTTGCCTGTTTGTGACCCGTATTCTGGCTCCTCATCCTAGACTGCAGGAGGCCCCCTTCCCCACCTTGCTCAGCCAGCCTCACCCTGTGGAATGAGGCCTTTGTTCCTGCCCAGGGCCTCAGGGTGAGTGCGGGGGCTCCTGGCCCTCTGGGGGCCATGTTCCTGTGCTCCCATCCCCTTGTGTGTCAGCCCGCAGCACCCCCATCCCCCGACCTGCCGCTTCCCTGCTGTCCCGGCTGGCCCTCACTCTGGGCTCTGCCAGCGCTGCTGTGCTCGGAAGCCCTGACCTTCCCAGGCCTTGTGTGAGCCTGTTTGCAGGGGTGGTCACAGGCTCCTGCACTGTGGGGCGGGGTCCTGTGCTCACCCCTCAGGGGTCATCTGCTGGAGCCCCGTTCTCCGTTCTCACACTGGCAGGCGTTTGTGCTTTTCCCACCCAGAGCCTGGGGCCTGGTCAGAGGGAGGGCTGGCAGGCTGCCACCGATCCCATTGCCTGAGCTTCTCATTCACGCTCTCTCAGATGCCTTGGAATTTGAGAAAACTGGTAAAGAAATCAAAGCAGGAAGTTCGGCCTGAGGGTGGCAGGGAGTCTCTGCTGGAGCTGGAGGGTCCAGGGCGTTCTGGGCCTCTGTGTGGGATGTGGGTGGGCACCAGGCATGGTCAGCCTGTGGGGTCTTGGGGCCCATCCTGGCCCTGGGGAGGCCTGTGGGGACGGCCCCCAGAGCTCCCCTTCCCCTCCCCTCCCCAGGCTTTCCCTCGTGCTGCTGAGGCAGGACTCCGGCAGGTTTTTTAGAATTTTATTTTATGGGAACAGGCGGTTACAGCTCCCCAAGTGCTGTAAAAGTTAATGCGATGGCCTCCCTGTGCCTGAGCTCATTTTTATAATTTTTTATTTTATGAAACAGGACAGGGAGCTTAGTGACTTATTACTATTCATTTCGTTTCAATGCAGTAAATATTGATTCAGTTGGGGGTTTTCAATTTAAACCACTCGGCGATTATATAAAATATTACTGGCCTCTGAAATTATGCTTACCGATCCCTTCGGCTGCTCATTAAGGGAGGAGTGCAATTTTTAGATCCCTTTTGCCTTCATCATTCTAATAAATGGGCTGAGATACGGTTTTGCACGGAAGGTGCCACAGAAGCTGCTAGCAGGGGCTTGACAGCATGGATGCAACTCTTAATTTGGAAGTCGTCTCGAAGTGTGCTGTGGTTATTTATTTCTCTGTTTGTTTGAGGCAGGCAGGCCTTTCGGCTTTGTGAGTGGAGTCCTTGGCAGTGCCTGTGGCAGCAGGGCTGAGCTGGCATCCCCCCGAGCCTGCATACCTGCCACCTTCTCTCCAGGTGTGGCTGAGACCCCTCTTGCAGCCTTGGCCTTGGTGGTTTGGGGCAGGGAAGAGGGAGGAGAGCCAGTCTTGCCAGGGCCTGAGCTAGCTTGCATCCACACCAAGGCTGAGATGTCCCTGAGGGACACCTCTGATCCTCTGGGACTTTTTCCGGACAAAGGGAGAGGGACTTTTTCCTGGAGATCTTAGACCCCAGGCAGGGCAGATCTGGGCCAGGACACAGGACCCTGAGGAGGGAGCCCCTGGGCCAGGACACAGGACCCTGAGGAGGGAGCCCCTGGGCCAGGACACAGGACACAGGACCCTGAGGAGGGAGCCCCTGGGCCAGGACACAGGACCCTGAGGAGGGAGCCCCTGGGCCAGGACACAGGACCCTGAGGAGGGAGCCCCTGGGCCAGGACACAGGACCCTGAGGAGGGAGCCCCTGGGCCAGGACACAGGACCCTGAGGAGGGAGCCCCTGGAACCGGGGTGCCTTCTTCCTTTGCTGTTCTGACCAGCAGGAAGTGCGTGCGGTCAGGTGCCCACACAGGTGTAGGTGCGAGGTGAGGCCCTCCCCAGGCCCCTCTGGCATCAGTCCCTTGGGAGCTGAGCATCAAGCCGGCAGTGGCTCTGGGTCCAGGTCTGTTTGCTGGCTCCGTTCCTGTCCCCACAGGTGGACAGCTCTTCACAGGAAGCTCAGGATGGTCCTGTGGTCAGTGCTGCAGAGGGTCAGGGCCAGTGTGTCCTGGACTGAGGGTCCAGATGGTGGGGTATAAGGCGGGCTGGGGTGCTGGGAATGGCCCGATGCTGAGGCCCCGGTGGGAGGAGGGAGGTGGCTGCCACCGGATCTCCCTCACTGGGCCAGTCCGTGGTGTGTGTCCCCTGACTGTGGTGTTTTCAGTGGGTGGCTGGTGAGGAGGGGGCGCCTGGAGGCCACCAAGGCCAGCACACTCCTCCCCCACCCCAGGCTCTGCCACCTGACCTGGGCCTGCTGGTCCCTGCATCTCTGTGCCTCTTAGGCCTCCACCCTTTGGTCCCATGCATGTCTGTCTTTTCCTTATTGTTTCTCCTCTCTATCCCCTGTCTGCACGCATGTGTCCGGCTCTCTGTAGTGTGCCCTCCTTCTGCTTTCACTCCTTCTCTGCCCTCCTCCCCTGGGGTAAAAGCCATGCTCAGGTTCTGCACCTGGTGCACCAGGTGGAGGCAACGCCCCATGGGGTGGGCTGTGAGAAACAGGGTGGCCGAGGGCTTCCCAGCAAAGTGGGAGGCCAAGAGGAGTAGGTGCTGTGAGTGAAGTCCAAGCCAGGCCCAGGGCCGAGGGTGTCCTGTGCCCACAGGACTGAGGGAGTCACGCCCTGTTCTGCTCCTTCTCTAGGGCCCACCCTGCACCCGGCCCCACAGCCCTGCACGGCCTCTGCCTCCCCTACGCTGGGAGCAGCTCCGCTCAGTCCACCCCATCCCTGCTGTGAGAACATGGCCTGCTGGGCAATGGCGGCAGAAGGACCTGCGAGTCCAGGACAAGGGGGTCCTCTCTGTACCACTGTGACCAATGCATGGCTCCAGGCTGTGCTGGCCTGAGGAGCTGGTGATGGGGCATGTGCCCCGAGCCGTGTGTGGCACGCTGCCGTGGGGCTCAAGGTGCTGCTTTGCCCTTTCGGGCTGGCTCCTGTTGCGGTCATACGGGTGTGAGCCTCGCCCAGCCGTTGTGGGCAAACCCTTGGGGTAGGATGCAGGAGCTCCCTGGTGAGATGCTGCTGCCACCTCGGCGGAACTGCAGGCCACAGCATGGTTCCCTGTGGCCAGCAGTGGCATCGAAGGGACAGGCTGCAGGGAGTGTCTGGTGACAAATCCGGAGGGAGCATTCCTTCAGTTTACACAAGGACCTTCTGGGAGGGAGCTCAAGGGCCCCTGAGGTTTCCTGTGGGATCCGTGGAATTCCCCTCAGCCTGTGGAGGGCAGAGCCCCCTGTGCCTGGGCCCTCCTGCCCCGTGTGCCCAGCCGTGGACATGCATGTCTCTACCAGTTGGTGCCTGGGCTCCCTGGAGGGAGGGGCAAGCGTGGGCATTCCTGGAAACTGAAAAACCACCCCTGACAGGAAGAAATAAAATGTCCTTTTCACCCGGCGCTACCTGGGTGCCTTACACAGTTAAACGCCTTTTTTTTGTTTTTTTTGTTTTTTGTTTTTGAGACAGAGTCTCGCTTTGTCGCCCAGGCTGGAGTGCAATGGCGCGATCTCGGCTCACTGCAATCTCCGCCTCCTGGGTTCACGCCATTCTCCTGCCTCAGCCTCCGAGTAGCTGGGACTACAGGTGCCCGCCACCTCGCCCGGCTAGTTTTTTGTATTTTTTAGTAGAGACGGGGTTTCACTGTGTTAGCCAGGCTGGTTTCAAACTCCTGACCCCAAGTGATCCGCCGGCCTTGGCCTCCCAAAGTGCTGGGATTACAGGCGTGAGCCACCGCACTCAGCCGTCAGTATCTTATTTAATTCCTCGAATACATCAATCCTCCAGCCATATCTCCCCCAAAACATGATTAACCTCTCAGGGCTGGGCTGAGTATCTGGCAGATGGACAGGGGTGGCGCAGTGCACTCAGGACCTGGGGACCCTTCCAGAGCAGGCGCTGTGGTAGCTGTGGCATCTGCCTACCTCGTCCCAGGGCCCCACCGGGGAGGAGGGTGGCAGCAGGTTCTCTGGACTGGGCCTGGGTGGCCACTGCAGTTGGCATGTGGACAGTGCCTGACAGAGGACTGAGGCCCCCACAGGGGACAGGAGTGCTCAGGAGAGCTGGGCCTGTTGGGGGTGGGAGTTCTTAGCCTGGCTGCCCCCAACCCTGGCCTCCCTACGTCCTTTCTATTGTATTGCTATGTGGGCCCTCAGAGATGGGACTGTGGGTGAGACTCCCGCAGGGTCCAGGCCCCGGGGGGCCTTCCAGCTGCCGAGCACCATGCAGCCCACCCACCTGCTGGGGAGGCTCCCACCTTCCTCATGGCCCCCTTCCCCCACCATCTCCACGGTCCCCAGCACCTGCTAGGGCCCTGTGTGTCAGGTGCCTGCTGGGCGTGGCTTAGGAGCCACAGGTGTCTAAGGGTGTTTCCCTGGAACCGTGTGGCCTGGAGTGTGGGTGGGGGCTGCAGTTCCAGAGACCCGTGGCTCAAGGACAGGCCCTGGGACCACGGCGGGTAGGATGCACCCAGCACTTTCCTGACTTTCCTGCAAGTCAGCAAGCGTCCCGCTGCCCCGCCCACTCCCCAGAGTCAGGCACGGTTTAATTTGCGGTTGGATGTCTGCTAAGATTGCGTCCACTTTCCAAGTCAGCACTTAATTGGCAAGGCGCTTGATTTAACAGCGTGGGAGCCTCCACCGGAAAAATGGCTTGAATAAATCACCGCCTGACGCCAGAAAATAGATATAATCTCAGCATTAACTACATTAATAGTAGCAGGAGCCGAATTAAGAAAGCCATAAAGCATTGGCGGGTGGACATAAATTATGGCCCAGCTCAGTACCCTCAGTGCTCTGGCTTGCGCGGGGCGGTCCTGGGGCGGGACAGGGGCGAGGCGCCCCCATGCCTGCGGAGGCTGCTTCCCGCCGGCCCCTCCCCTGACCCCTCCCCTGGCCGGGGCGGTGGGCGGGGCCAGGCAGTGGTGGGCGGGGCTCCGCGGCCCAGCCGCGGTGGGAGAGCGCATCCCCCCAAAGGTTGGCTGAGGAGCCCCAGCTCCCTCCTTTCCACTGGCTGCGCGTTCTCCAGGACTCCACCACCCCACCCTACCCAGCTTCTTGGAGCCAGGCCCTGGCTGAGCTCTTCCCACCTAGGGTGTCCCCTGCCCAGTGGGTACCAGCAGTCATGGGGAGTGGCAGAGCAAGGAGACGATTCAGTTAGGGCACAGGTACCAGACCCAGCTCCAACCTTTCTCTGGTGTCTGCAGCCTAGAAGGCTCCCTGCAGGCAATGACGTTTGACTTGCCAGGTAGTCACAAGCTGATCCCCACCCAGGCCCCACCTCACTCCTCTCATTGCTAGTCTTAGGCCCTCCCCAGAGAAGCACCTTCATCTGGATGAACAGTCCTGGGGGTCAGCGCTGCCACCGGCTTGGGGGACAAAGGGGGTATGGACCGCTGGCCCTTCTGGGCCTCATCAGCGTCAGCAGCCATGGACAGAAACGTGGACAGCAGAGCAGACGAGGGTGCCATCCAGGCTTAACTTTAATTCTTGGTCAAGTTCAACATGGTTTGTGTTCCCTTGTTCACTTGTCTCCAGCTGGCTTGTTTCTTATGGATTCATGGAACTCTGAGTGTTCAGGAGGGTCGCCTTTGTCATTTTCCTCACTTTGAATTTCGTGAGGATGTTTGCAGAAGTTTTTACTTTTCTGTGCACTTAAATCTGTCAGTGTCTTGAGATTTCATGTGTTGATGTGCTTACAACAGCCTTTCCTGTCTAAGATGGCATGAGTTCTGGAAGCTTCCCTCCGGCCTTTCCCACTCATGTCTACCCCACGAGCACCTGCTCTTCTGCTCGCTGCCTACCTCAATTGGCTTTGCCTGTTCTGAGCTTCGTGGCGATGGGGCCGTGGAGCAGGTGCCGTTCTGTGTGTGAGTTTCGTGGCGATGGGGCCGTGGAGCAGGTGCCGTTCTGTGTGTGAGTTTCGTGGCGATGGGGCCGTGGAGCAGGTGCTGTTCTGTGTCTGAGCTTCGTGGCGATGGGGTCATGGAGCAGTGCTGTTCTGTGTGTGAGCTTTGTGATGGTGGGGTCATGTAGTGGATGCCGTTCTGTGTCTGATTTCTTTTGTTCATCACTTTTCGTGGACTGAATTGTGTCCCCCACCAAATTCATAGATTGAAACCCTAACCCCCAATGTGACTGCATTTGGGGATGGGGTCTTCAAACAGGTAATTGAGGTTAAATGGAATTATACATGTTTGGCCCTGAACCACTAGGACTAATGTCTTTACAAGAATAAAAAGTGCCACCAGGGGCACATGCCCAGAGGAAAAGCCATGGGAGGACAGTGCAAGCCAGGAAGGGGGATCCCACCGGAAAGCAACCTTGCCAGCGCCTCGATGTGGCGCCCCAGCCTTGTGAGAAAGTGTGTTTCTGTTGTCGAAGCCGCCCAGTGCAGCGCCCCGGCCTCGTGAGGAAGTGTGTTTCTGTTGTCAAAGCCGCCCAGTGCAGCGCCCCGGCCTCGTGAGGAAGTGTGTTTCTGTTGTCAAAGCCGCCCAGTGCAGCGCCCCGGCCTCGTGAGAAAGTGTGTTTCTGTTGTCGAAGCCGCCCAGTGCAGAGCATTCCATGACAGCAGCCAGGCAGTCGTAGGCGCCCACGTTTGTCACTCTGCTGCAGTGCCACGCATGGCGGGAACTCGTTCTGTTTCCCTGCTGTGTGGTGGTCTGTGATAGGGATACACCATGTGTGTCCATCTTGCGGTTGATGGGTGGGTATCTGGGGTCTCTCCCATCCTTGCCAGTTGTGAAGCTGCTGTCTTAGGCGTCTCTGGGTGCCTGGTAGCCCTTGTTTCTGTGGAGTTGCTGCCTCAGAGGGTGATGGACACTGAGCTTTGGAAGCTGAGGCCGGAGCATATCCCACATAGCTGTCCCAGCCTGCCAGCAGCAGCATGTGAGCGTTGCGGCTGGCCCGTGGCCTTGCCAGGATTCGCAGTCCCGTGTCTCCTATTCTCGCCGTGCTGGGGAGTGTGGGGCCTCATGCCCATCCCGCTGGCTGGCAATACTGGGCATCTTTTTCTTCACTCAGGTCTCGTGGTGGTGCCCTTCTGTAAAGGGCCTCTTTGGGTGTTGGCCTGTTTGTGTGTGATTTGCCTTTTGGCTGATCTGTGGGAGTTCGTTTTTGTGTGGATGTCTTCCGCCCCACACGTCTGCTTACAGCCGAGGGCCTGCTCTTCCCCGGCGTCTGGTTTCCAGCCTTTTATGAGTAGTGCTCTTTGTGTCCTGTTTAAGAAATATTTGTCTACCCCACATTCATGTTTTCTTCTAGAAGCTTGGCTATTTTAGCTTTTACATTTTAAGCCTGAGGCTTCTTGAATTAATTTTTACTTGTGGTCTGAGGTAGGGGCCAAAGTCCTTTTGTCTCCCCATGGAGACACATGTATTGAAATGAGGCCCTGACCCACTCAGGTGCGGGGTGCCCACGTCACTTGGGTGAGCAGATGTATGGGCTGTTCCCAGACTCTCCATCCTCACTGTTGACCCACTTGTCTGTGCCCTTCATTATTCCGGAATGCTTACTCTTCCAGATCACCTTAGAAACACTGGATCGGGTGCCCAGCCTCACCAGGGAACCAGCCTCCAAATCATAGAGTTGCATTTTCTTCTTATGATTTCAGCTACACACACAAGCACCTCAGATCCCCGGCCCCGCCTGCCTCCCTCCTGTTCTCAGCACCCGGGAGACCCACGCTCCATAACTTCCACATGCTGGCCAGGCACACCTGCTGTAGAAGTTTTCCTAAATTACTTTATAGTTTTTCTGGCTTTTCTTCTTTCTATGTTCCAACTGGTGTTTGCCGGTGTCTTGCAAGGCTTTTGGTTTTCACACGTCTTTGCTTCATAATCGGTTCTGGTTACCCCTCTGAAGTGAGTGGGTTTTTGTTGTGGGTTTTCCGTGGTTTTTGCAGATACCACTGTCCTTGGGGGGGCCGCACGAAGCTTGCTGAAGTTACCGGATTTGCTGTGTGGTCTTCGGAGGGGCTGTCCCAGGGTCTGGGAGTGGGGGGATGTCTGCTGTGGGTCTCTTTAGACAGCAGTGACCTGAGGGGTCCTTGAGGGCCTAGGCAGGATTCCTGGCCAGCCTGCCCCTCAGTAGCTGGCACAGGCAGAGTGGGTCCTGGGCCGATGACCCAGCTCAAAGGTTGGCACAGGTGCAAAGGGTCGTGGACCCGCCAAGGACGGCTGCACGTGGCCTCCCGGTGCCTCTGCCGGACGAGCTGAACTCGGCACTCCAGAGCGGGGCTGTGAAGTCCCACTGATACTTGTTTTTTGCAGCTGACATACAAAACACCAGTGGCTTCAGCTGAAGTAGATTTTTAAAAGTGTCATTTTATGGAGAGTTTTACTTTCCATCTTGTTGTTTATTAGGCTCTTAAAGGGAAAGCTTGTAATGCATCCATTGATTGAAATACCAATTGCATAGATGTGAGCACATAAAATACATAAAATAGTCCCAGCCCCTCATAATAGACCACGGTGTTTGTAATGGAGGCAGTGTAATTAGTACTGCCCCCTGCCACCCAGCCAGGCTGCAGAGGCGCCCCCGAATCCTTCTTATTCATTACTGGAGTGAGACGGGGCAGGGGTGGCCCTCGGAAGGAGCAGTGCCTGGTGAGGAGGTCCTCAGGTGTCACAGCAGAGCCTCCGCTCCACGAGTCAGCCTAGGGGCCCAGGGAGCCGGCTCTGCTCAGCCTCCACTGGACCAGCTGCACTCAAGGCTGTCCCTGTCCTCATGGGGTCCCCAAACAAGGCTGCTCTCCCCAAGGCTACATGGCTCTTTCCCCTCATGGCGCCTCTGGCCTCTGGTGCAGGGGTCTCAGCTCCCACCCAGGCCTATAACCCTGCCTGCCTGCTGGAGGTGTATCCTGGAAAACTGAGCAGCTGGCCAGTCTCTGCAGGCCCCCGTACTGGGACGTAGATGCTGTGGGGGTAACAGAGGGAGACTGGAGAGCCCATCTGGCCATGGCCCCGGAGCCCCTGCTGAACAGCAGCTTCTGCCCCAGGAGCTGGTGAGGGCCCCATGGTCTGGGTCCAGGGGTTTGGAGGACAGGGGGCCCGACTTGTGAGGAGTAAGTTAGAAGAGGGTCCTTTCTGTACGATCAGGTGGCCGTAGCCATCGTGAGGTCTGTGTGGCCACCACGTAGTCAGATTTCAGCCCTGGCAGCCACGGGCCCTTGGACACTTAGCCCTGGCCCTGAGATCGAGGGGGCAGAGTCCAGGAGCCGGGAGCCCGCCTAGCACCGCTACCACATGCCTCTGCTCTGGCCTGCCCGCCCCTCCCTGCCGGCCCAGCTTGGGCCTCTCCCCTGAGAGACTCTTCCTCCTCCAGAACCCAGGACATTCTGTAAGTGCCTGTCCAGTAGACCCACCTCTCCTGCATTGCCCCAGCCTGACGGGGCTGGGCCTCTCCAGGCGAGGGCCCCATGTAGCCTGGTCAACCCACTTGGGGGCCACAGCGGCTCAGCACCAGGAGAAGCCGGGAGGGAGGCTTCCAGCCAGCCCCACACGCGCACACCCATGGGCGCACACGCATGCTCGTCTCCCGAGCCAGCACTGTGATGGGGGCGTCAGCGTTTCCAGTGGAAAGCCCCACTTAAGCAGTTTAGTGCCTGTCACGGCGCGGCTCTGCCTGACCTACTTGGGGATTCGCTGCGGCGCCGCCTCCCCCGGCCGCTCCTCTTCTGCTGACTTTGCACTCCCCGCTCGGGCTCCAAGCTTCGAAAAATTGTGCTCCATTTCCTGAAAAATGCTTCCCCGGTTGTTTTCTCTGTGTCCCAGCTGGCCTGCCTGTCTACTGCGTGTCGCCACTGGCCTGGGCGACCTGGCCGGGGGCTGCTGGGTCCCCGGCCCACACACGGACACAACCCCAGCCGAGGAGGCCCTGAGGTCGTGTCCCCATGGCCCAGTGCCTGCTCCTGTGGTCCTGCCTCTTCAGGCTGCAAGGGCCAGGCCAAGACCTCGCTCAGCCCTTGACCTCTCTTGCCGTCATCATACTTGTGCCCCCGAGGGTCTTTCCACATCTGCATGTTGCACGTCCGTGTCCCCTCCGTAGCAGCCTGGTCATCATCCCGGGGAGACAGGGACAGCCTGGCCCTTCTCGGAGCTCTCAGGACATGTGTTCTGACCCTGCCTCCCTCCTTGAGCCCCGCTTCTCCCTTGGTTCTCAGAGAGCCCATCTCGCCCCAGCCCGCATTCCCAGCGCCTGGCCCTTGCTGCCTGAGCCCACTCCCTGCATATGCTGACCAAGCCGTGGCAGCCACCTCCCTGCCACAGGTCTCCTTCCTGAGTGTAACTAACCAGGGCCTCCTGACCCTTCCCCACCCCACACTCCTCCTAAGAAGTCCTGGGAGCCCCAGGGTGGCACACACTTGGGTGTGTTCTTGCAACACACATTTACAGAGTCCCCTGCGTGCCTGGCACATCCGCAGGGCCAGGGGTGTAGCAGTGGTCTCTGCAGATACAACCCCTGTGCTCAGCTTCCCCAGTAGTGTGACATCTGTGCTTGGCCTCAGGCCTGCCCTGGGATCTGGACAGAGGGACAGCATGTGCAAAGACCTGGCGCCAGGAGGGAGCATGGTGCTTTCCAGAAACCAGAACTTCCCAGGGGAACAGGAGTTCTAGGCTGGAGGGAGGCTGCATGGGAGCTGTGGCCAGCAGGACCTGAGTGCCTGGCCCCGCAGGGCCTCTGACGTGGTCATCTTGAGAACAAGGGGACCCACTACAGGGTCTTGACAGGGACTTGATCAGATGTGCAGTGTTCAAACCAACCGGCAGGGTGGGGTGGGTGCAGCCCCCCTTTCAGCTGTGAACCAGGGTGGAGACCCAGCTGGCTCAGTGTGGGCCTGGGGCTCTGTGTGGTATGTGCAGGGCCTGGACATTGTCTCAAAGCGAGGCTTCTGTCAGTGGTGAGGCTGAGGGCCCTGGGCGGGGGCTCCGAGTGGAGGCTGATGAGGCCCCTCATGGGGAGAACTGCCGACCGACACTGGCTGCGGGGCCTGCCTGTGGGAGCAGGAAGGCCGGCTGGGGCTGGCTCGTGTTTAACAGTCAAGACTGGAGCTGGATTGGCAGCAGCAGGCGGTGCGGGGTGACAACACGAGAGTCCTGGAGGGTCCCCACCGTCCCTCTCGGCCTTCGGTTTCCCTTCCAGGGTCTGATGTCCCCTCGCCGGCTCCACCATGTGGTGGCGCTTGGCAAGAAGAAAACTTCAAACCCCAGCCCTCCCTGCTGTGGAGCCGCTGGCAAGTCTGGAGGGTCTGGGAGCGACTCTCCCCTCTGCTGGCCTTGCCTGCCCTGCTCCTGGTCACCTGTCTGTTCCCAGGTCTTCTCCTCAAGCACAGACACAACCTCATGGAGTTCTCGGGGCTCCTGTGGGGTGGGATGTTGCTGAGGCTAGCATAGGAACTTTGGGAGGGTGGGGAGGGAAGGATGCTGAGGGGCTGCTGTGGGGAAGGAGCCCCTGGTTCCTGTCAGCGGCTCTCCTCCAGATGAGGGTCTGTGGTCCCACTGTGGTCTGTGTCAGCCTTTGTGCAGCCACTGGTCACACCACTGGGCCCGGGAGCTGGGTTGGGAGGATGCTCCAGAGAGGCCCGGCCTTCCCAGGGCTGCCTGCAGTCTGGCCTAGGCCTTGAACCCCTGGCCACATGACCCGAGGCCTTGGAAGACCCCCTTGTTGAACAAGCCGCAGGGCCTCAGGGAGGGTGTCCTGGGCAGCATGTGTCTGAAGGTGCTCTGGTACTAAGCAATCGGAAGACACCGCTTCCGGGCTTAAAAGCTGCCTGGCTGTGGCCTGGACCCGTGGTGCCACCAGTGTGTGTCCGGCCAGGGCATCCTGGGGGCTGGGCTGCTTCCCGGGTCTCTAGGGTGGAGGAGGCCTCCCCCAGTCCCCTCACCACCTGTGCCTGAGTCCAGAGAGCAGGCCCCTCCCTCAGCCTTCCCACCGTGCCAGTGTGCCAGTCACACTGCCAGGCCCAGCACTTTCTGATTGGTCTCGGAGCTGGGTCCCATGGCGTGGAGACACCGCAGGCAGCGCGCATGGCAGGGAGCAGGGCCTGAAAGGGCCTGGGTGCTCAGAGGGCTGGACTTGCCCGAGGAGCTGCATTGGTTTGTCAAATATGTTTCTGCTGAGCTGGGGCTTCTGCTGGGAGCGCAAGTGCTGAGGCCATCACCCTGGGGGCAGGCAGTGCACAGGGTCTGCTTGATGTGCATGCACTGCCCTGACTGCGAGGCCGCTGATCTGGTCCACGTGTGTGCGCATCTGTGCCCGGGAACAATGATGTGGCCTGGGGTGAGGCCCCTCTCAGCCTGCATGGTGCACGCGACATGGCAAGGGGGTGCTCTGACCTGCCACGGGCAGTGCCCTCAGGAAGTGGATAGAGTGTGTGTGTCCAGGGTTGGTCCTCAAAGTCCTTGCGTCGACCACTCGGTAGTCAAAGTCCTTGCGTTGACCACTTGCCTGGAGGCCTGGCAACTGGCAGGCTGTGCGTGGGCATGCCTTGTGGATGCCGGCAGGGGATGCACCGGGTCTGCCTTGTGGATGCCGGCAGGGGATGCACCGGGTTTGCCCTTGGGTTTTCAGGAAAACCAGGACCTCAGAGCGAGCTTCTCTTCCATCTTGCCCAGGCCCCCAGCACCACTGAAGTCCAGGGGACAGGTGAGAGGAGTCCCTGAGGGTGGAGAGTCAGAGGTCCACCTGGCCCCCACTGTTGCTACCTGTGCCTAGCAGCGCTGGCAGCACTCAGCAAGACTGAGGGGCCCAGGCTGAGGCAGGACAGGGGCTTTCAGAGACAGAAGGGCCTGGACTCAGCCCTCTGGGCACCTGCAGTGCCCCTCGCCAGCCTGGACAGCTTCTGGCCTGGAAGTTTCCGGGTGCTCCTAAAGCAGTACTGCACAGACAGCTGCTTTATACACCTACTTTTGTGGTGTGTGTGTCTTTCTCCCCATTACCGCTGCTTTTCATTTAAAATGTTATCTCCCCCTCCTGGCCTTTGTGCCCCCCCAGGGGGGAGAGGGGAGGCCCAGCCTCGCCCTGGTGTAGTCAAGGTTATGGTGATAAATCCTGGGGCATTGTCACTTCTATTCGGAGTAAATTGGCTGGCCGCTTTCGGGCTGAAGGAAAGATAATTTGCTGTAGTATTTCAAATGGATTAGAAATGGATTTGAAGGGAAAGTTCATGCCTCCCATTACAAAGGCGAGAAAGAAGACTATCTTAAGGCACTGTTCCCTCCCTGGCCTTCATTATCCACGCTTAATACCTTTCCTATTTTCCAGCGTTAATGAAATTTCCTGGCGGCGTGGGCCTGCCGGACGGACGGGAGAGGCCTTTAGATCTGCAGCTCCCGTCGCAGAAAAGGAATTACAGAGCCTTGCCGTGAGGGCAGACGCGCACTCCGGGTCCTTGGCCCTGCTATTATCTCATTAATTTCATCCCCCTTCTCAATGCAGTTCGTTTCCAAAGGCCGTCCTCTCCATTAGGGTCACAATTTACTGGAGTGCTGTGACACCCACGGCCATGAAAAGCTACAAGGCCCTCACCCCACACCCTCCCAGCACCCTCCTGCTGCAGGTTCCAAAGCCAGCCAGGCAGCCAGGGCGAGGGCAGGGGCGAGGGCAGGGGTGAGGGCAACCCCAGACAACTCTCCGTCACCCGCCAACCTGCGCAGGCCCGAGGTTCTGCCACAGCATCTTCCCAGGATTCAGCTTCTCGGAATGAGGCTGCTGGGCTAGGTGTGCTGAGCACCGGGAAGCACCCTCCCCTATTCCCAGGAGGCCCTGGGCTCCGAGGCAGTGGTGGGCAGTGGGAGGCTGGAAACATTCCCAAGCATGAAGAGCGGGCACAGAGCCTGGGACGGCTCAGCAGGGGCTGCCGCATCTCCATTCCACCCAAATCACTAACGTTCTCTGGGTGCTCTCACACTCTAGTAAGTGGTTTTTTTTTTAGGAGGGAGGAGAAGAGGACAAGCTAATTGTTCATGTTCATCCATAAGAATGAGCGGGGGCGGCCGGGCGCAGTGGCTCACACCTGTAATCCCAGCACTTTGGGAGGCCAAGGCAGGTGGACCACCTGAGGTCAGGAGTTCAAGACCAGCTTGGCCAGTGGGATGAAACCCCGTCTCTACTAAAAATACAAAAGTTAGCCGGGCGTGTTGGCGCATGCCTGTAAGCCCAGACACTCTGGAGGCTGAGGCAGGAGAATCTCTTGAACCCAGGAGGCGGAGGTTGCAGTGACCCGAGATCGCACCATTGCACTCTAGCCTGGGCCACAAAAGCAAAACTGTCTCAAAAAATAAAAATTAAAAAAAAAATGAGCAGGGGCATGGCCAGACCAAGCTCCTGAGACAGAGCTGAGAGGCAGCCCTGATGGGTGGGGTGGTCCTGGAATCTTCCAGTGCCTCCTGACCCCCAGAGGCCCTGCTGCCTCTGCCCCACTGGCCTTTCCTGGGCCTGGCCAGCTGTGGCTGCCCCTGGGGGAGGGGAGCAGGTGCTGCAGGCCCGGGCCTCGCCCTCCCTCCAGGTGCCTTTGGAGAGCCACACAGTCAGTGGGTGGTGGCCTGTCCCCATGTGAGCCTCAGTCAGGGGGACACTCCCGCAACCGAGTCCTCGCGTGCCTGGGTTCTGGGCCTCCCTCCCAGCCGTCCCCTCAGGGCGTCCTGGCTGGACCCAGGCGGAGCTGGGTTGGCTCTGCTACCTGCGTGTCCCTCCTGCTTTGTGGCGGCCAGGGTTGAACCCATCCTGTGCTGTGGGTAGGGTTGGGCATGCAGGAGTGGGTGCTTCCCGCAAGAGTGCAGCCTTACCATCTATTCACTGGAGCCTGTGGGGAGGCAAGGAGCTGGGGGCTCCCGGGAGCAAGTCCAGGCTGGCCCTGAGCGGCCTTTCTGGGGCAAGGACCACAGTTAGCTCTGGCCCCAGATGTATGATGGCCAGAGGCTCTGTGAGTGGCTGGTGCTGCAGTTGGGGGTGCACCCTGGCCACCAGCCCCCTCACCCTCCCAATGCCGCCCCAGCCCTGGGCTGGCATATGAAGGAGCAGCTGGCTGTGGGCGGTGAGACCCCTCAGGCCTGTGGGTACTGTGAGGCTGGTGCAGGGCCCTGGGCTCAGCCTGACTGTGGGATTTGGGGTCAAGCTGAGTGTCCCCCAGGCAGTGGCTGTAGCTCCTGTGGAAGGTCAGAACCTGCCTGTGAGCCCCCGGGACTGATGGGGTTCTCCAACCGAGAGGCTGGTGCAGGAGGTTCCGCCTGGCCTGGCCCTCCCTCCAGGCCTTGTGCCAGGATAAGCCGAAGGTGTGGGCCATGCACCTGCTGGGCCTGCAGGCACCTGGAGGCCAGGGCTGCACCGGGACCCCAGGGTCTGATGAGAGCCTGGAGGTCTGAGTCTGGCTGGCAGGATGCCTACCCTCCACCCTTCTGGCCCAGACAGTGCCCGGCCGGGGGTTGGGGAGCAGCTGGAGTGTGCCGGGCGCAGACAGGATGGGTGGGAGGTGGAGGCCAGCAGACCACTCAGCACTGCCAGGCCCCTTGGTGGGCTCTTTCCCGCCAAGATTGGTGTTTGTGAACTAGAATTTTAATTAAAGGAAACTGGGTTAAGTGCTCTGGCCTCAGTGCTTGTACTTACACTGCAGCTGCAATCCCCAGCGCCAGGCTCTCTCTGCTGCCATTCTCTCTCTATTGGGCCCTTGGAGGCCCCCGGCTGCTGAGAATTACCCCAGCTTGCAGGCAGAGGGACCGAGGCCCGGAGAGGTTGTGGGGCTGAGTGGTGGGGATGGCGGCTGAACCCGACAGCAGGGCTGCTCCGTCCCCAGTGCCACCAGGTCTGTTGGCTCCTCGTGGGTGGCTTTGACGGATATGCTGCCGTCCCCCTGCACCTGCCCCATCCAGCCAGACAAGCGAGCCCCACCTTCATGCTTGCTATAGGTCTGAGTCTAAGGGGCACCCCACCCTGGCCCAGACCAGCTGGAAAAGGGTCTCCTGCAGCTGTGGCAGAGTTGGGGAGCTCGGGTACTCCACAGCAGAGGCCTATGCAGCTGCAGGGCCATGGGGACTGGTGTGGCATGGAGAGCGTAGAACGGGGGCACAGCCCTGTGCCAGGCCTGAGCTGCCCGTCCTCGCCTCCCACTTGACTGGTCCCTCTGCCGCCTGTGTATCCATGGCTGCCCAAAAACGTCCTGCCCACGTTTGCTGCCCAGATTTGCCGGGGGCGCGGTACCCACCTCAGGAGTCATGGCATCATAAGCAGAGTGTGAGCCCATGTGGAATGAAGCTCAATTTGCATGAGCTGATCACTGCTGAAATGCACCCTGGCAGCCCTGTGCCCTGCAGAGGCCTATGCCAAGCCCTGAGCCCCCCACCTTGGGGGCTGCTTGCCCGCGGGTCTGCAGGGCTGTGGGTGTGGCTGGCAGCTGCAGGGAGGTGCCTCTGGAGTGCAGCTCAGGCCCCTCCTGTCTTACTCTTCCCCTAGGCTGTGGAGTATCTGGCAGGAGTGGGGGCTGCCAGGGCTCAGGGTCTGTTGGCCTAGGTCTCCTCCTCTAGCCAGGGTCATTGGCTCAGCTAACTCCAGGGGCTGTCGCGGCCTCTTCAGCCCTTGGACTTGCATTTCCCTCAACCTGCCTGGCCAGGGGTCTGTGAGGCTGTCGCTGTGCACTCTCAGTGCGGGGCTTTCTGAGCTGTGGATGAAGGGGAGGCAGGACAGGGTGGAGCTGACCCTATCGTGTCTGTGGTCCTGAAGGCCAGGGTGGTGTGTGCCGGGGCCGCTTTGGTAGAAATAGCCCCAGCCTTGAAGCAGACTCAAGGGAGCCTCAGCCCAGGTACCAAGGGCCAGGTGTGCTTCTCACCAGCACGTGGACACCTTGCAGCCCCTCTGCCCTGCAGCCCCAGGGACCCTTACCCCGCAGTGCACAGCCAGTTGGCCAGGGCGGGGTGGTTATGTCCACAGGAGAGGTGTGCACTGGAGGACACTGCTCCCTCACCGTGGCTCTTAGGGGCTCATGAGTTCCCAGCCTTGTGGGTGGGGTCGGGGGCACCACTTCCTGGGACTCCTTGTCAGTGTTCCCTGATGACAGCCAAAGCGTCCCTGAGGTGGGGGTCGGGGGCCAGAAGTCTCTTGGCAGCTGGGCCAGTGGCCTGTGGTCACCGCAGATGGAGTGTGTGCCCACCGCAGGTGCTGCTCCCTGTCCCCCTTGGGAGGTCAGGCCTGGGCTCGGCCCCTGGCACTGACCAGCAGAGCTGTAGTCTGTCCCACCGCAGGTGCTGCTCCCTGTCCGCCTCGGGAGGCCAGGCCTGGGCTCAGCCCCTGGCACTGACCATCAGAGCTGTAGTTTGTCCTGGGGCCAGGTTTGATGGGCATTTCCTGTCTCTGCAGGTCCCTGGTGCTGAACCGCCTGCGTCCAGTTGCCAGCGGGGGTGGGAAAGCCCAACCGGGCTCCCCTCGGTGGCGGAGCAAAGGGTACCGCTGCATCGGAGGGGTCCTGTACAAAGTATCTGCCAACAAACTCTCCAAGACCTCCGGCCAGCCCGGCGACGCGGGCAGCAAACCCCTTCTCCGCACAGGTGAGAGGTGAGGGCGGGGGCGCTGGGAGGTGACACCGTCCGGCCAGTGTGTGGTGGGCACTGCAGGCCCGACCCCCTAACCTCCAACATGCTGTGGCTACTCTGGGCCTTGGCTCAGGCCCCTGTCTTAGGGAGGAGGTCAGGGGCCTCATGCTCCTGGGGAGCCAGTCCAAACAAGCACTTCCCAAGTGGGTCACCTCCCAGCCTGGGAGTTAATTTCACTCTTCCATACACCCAGCGCCTTTGTAGCCATCCCTAGTGAGACTGACAGGGGAGCCGGAGAATGGAGGGTGCCAGGAGGCCGGCCTTTCGCTGGCATCCCCCGGGAAGGGCTCTGGAGTGGTGCCCGGTTCGTGTGACTGAGCGGCCCTTGATTTTCTGTGGGGTAGGGAAGAGTTGCTCACAAGCACCGTGTTTCGCTTTTGGAAAAAGGATGAGGCCAGGTACGGTAAACACGCCTGGGCGAGCGCACACCTGGGGCCGCGGTGCCCGTAATCGCATTGGCGACGCCTCGACAACTGTGTCTGGAGGCAGCCGGCGCCGCCACCTCGCACCCTCCCAGCCCAGGGAAACAGGCTCAGGAGAAGGAAATGCTTTGGATTTGCTTATCCTACAAATTAACTAGAAAAATATTTTGGTTTCAGTCCAATTTTACCCCTTCTTGTCCATCAAAAAAAAAAGGGTGGGGGAGATTGCAAGCGGTGTTGGGATTGCAGAGGCTGGGCCCCGCTGGCTCCCCGACCCGCCTGGGGCCTCGAGGGAGAACAGGTTCAGCCCTGGAGGAGGTGGACTCCGAGGGCAGGGTCTGTGGGGGTCAGAGGAGAGGCGGGAAGCGTCCTTCCCTGGAAGCCAGCCTCACTGGCCACCCTGCCTGGCTGTGTTCCTAGTGTTCATCTCCGGGCTCCAGGGGCTTCCAGGCTGTTTCCCGGGCAGGGTCGCTGGGGGCAGCATGGGGGCCCTGGCACCTGCCTCGCAGGGCTCTGAGCCACACTGTGGCTGGCCAGTGCCCCTGACCATGCCTGCAGGCTGGTGGCTGGGGCCGGGGGGCCTGGTGAACTGCGTGGGAATAAGTCCTCACTTGGTGAGGATCTGGTGAGAAGCCCTGGGTCCCTTCCTGGGCACTGTGTCACTCCTGTGTGTGCCTCCGCTTCCCCACCCGTACCTTGAGGGACTGGGCGGTGTGATTTGTGTGTGTGGCCTCATCTCTGCTACACCCAGGGTGCTCAGTGCAGGAGCTGACTGAGAACATGGGGGCCTTGGTGAGGCTCCGCCCCTGGGGGATGCTGCCGTGGGTTGGGGGACAGGCCCTCCTGTCACCCAGCAGGGCCTTCTCTGGTTACCTCTGACCCTCTGACTCCAGAGCTTCGTGGCTTGTGGGGCCCCACACACAGCTGTTTGTATCATGGAGGGCAGGGGCCTCGGGCTCATCTCCAACAGTCATTCCCTGAGTGAAGCATAAGCCCCTGGCCAATCTCTGGCACAGCAGGTCCCAGGTGCCTGCGGCCATCCACCTGCCACCAGCCATGTGGGCCAACAGGGAGCCTGAGCAGTGGAGCTCCCGGGGCCGGCAGCAGGCGCTCTGAGGACGTCGTGCTTGACCCCCCAGGGACAAAGCCATGAGGTGCCTCTCTGCTCATGCCGGGTGGTCCCACCTTTCTCCTGGGCCTCCTTGGCAGAGGCCAAGCCCCACGTTGGCTGGCACTGTCCTGAGAGCACTGACCCTGCAGGCACAGTCCTGGCACTGGCTTTCCTCTCTGGTCCTGAAGGCAGTGGACAGAGCATCCGGGCTGATCCCTCTGCCCAGGGAAGGGTGCCCCGAGCCCTCAGCTGCCTGCCTGGGTGGGAGGGTGCCCTGCACCTCCCACGGATGCTGCCTCTGACATCCCTAGTGCAGGGGGAGGCGCGGGCTGAACACGAGTGAAGATTCCTAGGGCCCACAGGCGTAGATTCGTAGACTCGTGTCCAGTCAGGCGGTCAGGGAGGCCTTTCTCATGAGCTGAAAACAGAGGAGCTCAGAAGGGCCAGGAGCAGCAAGAGCATCCCCAGGTGACCGTGCAGAGGCCTGGGCGGGAGCGTGCCGGGGTGTGAGACATTGCAGGACCCCATGCACAGCCAGCAGGGAGATGAGATGGGTTGGGGGCAGGCGGGGTCTGCCTGGCACCCCTGCACCCCCATTCAGAAAGCTCCCGGTAGTCATGATAATAGCATTGACCGAGGTTGATGGTTAAGTGGCCAAGACAGCAGCCATGGAGACCATGATGTCCCGACGTCCCCGAGAGCCCCGGGCAGCCAGGATAGGCAGCTGAGGCTGCTCCTGGCAGTCAGTCTGCAGGCCCTGCCCTGCTCTGCGGAAGCCGAAGCCAGGGAGGGGATGCCTGCTGCCCTTTCCAGAGCCAGAGTCCATCCCAGGGACCCACCCACTCAGGGAGTGGCCCCCACTACAGCAGCTGCATCCCACTCCCTGCACAGTGCCAAGGCTGGCCCCACCTCTTCACCCCAGGTCGCGGTGTGTCCTTGGGACTCTCCCCATACTGTGCGCTTGTGGAACCCACGGAGGGGCTTGTGGCTTGGGTCCGTCTCCCTGCACCGGGGTCCTTGGGTCGCCGGGATCCTGTGGTCCACTTATATTGGGCTGGGTGGGCCTGTTGGGGGAGGTGCACCTGCCACCCCGGCTCCTCCCATCCCTCAGTGTCCATGAGATGCCTGTGGCAGGCAGCAGGCAGGCAGCAGGTTTGCACTTGGCCCCTTCAGACACGGTGCCCACCACCAAACGGCCCAGGGTCTGAGCTTTGGGGAGGAGGGAGTGTATAGCCCTGGCCTGCTCAGCAGTGGGGAGGGGAGGGAGGGGCTGCCACACTCCTCCCTGGGAGGCTGCGGCGCTGCTGCGTCTCCCCCTTGGTGCCAAGTGCTGAGCTCCGCAGAAGCTTGCCTTCCCATTTACACACATGGCGGGCGCAGAGCCCCTGACATCACCACACTGTGAACAGTCTATCCCGGCCACCCTTGCTGACTGGCCCCTGCCTCTGCTGGCCCTTCCCTTGCCCCAGAGCCATCAGAGAGCCAGTGTGGTTCCCCCAGCCCTTCTGGGGCGCATCTCACCCCTGCACCAGTAGCAACTCAGAGCTCCCTCATTCGGCCTCAGCAACACAAGCAAGGAGGGTCTGGTGCACAGAGGCCAGTGGCAGGCAGGGGTCCTGGGGCCTCCTTCCTCCCACCCCTGCCCCTGGGGAGGCCCCGCCTTCCATCAAGTAGGGCTGCGGCCTCTGGTGTCCTGCTGGCCAGACTTGGTGGCAACTGTGGCAGTCCTGGGGCTGTGCAGAGCCCAGTGAGGCCGCACCCGCCCTTTGGGTCGACAGCCGAGGCCACAGCTCCAGCTGCCTGGGCCCCCACCGGCCCCGCCTCGCCATGAGGAAGGTAGATGGCTCCCAGCTGTGGGATACTGCTGACCAGCCCACTTAAGAGGAATAATAATTAAAGAAATAAATTTCCTCCCCTGGTGTCAGCAGAAATTTGACTTCAACAAGAAAGTGCAGCCTTCTTGGAAGGGGTGGGGGTGGTTGTCCTGGCTGAGCCCCCGGGCTCTGGGCCCGTGATGGCAGAGGACAGTGTGGCTTCTACCCCCAGCTTCCCCACTCCGTGAAGCCGAGCCCTCCCTTCCCGGCCCACCTGCCACCTGAAGGGCTGAGCTCCAGGGCCCCTCCCCACATACTCCTGTGTAGGCCTCCAGTGAGCATGGCCCATATATGGCCACCAAGAGCCTGACGGTCCCTGTGATGGGGCAGAGGCCCCAGTCTCTGGCCACAAGGCTGGCCTTGGCACCTGTGGTTGTGGCCCTCCCTGCTGCGGGCCAGCTGCTGCGTGTTCCTGGCACGTCCGGCCTCTGCACCTCCCCTGCTCGCCACCTGCCCTCCCTCCCTGGGGTGACAAAGGCCCTGTCTGAGAGCCCCCGCCCCACATTGCCTCTCCTGGGGCGCCCTCTGCCACTGGCCGCCTTCTCCCAAGGATGCAGCTTCCATGTACCAGACGGACGTGCCCTGGAGGGCCTGGTGGGCACGCTGTGAGCAGACCAGGGCTTGGCGCGGCCCTGCCTGACTTCCTGGGAGAGGGCTGGCCTGGGAATTGGGGCTGCCTGCGTGCGCCGCTCATCATGGATGTTGTCCCTTGGGCCAGGCAGCAGCTGTCCAGTGGGTGCTGGCCGGAGCAGGGACTGGAGGTGCTGAGGAACCTCTGACTTCAGGGCCTCTATCCCGCTTGCCTTGCAGGGCCTGACATCCAGCGGTGCCCAGAGGAGCCTGGCCCAGAGCCGGCACTGGGGCACCGAGCAGGGGGTGGGGCTGGCGGGAGCCGTGTCTATTCTGGGAAGATCCCGGGGAAGTGAAAGTTCTCTGGAATGCACGGCGCCTTCTGCTGTTGAGTTGCTGGGGGTTATTCAGTTGAACTTTTTAGCACCTCTCAGGCAGCCCCTGCCTCTTTTCCAGCCAGCTATTTTATGTGCATTTTTTAACACTGCAAAGCATTTGAAAAAGTGCCTCCTGTTCTTGTCAGAACTCCTGTCGTGAGCCTCACACTGGGAATTTTTTTTTTTTTTTTTGAGACAGAGTTTCGCTCTTGTAGCCCAGGCTGGAGTGCAATGGCGCAATCTCGGCTCACAGCAACCTCCGCCTCCCGGGTTCAAGCCATTCTCCTGCCTCAGCCTCCGGAGCAGCTGGGATTACAGACATGTGCCACCACACCCAGCTAATTTTGTATTTTCAGTAGAGACGGGATTTTTCCATGTTGGTCATGGCTGGTTTCGAACTCTGGACCTCAGGTGATCTGCCTGCCTCTTCCTCCCAGAGTGCTGGGATTACAGGCATGAGCCACCGCGCCTGGCCGACACACTGGCATGTTTTTTAAATAGCACAAAGTGGAAAGGGAAGTAACCCCCCCCCGTTGCACCCCAGTCCTGCCAGGCGGGCATGTGATGCCGGCATGTCCCTGGCTGGGAGCGGATGGCGTCACAGTGTCACCGGCAGCCTGGGCAAGAGCCTGGGAACCAGCAGTGTCAACAGGCTGCCGCATTGCCGCGTCCCTCACCACAGTCTGGCAGGTGCGAGGGCATGCCCGTGCTGCCTGGACGGGACCCTGCTGCCCACCCGGGGACAAGGGTCCCAGCCTGAGAACAGAAGCTGCCCTGAGCTCGCCGCCCACATTGATCCCCCCCGCCCCAAGACCCTCATCACCCTCCCTTTGCCCTTGGCCTCCGCACACTCCCCAGGTTTCTACCTTCCTCAGTGCCTCCTTTCCTGCCCCCAGGCACCATTACTAGCTCCTGCTTCTGCGCCTGCAGGGCTCACTTGCCACTCAGCTCTGGAGCTGCCCTTTTGAAACTTGAGATGGTCTGAGAGTGGGGACACTAGGCAGGGTCCCTGAGGGCGAAGGGCAGCAGCACCATTGACCCCAGCCAGGGAGCACCGGGCTGGATGCAAAGCACAAAGCGAGGAGTGTGGGGGCTCCAGCCTGAGGGTGCAAAGGAGAAGACGGCTTGGGTCCTCGGGTGGGAGCCTGTGGCTGCTGGGCCATCTGGGGAGTGAGGACGAGGCTGCTCTCCAGTGCTCAGAGTGGGGCAGGGCTGGCTATTTGGGGCTGGGCAGCTTTGGGACGTCCCTTTTTAAAGCAGGATGGCTTTGTCGCCACCTCAGGTCCCCAGAATTTCTGAGTGATGTCACCTCTGCCTCTTAACTGCAGTGTCCATTTCAGCATTTGCCCTGGAGGAAATTGGATCTGGTCTGGGCAGGATCATGCGCGTATTTGAGGAACCCGGGAAAGCCGCCCTCAGCAGGCTCGCCCTGCCCTGCCCACCCCATGATCCTGGGTGACCTCTGTCTGTAAAAGGCAGGCAGGACTGTGTCACCGGAGTAGACCCTCCTCCTCCAGGTGGCACCCCCTCCCCGCCTCATCCCCTTGGCTCTCAGGCCTCGCAGCACTCGGCCATGTCCAGTCCCAAAGTCCATTCCCTTCCTGCCACCGCTGCCCTCTCAGGCCGTGGTGTGCAGTTTCAGAAAGGCTGGGGTGGTCCTTATGCTCAGGGTTTTGAGGAGTATCTGATGAGGCACCTCTGAAATTTAGAGTAATAGGCACTAGCCAAGATCTGCTAGGGCCAGCCCAGGGCCTCAGGGACAGGTGCCCTTCCCCCAGGAGCCCACAGCTGCAGTGGGCAGTCGGGCAGATGCCTCCGCCGAGTGGGCTTTGCCCCCACACCTCTGCTGCATTTCTTTAGTTTTACAGTCCTCTAAAAATCAGAAACTGCTCTTGCTCCTAAAAGGCCAGACCGGCCGGGCGCGGTGGCTCACGCCTGTAATCCCAGCACTTTGGGAGGCCGAGACGGGCGGATCACGAGGTCAGGAGATCGAGACCATCCTGGGTAACACAGTGAAACCCCGTCTCTACTAAAAATACAAAAACTTAGCCGGGCGAGGTGGCAGGCGCCTGTAGTCCCAGCTACTCGGGAGGCTGAGGCAGGAGAATGGCGTGAACCCGGGAGGCGGAGCTTGCAGTGAGCTGAGATCCGGCCACTGCACTCCAGCCTGGGTGACAGAGCCAGACTCCGTCTCAAAAAAAATAAATAAATAAAAATAAAAATAAAAATACAAAAATTAGCCGGGCGCGGTGGCGGGCGCCTGTAGTCCCAGCCACACGGGAGGCTGAGGCAGGAGAATGGCGTGAACCCGGGAGGCGGAGCTTGCAGTGAGTGGAGATCGCGCCACCGCACTCCAGCCTGGGAGACAGAGCGAGACTCTTGTCTCAAAAAAAAAAAAAAAAAAAAAGCCCAGACCATGTGTGCCCCATGGGCCATATTCATGCCCTGGTCTAAGCGACCCTGCAGGTCCCCCACAAGCCCCAGCCCAGGCTCTGGCAGAGGGAGGTGCTGCTGTTAGCAGCTGTTCTGTTTACAGGGCAGCTTCCTGGGTAGCCGGGGCTGAGGAGAGAGCCAGGAGCAGTGTCCATTGGCCAGTCACTGCCTCGGCCCAGGATGGGCACCCAGGGACATGAGGAAGCCAGCAGGGGGGTTCCAGCCAGCAGAGTGTGGCCCTGGGGAGCCTGACCAGGGAGGCCACAGGGACAGGCGGGCGGCTCCAGCCCACGTGGCCAGGCCCTCCGCGGGTGCTGCCTGGCTTTGCTGGCTCTGAGGGCAGGGACAGGAGCCCTTCCTGGACCCTACCCTGGAGAAGAGCCAGACACAGGGCCCAGCAGCTCCCCACTCTCAGGTGCTGTGTCCCCAGAGGGGCCTGGCAGGGCCCAGGGCGTCTGAACCACTGTAGGGAGGGGAGCTCTGGGCAGTTTCCTGGAGGGGAGGCTTTGCCTGAGCTGAGGGCTGGGACCCCTGAGGGCCTTGACTAAGGGGGTTAGCAGGGAAAGGGCCTGTGGGCAAGGCTGTGGCCTGCTATGACCCGTGCCTCTCTCCCCAACAGGCCGGCTGGATCCTGCAGGCAGCTGTAGCCGTTCCCTGGCCAGGTACTGCCTTCGGGCTGGGCAGTGGGTGGGGCTCCCTGCTTGCCTTCGGGCTCACGCACCTCTCTCCCTGTCCGCAGCCGGGCCGTGCAGCGCAGCCTGGCCATCATCCGGCAGGCACGGCAGCGGAGGGAGAAGAGGAAGGAGTACTGCATGTACTACAACCGCTTCGGCAGGTGCAACCGCGGCGAGCGCTGCCCTTACATCCATGACCCTGAGAAGGTGGCCGTGTGCACCAGGTGCCCTCCTGCCCTCACCTGGGGGAGGTTCTGTGCTGGGCCCTGCCCGTGGTCCCTGCTGGCTCTTCCTCACACCCTTTTCTCCTGGTGCTGCAGGTTTGTCCGGGGCACCTGCAAGAAAACGGATGGGACCTGCCCCTTCTCCCACCATGTGTCCAAGGAGAAGGTGAGTGCGGCGCTGGTGGCCCTGTTCCTGTGCACCTTTCTCTGGGGCCTTGGCCACCTGGCCTCTGGGCAGATGGTGCCCACAGCTTTCCCTGGGCTTGGGACATGCAGATCCCTGCCCTGGCGTCCTTAGAGTCTGCTGTACCGCCTCTACCCCACTGCAGGTTTTGCACCTGGGCTGCCCAGGAAAGCAGCACTGATGGGGTCCCCGCTCACCATGCACAGGGGTCTCTTTTCCCTTCTCCTGACAGCACCAGGCCTCACCAGATCCCCAGGCCTCCCTTACACATGCCCAGGGGAATGTGGTCCCATAGGTGCCCCTGTGGACCCAGGGCCGAGGCCTCAGGGCCTCTTCAGACTGGGGTTGGCAGGAGCGGGGAAGCTGTATGTGAGGGGCTGGGTGGGGAGGCTGCCTGGGCAGAAGGCAGGAGGGAGGGGCTGGAGGGGAAACAGCTGGACTCCTGGCTCATGCGGTTGTCCCCGCCTAAAACCCCACAGACTTGCTTTGAGCCAAGGTGGGTCCCCTGCTGGGAAGAAGCAAGAGCGCCCCGGGGCTGGGGTCAGGGGTCAGTGCTGGCGGGGACACATGTAGCTCTTGTGCCCTGGACTCAGCCACGGTGTGACCACAGCATGCGAGTGGAGTGAGGGCTGCCTCGGATGAGGGAGGCGGTGTTGGGCAGGGGTGCTGCTGCCGCAACAGCTTTTCCCCTTGAGGAACTTGAAAAGAATCAGCATTTTTCTCCCTAATAGAGCTTCGGAACTCTGTTGTGAGCAATTTGGAAATTCACGTCGAGTTTCGGGTTCATTAGCTCCCAGCTCCAAAGCCAGAGCACATTCCAAGCTGTCTAATGTGGACGCCCCGCACCAGTGCCCTGAATTAATGTTATTGTTATTTGTGTGGACGTGGCGGGGTGCAAACAAGGTTAATTGAAATGAGAATGCAGTTTCCTCTTGATAACAGCCCCGCTCTGACAGCCAGGAGGAGCTCCGTTTGCTGTAGAGTTGGCTTTATCATCCCTTTTTATTAGAGCTAATTTGGGCTCTATATCAAAAACCACATTAAGGGAATTGTCTACAGCCCACCACCGCCAGCCCCAAACGGGCCCCCAGCCCCTCTCCCCTCTGCGACTGCAGTTAAAAGACAATTAGAAATAAACTCCCGCTCGTTAAATCACCCTTTGTTTCTTTGCCTTCTCCCTCCCTCCCTCTCAGCCCTGGCCGCTGGCTCTCTGGACCCCTTCTTCCCTCCTTGGCCTTAGACAAGTTCCTCTCCCATCCCCAACCTCGCCCCAGAAAAGTGACTTTTTAAAGCCTCTGGATCTGCCCAGATCCCCCAGGGCTCCTCAGGCCCCAGCAGCTCTGAGCAGGCTGGAAAGGGGAGGGGGACGGGGGTAGTGGGAGCCGGGAGGGTAGTCTGACCCAGGAGGGAGCAAGGCCCTGGGAGGGGAGTGGGAATAGCCTGGGGCAAGGCTGGAGACCCCGGGGTGCTGGCAGGGGCTCTGTGGGGGCTCCATGCTGAGGCCAGATGGTGACATCTTTGTTCTGGACTCCCAGGCAGCCCAGGAGGAGCCTGTGGTGGCCCACAAGGGGCAGGGAGATGTCTCCTGGAGACGGCAGGAGACCCCCTTGCTTCCCTCCCTGGGTGGCCCTAGCCCAGCCATTGCTCCTCAGGCCTGAGGTTCCCCCAAATGGGAGGAAAGTTGCATTGCTTCCCTCTCCCAGCCCAGTGGTGATAACAAGCACTGACTGTGGCCAGTGGCCCTGTGCTGGGGAGGAGTACACTGCTGGACCCCTCCTGCTGACAGCCTTGGCCTCCACGGTGCTGGCCTGCAGCCAGTGCCACGCCAAGCCTGCTTTCAGGTAGCTCCTGCCCACCTAGAGCCCAGGGACACTGCCTGTGGCCCACAGGTCAGGTGCCTGGAGAGCCCTCTGTTGGGTGCTGGCCTATGGCTTGTCCTCCCACCTAGACACTGGTCCCCATGACCTGAGAGGCTCCAAGGGCAGGTGACCACAGGCTAGTGGTTGGGAGCCCTGGTTGCCATCTTGCCCTGGACGGTGGGCAGGCTCAGAACAGGTGAGGGACTCAGAGGAGGGTGCCCCTGAGGCTGAGCCACAGGGCTGCTCCATGCCTCCTCTGGACAGAGCAAGGGCAGGGGTGTGGCTCACTTGGGAAGGCGGGGGCCCACTTCTGAGCAGCAGCCTCCCTGCCCCGCGGGTCCTGGTGGCTGCCCTTCCTGCCTGCTGGTGCCATCGTGTCCATTTCTCCCTCGAGCGGGGCTGTAGGAGGGTCCCCAGCCACCATCTGTGGGCCCTGGAGGGTGGCCGCCTGCTGGCCCTCACTGCTGGCCCTCCCCACAGATGCCAGTGTGCTCCTACTTCCTGAAGGGCATCTGCAGCAACAGCAACTGTCCCTACAGCCACGTGTACGTGTCCCGCAAGGCTGAGGTCTGCAGCGACTTCCTCAAAGGCTACTGCCCCCTGGGTGCAAAGGTGAGAGGTCCGTGGGAGCCCAAGTGGGCGGGGTTCCTGTGGTTTGGTCGTCCTCTGTTCACTCCTGGGTGCCTACCGTGGCTGGATGACCCTTCTGCAGCCCTGAGGTGGTCAGTGTCATCACGTCCACCTCACAGGTGACTGAGAGAGGTCCAGCAACTGTCCCGGGGTTGCACAGCACCAGCACAGGGCGGGGTTTGAACCATGGGAAGGTGAGGCACAGAGGACCTAGACTTCCAGGTGCAGCACGGGTATCCTGGAAGCTGGCCCCCCATGGTAGGGGTGTGGCGGCTGGGCCGGAGCGGCTCCTGGAATGTTGCTGGGGATGGCAGTGTGGTGAAGGGGATATTGGAGGCCAGGGGGCTGGCAGGGCTATAGGTGGATGTGGGGCCAGCAGCCTCCACAGGAAGGCAGCGGGTGGATGGGCACTCCCACCCAGCCTGGGGCAGAGGGGTGGGCCGGGCAGAGCCGAGGGGGCCGCCTGAGCCGTGGCTGGCGAGGCTAGGGTGAGCTGGCACTGGAGCTCATTGTGGGGCACCACTGCTGGGTGGGGAACTGGGGACCTGGGCTGCAAGGGTCACCTGCAGCTGATGGCTCCGGCTCCCCTCTCCCCGGGGGCGTGACTGACTCCTGTGTTGGGGAGGTGCTCACAGGCTCACCTGTCTGGGAAATTCCCGGCAGTGGAGCCAGCTCCTCCCCTCTGCCTCAGCCTGCCCTCTTGGCTTCACCAGGACTCCCCACCCCAAGCCATGTAGCCTCAGCATCCCCAGTGGGCCTGGTCCCAGGTACAGCTCCCCTCTCCCCCAGCCTCTCATGCCTGTTTCTCTCCCGGCCTGGGGGCTCCTGCACCTGGCCTAGGGCTGGTGGCTGAGGGTGGGGAGGGGCCGGAACTAAGGGACCTGGAGATGCTCCTTGTCCCTGGCATCTTGAGAGGGAGCCCCGGGGCCTGCAGCCATGGCTCACCGCCACTGGGTCCTCACACTTCTGAGTGTTGGCACTGCCGCAGGGTCTGCAACCCCCGTGAAGCCGAGAACACCAGGCACCCCAAGAACCCTTTCCCTGCCCACCCGCAAGGACGCCAGACCCTAGGCTCTCCTGCCCTCCCTTGCTGGGTTCCCCTGTGGGGTGCTGTGGAAGCTGGCCACACACTCCTTCCTGTGCACAGCGCTCTGTGGTGGGCCGGGCCCTTCCCAGCATCCTCTCCCTCATCCTCAGTCCTCACATCCACTTCCCGGGAGGAGCCAGCCCTCAGCTCCTCCTGCTGCCAGGCCAAGGGTGGGCCAGGCCGGGCTCCCCAACCTGAAACCTGGCAGGGAATCCCCTCCAGGGAGGTAGGGCCTGGCCAGGGCAGCCCCAGACCCTGTGGGGGCAGTGGCAGGATCCCCATGGAGGCCATGGCTGATGATTGTAAAATGTTTCAATTTAAATGAAAATATCAAAGTGATATTTAGGTCCTGCTTCTATTAGTGGAAGTGCTTACTGCTGCCTTTCCGTTTGTCCGCGCCGCGGCGCCCGCATGATGGATAGCAGCTTGTAATTATATATGGGAAAGCGCTGAGCCGGCCAGATCCAGTGGGGACAGGCGGCAGCCCGGGCCTGCGAGGGTTAATTTTATTCTCTAAATAATGTGAAAAGTGCTGAATCGTCACCTTGCGCCTGAAGTAGAAGTCCTCAAGCGGACCCCAGAGAGTTTATAATATTCCACTGAATCAAGTGGAATTGTTAACCTCGCTTCATAAAGCGACGGCTTGTTAAAGAGCCACATTCCCTTTCCTTGTGAATAATTTAGGCTGGGAGTAAATCTCCGCTCTTTCCCCTTTTGGGGGGCCACGGCTGTGGCTCAGGGGTCAGCCTCCGCCAGATGCTGCCTGTCCTGGATATCAGGACGGGGATGACTTCAGACCGCCTGTTTGTGCACACCTGCGGGGTCTGCCGCGTCCTGCCACATCCTCCCTGGTAGACGTCCCTGTCTGGGTGCAGCGCTGTTTTCCTCCTTGCCTTGGGAGCTTGCTCCATCCTTGTCAAAGGGATCTCCCTGGCTGATAACGTTTTGCTGAGGAGAGACTTTGAGACTAGAAAACCTCACCTTCTCCCCTTAGTCTTAATAGCCAAACGTGTCTATCTGCTGTCAAATTCTGATCCGCTGCCTGCGTCCTTGGACGGAAGAGTTTTCCCTCCTCCGTGCTCACTGCTCGCCTGCGTGTCCACGGGTGTGTCCGGCTGGCCCATTGCCATCCCCTTTCAATACTCACGCTGCCCTGCCGGGGCTCCTGCCCTTATGATGTGCCTGACAACTTCTGCAGCGTTCCTTGCTTTCTGGCACCAGATGCTCCCAGCACCCGGCGGCTCTGGGACAGCCGCTCCTGGCTCCTTGTGGGTGTGCTTAAGACTCAGGGTCTGGGCCAGGCGTGATGGCTCACGCCTGTAATCCCAGCACTTTGGGAGGCTGAGGCAGGTGGATCACCTGAGGTCAGGAGTTTGAAACCAGCTTGGCCAACATGGTGAAATCCCATCTCTACTAAAAAAACAACAAATTAGCTGGTTGTGGTGGCAAATGCCTGTAATCCCAGCTACTCGGGAGGCTGAGGCAGGAGAATTGCTGGAACCCGGGAGGTGGAGGTTGCAGTGAGCCGAGATTGCACTGTTGCACTCTAGCCTGGGCGACAAGAGTGAAACTCCGTCTCAAAAAAAAAAAAAAAAAAGATTCAGGGTCTGGGCACTGCTCCTGGTGGCTCTAGATGGGACAGCTGCTCCGGCAGGGCACCCTGGTTCCTTCTGGGTGTTTAGGACTCAGGATCTGGGTGCTGCGTGTGCTTGTTGCAGCTGGGGTGTTGGCTGCTGCCAGCGCCCCCAGTGCACAGGGCTGGGAAGCATCATGTGCACATGTGCAGGGGTGACAGTGACTCCATCCCCACTTCTGCGTTGAGAGCTCCTGCACACCTTGGCCCTCCTGCATCTGCAGCGCCTGCTCTGTGAGCCTCCATGCTGCCGTTTTCTCCATGCCCTGTGTGTGGCTGGTGCCTGTCTGCAGGGAGCTGCTGAGAGGGGAGGACCCTGACTGAGTCTTGGGTTTCAGCTCCCCAGTGCGAGCTGAGAGTTGAGACACCTGGGATTCCCCTCACGCACACCCTGCCTTCATCCTCCAGGCTTGAGGGGCTCCTGTGTCCTCTGGACAGCGCCTGTCTTGATTTTGGTCACATACAGCGCTTCTCTGTTGTCACCCTTGCTTTTGCCAGTGCTGCTTTGTTAGGCCGAATCCTCCGTCCTTTATGAGGCGGGGTCCTGACATCCTTTGCCCTGTGATTTGTGCTCGGGAGTCTTGTTTAGGACCAGTCGGCACCCGCGGTCACAGAGGGCCTCCTGCATCGCCTGCCGCTGGCTCAAGAGGCACCTGTGCGTGTAGCTTGTCCCTGCGCAGTTACTTCCTCCTCTGGCCTCAATCTCCTTTTATATACAATCAGGATAACAGCACTGCCTATCTCAGAGAGGCATGGCGACTCTTCAGGGGGTCACAGTGGGCCTGGCAGCATCCTGGGCGGCCCCTGGCATGGGGAGGCCTCCCTACAAGTCGGCTGCTGTCGCTGTTCTTTATTTTCGTGTTGTGTGAGGTGGGGCCCCACTTAGTTTTTCTTCATGTCATGGATGCTTTCCCCTCAACAGTGGTCTAACCCTTTGATTTGTGGTGTCAGCTTAAAAAAACAAACAGCTTTGTTGAAGTACAGTTTCCCTCCCACACAATTCCTCTGCTCTAGGTCTGTGGTTCTGTGGGTTTGAGTAAACTCAGAGTCGTACAGCCGCACCATAACGCAGCTTTCCATAGTTTTCATTGCCCCCCAGAATTCCCTCAGCTCTTTTCGTCATCAGTCCCAGCCCCGCCTTCCTCCCACCCCTGGCCCCTAACACTCATCCACTTCTGCCTCTGTAAGTTTCTTTTGTGGGCCTTTCGTGTAACTGGAATCGTACAGTACACGGTCGTTCGGCATCTTGGATTTTGCATCATGTTTGGAGGTCTGTCCTGCAGCACCTCAGCGCTGCACCCCTTTTTATTACAGAGGCAAGCCACTGCAGAGACTCGCCAAACTTTGTCCGTTCATGAGCCGGGGACATTCGAGTGGTTTCCAGTTGGGGACTATCGTGAATAATGCTGCCTCGAACGTCTGCGCACGAGCCTTCGTGTGGCCAATGCTTTTGCTTCTCTTGGGTAGACACCTGGGAGTGAAATTGCAGGGTCATAGGGTCACTCTGGGTTAACAGCCTCCTGTTTTCTAAAACGGCGTCACTGTTTGACACTCCTGCCAGCAGCGAGCAAGGCTTTCGTGTGTTTACTTCCTCGCTAGCTCTTGGTGTCTGCCTGTCTGGCACAGCCGTTCTGGTGGGCGTGGCCACATCCCTGGGGTTTCTGGCACAGCCGTTCTGGTGGGTGTGGCCATACCCTGGGGTTTGGGTTTGTATTTCCCCCATGGCCTGGACACACAGAGCACCTGGGTGCTTATGGACCATTCCTGTCTTTTGTGAAAAACAGCTTTATTGAGATATAATTCACATACCACGTAATTCACCCATTTTAGTGTACAATTCAGTGGCTTTTGGTATACTTTTTAATTGTGGTAAAATATATTTAACATAAATTTTGACCATTTTTAAGTGTCAAAATGGCACTTAGTTAAATAGCGTTAACTACGTTCACAACACTGTAGAAACATTCCAAAATGTTTTCCTCACCCCGACAGAAACACTGAGTATTCAGCAACGGCTCTCCACTCCCCGCTTCCCAAACCCTAGTTAGACACCTAGCTAGTTATCTCAGTGAAGTCGCCTCCTCTAGCTGTGTCCTCTGAGTGGATCGTACGTCTGTCCTTTGGCGTCTGGCGTCTTTCACTCGGCGTAATGTTTCCAGGGTTCACAGGTGTGGCGCCACCTCGTTCCTTTCTTACAGCAGAGTAACCTTCCGTTGTGTGTGCGCTGCGCTTTGTTAGTTCCGTCATGTGTTGGTGGGTATGCAGCTGCTGTGACTAGTGCTGGAGTGATTCCTGACTGGCAGGGATCTGTTTGAGTCCCTGCTTTCACTTCCTTTGGGTGTGTATGGAGGAGTGGAATTGCTGGAGTCTGAGTAATTCTGTGTTTAGCTTTTTGAGGAGTCGCCAAACTGTTTTCTGTTGTGGCTGCACCATTTTACATTGCCAGCAACAGTGCACAGGCTCCGGTTTCTGCATGTCCTCCCCACCACTTGTTGTGGTTGAATTTGTTTATTCTTTCTTTCTTTTTTTTTTTTTGTGGATTCTTTAGGGTTTTCTTACAGTCATCAGCAAACAGATAATTTTACTTCCTCCTTTTCAATTTGAATGCCTTTTCTTTTTTTCTTTTTTTTTTTTTTTGAGACACAGTCTCACTCTGTCGCCTGGGCTGGAGTGCAATGGCACTATCTTGGCTCACTGCAACCTCTGCCTCCTAGGTTCAAGTGATTCTCCTGCCTCAGCCTCCCAAGTAGCTGGGACTACAGGTGCATGTGCCACTAAACCCAGCTACTTTTTGTATTTTTAGTAGAGACAGAGTTTCACCATGGGGCCAAACTCCATGGTCTCAAACTCCTGACCTCAGATGATCCACCTGCCTTGGCCTCCCAAAGTGCTGGGATTATAGGTGTGAGCCACCACGCCCGGCCTCTGGCTAGAACTTTTAATACTGTGTTGAACTAAAATGGCAACTGTGGGCATCCTTGTCTTTTTCCTCATCTTAGAAGAAAAGCTTTCATTTTTCACCATTGAATATGACATTAGCTTTGGGCTTTTATGTGTAGTGTTTACCACACTGAGGAAGTTGCCTTCTGTCCTATTTATTGTGTTGTTTTTTTTTAATCATGAAATGGTGTTGAATTTTGTCAGGTCTTTTTCTACATTAATTGAAATGATCTTGTGGTCTTTTTCCTTTGTTCTGTTAAGGTGGCCAGCGCGTGACTCTGACCATATTGAATCACAGTCAGTCACAGTCTCATTAATTGATTTTTGTGTATGAAACCATCCTTGCATCTGGGAATAAGTTCCACTTGGTTATGATGTGTAATCCTTTTATTGGTTTGTTTTTGAAATAGAGTTTTGCTCGTGTTGCCCAGGCTGGAGTGCACTGGTGCGATCTTGGCTCGCTGCAGCCTCCGCCTCCTGGGTTGGAGCAATTCTTCTGCCTCAGCCTCATGAGTAGCTGGGATTTCAGGCGCACGCTGCCAGGCCCAGCTAATTTTTGTATTTTTAGTAGAGGTGAGGGTTTCGCCATGTTGGCGAGGCTGGTCTCAAACTCCTGACCTCAGGTGATCAGCCCGCCTCAGCCTCCCAAAGTGCTGGGATTACAGGCGTGAGCCGCCGCGCCCAGCCTGGATGTGTAATCCTTTTAATGTGCTGCTGAATGTTTTGCTGAGGATTTTTGCATCAATATTCATAAAATATATTGGTTGATAGGTTCTTTTTCTTTTAGTGTCTTTGTCTGGTTTTGTTATCAGGGTAATACTGGCCTCACAAAATGAATTAGGAAATGTTTCCTTCTCTTAAACATTTTGTAAGAGTTTGAGAAGACTTGGTGTTGATTCTTCTTTTAATTGTTTTAGTAGAATTCACCAGTGAAGCCGTCTGGTCCTGTGCTTTTCTGTCTTTTTTCTTTTCTTTCTTTTCTTTCTTTTCTTCCTTTCTTCCTTTCTTTCTTCCTTTTCTTCCTTTCTTTTTTTTCTTTCTTTCTTTTCCTTGAAGAACAAGGTCTCGCTATATTGCCCAGGCAGGTCTCGAACTCCTGGGCTCAAGTGATCCTCCCACCTCTGCCTCCTTAAATGCTGGGGTTACAGGCGTAAGCCACTATGCCCAGCTGTGTCCTGGGCTTTTCTTTGTTGGGAGATTTTTGATTACTGACTCAATCTCCTTGCTGCTCCTAGTTAGATTTTATACTCTTCAGTCAGTTTTGGTGGATTGTGTATTTCTAGGAACTGGTTCATTTCATCTAAGTTGTCAATTTTATGTGTGTATAATTGTTTGAAGTGTTTAATAATTGTCCTTTTGATGTCTAAAGAATCTATAGTGATACTGGAAATTTCATTTCTGTTACTGGAAGTTCGTGACTTCTTTTTTTCATTGTCTGTTTTACTAGAGGTTTGTCAATTTATTGATCTTTTCAAAGTACCAGTTCTTTATTTTACTGATTTTTCTCTATTGGTTTTCTGTTTTCGATTTCACTGGGCTTTCTGCTCTTATTATTTCTTTTTTTTTTTTTTTTTTTTTTTGAGACGGAGTCTCGCTCTGTCACCCAGGCTGGAGTGCAGTGGCCGGATCTCAGCTCACTGCAAGCTCCGCCTCCCGGGTTCACGCCATTCTCCTGCCTCAGCCTCCCGAGTAGCTGGGACTACAGGCACCTGCCACCTCGCCCGGCTAAGTTTTTTTTTTTTTGTATTTTTAGTAGAGACGGGGTTTCACTGTGTTACCCAGGATGGTCTCGATCTCCTGACCTCGTGATCCGCCCGTCTCGGCCTCCCAAAGTGCTGGGATTACAGGCTTGAGCCACCGCGCCCGGCCTGCTCTTATTATTTCTTTCTTTGCTTACTTGTGGTTTATTTTGCTGTTTTTTTCCCTCTACATTCTTGAAATTGGAGCTTAGATTATTGATTTGAATAATTTGAATATTTTCCTTTTTTTCTGAGATAGGGTCTCACTCTCACGCAGGCTGGAGTGCAGTGTTGCAGTCATGGCTCACTACAGCCCCAACCCCCTGGGCTCAAGCAATCCTCCTGCCTCAGCCTCCTGAGTAGCTGGGACTACAGGTGTATATCACCATACCCGATAAATTTTTTAAATTTTCTGTAAGACATGGTCTTGCTGTGTCACCCAGGCTGGTCTCAAACTCTTGGCCTCAAGCAATCTTCCCACCTCAGCCTCTCAAGTAGCGGGGACTACAGGTGCATGCCACCACGCCTGGCTAATTTTTGTACTTTTTATAGGGATGAGGTCTCGCTATGTTGCCCAGGTTGGTCTCAATCCCCTGAGCTTAAGCAGTCCATCCACCTCAGCCTCCCGCAGTGCTGGGATTATAGGTTGAGCCGCCAAGCACAGCTCCTGTGAGTTTTTTGTTTGTTTTATGTCCCTTAAGATTTTCTCTTTGCCCTGTGGATTATTTGGTAAAAGGCAAAAGAGTCATATGATCTGAAGAGAAACCAGAGTATTGCCTGTAGATTATTTAGAAGTGTGTTATTAAGCTTCCAAGTGTTTTGAGATTTTCCTGTTACCTTTCTTTCATTGATTTCTAGTTTGATCTATGTTTATTAAAATCATACAGATTTTAATTCTAAGTTTCTCACGGTTTGTTTTATGGCCGAGGATATGGTCTGTCTTGGTGTATCTTCTATATGTACTTGAAAAAAAGTGCGTATTCCACTGTTGTTGGTGCTCTATAAATGTCTAATAGGTCTTGCTAGTTAAAGGTGTTTCTGAGTTCTTCCTTGACGATTTTCGGTCTGGTGTTCAGTTGTTGAGAGAGGTGTTGAAGTCTCTAACTATAATTGTGGATTTGTCTAGTTCTCCTTTCATAGCTATCAGTTATTGCTTCATGTATTTTGCAGCTTTTCTGTTTGGTGCATATACATTAGAATTGCTGTGCATTCTTTTTGTTGTTGTTGTTTGTTTAGAGAGACCAGGTCTCGCTTTGTTGCCCAGGCTGGAGCTCAGCGGCGCAATCACAGTTCACTGCAACCTCAAACTCCTGAGCTCTGGCGATCCTCCCACCTCAGCCTACTGAGTAGCTAGGACTACAGGCATGCACCACCATGCCTGGCTACTTTTTAAATTTTTTTGTAGAAATGGGGTCTTGCTATGTTGCTCAGGCTAGTCTTGAACTCCTGGCCTCAAGTGGTCCTCGTTGGCCTCCCAGAGTGCTGGGATTACAGGTGTGGCCCTACTATGCATTCTTGATAGATTTACTCTTTTATTTTTGTATAATGTTTCTGTCTCTGGTGATTTTCTTTGCTTTGAAGTCATCTTTTCCTGATATTAATATCGACACGCCTGTTTTCTTTGAATCAAGTTTTCGTAAGTCTTTTTTTCTCTTTTTACTTTAAATTTATCTATGTGTCATATTGAAGTGACTTTCTTGTAAACAGCAGATAGTTCAATCATGTTTTAAAATTCACTCTGCCAATCTCTGTCTTTTAGTTGATATATTTAGGACATTTACATTTAATGTGGTTATTGCTGTATTAGGGTCTAAGTGTATCATTTGATTTATTTTGTTTTCTATTAGTTCTTTTTTTCCCTCTGGGTTTTTTTCTCTTGCCTTCCTATGGGTTACTTGAACACTTTTTAGAATTTTTATTTGATTTACTTATAGTGTTTTTCAGTATAGATCTTTATTCAGTAGTCTTCCCTTCTCTGTGGGGGATGCATTCCAAGATCCCTCATGGACACCTGAACCCATGGGTGTCATGGAACCCGATTCCATCATTTGGAACATGTTTCTATTATCTTCCAACCACAAATCAAATGCCTTTTTAAATCCTTTTTTTTTTTTTTGAGACAGAGTCTCGCTCTGTCGCCCAGACCGGAGTGCGGTAGTGCGATCTTGGCTCACTGCAACCTCCGCCTCCTGGGTTCAAGCAATTCTTCTGCCTCAGCTTCCTGAGGCCATGAGCCACCACGCCCAGCCGCCTTTTTAAATAACTAAACGTTTGTCACACACTGTAGCCCTAACTTTTGCAGTTTGCAGTGTGACAGCAAAATTAGCATTAATTTCTTTTTCTTTCTTCATAATTTCTTTTGTTTTTTTTTGAGACGGAGTCTCGCTCTGTTGCCTAGGCTGGAGTGCAGTGGCCAGATCTCAGCTCACTGCAAGCTCCACTTCCCAGGTTTACGCCATTCTCCTGCCTCAGCCTCCCGAGTAGCTGGGACTACAGGTGCCCGCCACCTCGCCCGGCTAGTTTTTTGTATTTTTTAGTAAAGACGGGGTTTCACCAGGTTAGCCAGGATGGTCTCGATCTCCTGACCTTGTGATCCGCCCGTCTCGGCCTCCCAAAGTGCTGGGATTACAGGCCTGAGCCACCGTGCCCAGCCTCTTTCTTCATAATTTCATGGGTGGAAGATTCATTCTTACTGTAGATTTCAGCAACCTCAGAATATTATATTATTATTATTTATTATTATTATTTTTTTGAGGCAGAGTCTCACTCTGTTACCTAGGCTGGAGTGCAGTGCAGTGGCACCACCTCTGTCCACTGCAACCTCCACCTTCCATGTTCAAGCGATTCTCCTGCTTCAGCCTCCCAAGTGGCTGGAATTACAGGCACTTGCCACCATGCCTGGCTAATTTTTGTATTTTTATTTTTATTATATTTTTTAGATGAAATCTAGCTCTGTCACCCAGAGCGGAGTGCAGTGGCACGATCCTGGCTCACTGCACCCTCCATCTCCCGGGTTCAAGTGATTCTCCTTTTTCAGCTACCTGAGTGGCTGGGATTACAGATGCTCACCACCATGCCCAGCTAATTTTTGTATTTTTAGTAGAGATGGGGTTTTACTGTGTTGGCCAGGCTGGTCTCGAACTCCTGATCTCCTGATCTACCTGCCTTGGCCTCCCAAAGTGCAGGGATTATAGGCGTGAGCCACCATGCCCAGCCTATTTTTTTTTTCTTAAGTCGAGAACTTTTACCTTTTTACCTAAAGGAAGCATTTTACAGCTTCTCTTATCCAAATTGTTAGCATCACTACTGTTGCACTTTGGGGCCATTTTTTTGTGAAAATAAGGGTTACCTGGACACAAGTGCTGCAGTACCACAAGAGTCAGTGTGATGAGGGAGACAGCCACTAAGTGACTAATGTTAGGTCGTGTATACAGTGTGGAAAAAGGAATGTTTTGTGTCCTGGGCAGGACAGAGCATGACAGCACAAGATTTCATCACACTACTCAGAATAGCATGCACTTAAATATTTATGAATTGCTGGCCAGGCGTGGTGGCTCACGCCTGTAATCCCAGCATTTTGGGAGGCCAAGGTGGGTGGATCATGAGGTCAAGAGATCGAGACCATCCTGGCTAACACAGTGAAACCCTGTCTCTACTAAAAATACAAAAAACATTAGCTGGGCGTGGTGGCAGGCACCTGTAGTCCCAGCTACTTGGAAGGCTGAGGCAGAAGAATGGCGTGAACCCGGGAGGCGGAGCTTGCAGTGAGCCGAGATCGCGCCACTGCACTCCAACCTGGGTGACGGTGCGAGACTCCATCTAAAAAAAAAAATAAAAAATTATGAATTGTTGACTGGGCACGGTGGCTCACACCTGTAATCCCAGCACTTTGGAAGGCTGAGGAGGGCAAATCACCTATGATCAGAAGTTCAAGACCAGCCTGGTCAACATGGTGAAACCCTGTCTCTACTAAAGTTACAAAAAGAAAAAAATTAGCTGGGTGTGGTGGTGTGCACCTGTAATCCCAGCTACTTGGGAGGCTGAGGAAGGAGAATTGCTTGAACCTGGGAGGTGGAGGTTGCAGCGAGCTGAGATCACACCACTATACTCCAGCCTGGGCAACAAGAGTGAAACTCCATCTGAAAAAAAACAAAACTTACGAATTGTTTACTTCTGGAGTTTTCCATTTAATATTTTTGGACCAACAGTTGACTTCAGGTAACTGAAACTGCAGAGTGAAACAGTGGAAAAGGGAGGCCCACCATATAGCTTTTGTAGTGCTTACCCTGGATATTATATTGTATTTGCATGACTGATCCACGTCCACTGGTGGTGTCGTTTTGCCAGTTTGAGTGAAGTGTGGAAACCTTACTTTCCCTCATCTCCCTTAACCTCCCCTTTTGTAACCGTCTGGAATACTTCCTCTACAGAAGTTAGAACCACAACAGACATGGTTATGATTTTTACTTCAATCATCAAACATAATTTAGAAAACTGGGGAAGAGATGGAAAGTCTGGTATGTTTATCTGTGTTTTTGCTTATCTTGTTCTTTATTCCTTCCTTTTGTTCCAAGCCTTTTTCTTGTGTTTCCTTTTTGTTTGGAGAACTTTAACCACTTTTTAGGGTTAAGACTGGTGGTGACATTGTTTTTCTTCATCAGAGAATGTCTTGAGCTCCCCTTTATTCCGGAAGAATAATTCACTGGATATGGGATTCTGTGTTGACAGTTCTTTCTGTTGAGCTTGAAAAATGTTATGCCTCTTCCTTATGTCCTCCATGGTGTCTGGTTAGAAATCCACTGTCGTTTGAATTTTTCCCCTGTAGGTAAAATGTAGTTTCTGTGGGGTGCCGTGACTCGTGCCTGTAATCCCAACATTTTGGGAGAACCAGGTGGGCAAATTGCTTGAGCCCAAGAGTTTGAGATTAGCCTGGTCAACATGGCAAAACCCCATCTCTTAAAAAAAAAAAAAAAAAGTTTAGCCACACATGGTGGCCTGTGCCTGTGGTTCCAGCTACTCAGGTGGCTGAGTTGGGAGGATTGCTTGAGCCCTGGAGGTTGGGGCTGCAGTGATCTATGATTGTACCACTAGGCAATAGAGTGAGACCCTGTCTCAAAAAAGCAAATGTAATGTGGTTTCTCTCTGGCTGCTTTGAAGGTTGTTTCTTTGTCTTTAACTTCTACTGTCTGACTATAGTGTATTCTGGGGTAGATGTCTTTGGTCTGTCCTGTTTGAGGTTTGCTCAGCTTCCTGAATCTGTAGGCTTATCTGTTTTACCGAATTGGTAAAGTTTGTATTATTTCTTTGGGTTATTTTTCCTCTGTGTCTGCATCTCCAGTTCCATGAATGTTAGGTCTTCCGTTGTGGTGCCAAGGTCCCCAAGGCTCTGTTCATTTTTTAAACCTTATTTTTTTTCTTTTGTTCAGATGGGTTAATTTCTGTTATTCTGTCTTCCAGTTCTCTGTCTCTTCCATTCAGCTGTTGAGCCATACACTGAGTTTTTTATTTCAGTTATTGTATTTTTTAGTTCTAAAATTTTCATTTGGTTCTACTACATCTTCTCTTTCTCTATTGTTACTTTCTATGTCTTCTTTTGTTTCCAGCATGTTTGTAGTGCGTGTAGAAGTGTCTTTGTGATGCATTCTGTCTTTATGAAGTAATTCTGACGCCCTGTCCGTCAGCACTGGCACCGCCCCTCTTCACCAAGCCCGTCAGCACTGGCACCGCCCCTCTTCACCGAGCTTGGAGCCTCCCTTGTTCTTAGTGGGAGCTGCCACTTTTTGTGGGAGCCTAGTCGTGCTGGCTGTTTGGTGGAGGTGCTGCCTCTTCTTGCCAGCTAGGAGTGGGAACCAGCTCCCTGCACTTGGCCTCATTGACGCTGTGGAGGGTGGTGTGGAAAACAGACCTTCCATGAACCTTCCGTCCCTGCTTTGGGGGAAGGAGTTCCGCAGTGCCTCTCCCGTGTGGCCTCCACTGACTCTGTGGGAGGGATGGAGAAGGGGTGAATGTCCTGGCTTTTCACCACCCTGGCAAGCAGGGGAGGGGTCTCCTGGCCAGGGTTGAGTCCGGGCTCCCTCCTCAGCCTTTGCTGGTCTGGCTGGGGGTGCAGTGGTTTCTGAGTGTTGGCTGAAATAGCATGGCTGTTGCCTGAGAGTTTCTGTCTTGCTGGGCTGCCCTTTGTCTGTACCTATGGGCGTTTCTGGGCTGTGGCTTCCTTGACTCTAAGTCTTGGATGGGGACAGGAAGCAGCCCAATGGAGCCTGCCACCAGTCATACCCCGATCCCTAGCCATTATCCCTCTCCACAGCCAGAGGTGACTTGGGTTTGTTACGGTGGCACTTCATGGGAAGTACAGGGATGGTAGGATGGTACTTTGGGTCTGTCTTCCCAGCAATGCAAGCTCCTTTTTTCTTTCTTTTTTTTTTCTTTTTTAGACAGTCTCACTCTGTCACCCAGGCTGGAGTGCAGTGGTGCGATGTCAGCTCATTGCAACCTCTGCCTCCTGGGTTCAAGCAATTCTTCCACCTCAGCCTCCCGAGTAGCTGGGATTACAGGCGTGCACCACCATGCACAGCTAATTTTTGTATTTTTAGTAGAGACGGGGTGTCACCATGTTGGCCAGGCTGGTCTTGAACTCCTGGCCTCCCAAAGTGCTGGGATTACAGGGGTGAACCACTGTGCCCGGCCTACTTCTTTTTAATGCCCTTTTTGGCTTAATTTCCCCCAGAAATGGATCCGTTTTACTGAGTTTTTCAACGTATGGGTGCATGTCAGTGTGTCTACAGCATCCTTTGTTGCATCTGGAGTTTTTTCGTCTGTATTTAATCTGTGTTTTCTCACTTGTTTCTGGGAACAGTCTTGCTAGGGGCATGTCTATCTTATTGCCCTGTTCAGATGACCAGCTTCTGGTTTTGCTAGTGTTCTTTATTGCTTGTTCCTTTTCTTTTTCTTTGACTTCTGTCATTGTTCTTTATCATTTCCCTCCTGCTTTAGGTTTTCCCCGGGCTCCTTCGTCCTTCCTGCCTTCTGCTCTGGGAGCACCTGTTCCCGTGTCCGTAGGTTTTGGGTTCTGGCTGATGTGCTTTGAGCTCTTGGCCTCCCTCTCAGGAGCCCCTCCCTGCTGTCCGTGTGGGCACCCGCAGTCCCCCACACCAGCCCCACAGGCCTTCTCTGGTGATTTGTTCACTGGTCAGGGTCTGGTAGAAAGCATCCAGTCACTTACTGTGTTTAATAAACTTGTTATTATTTTAGATTTACCAAAAGGTTGCAAACGTATCACAGAGAGTTCCCATATACCCTCAGCCAGCCTCCCCTGCCAGGAGCGTCCTGCAGATCCACAGCTAGCAGTGTGATGTGGTTTGACCGATGTCCCTGCCCAAATCTCATGTCGAATTATCATCCCTGATGTTGGAGTTGGGGCCTGGTGGGAGGTGATTGGATCATGGGGATGGTTTCTGACAGTTTAGCACCATCCCCCAGTGCTATTCTTGTGATGGAGTGTTCACAAGATCTGGCTGTTTGAAAGTGTGGAGCACCTCCTCCCTCTCTCGACCTCCTGCTCCAGCCCCCTCTCTCGACCTGCTCGGCCACATGAAGTGCCTCGTCTCCCCTTCGCCTTCTGCCACGATTGGAAGCTCCCTGAGGCCTCCCCAGAAGCAGATGTTGCTTCCTGTGCAGCCTGTGAATTGTGAACCAGTTAAACCTCTTATCTTTATAAATTACCCAGTCTCGACTGGGTGCAGTGGCTCACACCTGTAATCCTAGCACTTTGGAAGGCCGAGCTGGGCGGATCACTTGAGGCCAGGAGTTCAAGAGCAGCCTGGTCAACATGGCCAAACCCCATCTCTACTGAAAATAGAAGAATTAGCTGGTCACAGTGGTACATGCCTGTAATCCCAGCTACTTGGGAGGCTGAGGCATGAGAATCAGTCAAACCTGGAGGTGGAGGTTGCAGGGAGCCGAGATTGGGCAATTGCACTCCAGCCTGGGCAGCAGAGTAAGACACTGTCTCAATGACGAAATAAATTACCCAGTCTGAGGTATTTATTTACAGCAATGCGAGAGTGGACTAATATAGAAAGTTGGTACTGAGGAGTGAGGCATTGCTATATAGATACCTGAAAATGTGGAAACAGCTTTGGAACTGGGTAACCCACAGAGGTTGGAAGAGTGTGGAGGGCTCAGAAGAAGACAGGAAGATGAGGAGAGTTTTGAACTTTCTAGAGACTTGTTAGATTGTTGTGACCAAAATGCTCAGAGTGATATGGACAGTGAAGTCCAGGCTGAGGCGGTCTCAGATGGAGATGAGGAACTTGTTGGGAACTGGAGCAAAGGTTACTTTTGTTATGCGCTAGCAAAAAGGTTGGCTGCACTGTGTTCCTGCCATGGGGATCTGTGGAACTTTGAACTGGAGAATGATTATTTAGGCTATCTGGTGGAAATTTCGTGGGTTTTGTTTTGTTTTGTTTTTCTAAGACAGAGTCTTGCTCTGTCACCCGGGCTGGAGTGCAGTGGTGCGATCTCGGCTCACTGCAACCTCTGCCTCCCAGGTTCAACCAATTCTCCTGCTTCAGCCTCCCAAGTAGCTGGGTTACAGGCATGTACCACCACACCTAGCTAATTTTTGTATTTTAGTAGAGATGGGGTTTCACCATGTTGACCAGGCTGGTCTTGAACCCCTGACCTTAGGTGATCTACCTGTTTTGGCCTCCCAAAGTGCTGGGATTACAGGCATGAGCCACCTGGGATTACATGCACAGCCAATCTGGTGGAAGTTTCTAAGCAGCAAAGTGGTCAAGGTGTAGCGTGGCTGCTTCTGACATTCTGCACTCATATGCGTGAGCAAAGAAATGACCTCAGACTGGAACTTATATTTAAGAGGGAAATAGAGTTTGGAAATTTTGCAGCCCGGCCATGTAGTAGAAAAGAAAAGCCCATTTTCTGGGGAGGAATTCAGGCAGGCTGTAGAAATTTGTGTGACTAAAAGGAAGGCGAGTGCTAATAGCCAAGGCAATGGGGAGAAAGCCTCAAAGGCATTTCAGAGACCTTCATGTCAGACCCTCCCATCACTGGCGTGAGGCCTAGGAGGACTAAATGGTTTCCTGGACCTGGCCCCACTGCCCTGCACAGCCCCAGGATCTGGCTCCCTGCGACCAGCCATTCCAGTCCCAGTTGTGGCTCAAAGGGGCCAAGGTACAGCTCTGGCCACTGCTTCAGGGAGTACAAGTGAGCCTCAGTAGCTTCCACGTGGCGGTGAGCCTGCAGGTACTCAGAGTGCAAGAGCTGAGGTTTGGAAGCCTCTGCATAGATTTCAGAGGATACGTGGAAAAGCCTGTATATCCAGGCAGAAGCCTGCTGCAGGGGTTGAGCCCTCACAGAGAACCTCTGCTAGGGCAATTTGGAGGGGAAATGTGGGGTTGGAGCCCCCACACAGAGTCTCCACTGGAGCACTGTTTAGTGGAGCTGTGAGAAGAGGGCCACTGTCCTCCAGACCCTGGAATTGTAGATCCACTGACAGCTTGCACCATGCACCTGGAAAAGCTGCAGGCACTCAATGCTGGCCCTTGAAAGCAGTTGTGGAGGCTCAACCCTGCAGAGCCATGGTGGCAGAGCTGGCTGAGGCTTTGGGCGCCCACCCCTTGCATCACTGTGCCCTGGATGTGGAATGTGGAGTCAAAGGAGGTGATTTTGGAGCTTTAAGATTTAATGACTGCCCTGCCGGGTTTTGGTCTTGTGTAAGGCCTGTAGCCCCTTTCTTTTGGCTGATTTCTCGCTTTTGAAATGGGAGTATTTACCCAATACCTATGCCTCCATTGTATCTTGGAAGTCACTAACTTGTTTTGATTTTATGGGCTCATAGGTAGAAAGGACTTGCCTTGTCTCTCTTTTTTTTTAGACAGAGTTTCGGTCTTGTTGCCCAGGCTGGAGTGCATTGGCGCTATCTTGGCTCATGGCAACCTCTGCCTCCCAGGTTCAAGCAATTATCCTGCCTCAGCCTCCCTAGTAGCTGGGATTACAGGCATGCAACACCATGCCTGGCTAATTTTTTTTTTTTTTTAAGATGGAGTTTCGCTCTTGTTGCCCAGGCTGGAGCGCAATGGCACTATCTCAGCTCACTGCAACCCCCGCCTCCCGGGTTTGAGCAATTCTCCCGCTTCAGCCTCCCGAGTAGCTAGGATTACAAGCATGTACCACCACACCCGGGTAATTTTGTAGTTTTAGTAGAGACAGGGTTTCTCCATGTTGTCCAGACTGGTCTCAGACTCCTGACCTCAGGCAGTCCACCCACCTCGGCCTCCCAAAGTGCTGGGAGGCTTGAGCCACTGCGCCCAGCCATCTCTGCCGGTTTCTAATGGCTTAGCACCATCCTGCAGGTACTGTTCTTGTGATAGGGTTCTCATAACATCTGGTCAGTTAAAAGTCTGTAGCATCTCCCCGCGCTCTCTCGTCCTCCTGCTTGGCCATGTTAAGTGCCTCACTCCCACTTCGCCTTCTGCTATGACTGGAAGCTTCCTGGGGCCTCCCCAGAAGCAGATGCTGCCGTGCTTCCTGTACAGCCTGTGAACTGTGAGCCAGTGCAACCTTTTTTCTTTATACATTGCCCAGTCTCGGGTATGTCTTTATAGCAGTGTGAGAATGGACTCACTTACCATCTCGCTGTCAGAACTAAGACATCCACTTTGTTGCGGTGTAACTTGTCAGCTCAACTCCAGACCTTATTTGGATTTCCTCAGTTTTCCCTGATGCTGTTTTCTGTTCCAAGACACTACATTCCATGGTCACTGATTTTGGAGTGCAGGGGAGAGTGAGAAAGACGGAGAGGGTGGATAAAAGTGTCTGGAATGCATCCTCCACGGTGGCTGGTGGTGGTAGAGGGGGCCGCTTTGATTTTGGATAATGGGAAGGAAACAGGCAACTCTTCTGGGGACAAAGCGTGTGTCGCAGCCATCAGAGGTGCTGCTGGCCTTGGGGTTAGGGCCTTGCCCCCAGGATGTTGTGGTAGGGCTGGGGCCCCTCAGGCCCCAAGCTGAACCAGCACGAGTGGTGAGGGAGCTGCTGTGGCCAAGCCAGCTGGGAAAATCAGCGTGCTCTTGGTCAAGGAAGAGAGCGCCATGGAGCCTGGCCCAGTCCCTGCGCCCCTCATGTCAGCTCCACAAGCACAGGCTGGGCGAGTCTCCCTGTGGACCATGCTCCCGGGGCCAGGCTGGCTTGGGGAGGAGGTGACCTGGTGCCTGGGAGATTCACCCAAGGCTGTCCACTCTCTTGGTGCTGGTAGAAAAGGCAGATGACCAATTAGTTACCTGAAGACAGTTCTCCCGTTCCAGACCCCAGTCCAGGCCCCAGAGGGCACCTCGTGGGAAACAGTGCCTCAGTGCATGGCCAGGCAGTGTGGATACTGGCTTAGCTGGAAACATGAGCCTACCCAGGCCGCCTGGCCTGTCACACTCGGCAGCTTGGACGGGCCTCCAAGCTTTCTGTGAAGTCTGGGTTCAACCTTTTTTTACTTTCCAACCATTTGAAGTATTAAAAGCTGTCTGATATTTTAAATTGATATTTCTCTGATGGAAACTGAAGTGGAAGACCTTTTCCCGTGTTTCTGAGGCCTGTGTGCCTTCTCTTCTGGAAATACCTGGAGTCTTTTTGGTGAGGGTGATCACGGGTGTTTTTCTGTTGGGTCGTTTGATTCTTACTGACTCAGAGGGAATTTATAAACGTAAACATAAAAATATATATAATGTCCTGGACTTTAATCTGTTAGTCACATGTCTTCTCCGTTTTTGGTTTATCTTTGCATTTCTTTGTGACATGTTGAAAATCAGAAGTTCTTGATTTGAACGGACATAGTTTTATCGTTTTCTTTACATTTTGCGCCCTTAGTGTCTTGAATAAGAAATTCTTCTTGGCCGGGCGCGGTGGCTCAAGCCTCTAATCCCAGCACTTTGGGAGGCCGAGATGGGCGGATCACAAGGTCAGAAGATCGAGACCATCCTGGCTAACACAGTGAAACCCCATCTCTACTAAAAAATACAAAAAACTAGCCGGGCGAGGTGGCGGGCGCCTGTAGTCCCAGCTCCTCCGGAGGCTGAGGCAGGAGAATGGCGTAAATCCGGGAGGCGGAGCTTGCAGTGAGCTGAGATCCAGCCACTGCACTCCAGCCTGGGCGACAGAGCGAGACTCCGCCTCAAAAAAAAAAAAAAAATATTCTTCTCTACACCAGATTGTGCTCAGTTGCCTCTAAATATTTTGTTGTCTTTACTTTTGATGTTGAGACTTTCATCCAGCTGGAGGTGATTTTCTTGTGTGGTGTGTGCGGTGAGGTCCACTTCATTTTGCCACGGCGCCTGGCATCGAAAAGCCCGTTGTTTCCAGCGGGTGTGCGGTGCAGCCCTCCCCGCTGCGGTCAGGTCTGCGTGGATGCAGGCTCTGCTTCTGGCTGTCTGTTCATTGGTCAGTTTGTCCCTGAGCCAAACCATACTCTGAATTATTTGAGCTTCATAATAATAAAGCAAGTTCTTTCACCTTGTTCTTTTTTAGAACCAGTTTCAGCTATTCTTGACCATTATTCTCCCAGAAATACCTTTTAGATTATTCTTGTCAGGTTAAAAAAAAAGTTGGAATTTTGATTGAGATTGTCTTGAATCTGTAGCTCAGTTTGAGGGAAATGGGCATCTGTTCCCAGAGCAGTGAGCCTCCAACCTGTGGGATGGCGTCTGTATTTCTTCAGTTAGACCCTCCCTTTTAATGTCTTTTTTTTTTTTAAAGACTGGGTGTCACTGTGTCACCCAGGCTGGGTGCACTGTTGTGATGATAGGTCACGTTAGCCTCCAACTCCTGGGCTCAAGTAATCCTCCTGCCTCAGCCTCTCAAGTAGCAGGGATTATAGGCACATGCCATGACACCTGGCTAATTTTTTTTTAAATCTTTTGTAGAAACAAGGTCTTGTTCTGTTGCCCAGGCTGATTTCGAACTCCTGGCCTCAAGCAATCCCCCCACCCTCCCACCCTGGCCTCCTACCTTTAATGTGTTTTAATAAAGTTATCATCTTTTTTTTTTTTAAGACAGAGTTTCACTCTTGTTGCCCAGGCTGGACTACAATGGTGCAGTCTCAGCTCGCTGCAGCCTCCACCTCCCAGGTTCAAGCAATTCTTCTGCCTCAGTCTCCTGAGTAGCTGGGATTACAGGCATGCGCCACTATGCCCGGCTAATTTTGTATTTTTAGTAGAGACAGGGTTTCTCCATGTTGGTCAGGCTGGTCTCGAACTCCCAACTTCAGGTGATCTGCCTGCCTCGGCCTCCCAAAGTGTTGGAATTATAGGCGTGAGCCACTGCGCCCAGCCCTTGATTAGGTTTTGTTAGATTTATTCCTAGTACTTTTATTACTATAAATAGTGTTTTTATTTTTATTTTATTTTATTATTTTTTTTTTTGAGACAGAGTCTTGCTCTGTCGCCCAGGCTGGGGTGCAGTGGCCGGATCTCAGCTCACTGCAAGCTCCGCCTCCCGGGTTTAGACCATTCTCCTGCCTCAGCCTCCCGAGTAGCTGGGACTACAGGCGGCCGCCACCTCGCCCGGCTAGTTTTTAGTATTTTTTAGTAGAGACGGGGTTTCACCGTGTTAGCCAGGATGGTCTCGATCTCCTGACCTCGTGATCCGCCCGTCTCGGCCTCCCAAAGTGCTGGGATTACAGGCTTGAGTCACCGCGCCCAGCCACTATAAATAGTGTTTTTAAAATGTTTATTTTAAAATGTTCATTGGTGTGTAGAAATATAATTTTATGTGGATTTTCTCTCCAGCAACTTTGCCGAACTATATTAGTAATTAGTTTATAGATTCTCTTGCATTTTTCTGTATAAACAATTATGTCATTTGCAAATAATGACTTTCTTTTCTTCTTCTTTTGAGTCCAAACAAGTTTTCTTTATTTTTCTTGCCTTCCTGCACTGGATAGGACCCTAGTACAATATTGACTGGTGGGCTTCCAACCTTTCCGCTTGACATGTGATGCTTTCTGGGAGTTACCTTTTAAAAAACCCTGTATATCAGGCTAAGGAAGTTACCTTCAATCACTAATTTGCTAAATGTTTCTTTTTTAAAAACTGTGAATTGATGTTGAATTTTATTAAATACTTCTTTCATATCTATGAGGTGATCATATGATTCTTCTCTTTTAACCTGTTAATGTGCTAATTTTTGTTCACTGATTTTCTAATATTAAACCAACCTTGCATTCCTGAGATGAATCCAACTTGGTCCTTGATATATTCGTGTTTTTACACATTGCAAGACTCTTGTTTATAATTTGTGTAGGACTTTTGCATTCTTTTCATGAGTGATATTGGCCTAAATGTTTTTTTCTCATAGAGTCCTGGTCAGATTTGGTTTCAAGATTATTCTGGCCCCATAAGCTGAGCAGTGTTCTGTGTTTTTCTATATGGTGGACTTGTTCATGGAAGACTGGAATTGTACATCTGGAGTATTTGGTAGAACTACAAGTAAAGGCCAGGCGCGGTGGCTCACACCTGTAATCCCAGCACTTTGGGAGGCCGAGGCGGGCGGATCATGAGGTCAGGAGATCAAGACCGTCCTGGCCATCATGGTAGAACCCCATCTCTACTAAAAATACAAAAAAGTAGCCAGGCGTGGTGGTGGGCGCCTGTAGTCCCAGCTACTGGGGAGGCTGAGGCAGGAGAATGGCAGGAACCCGGGAGGCAGAGCTTGCAGTGCAGTGAGCCGAGATCGCACTACTGCACTCCAGCCTGGGTGGCAGAGCGAGACTCCGTCTCAAAAAAAAAGAACTACAAGTAAAACCCTTTGGGTTGGAGCTTTACTTTTTAACTACTGATTCTGATTTCTGCATGGTTATAGAAATACTTGGATTTATTTTTCTTGCAGTTTTTCTAGAATTTGTCAATTCACTGGTGTTTTGAAACGTACTGGCATGGGTTGTCATCGCAGCATGCGGCGTTTTTCATCATCTGCAGCATCTTTAGTTACACGCTTGGTGTTCCCAACATTGTGTACATCTTCCTTCTCTTTGTTTCCTGATCAATCCTATTGGATAAACTGATTACTGTTTTCAAAGAACCAACTTTTTAACTCTCTTGGTTTTAATTCCTATTTTGTTTTTCTTTCCCTCTGCTTTCAGTTTATTTGCTGTTTTGCCCCTAACTTTTAAGCTAGATCTTCTGTTGTGATATAAGCATTTAAGGCTATGTATTTTCCTTTAAGCCCTGCTTTTGCTGTTCCACAGATGCTGATACATTTCCAGATCTTTGGAGAGTTTTCTGGGGGTTTTGTTTGATTGGTTTGGGTTTTTCATTAGTGAATATTAAAGACTAAGTGAACGTGAGATGAAAGTCTCAGGCCTTTGACATTTAAGATTCATTTCATGTCCAGTGTGTTTCCTTGTATATTTCCTTCCATCATTTTACTTTCCTCATCGCTCCTAGGTAATTTCAAAAAGTTCTTTTTTTTTTTTTTGAGACAGGGTCTGGAGTGCAGTGGTGCAATCTTGGCTCACTGCAACCTCCACCACCCAGGTTCAAGCGATTCTCCTGACTCAGCCTCCCAAGTATCTTGGACTACAGGTGCGTGCCACCACACCCAGCTAATTTTTATATTTTTAGTAGAGACAGGGTTTCTCCATGTTGGCCAGGCTGCTCTCGATTTCCTGACCTCAAGTGATCCACCTGCCTTGGCTCCCGAAGTGCTGGAATTACAGGCATGAGCCACTGTGCCGGGCCTCAGAAAGTTCTTTTTGATCCTAGGTATTTGGTTGTGTTCTGCAGGAGGGTTCTGACCGGCGCTGTCCAGCACAAACATGTATGAGTCATACGTGAATTTCACCTTTTCTAATAGCCACCTTTAAAAGGTTAAAAAAGAATATACCAAAGCAGATGAAATCATGTTTTATTTAACCCATCCTATCAAAAATTTCAACATGTCATCAAGGAAAAAGAAACGTGTATTTTACATTATTTTGTTCCTACTAAGTCTGAGCCCTGGCACATGGTTTACACCAACACCCACACCTCAGCTCACACTGGCTGTGGCAGGTGCCCTCTGGCCATCTCAGCCGGGCACTCCATGTCCAGTGTTGCCCACCAGCCGTTGCTGGGGCTGTGGGTACATCTGATAAAATGCACCTGCAGCCTTGGCGACGCCTGCCGTCCTGCCCCTTTGTGAACCATGGACCCGCATGCCCCCATGCCTGTCCCAGTGCCGCATGGGATGTCTGTGCTGGTGGCAGGCCTTTCCTTGTCAGGCACAGCCACTGCCCCTGCCCCCCAGGAGGCTTTGCTTCCCCGGGTCCCTGAAGCCTGCTCTGCTGCAGGACCGAGTATCTCTCTAGCCGCAGGCCCCTGAGGAGCCCCTGCGTCTCTGGGCCCCACAGCACTGCCAGGCCCTGTGTAGAGGGACTCAGACTCTGTGTCGCAGGAAGGAATGAGTGAGTGAGTGAGGGTGTGAGCAGTGACCTGAGCCTGGCTTCCACCTGGGGGCATGGCGGGGGCCACACCACAGGATCCAGGGAGGGCAGGGGGACAGTGCGGGGAGGGTGGGGGGACAGTGCGGGGAGGGTAGGGGGGCCAGTGCAGGGAGGGTAGGGGGGCCAGTGCAGGGAGGGTAGGGGGGCCAGTGCAGGGAGGGTAGGGGGGCCAGTGCACGGAGGGTAGGGGGGCCAGTGCACGGAGGGTAGGGGGTAAAGTGCAGGGAGGGTAGGGGGTAAAGTGCAGGGAGGGTAGGGGGAACAGTGCAGGGAGGGTGGGGGGACAGTGCAGGGAGGGTAGGGGGTAAAGTGCAGGGAGGGTAGGGGGACAGTGCAGGGAGGGTAGGGGGACAGTGCAGGGAGGGCAGGGGGTAAAGTGCAGGGAGGGTAGGGGGACAGTGCAGGGAGGGTAGGGGGTAAAGTGCAGGGAGGGCAGGGGGGACAGTGCAGGGAGGGTGGGGGGACAGTGCAGGGAGGGTAGGGGGGACAGCGCAGGGAGGGTAGGGGGTAAAGTGCAGGGAGGGTGGGGGGACAGTGCGGGGAGGGTAGGGGGACAGTGCGGGGAGGGTGGGGGACAGTGCGGGGAGGGTAGGGGGAACAGTGCGGGGAGGGTGGGGGGACAGTGCGGGGAGGGTGGGGGGACAGTGCGGGGAGGGTAGGGGGGACAGCGCGGGGAGGGTGGGGGGGACAGCGCGGGGAGGGCAGGGGGTAAAGTGCAGGGAGGGCAGGGGGTAAAGTGCAGGGAGGGTAGGGGGGACAGTGCAGGGAGGGTAGGGGGTAAAGTGCAGGGAGGGTAGGGGGTAAAGTGCAGGGAGGGTGGGGGGACAGTGCAGGGAGGGTAGGGGGACAGTGCAGGGAGGGTAGGGGGACAGTGCAGGGAGGGTAGGGGGACAGTGCAGGGAGGGTAGGGTACTGTGCAGGGAGGGTAGGGGGGACAGTGCGGGGAGGGTGGGGGCCAGTGCGGGGAGGGTAGGCGGTAAAGTGCAGGGAGGGTAGGGGGGCCAATGCAGGGAGGGTAGGGGGGCCAGTGCGGGGAGGGTAGGGGGGGCAGTGCGGGGAGGGTAGGGGGGACAGTGCGGGGAGGGTAGGGGGGACAGTGCGGGGAGGGTAGGGGGGACAGTGCAGGGAGGGCAGGGGGTAAAGTGCAGGGAGGGCAGGGGGTAAAGTGCAGGGAGGGTAGGGGGGACAGTGCAGGGAGGGTAGGGGGTAAAGTGCAGGGAGGGTAGGGGGTAAAGTGCAGGGAGGGTGGGGGGACAGTGCAGGGAGGGTAGGGGGACAGTGCAGGGAGGGTAGGGGGACAGTGCAGGGAGGGTAGGGTACTGTGCAGGGAGGGTAGGGGGGACAGTGCGGGGAGGGTGGGGGCCAGTGCGGGGAGGGTAGGCGGTAAAGTGCAGGGAGGGTAGGGGGGCCAATGCAGGGAGGGTAGGGGGGCCAGTGCGGGGAGGGTAGGGGGGGCAGTGCGGGGAGGGTAGGGGGGACAGTGCGGGGAGGGTAGGGGGGACAGTGCGGGGAGGGTAGGGGGGACAGTGCGGGGAAGGTAGGGGGTAAAGTGCGGGGAGGGTAGGGGGTAAAGTGGGGGAGGGTAGGGGGTAAAGTGCCGGGAGGGTAGGGGGTAAAGTGCCGGGAGGGTAGGGGGACAGTGCGGGGAGGGTAGGGGGGACAGTGCGGGGAGGGTAGGGGGGACAGTGCGGGAGGGTAGGGGGGACAGTGCGGGGGAGGGTAGGGGGGACAGTGCGGGGAAGGTAGGGGGTAAAGTGCGGGGAGGGTAGGGGGTAAAGTGCGGGGAGGGTAGGGGGTAAAGTGCCGGGAGGGTAGGGGGTAAAGTGCCGGGAGGGTAGGGGGTAAAGTGCCGGGAGGGTAGGGGGGCCAGTGCAGGGAGGGTAGGGGGGCCAGTGCAGGGAGGGTAGGGGGGGCAGTGCAGGGAGGGTAGGGGGGTACAGTGCAGGGAGGGTAGGGGGTACAGTGCAGGGAGGGTAGGGGGTAAAGTGCAGGGAGGGTAGGGGGGACAGTGCAGGGAGGGTAGGGGGTAAAGTGCAGGGAGGGCAGGGGGTAAAGTGCAGGGAGGGCAGGGGGTAAAGTGCAGGGAGGGCAGGGGGTAAAGTGCAGGGAGGGCAGGGGGTAAAGTGCAGGGAGGGTAGGGGGGACAGTGCAGGGAGGGTAGGGGGGACAGTGCAGGGAGGGTAGGGGGTAAAGTGCAGGGAGGGTAGGGGGTAAAGTGCAGGGAGGGCAGCGGGTAAAGTGCAGGGAGGGCAGCGGGTAAAGTGCAGGGAGGGCAGGGGGACAGTGCAGGGAGGGTAGGGGGACAGTGCAGGGAGGGTGGGGGACAGTGCAGGGAGGGTAGGGGGTAAAGTGCGGGGAGGGTAGGGGGGACAGTGCGGGGAGGGTAGGGGGGACAGTGCGGGGAGGGTGGGGGGACAGTGCGGGGAGGGTAGGGGGACAGTGCGGGGAGGGTAGGGGGTAAAGTGCAGGGAGGGTAGGGGGACAGTGCAGGGAGGGTAGGGGGACAGTGCAGGGAGGGTAGGGGGGACAGTGCAGGGAGGGTAGGGGGGACAGTGCAGGGAGGGCAGGGGGTAAAGTGCAGGGAGGGCAGGGGGTAAAGTGCAGGGAGGGCAAGGGGTAAAGTGCAGGGAGGGCAAGGGGTAAAGTGCAGGGAGGGTAGGGGGACAGTGCAGGGAGGGTAGGGGGACAGTGCGGGGAGGGTGGGGGACAGTGCGGGGAGGGTAGGGGGTAAAGTGCGGGGAGGGTAGGGGGTAAAGTGCGGGGAGGGTAGGGGGGACAGTGCCGGGAGGGTGGGGGGGACAGTGCGGGGAGGGTAGGGGGGACAGTGCGGGGAGGGTAGGGGGTAAAGTGCGGGGAGGGTAGGGGGACAGTGCAGGGAGGGTAGGGGGGACAGTGCAGGGAGGGTAGGGGGTAAAGTGCAGGGAGAGTAGGGGGTAAAGTGCAGGGAGGGCAGGGGGTAAAGTGCAGGGAGGGTAGGGGACAGTGCAGGGAGGGCAGGGGGTAAAGTGCAGGGAGGGTAGGGGGTAAAGTGCAGGGAGGGTAGGGGGTAAAGTGCAGGGAGGGCAGGGGGACAGTGCAGGGAGGGTAGGGGGGACAGTGCAGGGAGGGTAGGGGGGACAGTGCAGGGAGGGTAGGGGGGGGGACAGTGCAGGGAGGGTAGGGGGGACAGTGCAGGGAGGGTAGGGGGGTAAAGTGCAGGGAGGGTAGGGGGACAGTGCGGGGAGGGTAGGGGGGCCAGTGCGGGGAGGGTGGGGGCCAGTGCGGGGAGGGTAGGGGGTAAAGTGCAGGGAGGGTAGGGGGGCCAATGCGGGGAGGGTAGGGGGGCCAGTGCGGGGAGGGTAGGGGGGCCAGTGCGGGGAGGGTAGGGGGGGCAGTGCGGGGAGGGTAGGGGGGGGACAGTGCAGGGAGGGTAGGGGGGACAGTGCGGGGAGGGTAGGGGGACAGTGCAGGGCCCGGTTCTGAGCAGGTGCTCACGGCCAGCCCCAGATACAGGAGCAGCACCTGGGATCCCAGATTCTTAGGTCAGGTGCCCGGCAAGGGACCGTGTGGCTGGGAGGATGTGGGTTCAAGGCTGTGGCGCCCCACGAGCTGGGAGCCTCCAGCCTCTCTGCTGCTGCCACAGTTTTGAGCTTCACTCTTGGTGGGTCAGGCAGGGAGCTTGTCACAGTTCGCATTGGGGACGCCTGTCGCCTAGTCCCATGAAGAACAGTTTGGGTGCCCCATGTAGTGGGCTCTGCAGGGTGAGGGGGAGGGCATAGCCTTCCTGAAAGGCCTTGGGCACGAGAGAAGCAGGCAGCTGGGCTGCAGAGCAGAGCCCAGGAGGGGTGGGCAGAGGAAGGGCAGGCTGGGCGCCCTGCTCCACAGGCCGGACTGGGCCGCTGGGGCCTTGGGCAGCCTCTTTGTGTTTCTCTGTGGGCCTGGTAGGAGAGCTGGGGCCATGTTGCTGCCCAGAGCACCTGCTGGCTGGCACACCCCCTGCCCCGTGGGTATAATTAGCGCTGTGACAGGTGCTAGGGATCGCGTGCCCAGCCCAGCCCTGACCCAGTGCGGCCTGGCCTTGGCTGACCTGCCGCACCCTCCCCTGGCCCAGCCCAAGACCCCCAGGTCTGTAGCCACACCCACCTTCCCGGGCTCCCTCTGTGCTGCCAGGATGGGCGGGCTGGGGTCTGGCAGAGGCAGCGGGTGGGCCGAGCCCTGAGCCGTGGCCTGGCTGCAGGTTCTGGGAGTCCGCAGGCTGGCCCAGCCCCGCCCTGCTCTCCGTCTGTGCCCAGGGCTTGCAGTTGCTGAGGGCCTCTTATGGGTGGGTGAGGGCCCAGGTGGAACCTCTCTGGCCTGGTGGCCTCAGCCTTCCAAGAGGAAGCCTTTGCCCCAAGACTTGGACAGAGCCTATGGGGCCCCGTGGTCACTCAGGGGGCCTGGCCTGGCCCTCCTTGCCCTCCCCGTGCAGCGCCACAGCCTCCAGCCGGCCCACCCACCCGCACCCCTTCTCTCTGCAGTGCAAGAAGAAACACACGCTGCTGTGCCCCGACTTCGCCCGCAGGGGGGCGTGTCCCCGCGGCGCCCAGTGCCAGCTGCTCCACCGCACCCAGAAACGCCACAGTCGGCGGGCAGCCACGTCCCCCGCCCCAGGGCCCAGCGACGCAGCTGCCAGGAGCAGGGCCTCGGCCAGCCACGGGCCCAGGTGATGGGGCAGTGGGCGCTGTACATGTGAGCCTGGGTGGCCCCTCCCTGTCCAGGGAGATGCTCAGGGCACTCTGGTTGAGCCCCCCAACTCCAGCTCTTTGGGCCTCAGACCCAGAAATCCCAATCCAAGGCTGGGGATCACATGACCTCCAGAGATTCCCCTACCCCACTTTCAAGTCTGGACAGAGCCAAGGGCATTCCTGGCCGATGGAGGAAGGTGGGGCTTCACAGAGACCTGCTCACTGGGAGAGGGTGGGAGGCCCAGCCCTGGGAGGAGTCTGGGGGCTCCCTCATCCAGCCCCCCTGCTATGTGGGTGTGAGAGCCCCATGGAGACCAGGAAGCCAAGGCCCTGGACGTGAGGGGCAGGCTTGTTGTGGAGCTGGGGCCTTCTCCACACCCAGCCTGTCCTTGTGGCCAAGGACCAGGCTTGACCTGTGCCTCCAGCTCACCCTGAGACCACGGGGGGCCACGGGAGCAGGAAGCAGCCAAGAGCATGGGCAGCCTGTCGCTGGGTTCCCCGCCTGTCACCCCACTTCACACGTCTGCCCCTTCCTTCCCTGCAGGAAGCCCTCGGCAGCCCAGCGCCCCATCAGGCAGACGCCCAGCTCCCCTGCCCTCACTGCAGCTGCGCTGGCTGCACCTCCCCGCTCCCCAGGGGGGTCAGCCTCTCCCTCATCCTTGAAGGCTTCCTCCTCCTCTTGTTCCTCCTCCTCCTCATCCCCTCCCGCTTCCTTGGACCACGAGGCACCATCTCTCCAGGAGGCCGCCTTAGCAGCGGCACGCTCCAACAGGCTCTGCAAGCTGCCTTCCTTCATCTCCCTGCAGTCCTCACCGAGCCCGGGAGCCCAACCCAGGGTCCGGGCCCCCAGGGCCCCCCTCACCAAGGACTCAGGTAGGCAGCGTGACCTGGCTCAAGCACAGGGGAGTTTTAAATGCCCACCTCAGACCACCACGTCAGAATCTCCAGGTGGGGCCTGGGTGAGTCCCGCAGGCGCCAGGGGTGCACCTGCCAGCCCTCGGGCAGGGCCAGCCAAGGTGCGAGTGTAGCAGTGGCCGCTGTGCAGTCTGCCCCAGCTGAGGGCTGATTTAATTAGAAAGCACCCATTTCTGTTAATTTGTTCTGGAAGATCACCACGCACTCCTGGAGAGAACAGATGTTCCCTCTCCCCCGATGAGCATTTGGGGCTTGGTAAATGGCTCCACTCAGCCTTGTTTAGGAGAGAAAAGAGGATTTTATGGCTGCAAACGACCCTTTCTGTAAACATTTTACAGCTCTCCGCGCGTTTGAGTGACGATAAACCCCACGCAGCTCGGCGGGCTGCAAATTTGTGACCATACGGCTATCATTTTATTGTCATATTTCACGGTCGTAACGTTAATGGAAGATGCTTGCTGCAGCCTTCTCCAACAGCTCCGCTGAGCACGCTCAAACGCCTGCCTCGGAGGGGCCGCCTCCTGTTCACAGCCTTCACGTCAGGGGCATGGAACCGTGGCCAGACCCTCTGCCCCACGAGACCTGGGCACCCGCTCCCTCCATCTGGGTGGGCCTCTCTGGGTTGGGGGAGCAGATGGGGCCCTGAGGCAGCCACTATTTTTTTTTTTTTTTTTTAAAGATCAGGAACCTAGCAGCCAGTTCCAGAGCCAGTGGAGGTGGGCAGGGTGCTGAGGGGTCCAGTGTGCAGCTTGGGTGGGGGCCAGGAAAGGCTGCAGAAACCTCCCCTGCTTGGCCATGGCCAGGAGCTCCGGCAGGTGGAGGTGTCTGGGACAGTCTCTGGGCAGGAAGCTGGAGCTGCTACTGGAGCGGCCACCGCAGGGGCAGGCTGACAGGGCAGAGCCTGTGTAGTCTGTAGCCTGGGTCCTGGCTGCTGGGCCCAACTCAACTGTGCGTGGGTGAGCGGGCTCATCAGCCCTGAAGAGGGGCACCTGGGCAGGGCCAGTCCTGTGGGCAGCTACACGGAGGCATCTCTATTCAGCGGGCCGCCGCGGTGCCTGTCAGGTGGTCTGGAGATCTGGGGAGGGAGGAGAGGCGCTGGCACCCAGTGAGTGAACATTCATGGGGCAGGAGCCCCTGGGCTTCCCCACTGTGGGGAACTGCTCCCTCCTACACTGCCTGCCTCCAGGCCCTGCCCGCCTCACCCTGGGGCCTCTGCTCTGCTCCTGCCCCTCCCCGCCACAGCTCATGTGCACCCCGACTTTCCACATGGAAGGTGTATCGTGGCCGCCTCACATGTCTGGCAGCCTCACTGATTGTGCGGGGTTGTCTGGTGCTGTGTGCGCCGGTACTGACGGCTCACCCTGTAGACCTTGGGGCCGGGACTGCTGCCCGCCCAAGAGGACCCTTGGACTGTAGGCAGAAGCCTCAGTTGACCTCATAGACTGAGCCTGCACCATGACTAGACAGCCACAGAGGCTCACCAGGACCCGTTGGCAGCAGGGGGCAGAAGCTGAGGCCTGTGGCCTGACTGTACTCTTCTCTCTAGAACTCGGGGGGGGTGTCTCTAGACCCTGCCATGTGTGTTTAGGCTGACAGAACTCCCCCGTCCTGAGCCCCTGACCAGGAGCTTTGCAGGCTGGGAGGTTCTTCGGGGGTTTCCTGGCACCTGACTTTTGCCATCTCTACATAGGGAAGCCTCTGCACATCAAACCGCGTCTGTGAGGACCCCAGGGACCGGCCTGTACCTACCTCAGACCCTCATCCTTGGAGAGGAAAGAGGCTCTGTCTGCCACTGTGTCCCAGAGGAGGGCCGCCTGCCACCAAGCCTCACCTGGGGGCCACAGGGACACTGCTCTGCCTGCCTGGCCCTCAACCTTCCATGACCAGCGTGTGCTCAGGGCCTGGTCTTTCTCCCCCAAGCCGGGCCCCTGTCCCCACCCCACCGCCCTCCAGGGTGCCAGGCAGGGCTGGCCTCCAGGCCTGTCCCCGACTGCCATTGGCAACAGTGGCCCTGCAGCCCCCCAGCCCTCCCCACCCAGGTCTTCGGCCCAGTGAAGAGGCCACTGGCCGGGCCTCCCAGGCAGGTGTTTTATGTTCAGCAATAAAGGTTCTGTCCGTAACTGGTTGGCTTGTCCTGACTCTTGCCACTGCCAGGTGGAAAGCACCGCGCCTCTGGGCAGGACTATGGGGCCCTTTCCTACCTCCCAGGATGGTTCAGAAGTCAGAAGGAGCTTCTCCTTGGACCTGAGCAGCACCGTCTGGGGTGGGGAAGGCCTAGGGGGCACTCTGGGGCCCCAGGTGCAACAGGCTGGAGCCATGGTGGGCGGGGCAGCTCAGCCAGCTCCCAGCTCCCCCACTCTTCACGGGTGCCCCTGCTGGAGGGGCCTGGCCAGAAGGCCTGGCTGAGGTTGTGTCAGGGACCCTGGATTGGGGGAGGCAAGTCTTGGAGGGGCACAGGCTCCTCTAGGCATCCGTTCCCACCTTCCCTCACCTCCAGAGAAATGGGGGGTTGCCCCGGGAGAGGCAGGCCAGCAACGCCTTCAGGGCCCCCACAGTGCAGCCTGGAGTCAGATGCATGAGCCTTGTGCCCTCTGCCTGCCTGGGCTCCAGGTGGGTGGCACTGCCACTGCCCAGCCCACACCCCGCAGGGCCCCTTGGCCTGGTCCACACTTGGGCGGGGAGAATGCTCCGCCCCCTCAAGGTCCTGGACCCCACCCTGGAGTGGAGCGTCCTGACGTTGGCATCAGAGGGGCCGAGGCGCGAGGCTGGTGGGATGGTTCTACCAGGGCGCGTGCTGGGTGACACGGCAGCAGTTTCCAGTTCTTTCCATGGAGGTCGTCGCTGTGACCTCTACCCTGAGCCCCTGGGACCCAGCCTGTAGCCTTGGCCCTGTTGCAGCCAGATTGGGTGGGATGGCAGATTCTGGAAGCCAGAGCTGTGGGTGGGGTGTGCCCAGCTGGCTTCTGTCCCCTCCAGCACTGGCCCAGCTCACCCAGACCCAGGTGTTGACAGGGGCTCGTGGCCTTGTTTGGGACCCCAGATTTGAGGGTGGGCACCGGGTGGACATGAGGCAGCCAGATCCTCTAACTTCACTTCGTGCCACTGGCAAGTGTCTGCTGCAGGCCCAGTGGGCAGCTGGACCCACCCATGGGTGCCACTGCTTTCAGCCGCCCTGGGGCTGGCACACGGCCCTGAAACATGAAATGTCCGTGGGTGGTGGGTGGTGGGGGGTAGGGAATAGGCGCCCCGTCCACCCAGCACCTGTCTGGGACTGTGAGCGCTGCCATCTGACACACGGCATGGCCACTTGCAGGCCTGGAGCACTGCTCGTGGGCAAGGGGTGTGACGGCAGTTCAGCGCCAGGTCCACTGTCCCCCAATGCAGCCCCCGCCCCGGAGCAGCCAGCAGGAAGGCTCAGAAAAGGCTGGCCACTGCCTTCGGGGGGCACCATGGTGTCCCAGTACCCCACCTGGGGACCTTGTGCAGCCCGGGCTCTGCCTGGTCACAAGTCCCTGCGTTTCCCCTGCATGGAGTGTGCCCATTTGGTCACATGAGGCCCCTCATGCCAAGGGGCAGCTGGCAGCAGACCAGTGACTGCCAGGGCACCTGGCCAAGGGACCCGGGAGGCTGGGACTAGGAGAGTCCCTGCCCCTGCATTGACCATGGCCCCAGCTGAGGACAGCCTGGTGGAATGTGCCCTGCTGGGGTGGTCAGACGGAGGGCTTCCTGAGGAGAGGGGTGCGTAACCCCGCACCCAAGCCCATGCGTGCAGCAGAGGGGTGTGTACTGGGGCAGCCGGAGGGAAACCCCACAGCGGAAGCACACGGCACCCTGGGGGATCCTCAGAGCCCTGGTGGGGCATGGCCGGGTCCCAGGCAGGTGATGCCCCCACCCAGCGCCAAGCAGATGGGTTTTAGGGCTGTTGCCTCGTCTGAGGGAGATGTGATGGCCACAGAGGTGGGAGCCGTGGGCAGAGTCCAGGGCCACTGCGGGAGGTGGATGGGCGAGCGGGCGGGGGGGCAGCAGTGACTTCAGAGTGTGGCTCTGTGTCCCGTGCGCCTGGAGGGGTGTCGGCTGGGCAATCGGATGCTGGCCTGGAGTCCCCTGGGGGCTGGGAGGTGACCGAAGGGTGAGTGTCTGGGGGTCAGCCGGGAGCGCCCGCACCTTCCTGGGCTAAGCCTGTGCCCATCCTGCCTCTGGGCTGAGGGCTGACCCTGCGTCGCTTAGCGCCCAGCAGCACGGGAGCTCAGAGGGCAGGGAGTTGGGCGTGTCGTGGCTGAGCGAGCGCCCTGACTGGCGCCTGGCATACAGTAGGCGCACCATCCGTGCTTGAGTAGGGGCACAAGGAAGGGCGGAGCAGCGACAGGCTAAGGAGGGACTCAGGAGGCCCTGGGCTTGTTTTTTGGTTGTTTTGTTCTTAAATGCAAATGAGCCCCTGCATGGAGGAGGGGCGCCCGACAGCAGGAGCAGGGTGGGGGTGGAGGCAGCCCCGGCAGCCCCTATCCCAGAAGACACAGAGCCTCTGTCTGCGGGACAGAGAAGGTTCTGTCTCCTGTGATCACTTCCGCCCAGCAAACGCAGGCACCGGGGGTGTGGGGGTTCTCCCACCTAAATAAATGCCTCCAAAATGACACTCCACTCCAGACCCCACGCGAGGCTCGACGCAGTTCCGAGCACTCACTCTTGGGGTGGCAGGGTGAGGTTCAGGAGGCCCACGCATGGCCTGGCAGGGTCAGCTCAGCCCTCCTGTGCCCCGTGCTCTGGCAGGGGTGGAGGAGCTGTGCCGGGACAGTCCCCTCAGGCCCCTCCCTGCCGTCAAAGGCATGAGCTCAGGGCCCCAGCAGACAGCAGACTGCGTGGGGTCCCATGGTGGACAGCAGAGAGGGCTGTGGGGGTCAGGTGGTGAACACCCCAACCTCCCTGTCCCTCCTCGTACCAGGTTTCCCTCCACCCAGAGCCCTCTGGGGACCCACGATGACTTCCTGGACCCTACACCAGCCCCCATGGGCTCTGATCTTGACCCAGCCACCCTGGGCCCTTCTGGCCCCTCCCAGGCAGTGGCTCTGGGCTCCCTGCTCCCTGGCCTAAAGGGGTGGCCCCTCCATCTGCTCAGGTGTCCATGAGGCCCCAACCCCACTAACCCAGAACTCCCCATCTAGCCAACCTTCTACCTTCCCACAAACATGTGGGGCACAGGCCTTGAGGTGGCCTCATGACCCCCCCCTCCAGCGTTCCCACCCTTGGGTGACCCCTTTCCTCCAACAGACTCGTGGAGGAAACTCGTCTGAGGCACGTGCATCCCTCCACCTTTCTCTCTTGGATGCACACACTGGGAACCAGCAGCCATGCTGTGAGGAAGCCCAACCAGCTGCGGGGAGCAGCCCTGTGGAGGTGTCATAAGCAGCTGTTTCGGCCGACAGCTGTCACCATCTGCCAGGCCTGGGTGTGAAGACCCTGCCCAATGGCACCATCCATCAGCTGACCTGTCACCCCAACCCTCAAGTCCTCCCAGCTGTCAGGACCAGAGGAAAGCTGTGCCCCTATTCCCAGGACACATCTCCCCCTTACAGAGCCCATGGATAAAATAATGCTGCCTGTGCCATCAAGCTCCAGGGGGCTTCTCAACAAGCGACCCTGGCCACCTTCCAGATGGGATGTGCCCCCTAGGCCGGCTGGCTGACATACACTAGGTGCTCAAGAGAAGCCTGCTGGGTGTATTGAGTTACCCAGCCACACAGACGGCCCCTGTGGAATTCTGTGAGGACCAAATACTGAAAGTTTGGAGGGTGTGAGAAGCCCTTGGGTGGGAGGCTGGCGGAAAGGGAGAGTGCTTCTGGGAGCCCAGGGAACAGCCGTGCACGGGTGAATTCTAGGGAGCCATCCTGGCTCGGTGGTGACAGCACCAAGCCTCGAGGAGGGCTTGGCAGGCTTGGGGTAGGTGGGTTAGGGCCGATCTTTGAGGCCACCCCAGCCTCCACCACCTTATCCCACCTCTCAGAGCAAGATGAGGCACTTAGTCTTCCTATGGGTGGTGGCAGGATGGGGGTGCCACCAAGTCCAAGCATGGCTGTGGGGTCAGTGTCCCTCAGCCTGCGGTCATAGCTGTGACCCCTGGGAGGGTTCCCATTGCAACAGCCTGGGGTCAGGCACCTCCTTCATTCCCACGGGTGTGCCAGAGTCTCCTGGGCTGGCGACCAAAAACCCTCCCCTGGTCTACTTGGCCTGACAGGAGCCACAGTGCGACGGGTTGGGGGGTCGGGTGGGGACAGTGAGGACACAGCACAATGCAAACACTCTCTCTTTCCTCTTGAACTCCCTTTCCAGCGTGCCCCAGGGCCGCCAGGGTGTGGTGCCTAGAAACGCTGCTAAACCCTTGGAGCGGCCGTGGAAGGGCCCTCTAGCCCCAAGGCGTCTTGCGGGGCTGCAGGTACAGACAACCTCGACTACCACCAGCTCTACTGCTCGGTAGCATCCTCCCTTCCCGGGCCTCCGTCTCGATGCAGGGTGCCGTAAAGGAAACCCCACACCCCTGGCTGGTGGACCACTCATGTGGTCTCAAGTCCAGGTACCTGGTGTGGGGACTTGGCTGCTGCATGCCCACTTCATTTCTTCATCTATAGAAGGCTCATGATACTGGGAGGGTGGTTGTGAGGCCACCAACCTGCAACACTGGTTGCAGCATGGAGTCCTGAATGAGCTGAAACGGGTGGGGAGCTCAGAGTCCCCTCTGAGACAAGGTCTGGGGAGAGGGGTCCCTGTAGGTGGGTCCTCATGCTGTCCTTGGCCCTGCCTTGCAGGGAGGAAGGCCTGGTCTTCCCAAATCTGCAGTCCCAGCTCTGCCCAGAGGAGTGGGAGGGTCCAGGGGAGGGCCAGGGACACCCCGAGACACCTTAGGAAGCAGGTGTTCAGTCCTCACTGCATGACCCTCTGGCTACAAAACCATCGATCTTTGTAGAGGGAAGGAGGTGAGGGCCTGGCACTAAATCAGTGGCGCCGTGACCAGGCCTCCCCATGGCCTCTGTGCAACTTATTCCAGGTTATTTTCTCTACACAGGTGGTTACATTTTAGACTTATTTTTTTAATTGTTGAAGTCATAGAACAGCAATGGAGAGAATTTAGAGCAAAACCAATAGGCCCACTTCGGGTCACTGGCCTCTGACTCTAGGGGCATCCCTCCCATCACCCGGCTCGCTGGCGTCGGGGACCTGGGGTCACAGGCCCATTGCCCATCGTCGCCTGCCTTGCCCCGTGAACCGGAGCTGTCTCCTCCCAACAAGTGCACGGCCACCAGGTGGAAATCCCCGCCTCCCTGCCTCAGTTACCCCCATCCCATCCCACTCCAGGCCCAGCAAGGCGCCTCCAGCCCCGCCGGGGGCGAAACTGGGTGGTGGGCGGCTTGGACCGGGATTCCTAACGCCCTGAGGGGCCGCCAGCCCGTGGGCCCCGCCGCCGGCGCTGCCGCTCGCACCCACCCGAGTCGTCCCGCGACCCCCACAGTCCTGCGCCCTCCGCGGCCCCCCACACGCCAGCCCTAAGCCCCCGGCCCCTCGCGCCGCCCCCCACGCGTGTGTGCCCCTCCTCCCGCCCGGTGCGTCCAGGCGCCCGGAGGTGCCGGCAACTTTGTTGATCAAATTCCTGAACGCGCCTGAGCCGCGGGCTAAATATAACCCGCTTAGCGAGCCACGCTCTGCCGGGCCGCGCGGTGTCACCCGTGTCCAGAGGCCCGGAGTTCCCGCCGCTGCCGCCGCCGCTAGCGGAGCTGCCTCCGGCCCCGAGGCCGGGCAGCGAACCCAGGGGGCCCAGGGGGCGCCCCGCCGCGTGGCCCGAAGCGGACGAGGCCCCGAGGGGGTCCCCGGGCGCGGCCCGCGTCTGCTTCTCTGGACTCTCCGGCCGCCCGGTCTGGGAGCTGAGGCCCCTGGGGACCGCAGTTGCCCCCTGCGACCGCGCGCCCTCTGCCCGTGCAGTGCCCCGTGATGGCCACCAGAGGGCCCTGCCCTCTCCTCTCGCCAGCGGCCCGTCCCCACCCCTTCCCACAGCTGTTTCCCGCAGGAGATTGACAGCTGGGCGCTGAGTTGCCATGGGGATAAGCAAATGAGGGCGGCGGGGCTGGGGCTCCGATTGGCCCGGGGGCGCGCGCCCCTCCTGGGGAGGCGGGCCCAGGCGCCCCTCTCTATAAAGGGGCGCGCGCAGCTTCGCGTTTAGCCGTGGGAGGCGGGGCCGGCCGGCGGCGCGGGTGGGGCGCGGGAGCGGGTCCGGAGCAGCCCGAGGCGGCGGCCGCGGGGAGGAGGCGGCGGCGCGGGCCTGGGATCGACCGAGACGCCCGGCCAGCGGCGCCCCTAGCGCGCCGCCCGGAGTTGACCACGTGAAACTTTTCCCTGCGCCGCTCGGCGCCGTCGCCCCGTGCCGGCGCCCCCCCGCCCCCGCCGGGACCGCCGCCCGCGGGGAGCAGGGGGGGGAGAGGCCCGCGGCTCCCCCTCCTCGCGCCGCCCGTCGGGGCGCGGCCGGGCGCGGGCCCCGGGCGATGGCCGCGGAGCTGGCGATGGGCCCCGAGCTGCCCAGCAGCCCGCTGGCCATCGAGTACGTCAACGACTTCGACCTGATGAAGTTCGAGGTGAAGAAGGAGCCGCCCGAGGCCGAACGCTTCTGCCACCGCCTGCCTCCCGGCTCGCTGTCCTCGACGCCACTCAGCACGCCCTGCTCCTCCGTGCCCTCCTCGCCCAGCTTCTGCGCGCCCAGCCCGGGCACCGGCGGCGGCGGCGCCGCGGGGGGCGGCGGCGGTGCGTCTCAGGCCGGGGGCGCCCCCGGGCCGCCGAGCGGGGGCCCCGGCGCCGTCGGGGGCACCTCGGGGAAGCCGGCGCTGGAGGATCTGTACTGGATGAGCGGCTACCAGCACCACCTCAACCCCGAGGCGCTCAACCTGACGCCCGAGGACGCGGTGGAGGCGCTCATCGGCAGCGGCCACCACGGCGCGCACCACGGCGCGCACCACCCGGCGGCCACCGCGGCCTACGAGGCTTTCCGCGGCCCGGGCTTCGCGGGCGGCGGCGGCGCGGACGACATGGGCGCCGGGCACCACCACGGCGCGCACCACGCCGCCCACCACCACCATGTCGCCCACCACCACCACCACCACCACCACCATGGCGGCGCGGGCCACGGCGGCGGCGGCGCGGGCCACCACGTGCGCCTGGAGGAGCGCTTCTCCGACGACCAGCTGGTGTCCATGTCGGTGCGCGAGCTGAACCGGCAGCTCCGCGGCTTCAGCAAGGAGGAGGTCATCCGGCTCAAGCAGAAGCGGCGCACGCTCAAGAACCGCGGCTACGCGCAGTCCTGCCGTTTCAAGCGGGTGCAGCAGCGGCACATTCTGGAGAGCGAGAAGTGCCAACTCCAGAGCCAGGTGGAGCAGCTGAAGCTGGAGGTGGGGCGCCTGGCCAAAGAGCGGGACCTGTACAAGGAGAAATACGAGAAGCTGGCGGGCCGGGGCGGCCCCGGGGGCGCAGGCGGGGCCGGTTTCCCGCGGGAGCCTTCGCCGCCGCAGGCCGGTCCCGGCGGGGCCAAGGGCGCTCCCGACTTCTTCCTGTAGGCGCCGGACCATCGCCGGGGACAAGTTCGCGCAGGCCTCGCAGGGCCTCGGCTCGGACTCCGCGGTCCAGGACGTGGACGCTAGGCCCGGCCCGGCCCGGCCGTGCTGGCCCCGCTGCCAAGTCTGCGGGCGCGGGGCTGGAGGCCCCTTCGCTCCCGGCCCCCGTTCGTGCGCGTCGGCCTGGGTCGCCCTCCTGACGTTGCGCGGAGAACGGTGATTTCCAAGGAAACTTGAGCCAGGTCTAACTTCTTTCCAAGCGTCCACTTGTACATATGTCGAACGTGGTTCTCCGTTCCCACCTTCGCCCTGCCAGCCGAGAGGGGCCGCGCTGCCGTCCCTTTCCGGGTAGCCCCTGCCTTCCCCCGCCCTCCTCCGTTCTCTTCTCAGCCTCCCTTTCCTTGCCTTTTTTAACTTCCCCTCCCCCTTTTAAAATCGGTCTTATTTTCGAAGTATTTATCTTTATTATGCTTGGTGATTAGAAAAGAAAGCCTTGGAGGAAGCCTCTTCCTTCCCCAGCCGGGGTCCGCCCTCAGTCGCGAGTCGCAGCATGAGTCGCTCGCCAGGAGGGGCCCTGCCCCTGCCTGCCCCCTCCCCGCTTGCCCCCGACCCTGTTACCGGCGTTCCCTGGAGCTCGAAACCAGGGACGTCACCTGTGCTGTGTCCAGCCTGCTGTCCTATGCTCAACGGTGGGGGGAGGGGGGTGGGTCCTGTGCTCAGCCGGGTGGGGGCTGGCCCGGACCCCGAGCTGCTGTCTCTCTATGCACCAGAACATATCTATGACTCCTGGGGAAATGTATCTTATTTTAACCTTCAAGACAAGTGAAAGAAAAAAGTAATGCACAGTATTTCTAGCAGAAAAAAAAAAAATTTTTTTAAGAGGAGGCTTGGGCCAGAGCCTCCTGGCATGAGGCGGGTGGAGAAAGTGTTTTTATTTTAATTTAAATTGTGTTTCGTTTTGTTTGTGGAATCTTTCTTTAACGCTTCATGGCTTTTTGGACTAGCTGGGGGAGAGGGCGAGGAGGCGGGTGCTCCCGGCCCTGTAGGCTGGGCCAGGCGCCTGGGGGATCCGCCCGGTTTTCCGGGGCCCTCAGGGGCCATCACTGGGATTCCAGCCGGTCCACACCCCTCCCCTGAGCACTCGGAGTGGAAGGTGCGCCCACTTGTTGAAAGTTTTGTTGTGTAGTTGGTTTTCGTTGATTTCTTTTTTCATTTGCTACGAAATTGAGAAAAAGAAAAAAATACACAAAATAAATCCGTTTAGATCCAAGTCACTGCAGCCTGGCTGTTTGTCGGTGGCTTTCAGTTTTGCTGTGTTTCTCCCAGAATCCAAGGAAGAGGAGGGCCCTGCATTGGGCTTTGTGCGGCCCTGGGTGACGGCAGGACCAGGGAGAAACTGAGCAGCGAGGCACCGTCAGCCGGCCCTTACCCTGCAGACCTGTGCCCTCTGCGTCTGCCCTTGGTGAGGAAAGACCGAGGGGCTTTTGGGGAGAGTCACTGAGGCAGGCTGCGGGTGCAGGGCAGGAGGTGTCCTTGGTGGGATGCCCCGCTGCATCCTGGTGGCCAGAACTGTCCCCAGCCCTCGGAGTCCGCCAGTCTCCCACCTGAAGGCGCAGCCTGCCCTCGTTCCTCTGAACGGCTGGGTGGGCATGGGCTGGGAGCACCGGGGAGGAGGCAGCACCCCCGAAATCTCACCCCCAGGGCGGCTGCAGGACGTGTGGTTGATGGTTCCCTCCCTTCACTGCCGGAGGAGAGGCAGACGAGGGTCCGTGGTTTGCAAATTTGGAGAGAGGACTTCTGGCCTGCAAGGGCTCCCCAGGCTTGCCTTTTTTGGGAGGGGGCTATGCTGCTTTTCCGTCGGGGGTAAACAGAGGTTCTTTCTGGGGACGGGACGGAATTATCTGTGAGTGAGTCTCCTGAGATTGTTTTATTGTTTCAAGTGGAGAGACCTGGAGGAATGCGAGTCCCTGTCGGTCTCTGCCGCCTCCCCCTTTGCTTTCGGGTCTCTGTGGGAGTTCCAGCAGAATCCCAGCAGGGGAGCTGGCCGTGAAGGCATCTCTGTGGAGGAATATGCTGGTGGGAATTAAAGAAGTGTGGGGCGGAAGATGGAATTGAAGAGACTACGTCGGCAGGGACAGTCGGGTTCCAGCCAGCCTTGAGTGGCTCAGCCGCCCGGCCGGGGCCTTCGCTCACAGAGTCCACCTCTCCCCAAGGAGGGGCAGGGAGCCTGCCTTGGGCACATTCTCGGATGGGAATCTGCTGGCTCATTTTTCGTAGTCCGAAGTTGTAAAGAGCAGAGGACATGGGACACCTTAGTTTTCACCATTGCCGCCCCCAGGAGCCCTTTGCACAGAGCCTTTTTCCTGGCCGAGAAAGTACAGGACCCAGCGGCTTCTGGAAGCCCAGATCAGAGGTAGCCTTTTTGGGGTGGGAGCGGCGGGCAGGGAGCTGTGTCACTCTCCCTGCCCCCTACCCCCACCCCAGGCGCCTGGGAGCCCCGCACTCAGGGGCCAGAACTGGGCCTCCCGGTGCACGGGGCCTGCTGGAGGCTTGCTGGGTTTGGGACTTAGAGGAACTCCGCTGCGGCGTGTGCCCGGGCTACCACCGGATCCAGCCTTCTCCGCAGCGTGCCCGGGCTGCCACCGGATCCAGCCTTCTCCACACCGTGGCGGGGCCTGAGCCAGGGAGCCTTAGCAGCTGCTGCCGCTGGAGTCAGTTCACTTTCCTATTTTCTATTTTCTCTCCCCTTTCTCTTTCTCTCTCATCTGTCCCCCTCCCCACCCCCCACCACACACAAGGTGGAGCAGGCAGGTGAGCACGGGGACTGCTTATTCCTGTGTTCCGAGACAGAGCTTTTCTGAAAACCATTTTGGGGGACCCGTGAACCCCCGTGGGAAGATGACCATGTGTGGAAAGCACCTTTGGCTGCAGTTGCACCCGTGCCCACCCACACAGCACAGGCCTGGACCAGCGGCACACACCTGACCCAGACGCCTTACAGCTTGCAGGGCTGGCTGGAGGCCTCGGTGTGACCCTTCGGTCAGGAGGGCCTGCTGCAGCCAGGCCTGGCTGGGGCTGGCAGCGGGGGAGGATGGGCAGCTCTGGGGTTCCTGGCTGAGGGAGATTATGTGGCCACGAATCGGAGAATTAGATCCCTCAGCTCCTTCTCACTGGGCCTGGGGCCCTGGAGGGCAGCAGAGCTGGAGTTGCCAACGGCACTCGTGACCACGTGTGTCCCTTGTGTGCAAGGCAGCACCAAGATGCCTGGGGCTGAGGGGAGCTGGAGGGCCTCTGGAAGGAGCGACCACACCATCCTCAGCTCAGCTCCTGGGACCCTAGCCCCTGACCCATCCTGGAAGGGCAGCTGACCCCGCCCCTACCTGGATGTCCCCAGAGGTCAGTGATGGTGCCTGACCTGGATGCCCCTCTACCCCTCCACTGCCATCACTGGGAGCCAGAGCAGGCAGGCAGGGATTCCTGGCACTTCAAAGGTGCCATCCTCTGCCTTCCTGGAGGAGGCTGCCTGGGCCCAGAGGGTGGGGCTTATCTCCCACACACCCCCGCCACCACCCCACGTGCCCACTGGGGGCCCACAGCAGGGACCCAGGTGACAGCCCTGGCCCAAGAGCTCCTGAGGGAGACACCAACCCCAGTGTCCTGTGTGTGACATTCAGCCCCCACGTGAGCCCTGGGAGAGGGGAAGCTGCGTGTGACACTCGGCCCCGCGTGAGCCCTGGGAGAAGGGGAAGCTGCGTGTGACACTCGGCCCCCGCGTGAGCCCTGGGAGAGGGGGAAGCTGCGTGTGACACTCGGCCCCCGCGTGAGCCCTGGGAGGGGGGAAGCTGAGGCCTGAGGCTGCCTTGAACAGGGATGGCACAGCACGAGGAACTTGTGATCCTGGGGCAGCTCAGATATGTGGCCCCAGGAGTTGTGTCCCACCTCCCACCAGTGGGAGCTGTCTCTTTCCAGACAGCAGGGAGAGGCTGAAGGGGCTGGCGTTAAGGCCCTGGGCCCGGGTGGACACCCATGACACACGCTGGACACACGTGCCCAGGAGCACTGGCCACACTCGCCCCCCACTCGCCTGTGCCCAGCAGCCCACCTGGATGGGCATTGGTCTCCTGCCTTAAGCCCCCCTCAACCACACGCAGGGCTTGGGCTGGGGGTGCTCACAGGAGAAGGCCAGGGCCTTCACCTCCTTCCCCTGCAATTCCCAGGCGCTGGGCCAGGTGTGGCCCTGTATCCACCCCCCCACTGCCCCCCAGCACGTCACAGTGGGTGGCTGTCAGCAGGGCCCCTCCCCAGCCTCCTATAGAGCCGGCTCTGAGATGAGGGCCAGGACAAAGCCGAGGTGTCCTCTGCCCCAGCCCGAGCACAAGGGTGGGTACGCTGTGGCACATGAACACACGCATGCATACAGCCCAGCATGTGGGAGTAGACGCACGCACACACAGACTCAACCCACCCGGACACACAACGGCAGACACCTGTGGCCCTGCGTATACCACGTGTGCACCCGGCCAGCACACATGAGGGTGGAGTTACACCCAGATGTACGCATGTGGATCCACCAGCCCCACACGCAAACCAACCTCTTGGTTTTGTCTGGGCCGGTCTTCCATGCTGAGTCCCACCTGGCCACCGTGGGCTCTGATACGGGCCTCTCCAGTGAAGTGCGGTCCTCAGCCATTGTCTGCTCAGTTCAGCCCAGCCCACCCTGTCTGGGAGGAGGGATCCTGGCCCTGCCCTGCCCTGGCTGCCTTGGCCTCTCTTGCCACCTCTCTCCCAGCCCTGGTCCTTGGAGTCACCATGAGGGGCCCAGATGCCCTCCAGGATGGAGACCTCATCCTCCACTGCCAGGTGCTGAAGGCTCCCTAGGGTCATGCCCTCTTCCAGGGATGGATGTGGGGTGCAAGGCCCAGCCACCCGCTGGTTGGAACCATCACTAACCAGCCCAGCCAATCATGGAGGGGCTGAAGGCTCCATTTGCTCAGCGGGGACTTGGCTCAGCTCTGGAGGGCCCTGAAGGGGCCTGTCCAATAGATACGCCTGTGCAGGTCACAGTGTCACCAAGGGACCTGGCCCAGGGCCAGCGCTGTGACCTGCCACTGGGTATGGCTGGGAGCCTGGGGGCCCAACACCCCCACCCTGGGCCTGGAGGAAGGGCAAAGCCGTCCCTGGCCCAGGGCTTGGGGACTCGGAACAGGGTGGGTGTCAGGAAGAACGTGGCCTTCTCCCCAGGGGACCTTGGTCTCCACACCTGCCAGCCACTCTGGGAAGCAGATACTCGGGGGCTCTGAGTCAGCCACAGAGGTGATGGGCTGACATTTGGAGGACAGGAAAGGGCCACCAGCCCTGTGCGGTCCACGCTCTCCCTTGGCCAGCCCCCACTCCTCCCTGCTGCCTTCACGGCTGAACCAGCCCTGTCTCTGCCATCCCCGGGCCTGGGTGCCTGGTCAGCAGTTCCCGGTCACGGAGTCCAGCCGAGGGCTGGGGAGGCCCAGCAAGGGTGTGGGGCAGGGTCTAAGTGCCCCTGCTGTCCCAGATTCAAGCCCAGCCTGGCCCCACCCTCACAGGGGCCCACCTCCCTAAGGCCAAGGGTCCTGGCAGGTTGAGGGGGGCAGCAAAGACTGAGGCGAGGGCGAGGGCCCAGGTAGTCAGGGAAAGTGTGGATGGGATGGACCTGGGGGAGCTGGGAGGGGCGTGGAAAATCAGGGCGTGGGGTGGATGCAGGTTCTGTGCTCAACCTTGATGGTGTGACCCCTGGGGGTCCGTGGGAAGGGGCAGCACAGGGTGGACTTTGGGGGTGCAGTGTGTGGGTCAGCAGGGAGAACCCGAGGCTGTGGGATGAGCTGGAGAGGGTGGAGGCCTGTGGGGTCTGGGCTGAGCTTGGCTCCTAGCGGGTCTCGAGGTGGGGGCAGGCAGCTCCGACGGGAGTACCCCCCAGGGTCCCTGAGAGGAGGCATTCGGATCCCTGGGCTCCCCGGGAGAGGGTGGTGGCCGGGGGACCCTGAATTAGGGAGTCTGGGGCGGCAGGGGAGGCTGGCAAGCCAGGGGCAGCCAGGGCCCGGGAAATGGGACCAGCGCTCAAAGGACTGGGAAGTTGTGGAGGAGGAGGCAGGACCTGGGGAAGGTCCGAGGCAGGAGGCTGGCCCAGGAGGAGGGGAAATCGCTTCCTCACCTGGGAGGCAGAGGAGGTGGGGGATGGGGGAAGGAAGTGTACCCCAAATCAGGAGACGGCAGGAAGGTGGGAGCAGCTCGGACCCCGCACCCTCGACCCCCACACAGTCGGCAGTCCGCACGGGGAGCAGTGACAGAGTAATTTGCGGCTGGCAGGCTCAGCGCCTGCTTAATTTGCAGTGACACTGCTCAGCTGCCCAGGGCTCCAGCTGTCACAGCCAATTAGCCCGAGGCTGGGGAGGAGCGCTGGGCGGGGCAGGCGTGAAGGGCTCAGCGAAGGAGGCTGTGGGAGTCGCGGGAGGGGCGGGCACAGGAGGGGGCCTGTGGCCTTCAGGCCCAGCCCACCCCCCCAGGCACCCCAACCCGGCTGTGGAGAGCAAGAGGTGGGGCACCCCCCAACAGCAGCCCACCAGGCCTGAAGCCCCTCAGCTGCAGCCCCTGCTGCCCCATTCAGCCCTGGCGTTCCCCTGAGCCTTGCCACCTCCTCCATGCTGGCCTCTGGAACTCCAGTGCCCTTGACGCCTGGCACCAGAGTTAGGTGTCCCAAGGGCAGCTGGGATCAGTTCTAGCCTGGAGGATAATTCCTTTCCACACTCAGGCCACTGCCTTCCCAGACAGAGCCACCTCAGCCCCTGACTTGCCTCTGTGGCCTAGCCCTTCCCTCCCATGTGGCAGGCTCCGCCCTGGGGCCTCCCTGCCTCCACCGCACCTCCCAGCACCCCCTCAGCCTGGTCTAGCTCACAGGGACGGCCCCTTTCCCTCCCTCCCACCCAGTCCTCAGAGGCTGACACAGGAAGGTATCTGGAACATGCCAGGCACCAGCCCTGTGAACCCTGATTGCCTCCCGGGAGCAGCCTCAGTGAGGGTGCAGGCAGGGTACTGGGCACAGAAGAGCCCCAGGCCACCGGCGGGGCCCCGCGGGACTCTAGGGGACGCTGGCTGCTCTATGAAGGAGGGTCCCGGAGCCCCTTCTCCTATAGCACCCTTGCCCCCATCTCCTGGCTGGGACCCAAGTGTCTGGTCACCTCCCCCAGAGGGGTGGGTCTCAGGGACAAGCCGTGTCCTCCAGGAAGCCACATGCCCTGGGTGGCCCCACTCTAGCCGCAGCCTCTGCCCAGCTCTTGGTACAGATGCCCCAGGGGAGCTGATGCCCTGAGGGAGGGGCATAGCCCATGGCTCCTCTGGGACAAGGTAGTTTCAAACACAGGGGCCCAGGCTGGGCCCACCCCACCCAGCCCACCCAGCCCCAGCTTCTCCCTGCAGCCTCTGGTCTCCTGTCTTCAACCCCAAGGCTGCCCCTCCCCACGAGAAGCTGCCCGTGGCTGTCCTGGCTCTCCAGCCCACACTCCTGAGGGATCTGCCTGCCCCCCACCCCCAGCCTCAGCACTCCTGGTGTGCTCTTCCTCAAAGGAAGCCCTCTGCCAACCCTACAGCCCCCTTCATCCTGGAGCATGGAGCACGGCTTGTCTGTCCCAGAAGTGTTAGGCAGCTGGCCAGCCTCGGCCCCAGCTCCACCCTCTCTACGGGGGCCCTGCCGTTGCCCCGGCGCCCCGGCCGGCCGGGATCTCCTGCCTATTTGCTGCGGTGCTGGGGAGGGGCTGTGCCCTGCCGGGTGGGGCACTGATGGTGCAGCAGAGGCGTCAGGAGGCGGCGCTTCTAGACACACATCGCGGTGTGTGAGATGCTCGGGCTGGGGCGCGGCAGGACGCAGAGCAGCAGCGCTGGGACTGTTACCCCAGTGGGGTGGCGCGGGCGTCCCAGTCCTGGGCAGCATGAGGCTCAGGTATGGAGAGAGAGACGGGAAGATGAATTGCATGCTGCAGAGTAAGCCAGAGCGTAGCCAGGAAATCAGGAGAGGAAAAGGGCGGGAAGGGAGGGGGAAGAGCCCACCTGGCCTCTAGGAGGCCCCGCCAGCCAGTAGGTGGCTGGGCCTGTGTGTAGAAAGTGGGGGCTGGAGCGGCTGCAGGGAAGGAGGCGTGAGATGGGGGCAGGGAGGGCGGCGAGGAACTGGGGACAGATCCTGGGGCCACTGTGGGGGCAGCAGGGGCCCCTGCTTCTGTATAGAGGATCGTGGGGGACACAGGCTGGAGCTGCCACAGTCCAGGGAGGTGGCTGACCAGGCCCACTGAGACCCTCAGTTTCTTCTTCACTTTTCTGCTCTGTAGTTTCAGACAAGCTCGGAGCCCCGTTTTCTCAACTGTGAAATGGAAATTGTAATAATAGAACCTGACTTCCTGTGCTTTCTTGAAGATTAAATGGGCCAAGGTGGTATAGCCTCGGCAGGGGCGGGGCACACGCAGGGCCGTGGGCCCAGCCCCTCACCCTTCGGTTCCTGCTGGGTGACGGTTCCCTGCAGAAATGGTTCCTCACCCACCGTCTCTGCCCTCTGGGTCCTGGGGGTGTTGCATGGGGGACAGGATACTCTGTCTGCCTCATGCCCTATCTGGGCCCACTGCCCCTATGGAAAAGCAGGCGGCCAGCGCGGGTGCCTCCGAAGGGCAGCCCCACACTGCATCTGAGGGTGCTTGGTGCATCGCCCTGGAACCGCCATATCTGAGAGCTCAGGAGGTGCGGGTGGGGCAGAGGGCTTGCGTGGGGGTGGTGAGTCTGGAAAGGCCTGGTCCCCTCCCTCCCTTGTCCAGGCCTCTTCTCTGGAGCAGGGTGGGGGCTGCCATCGCCTTGGAGGCAGGTCAGGCGGTGGGGCGTGGGTGGAGACGGGGCCCTGGACCTCATCACTGGCCTTGTTAGGTCCAGTGGGCACCTCCCCAGCTCCCCCGCCCAGTCACCAGGCCACCCACGCCATGGTGGACTGGAGTAGGCCTGACCTCTGCCCCTCCCCAGCTGGAGGTAGAGTGGGGCAGTCTCTCTGGTCTCAATCACCTCATCTGTAAAAAGACACTGAGTTCTCCCTACCTCCTCCCATCCGGCATCCACACAGGGGCCTCGTGAGGAGTAAAGAGAGGGTCCGTTCCGCAAGCCCTTTGTCAATCTGAGAGGGCTTCTTGGAATAGGGGACTCTGTTCCGAGGGGAGGGTGTGCAGTGGGATGTGCCTCTCCAGGTGCACAGGGTGCCCCCAATCCAAGACCAGAGATGTCTTGGCCACATCAATGGGGCTTGCAGAGGGGCGGGGGGAACAGAGCTTGGCTCCTGGCGGGAGGGGAGCAGGGAAGGAGCAGGCATGGGAGGGGCGCCCAGAGCTGCCATCCATGGGGGTCCCCAGCTCAGCCCAGCTCTGCTCCCAGAAGCCTTTCCTCCACTACTCAGCAGCAGTGCGCTGCCCGTCTGCAGTCCCCACTCCTCTCCTCCTCACACCCCCCACCCGCCGGTCTGTCCCCTCACCCTCCCTTCCACAGCCCTGCCCAGACCTGTGCACTAGGGACAGAACAGCCCCAACTCCTCCCACTTTCTGCTGAGTTTGGGGAGCTGACTTAATCTGAGTTCAGAAACTCTGGGGCCCTGGACAGGGCGCTTAGGGCCACGTTGAGGTTACGATCAGGAAGGTATGACATTCAGCATTCTCCAAAAGATAATTATTTCTGCAGGAATTCATGTGACAAGCCCAGACACACTCCTGGCTCCCTCTGTCTAGCACTCTTTAGCCATTAAACCTTACCCACCCACATACACGTAAATAACATTTAAAACGCACTATATAATAACGAAAACAAAATATGTTGTCTAATCATTCTTACCTGGAAAGACCTTTATGGAAAATTCCAGGGCCAGGCTGAGCTGCTGCCCACACCCACAGGCTAGCAGAATCCCAGAGGGACAGTGTGGGGGCGGGAGGGCCACATGGCCCCCTTCCTTCCCCTGGACCTCCTTTCTTGGTGACAGGGAGAAGGAGCAAGGTGAGGAGGCTTCCCCACCATGAGTCTCGGACCGAGAGCTGTGCCCTCATTCACCGTCGGAACTTCTGACCTGAGGCACCTTTAGCCTCAGTAATATTAATACCTTAACTGCAAAACTCTGCAACTCACAGAGAGATGTAAGTACAGGTAACAGAGAGCTAAAGGAACAGTGACTCCAGAACATTCAATGGAAATTTAATTTCTGTGTTGTAGAAGTCCAGAATCTGATGGCCCAGGTCGGCCGTGGTGACTGACTTCACAGAACGCTCTAGATTCAGGCTCTTTTCATCGTGGCCTGTACTCCCAGGGTCTCCTGGCCCAAAATGTCAGCTTCCACTCCAACCGTCACATCTGCAGTTCAGGATGGAGGAAGGTAAAAGAGGTAAAAACAAAAGGAGCATATGAGATAGTGGGTGGATGAACAGACAGACAGCTGGAATGCTGATGAGGAAGACAGCAGGATGGGTAGGAACAGGGGAGGATAGTGGTTGGATGGAAGGATATATGGATGGTTGGTGGTGGGTGAATAAATGGTGTGTAGATGGGTGAACAGGTGGCATGCACCTGTAGTCCCAGCTACACATGAGGCTGAGGTGGGAGGATTGCCTGAGCCTGGGAGGTCTAGGATGCAGTGAGCTGTGATCACACCACTGCACTCCAGCCTGAGTGACAGAGTGAGACCTTGTCTCAAAAACAAAACGAAACAAAAAAAAACCCATAATACTTTTAGCATAAAAATATTCCGTATTTACATTATCATGACTACATAAGGATTGTTCTTGCATGAACAGTTATATACTATAATTACATGCTCTTTCCTGAGCAACTTCTTTGTTTTTCCTGGAGTTAAAAATTGCCTCCTGGTTTTCCTTTGTTTGGTTTTCTATGTCAATAACAAATTCTTCCTAAATGCTCTAGTCATTTTAGAAAGCTCTCGTGACATGGCTTCCACACAGAAACTTGCATTATGCAATCTAGGAAGGCCCTTTTCCCTGGATACCTTTCAGCAGGAGCCATCCAGTGTCCTGCTGCAACTGGACTGGCTGCTCCCCAGGCCTGCCGGCCCCTCCTGCCTCTACTGTGTTGGCACCCCCTTCTCTTTCTTGATTGACTACTCCTTGTAGGGGAGCATCCTTCAGATACTTTTTCAGAAGAGATGCATGGCAGAGAAGTGTTCTGAGATTTAAGAAATCTAGGCCGGGTGCGGTGGCTCAAGCCTGTAATCCCAGCACTTTGGGAGGCCGAGATGGGCGGATCACGAGGTCAGGAGATCAAGACCATCCTGGCTAACATGGTGAAACCCCGTCTCTACTAAAAATACAAAAAACTAGCCGGATGAGGTGGCGGGCGCCTGTAGTCCCAGCTACTAGGGAGGCTGAGGCAGGAGAATGGCGTGAACCCGGGAGGCGGAGCTTGCAGTGAGCTGAGATCCCGCCACTGCACTCCAGCCTGGGCGACAGAGCGAGACTCCGTCTCAAAAAAAAAAAAAAAAAAAAAAAAAAAAAGAAATCTAACAGTGTCATTAGTATTTCCTCACACTAGACAGATAGTTTGGCTGGGTATAGAATGTGCTGTTGGGACTCTTCCTCAGCATCTGTAAGGTACTTTGTCTTTGAGCTTCTGTGTGGCTACTGGAAGTCCAGTTCCATCTTTACTACTAATCCGTGGTATGTGTGGAGGCTAAAGTAACATGCCGTGGAAGCTAATCCACCTTGCTGACTTCTAACACTGGTCCCAGGAATGCCTCTGAGATTTTCAGTTTATCTGTTGTTCCTTGCATAAAAGCATATACTGTAAGTCCTGCCTTTAGACGAAACACCTCCCCGTTCCCTCTGAAGCACATGTACCCTTCCCTATGGTGTATAACCCCGGGGTCTGGGGAGTTATGGTGTGGAGATCTACATGTTTTATGGCTGTCCAAGGCCATTCTTCTGCTCATAAGATCCCCCATAAAACACACTAACAACAAGCTGACTCGTCTGCCTCCTCCTTTGGTTTCTCAGCTCCTTGTGCATTTGGGGGCTGCTTTGCCTTTTTATGAGACAGTATGTGGCTGGGCGTGGTGGCTCATGCCTGTATTCTCAGCTCTTTTGGAGGCCAAGGTGGGAGTATCACTTGAGTCCGGGAGTTTGAGACCAGCCTGGCTGCAGCCTGAGCAACATAGTGAGACCCTCATCCATACAAAAAAATTTAAAAAGTAGCTGGGCACGGTGGTGCTTGCTTGTAGTCCCAGGAGGGTGAGGTGGGAGGATTGCTTGAGCCCAGGAGTTAGAGGCTGCAGTGAGCTATGATGACACCGCTGCACTGCAGCCTGGGCAACAGAGCAAGACCCTGATTCAGAAAAAAAAAAAAAAAGAATTCCCTTTATCCTTAAAAAAAAAAGAGAAAGAGAGAGAGAGACAGAGAGACAGAGAGACATATGTGACTGTTTTTTCCCTCTCTGGAAGTTTCTGGGGTTCCTTGGCCCCAGTGGCCTATTCCACAGTGATGTGCCAGCGTCACTTGCATTGTGCTGGACTTGGGTGAGCCTTGCTGTCTGGCCTATGCCTTGTCATTCTGGGCGCTGGTCTCAGTTCAGTCCTTTGATCATTGATCCCCCACCTTTTTCTCTCCTTTCTCTTTCTGACTCCTTTTGGAAGCTGGACCTCCTGGATCAATTCTGCATTTTTCTAATATTTCCTTCCTGCCTTCTCTCTCTCTGTTTTTTTTTTTTCAGATAGGATCTCACTGTGTCACTTAGGCTAGAGTGCAGTGGCGCAATCTGGACTCACTGCAACCTCCACTCACTGCAACCTCTGCCTCCCAGGTTTAAGCGATCCTCCAACCTCAGCCTTCCAAGTACAAGCATGCCCCATGCCCCACCATGCCCAGCTAATTTTTGTATTTTTAGTAGAGTCAGAGTTTCACCATGTGGCCCAGTCTGGTCTCGAACTCCTGAGTTCAGGTGATCTGCCTGCCTTGGCCTCCCAAAGTGCTGGGATTACAGGTGTGAGCCACCGCGCCCGGCCATCTCTCTGTATTTGTTGTTTTGTGTTTTAATTCTGCCAGTGAATACGTTTTCCCATTGAGCTTTCTCTTGTTCTCTGATTGCATGAGTGTTACCGCTCTCACTTGCTCACTCTAACTTCATCCTGTTCTTGTTCATCTTTATTATTGGGATAAGAAGTGTGGCCTCTGAGGCCAACCTGCCTGGCAGAATCCTGGCTCTGTCACTCCTAGCTGTTGACTCTGGGGAGGTGGATGTGACCTTCTGTGCCTCAGTTCTCTCATAAGAGCGGCACTGACCTCCTGGGTTCATCATGAGTATTGAATCGGCTGGCACGTCCAAGGGTCGTGGCTGTGCTGAGCTCACTGGGAGCATCTCTGGGCGCTGCTGCTGTTGTTACAGTTCTCACTGGACTCCATGGGTCTCCCTGGCTCTGTTGCGACTGTTCCACACTCGGGGCTCTTCTCACCTGCCTGCTGGTGCTCAGCTGATTATGAGTGAGTGAGGCCTGGCATTCTGGTGCCCTGGCAGAGGGTGGCAGAAGGTGGCGGAGGGTGGCAGAGGGAGGGTGGTGGAGGGTGGCGGTGGTCTTGTCGGCAGATGGGCCTTTCTGTAGAGGACCAGGCAATGGGGAATCTATCATTTTCAGAGGCTGGTCTTCTTCCTCTGGCATTGAGTTTTTCAGAGAAGGCTCCTCTGCTCTCCTGCCTGGGGAGCTAATGCGCTGCTGGTGTCATTGCTAAGAGGAGGAGGGGCAGGCGGCTGAGCTTGGTTTGTGATGGTCACTCAATCCCCTGTCTTCAGTGAGCACCTCATGCCCACCCACCAGTGAGCCTGGTCCCAGGCGCAGTTTCCCCAGGGTCCCCCATGGCTGGAAGAGGCCACAGGGAGGGACCTAATGGCTCTGACAGATGCCCACCCGGGCCCAGCTGAGCCTCTGGCTCACCATCTGCTCCACTCTGCCAAGATAGGCACCCCAGCCATGGAGCACTTTGCCACCTCTTCCCTCCCCGGTGGCTGCTGCTCCACTCCCATTCTCTCTTTCCTGCAGACAGCACCTCCCTCTTCCTCCTCTGTCATTTTGGTGATGTTTGGGAGAGGCCTGTGCTCCAGAGGCCACGTCTAGTGGAGCCTGGTTCCCAGGATTTAAAGGGCCACAAGCTCAGGGAAGGTTAAACCAAGACCCCTCCTACGCCAGGGCCTTCCCTTGGGGGGGTTGACAGTGGAGTGGGGGGCGGGGAGGCTGCAGAGGGTACCTCAAGGGAGGCCCAAGCCACCCAAGCTGGACTAAAGCCAGGTTTGGGAGGGATCAGAGGAGCCCCCAACAGTGGGCAGAGGCAGGTCCGACTCCACCCATGGCACCCGCTTTTCCTGCACTGCTGGGTTCCAGGGTCATGCCTTGGCTCCCAGCCTGCCAGGTCCTTCGTGGCCCCAGGCAGTGGGCAGGGAGGTGAGGTCAGTGAAGAGGGGCCACTGCCTCTGCACCCCTTGTCTCCATTAAGGGGAAAATGAGAGTATAAGCACTTTTCTTTCTTCGTTTCCCCCGCTGTCTGCTAATATCATATTGATGATAATTTCTCTTTAATGGGCTATTTGCAGTAATTATGATACACTGAGAGAGTAATTGTATCTGACTCCAAGCACCCACCGTGGCTGGGGGGGCACATGGCCTTCCGCCCTCTCAGCTGGGGCAGCTCTGCCCTTTGCCTAGGACCAACCACCTGCCCAAGGTCCCCCCCGGTGCCAGGGTCCTCCTGGGCTTTGCCATCCAGGAAATGCAGCCTTCAGAGGCCAAGACTCCAGGCTCTCAGCCTCCCAGAGCTGATGGGGCCTCTTTCCCAGGCTGAGGGACCCCAAGAGGCACCCCATCGGAGCTAAGATGAAGCTGTATACCCCAGGACACAGCACTCCCTCCCCCTCCTGGGGGGCAGCTCCAGGCTTCCATCTGGGTCTGACTTGGGCACCCAGATTCCCCAAAGGACTCTGAGGTCCTCATCACAGCCAGCCCCCGGGGCCTGCTGGCTTCCAGGGCAAGCCCTGTGGCCTTTGTCTCTATTGGGACATGAGTGCTCCTGGGCAGGGACTTCCCTGCCTCGATCTGGCTGCATGGAGTGCCTGGCACGCAACACGAGTGCCACAGATATTTGTTAAATGAAGGCAGAAATCTTGAAGAACATTCACCCAGGCTGGCGGCTTCAGTCACAGCAGGGTTATGCCACGTGGACACCTGAGGGGCCCACTCCTCGGCCGCATTTGTTAGGGACCCACAGGGACCAGCTGTCTGCACCACTCACCACCTCGGAGGTGTGGACCCGGCAGCCCCCAGGCCCCACCCCGGGCTTGGGCCTCCTCCCAGTCCTGCCACTTTCTCTTTGCAGTGCCCACATTTGCCACCCAGGCCCCAGGCTCAGTTGGACAGAGAGTGCTGGGGTCCCCAACAATAATTGGGCCTTTCTCTGTTCCTGGGACACCCCAGCCCATGTAGAGGCCAGAGGCCATCCACAGGGTGATGTCAGGCCCAGGTCTCAGGAGATACAGGAACTCCAGAGCCCACTGAGTCTTTGGTGAGGACCCTGCCCCCACTAAATGTCCTCCCAGGTCTCTGGGACCCCTGAAATCCACAGGCCTGCCCTGCCTTCACTTAACGAGGGGACCATCCTTCAGACACTCACCAGGCTGTGTTCAGGATAGAAGCTACTAGAGCCAGGCAGGGCCCTCATGGAAGGGTCAGCTGTGTCTACACCACCCTCAGTCCCAGCCATATGGTCCCAAGAGCCTCTTGGCTCTATCACCACTATCACCACCATCCTCACCATGACCACTAACACCGTGACCACCACCACCATCTTCATCACCAGCATCATCACCAACACCACCACAACCACCACGACCATCACCAGCATCACCATGACCACCACCACAACCACCATGACCATCACCACCACCATCACCATGACCACCACCACCATCATCACCATCACAACCACCACCAACACAACCACCATCATCATCACCATCATCACCAACACCACCACAACCACCACGACCATCACCACCATCACCATGACCACTACCACAACCACCATGACCATCACCACCACCATCACCATGACCACCATTCACCACCACCATCACCATGACCACCATTCACCACCACCATCACCATGACCACCACCACCATCACCATCATCATCACCAACACCACCACAACCACCATGACCATCACCACCATCCCCATGAACACCATCACCATCATCACCACCACCATCACCATCATCACCACCACCACCATCATCACCACCACCACCAATACCACCACCATCACCACCACCAACACAACCACCACGACCATCACCACCACCATCACCATGACCACCACCACAACCACCATCACCACCACCATCCCCATGACCACCACCACCATCATCACCATCACAACCACCACCAACACAACCACCATCACCACCACCAAGACCAACACCATCACCACCATTGGCATCATCATCTACCATCACCACCACTACCACCATAACCACCATCACCTCCACCACCACCATCACCATCATTATCATAACCACTACAACCATCATCATCATTATTACCATCACTACCACCATCATTACTACCACCAGCACTAGCATCACCACCACCACCATCACCACCATCACCATCACCAACACCATCACCATCACCAACATCATCATCACAACCACCAGTCATCATTATCATCACCATCACTACCACCATCATTACTACCACCAGCACTATTATGATCACCACCACTTTCACCACCATTACCACCACCACCATCACACCACTACCAGCATCATCACCATCACTGCCACCATCATCATCACTACCAGCACCATTACCCTATCACCATTATCACCATCATCACCATCTCCACCACCACCATCACTACCACCACCACCACAACCATCACCATCAATACCATCATTGCCATCACCACTACTACCACCACTATCATTGTCACCATCACTACCAACATCATCACCATCACAACCATCATTTCAACCACCACCACCAACACTACCACTATCACCACCATCATCACCACCACCATCACCACCACCACCATCACCATTACCACTGACATCACTGTCACCACCACCACCATCTCCACCACCATCACCATCACTATTACTGCCATCACCATCACTACCATCACCATCATCATCACTATTACCACTACCATCACTGCTGTCATTGTAACTATCACCAGCACTACCAGCAGCATCACCACTACCACCACTGCCATCACCATCATCATTATCATCGTCATCATCACCACCACCATCTCCACCATCATCACTGCCCAATTTACCATCAGTTCCTACTTGGACCAGAGCCTTGCTAGTTGCATGATGTGTTGGCAGATAAGACAAAACCTCTTGACATTCTGAGAAAAAGTAAAAGTCAAGCCTGAGCAACATAGTTAGACCCTCTCTCTACACAAAATAGACAATATTAGCTGGGCATGGTGGTGTGCGCCTGTAGTCCTAGCTACTTGGGGGGCTGAGGGGAAGATCGCTTGAGCCCAGGGGGTCAGTCTACAGTGAACTGTGATTGCGCCACTGCACTCCAGCCTGGGCAACAGAAGGAGACCCCATTTTTTTTTTTTTTTTTTTTTTTTTTTTTTTTTAGTAGAGACAGGGTTTCACCGTGTTAGCCAGGTTGGTCTCGATCTCCTGACCTCGTGATCCGCCCGTCTCGGCCTCCCAAAGTGCTGGGATTACAGGCTTGAGCCACCGTGCCCGGCCGGAGACCCCATTTTTAAAAAAGGACTGTTTTTGCCCACAAAGTAGTAAATAAGGTGGTGTCTCCAGGGCTGAGGTTGTCCAAGAGGGACTTGCACCAGGCCACTTGCACCTGGCCAGGGACTTGCACCTGGCCAGTGAGGAAGAACATTTGCTAAATTGAACAGCATGGCCAACAGGTCCCGAGTGCAGCAGGAGGAGAGCATTCCTGAAGTCACTGTCAGACCAACAGAGGCTACAAAGAGAAGCTGAAGCTGACTTGGACACATTTGCTCCAGGCTCCAGGAGCAAAGGGCTGGGAAGCGGTGTGGCCTCCACTTGGAGGCACCAGGCCATGAACCCACCCTGCCTGGACCTCTTCAGGTAACTGTAGTCTGAGGGCAAGAGGCAGGTCCAGGTGGAAGTCAGAGGCCAGAGGTGTGGAGTGGGGAGGACTCCCTCCCAGGGGCCTGGGGGAGCTGAGCAGAGGATATGGGAACCCCTGTAGATGCTCAGGGTGGGGGCCTTCCCGCCTGCTTCCCTACCCCTCCGCTCACCCTGCCCCGCATCAGGAAGCAGGGCTGCGGGCCACAGTCTCCTCATATGTCTTTTCTGGTCAATAAACCCTGGCTCCTGGGGCTGGGGGAGCTGATGGCGCTGCCTGCCCCCACTGGTACACTCTGTCATAATTAAGCGCGTGCAGCCTAACTAATTGAGTGGTCAGGATGCTAATTAGTGACTTTATTGAGACTGGAGGAGGGTGAAGGGCAACCTGGCACCAAGCCCCCCTCCCCAGCCTGGATGGCTCTGCTCTCTGCATCCCCAGGAACCAGCCGCCACCCCTCACCCTGGCCCCACCCTCTACCTGGCCCTCGTCCGGCCCCTGTGCCCTCACCTCTGCCTCCTGTTACCCTCAGCCCCAGCTTCTGGCTGTGATGTCTGCACCTCTGGCCTGAGCCCCCAGGCCCTGCCCCTCCTCCCAGCCCTAGCCTGACCCCCAACTTTGATGGTCCCGAATCTCCCTGGTTCTGGCCACGGCCTGTGGCCTCTCTTGTCCTTCTGTGACTCTCAGGCCTGGTCACACGTCCCTGTGCTGGGCTCTCTCCTCTGTCACACACCCCTCAGCCTCCCTGCCCAAGGACAGCTGAGCATCCTGGGGGCTGGGCCTCAGGCCCTCTCCGGGCAGCCTGCTGGGGCAGAGTGTGTCCTGGAGCCTCCAGCTGCTGGCCCTGCCCAGGCTCTGCCCTCAGCGCAGCACACTCACTCCTCACCACAGTGTCCTGGCCCCATCTGTGACCCCCGGCCTCTCCAAGCAGCCACAGGTCCACGGGGACCTGAACATGGCATCAGGTGAGAGGCAGGTGAGCATGGCCAGACACCCACATCCTGGGAACCCTTCTCCTCTGAGCGGCCCCTCCCCAACAGGCTCCTGGGGTGAGGAGAGGGGCTGGGGGTGGGAAGGCTGACGTAGGGAAGCCTGGGGATAGGTGGGGAGCCTGGGGTTTGGGGACTGTCCTGAGAGACCTCCTGCCACTCTCGTCCAGCCCACCAGCCCCGGTCTCCATCCCAGCCAGGCCCGGGTCACTAGGGCGGCAGTAGGACCACACACTTTGTTCCCTGGAGGAGAGGCGAGGGGCCCTGTAGGTTGGCCACACGCTCGCTGAGCCTCAGTGACCTCGGCTCTAAGGTGGGTGCTGATGACAGTCGTGTCTGCTGCGGGGTGGGAGGAGCAGGTGACGGGCTCATTCCCGGTGAGGCGGGCCTGGTCCCCATCCTGACTGCTCTGCCTGAGGCGCTCTGGGAGAGCAGAGGGGGCTCCAGAGGCCGGAACCACCTGAGGAACTTGCTGGGGCTGGAGGGATCCCAGAGCAGAGGCGGGCACGACACGGCGGGGCAGGGGCCGGGAAGGGAAAGGGTGGGCGGGGCCGATGTGGGAGGGGCGGGACCTGGAAGGGGTGGGGCCTAGGCAGGAGGGGCGGGGCCGGAAAGGGGCGGGGCAGATCGGGGCAGAGGCCGTGGCAGGGAAGGGGCCTGGCGGGGACCAGGGCTAGGCGGGATGGGCTGGTGCTTGAACCCCATCTTAGCCCTAGGAGAAGGTCCAAGGTGTGGGCTCCTCGGAGAGGGCAGGACACCCACCTCCCCGTGCACCTGCTTCTTCTCCGGTCTCCCGCCCCCTAGCAGCATTCCAGGACCCAAGGGTGTCACCGGGACGGGGAGGGAGGGACTGAGCCTGGGTTTGGGGACATCGGGACGGGGGAGGGGCTGGCGCTCCTGCCTGGCCGGGAGCCCGTGGCCTGGCGCGGTTCCACGACCGACAGATGGCAGCGGGCTTCGGGGGTAGGAGCGCGCAGGGCGGGGGCGTCAGATGGCGACGCCCGGGGCTGCCCCCCGCCCACCGCGAGGAAGCGAGCTGGGGCCCCGGGCTCTGCGCATCTGGAGGGGCCACGTGCCGGCTGCGCCGTGCGGATGGCAGGAGAGGTGACATGCCGACTGCCACCGCTGGTGCCCGGGGCTTCCCCGACGTGGCAGGTGGGGCGGGGGCACCGCGCGCGGGCACAGCTGTCTCCCCGCAGTTGCCCGGCTAGGGGGGGCCCAGGCGGCCAGTGCACATGCGCGAGATCTGCTCCTGTGGGGTACAGGGGGGACAACAGCCAGGGAGGGCCAGAGGGAGGCGAGAGCAGAGGCGAGAAATGTGGGCAAGGGTGAGAAGCCTGGGACCTCCTGAGAGGATGAGGACAAGGCCTACCCCCCATGGACACCCTCACGTGGTCTGAGCTTCCGGTGGCCCACTGAACCATCAGCCACTGAGCTCTCCTTGTCAGGAGTCCTGGGGCCCCTTGCCATGGAGACCCCAACTGAGCACCTAGCAGGACGATGCCCCGCAGGGAAAGATGGTTTGGGTTGGGCCAGGGGAGTCCCTGCCAAGAGGGTTCCCTGGGAAGGGTCAGTGGTACAGCCTGGTAGACTGGGCCCGAGCTAGGCAGTCTTTCAAGGAGGACTCCTCACTCAGCGAGGGACCAGCACCCTGATTCCACCCTGTGGGCTGGGCTGGTGCCTGCCTTCCCCTCAGGCTGTGGGTGCCAGGACCCCAGGGCCCCTCTTAGTTTCTGCCAGGCCAGCAGCAGAACCTGTGATGGGGCGTGGGGGGCACAGGCAGCTAGTGCGTGGCTGCAGTGGGACCCGGCACAGGGCGGGAGACCTGGGACAGTGGCTTTATCCCTGGGGTGGTGGCCAGCTCCACTTGGGTGTGTGATCATCCCTGAAGTCCCCTTACCAGGAAGGGGCATGGCCTACCAGGCGGAGATTCCAGGCCCTGCCATCCTGGGCTCTGAGCTGCACCGGCATCCAGGCCAGCCCGAGGCAGGCAGGGCAGAGCTTGGTCGAGCAGAGCAGGAGTCCCCGAGCCTCCCCTCCTACCTCTGCCTTCTCCAGGGGCTGTGGGCTGAGGAAGCTTTTGGAGGGGGGCCCAGGAGACCCTCTTGTGAATAGCTGAGGCTGCCTGTGAGGAGGCGGCCTCCTCCACTGACCCTGAGGGCCACTGTGGGGAGCATGCCCTGGGCCGAGCTGCCTTCCACCTGGATCCTGCGGGGAAGGCCAGGCCACCCACCGGGTCCCCTGGCTGAAGGGGAAGGACCACAGCCCTCCCTCCTGGCTGCTGTAGGTGGCCTTGAGCCTCATGTCTCACCAGGCCCCGTGCTGTGGGTCGAGGTGGGGGCGGGGACCCCAGAGGGGCACATCCTCTCAGTCCTTGGAAGAGGAGATGGTGGCAGTGGGCGGTGTGGGGTGAAAAGCACTCAGGCTGGCCGGGGCCACACAGGGCCAGGGAGTTGAGGGAGTGAGGGCTGGGGTGCAGCTGCCTCGGTGGCTGGCAAGCAGGAGCGGTCAGGAGGCCGAGGTCCCTGGGGTGCGGCTGCAGAAGGGCCTGCAGGCCTTGGCATTTCAGCCTGCATGTGTGCTGAGCCAGGCATCCTGCCCCTGGGCTGCAATAGGGACACCTCAGATCTGCCTTGGGAGCCCAGGCTGGCAGAGAGAGTGAGCTGGGAGCTGGCACAGTCCTGCCTGGAGGCACACAGTTGGAGGTGGAGGCCTGGCAGGGGCCTCCTAAGGACTGGGGGTACTAGAAGTGGGTGGAGCTTTCTAGAAACCCCTCGGGCCAATGCACTTGATTAAAATAAAAAGAATTTGATTCCAACCAGCGCTCGCTCAATGTGTTTTTTTAAAGCAATGAAATTATTTGCTCATGCCCAGTCCAGTATGTCTGAGCAAAGTGGAATGTGTTGGTCACAGATAGCTAATTTTCTCAGGGGTGGGGGGACTGGAGGCTGAGACAGGGCAGCCACAGAGGGAGGCAGGGGCAGCAGGGGCTTCTCAGCTGAGGTTCCTGAGCCCCTTCCAAGACTTTGGTTCCATCAGGGTCCCAGTGAGGGGTCCTGGGAGGAGTCCAGGGACAGGCTCCCTCCAAACCCCCTCCCCTGCCGTCAGGGGCAGGGACACCAGGAGCTACTTCAGTGCAGACTCCCAGCCCCGCCCTGGGGATTCCCAAGGCCCAGGCCAGCCGAGGAGCTGCAATTTTACAAACACTCCGCAACACTGCCACTTGCTCCAAGGGGACACCTGGCATCAGGTCAGGCGTGCAGGATGGGACAAGAAAGGGGTGGGATAAGAAAGGGGTGGGATCTTGCTGGGGAAGGCAGGGCAGGCCTCCCTTGCTGACAGGGGATTCCCCAGCAGCGGCAGCAGGCAGGGTGGGGGGGGAAGCCCACAGACTTCTGGGAGGGATGTGTTGGGGCCCAGCTGACCATGTGGTGAATCACCAGGGCCCGCAGGAAGCATAGGGACAGCAGCAAGAGGGAGGGCTTCCTGGTGGAGGTGGCATCTGACATGACCCTGCAGGGACCCACAGCCAGGCAGAGAGGCCAGAGACCAGCCGAGCTGGGGGACTGAATAGCAGGGACACAGGGGCTGGAGAGGTCAGGGCCGCAGCTGGGTGGCAGAGGCAATGCCACCCTTCTTTAATTATCTCTGACTTGTACTCCCCGCCACCCATAGGGCTCCTTGGGGTTTGGGGAAGGCATCCCCAGTCAGCCCAGCCCTCCCGGCCATGCCAGAGGGAACTGGAGCCTTGGGGTTGGGTTTCAGGCCACTCTGCCAGGCCATGAATAATGCAGCCAACCGAGATTGGAAGGTGACCTCAGCCCTGGGGGTGGGGGACAACCCCAGAGCCTCCCGCCTGCCCCAGCCTCTTCTCTGATGACCAGGGGTTCCCCCCAGGACCTGCCTGGGTGTCCAGCCAGCTGCCAGCCTGGACCTGGCCTCCCGTGGTCACCAAATCAGGCTGTGACTGAGGTGGGGGATGGGCATGGGTGGGGCAGCTCCGGGATGGACTGGCTGGGGATGGGGACACTGTGGCAGGACCCTTCACCAGATGAAGACGTGGGAGCTTCCCTGGGAAGGTCCCAGGGTGCACATAGCTGTCCCTGGAACGCCAAGGATTGCACAGGACCAGCCAGGCCCTGCCAACAACGGTGACACATCCCTGCCTCTGGGTTGTGGGCACCTCCTTTGACACTTGGTGACCTACATGTCAGCATGAACTTCACAGCCCTGAGGACGAAAGGGAGCACCTAAAGTCTAGGGGGCTGGGGGAGCAGGTCACACACAAAGAAGGACATCAGAAAGGCGGGGACCTCCCCAGGAGCAAGACCGCCAACGAACAGCCTCTTCACAATCAGTTTCCATGCCAGGGATTGCCGCCAGGCCACCTGCTGCCATGGGGATTGGAGAAGACGCTTTAGGGTGGGCAAAGGCTGGGAGGTCTGCCTTCCGAGTTCCCTTTTTCTTTTTTCTTTCTTTCTCTGTCTCTCTTTCTTTCTTTCTTTCTTTCTTTCTTTCTTTCTTTCTTTCTTTCTTTCTTTCTTTCTTTCTTTCTTTCTTTCTTTTCCTTTCTTTCTTTCTTTTTCTTTCTTTCTTTGTTTCTTTCTTTTTCTTCCTTTCTCTCTCTCTTTCTCTCTTTTTCTTTCTTCTTTCTCTCTCTCTCTCTCTCTCTTTCTTCTCTCTTTTCTCTCTTTCTTTCTTTTTTGACGGAGTCTCACTCTGTCACCCAGGCTGGAGTGCAGTGGTGCAATCTCAGCTCACTGCATCCTCCGCCTCCCTGGCTCAAGCGATTCTTGTGCTTCAGCCTCTCGAATAGCTGGGATTACAGGCATGTGCTACCATGCTCAGCTAATTTTTTGTATTTTAGTAGAGACAGGGTTTCACCATGTTGCCCAGGGTGGTCTCAAACTTCTGAGCTCAGGCGATCTGCCCGCCTCAGCCTCCCAAAGTGCTGGGATTACAGGCATGAGCACCCAGCCCCGCATTCCCTTTCTGAGGGAGCGAGCAGACAACGCACTCCATAAACGGGAGAGAAAACCAGGAAGGAAGAAGACGAGCGTTCCAGGAAAAGTCCGGGGAAACCATCACAGGGCAGTGACTGTGTCGTCCCAGAATGACGGACGTACTGGAGAGAGGAGGGCCCGAAGTCCACCCTGGGTGTCGTCCCAGAATGACGGACGTACTGGAGAGAGGAGGGCCCGAAGTCCACCCTGGGAGGCCGAGGCGGCAGGAGCCCTTGGGGAGTTCGAGACCAGCCTGGGCAACCTAGTGAGACTCCACCTCTACACAAAATTCAAAAATTAGTTTGGTGTGGTAGCACCAGCCTGTAGTCCCAGCTACTCCGGAGGCCGAGGTGGGGGCCGACTGAGACTGAAAGGTGATTTCAGCCCCAGGGGTGGAGAGGGGGCACCTCCAGAACCTCCCACCTGCTGGAGGATCGCTGGAGTCCCAGGAGGTCAAGGCTGCAGGGAGCTGTGATTGTGCACCATGGCAGTCCAACCTGGGCGACAGAGTGAGACCAAAACAAAAGGTCCTGAAATCATGCTGTTGACACTCAGTGTGGGGACAGGTCATGTGCAGGCCAGGACAGAGAGGGGTGAGTGAGCAGGAGAGAGACAGGGGTGTGGGTGGAGACAGAGATGGAGACGAGAGAGAGAGGGAGAGGAAGAGACAGAGCAAGACAAAGACAGAGAGTGCACGCCTGACTTCAGGACAGTGCAGCCCGCAGGCCGCCACGGCTGTGGGTAGTGTCTACACTGTATCTACGCTGTCCAGGGTGACCAACCAGACCCGGTGCTGTGACCACAGCTGGTGATGACAAGCAAGAGGCAGCTGGGGTCAGGGGCAGGAGATTCGTGTTCTGTCGAAGGAAGGCAAGCGCGAACGTCTAAAGCTGAAAGGAGGACGCTGTGTGGCTGGCCACGGAGAAGCACAAAGAGAAGGCGGGAGTGGCAAGAGGCACTGACAGCAGTGGCCAGTGGCCGTGCAGATGGGGCAGCCTCAGCAGGACAGCTAGGCACTGCTTAGGACACTCAGCACACTCTCACCACACACAGTCGGGGAGCGGCCTTTCAGTGTTCACCCAGATGAACAGAAACTGACCAACCCCCATGTGGGTGTCAGGGCAGCTCCGTCCTTCAGTGCCAAGCCTGGAGCAGGGGTTGGGGGAGATCAGCCCCAAACCTCTAGACAGGGGGATGTTACTCAGCACGAGGAAGGAGCTCTCCAGCTCCGGGAAGACCTGGAGGAGACTTCGAGGCCCATTTCTAAGGGAAAGCTGCCCTCTGAAAGGGCCACATGCTGTGAGTGCCAGCAGAAGGCACTCTGGGAAAGGCGACACCACCGGGAAGGGAAGAGTCTGTGGCTGCCACGGTCGGGAGGAGGAGGGCTGGGGGCGCAGCAGGGGTGCTGGGGGTGGTGACGCCCCTCCATGCGGTGCCACGAAACAGCAGTGTGCACCAGAACCCACGTGGCACACCTGCAGTAAGCCCAGGTGTCAGTGCAGACTTCGGGCGAGCGCTGCGGCTCGTCAGTGATGCCAAACGGAGCACTGTGGGGCTAGCGGGGCGGGCGCAGGGGCAGGTCCAGGGCAAGGCAGCGGCTCTGCACTTTCTGTTCACTTTTCTGTAAATTTTAAAATGCTCAACAAAAAAGTCTACAAATTCTACATACAAATGGAAACAGGAGAAAGACGTGCAAGCCAGGATGCCCCACCCCACTGGAGGGGATGCCGGGTAAGGGGTGCTGAGGGGCTGGGATCCACCTGTCCCAAGGGTCCCCAACCCTCCTCCCAGCACTGGGTCACAGGTGGGATAACGCTCGGGCTGTGGGCAAGACGGCGCTGGATATGCCCTTCCTTTGTCTCCGTCTCTCTTCATCTCCCTGTCTCTTCTCATCGCTCTCCCCCACACCACCCTGTTTCTCTCACCACAAGTCCCCTCCCCTCCCCTCCCCTCCCGTCCTCATCTCTGGGCCGGCTCCCCTGACAAGCTGATCAATTGCTCATCACTGCTTGCAGGAGGTTCTAACTCAAGTGTGGCATCTTAATCAGCACCTCTGCTGTCCCAGGGCATTGACTGCCTGCCCCGGCCAACACATGAGCCCATTGACCAGGCTCCCTTGCCACCCCCCAGGCCGTGTGTGCCTGCTGGGCTCTGCGCGCCGTCTGGTGGCTGTGGGGTGCAGCACAGCCCAGAGTGTGGAGGGAAGGCCGGGGAGAGGGGAGGCTGGCAAGGTGTCCCGGAGATCTTGGCGCTGGGCAGCCGGGAAGAGGCTCCAGTAGACGCCCCCATCTCGGGCCCGCTGCTCACCCTGGATCCCCTTCTCCCACTCCCACACAACTGGCATGCCCTGTCACCCCTGCACAGCCTCCTCTCGGCCCTGTAGCCGCTCACCCCTGCACAGGGGTCCACAGACCCTGCGTGCGTACCACGCCCTTGCAGGTCCCCACCTTGCCCTCGAGCCCCTCCCGCCTTGCTGATGGACACTGTGGCTGGACCCGCCCCCACCCAGTCGCACCGCTGGGCCCTGCAGGGCAGGGGTCTTAGTCCACTGGGTCACAGCTCTTCCTCAGGGCCCCGCGCTTGGGGGACGCTCAGCAGGGCCGGCTGCTGAATGAAGGCACTGAGCTGTCTGGGAGCAGGAGAGCCCGGTGGTTCTAGACGGGAGTCTGGGCTCAGCCCGGGTGGGCACCGGCCTCAGCTTGGGGTGCCCGAGCTGCTCCTCTGAGGAGTGCTCCCAGGTGTGTCTGTTGAGGTTATGAGGGTTTGGGGGACTCCTGGGAGTTGGGGGTCAGGGTCTTTCCTGGAGAGGGGTGTGGAGTGGCACCTGAAGGCACCACAGGACGTCGTGAGACAGAGGGAGAACAAGGCCCACATGGTCTATGCCCGGGGCTGGAGGGCGCCTGGCACACTCCCACCCCTCCCACCCTCAGCCAGCCTGTGGGGCCGGCCTGCAGGCATGGGTATCCCAAGACCTGTGCCCACCCCATCGCAGGTCCCTAGTGCTCCTCTCTGCCCAGATGACAGCCCAGTGACCCGGGGTGGGGGAGGACAACCAGCCCCCAGGTTTTCTGTCCCCTCCCCAGGCTTCTCTGCCCCTCCCTGTTCCAAATGGATGGTGTCTCCTCAGGGGCTTGGGACCCCCAGAGTCTCCTTTCCTCAGTCCACGAAACCGTTTGTCTTTCACCGGGCTATCTGGTGACTGCCTCCCCCATCAGACTGGCAGCCTGAGCCGGTCCTTAGCAGGTGCCCAGCAGGGGTGTGGCCCCGGGTTCGCAGGGGCCTCTCTTCTAGGGCTTGTACCCTCCCCCTGCCTGGGCCCGACCCTCAGCCTGTGTCAGTGCCCCCCTCGCTGTGGGGGTGAGTGTGGGCCTTGTCAAGCAGAGCAATGGGGCGGTGCAGGGGTGAACCCCACTGCCCACCCCTTCCCTGCTCCTGAAGCCTCTCCGGGAGATCCCAGCCCCCAGCAGAGACTGCAGGCCCAAGGTCAGCGGTCTGCGTATTGACAGCGGCCGATCGCCCCGGCTGGCAGGGGAGGGTGGAGGCTGCACGCGGCTCAATGCGGCCCATCTTGTGAGACAATAAATTTGGCCATTGACCCAGCAAGCAGACGTCAATAAATGAATGGTTAATATAAACATTGTCCTTCTCAAATTAATCCGGGCCTCGGGGACGGGGGCACAGGGCAAGTGGGAAGTTGAAATATGGAGGAAACAGGGCAAGGACAGTGATGTACAGGTGGCCAGCCTGTCCCAGCCTCCCGGGACACACCCCTGCCAAGGCGAGATCTTTCTGTCCTCTGGGGGCTTCTGGGCAGGTGTTTGCCCAGTGCCAGGAGGGCAGCCAGCTTTAGCAACAGAAATCCAGGGGGCAGAGTTACATTTAGATTTCTGATTTAAAAAACAGCAAAACCATTTTAGTGTAAGTATATCTTACATGCACTGTTTGGGATATACTTATACTTAAAAAAATTTCATTGCTTGTCGAAAATTCACAAGTACCTGGGTGTCCTGAATTTTATCTGGAGACCCTGTGTGAAGGGCAGGAGGGGAGTCTGGTGGCCGCAGAGCCTGGCTGGGTCTATACCACCTCAACCCCGCCCAGCTCTGGTGCCCGTGACACTCCAACCCTCACGGAGCCACAGCCAGCAGGTCCACAGCGAGCGTGGGGGGCAGCCTGGAGCCAGGGCTTGACATATGTGGTGACGTCAGACTGATATCATCATCGTGCCCTGTGCTGTGTCCTGACATGCCTCTACTGATGCTCACCTCTGTGGCCTCTGCTTCCCCACCGAGGGAGAAGGTGGGTTTGGGAGGGGAGTGTGCAATTGAGGACTGCCTCCCGGAGGAGTAGTGGGCATTGGCTACGGCCCAGGGGCACGTCCTTGCCCCTCTGCAGTGGGGCTTGCGTATCTCTGGGGTGCAGGCCAGGGCCCGCACCTCCCATCAAGAACCCTATAAATAAATAAGCTGGGTCATATAAATAAATCACAGCCTGCCAGGCAGTCCTGACCCCAGGGCAGCTGCAGTGCCGGGCCAGGCTATCTCTTGCACCCAAGGCCTGCCCACAGCCTCTGGGAAGACTGAAGAAGCTGCCAGACCCTCCCCACAGGCCCAGAGGAGGCTCCTAGAGGCCCTGGGCCCCCAGTGCCCACAGCTGGGCTTGGGTGCTAAACCAAGGGGAACCCCGGGGAGCCGCTGGCTCTCTCCCCAGCACCTGGCACCCAGGGCCAACGGTGGCTCAGTCCCACAAGGCCGGTGGCTGGACCCTGTCTGGGCTGCCTGGAGCCTGACTGGCCTCCCACGAACCCTCTCACCCAGGTGATCGGCAGCTGAGGCCCAAAGCCCCAGCTGAGTGAGTTTTGTTGGGGCGGGAGAGCGAACAAATCAGCTCCGGGCTCCCTCAGCCCAGGCAGGTGTCCCCGGGTTCTGGTATCCCCAGGGTTGGACTATGGTGGTGCTAGGACCGCCCTGCGCTGCCCTCTTGGCCGGGGAGCCGCCTCCTCCCACGCTTCCTCCCTGCTGTCCTTCTTGGAAGACAGCCCCGGAGCCTGGGCTGGGGGGAGGCTGCCCTCAGAGGCCTCCAGCACAGACGGAGGTGGAAGAGGAAGACCCCAGGGTCCAAGATGGACGGGCTCCGGGGACCTCGGCCCCGCCCCAGCCAGGCAGATGGGGAAGCAACTGTCAGCACCTAATGGGCCCTGTGACAAATAGGGCGGGGGTGCTGGCGGAGCTTCCGAGTATCCCTGCAGAGCCCCCAAGGGCAGGGCAGTTCTGGCCCAGCGTGGAAGGGTCAACGCCGGGGTCTGGGGACCCACAGGGCTCTGTGCCCTGCCCCTGAGTTCTTGGGTGGGTTCTGGGGGCCCTGGCAGGGAAGAGGCGGCAGTGGGAGATGTCTGGGGTGGTCCCGGGCTGCCCCACGCCCCTCCCAGGCTCACTGAGGGCATGCTGAGCTCAGCGCTGACTGGCCAAGGGCTTTAGGGACCATTAAAAACGCTCTCTGCTGGCCGCCGTGAGCTGTCCATTTGCTGCTGGCCGGTAGTTACTGCGGCCCCACCCCCACACATCCGCCCTCAAACCCTCATCCTCAGGGCTTCTGGCTTCCACTGCCCTTCCTAGGTGAGGGACTCCTGCCACCTGCCAGCCAGAAGGATGCCCACCCCTCGCCAGAGCCCCTCGGGGACACCCTGCGCTGAGCGAAGGTGGCGGACACAGGACACACGCTGTGACCCCAGTGACCTGAGGCTCTGAGGCTCCGAGAATTAGGGTGGGGACCGGGGACCGGGCTGGGGAGGGAGCGCTTCATGGGAACAGTCGGTTTGGGAAGATGGAAGATTCTGGAGGCATGAGGATGTGGGCACGCTTCACACCACTCGGGTGCACCCTCAGAGATGGCTGAAATCGTAACACATTTTACCATAATCACAATTTTAAATAATCAAGCTGTCCTGTGGGGTCCTCTATGGAGGCCCAGCTCTGTCTGAGTGGGACACTGGGCTCGGGAGGTGACCATTTCGGGACAGTCTGTCCTGGGGCTCACGAGTCCAGCCTGACCCTCCTTCCAGGGTCGGGGTGATGGAGGGAACTGGGGGGCATATGGGTAGGTGGGCCCCTTCTGTCACTGCCCCCTAGGAGGAACGGTGACAGTCCAGGAGGGGACGGTGGGAGGGGAGAGCACCCAAGGTTTGCGCAGAAGGGCATGGGCGGGGCCCTGCAGCCAGGCACCCTTTGGGAGTCCCCGGAGGGCAGGCCCAGGCCAGAAGGGCTCTGGGAAGAGCAGGGCTGGGGGCAGGTGCCACATGCAGGCAGGGTCCAGCTCCTGGAACAGAGGAGTCAGTGCTGGGGCTGCGGGGAAGGCGTTCCCTCGCTGACGGTGGAATCTGGGACCCTCAGACCACTGGAGCTTCCCGGCCTGGCAGGCGGCCACTGCTGTCTGCACCTGCCCTGCACTCTGCACCCTCACTGGGCTGGAGTCTGGGACAGGGCAGGCTGGAGTGGGAGCATCCCCATGCCTGGGACTCTCGGGTTGGCGGGAGGTCTTCAGGCCTGGGGCCCTGTCTTGGCAGTGGGGTTTGGGGCTCAACAGAAGGAGCGATTCTGCCTCGGTCCAATCACCGAGGGGCCTCAACTCCCCTCCTGGAGCCCCGGCAGGCGTCTTTGGGCTTCCCTGCCACACAGAGGTGGGGGATGCTGACCTGGCAGCAGGCAGAGTGAGGCCGTGGGAGGGCTGCCTGCAGAGACGGGGGCTACCGCCAGTCCAGGAGAGATTCAGAGGGCAGCTGGCTCGGCCCGGCCACGATCGACCCCGGGAGGCTCTTCCGAGGTGCATAAAACTGCTTGTTCTCCCAGTTAGAAAAATGGCCCTGCTCCGGGATAATTGATTGATTTTCCTCTTTAGGAATATTCACAAACGCCAGTTCCAAGAACAGATCAATCCCAGCCTCCTCGCAAGTCAGCCACGGGGAGGGGGAGCAGCCAAATGCGACCCCCCCACGGCAGGGCCCACCCAGCCTCCTCCCAGCCCCCCTGTGCACCCCTAGACACTGTGCCAGGGCAGGGAAGGGATGCTGGGGGCAGGGGCCAGGCCTGCGCTCGGGGACTCCCCGTCAAGCCTCAACAGACAGCCCTGAACAGGCCAGTAGGTGAGTGTCTAGGTCCCACCGAGCCAGGTCTCTAGTGCTATGTGACCCTGGACAGGTCTCTGGACTTCTCTGGGTGCTAAAATAAGAGCACAAGTCCAGCCCCCGGACCGAAGGGGCTGTATCAGGGTCCCAGGAAACCTCTCAGCTGCTCTTCCAACCCACTCCCCACGGTGACCAGGTGACCTGCCCCAAGTTCTGGCCCTGCCAAAACCTCCTCTGCGGCCCCCAGGAGGAGCTGGCCTGCCTGACCTCCTCTCCCTCCTCCCTACCTCCCCACACCATGCTGTTTCAAGCTTCTTCAGTCAGCCTAAAGAACTCCTATTCATTCTTCAAAACCCTCTGCAGTTGCCCCTTCCCAGGGAGGACTGTGCTTCTCCCCTTTGGGTAACTCCATCCTGGTACCTGTGCACCAAGAACTTGCCCCTGGGCAGGTCCCCTCACTCCTCCAGCCCATAGGGATGGAGGGCTTGCAGAATAGACGGCTGGGACCCAGCCTCTTCCAGGGCAAGCAAAAACCCAGGTTCCCAGAGTGGATAGTAAACAAGTCTCAAGTGTTTTCTTCTTTGTCTATTTAAGTGCTTATCTGTTCAGCTGAGCTCACATGTTATGTGCATTATAAAACCCACAACCCAGAAACACACAAACTTATTCAAGGATTTACCACAGCCTGGGCAACAGAGTGAGACCCTGTCTCTACAAAAGACAAAAATAAAGTTAAAAAATCAGGCCAGGTGTGGTGGCTCACACCTATAACCCCAGCACTTTGGGAGGCCGAGGTGGGCGGATCATCTGAGGTCAGGAATCTGAGACCAGCCTGGCCAACATGGTGAAACTCCGTCTCTACTAAAAATACAAAATTAGCCAGGAGTGGTGGCGCATGGCCATAATCTCAGCTACTCGGGAGGCTGAGGCAGAAGAATCGCTTAAACCTGGAGGCAGAGGTTGCAGTGAGCCGAGATCTGCCTTTGCATTCCAGCCTGGACAATGAGCGAAACTGCGTCTCAAAAAAAAAGTTAAAAAAAATTTTTAAATTAGCTGGGCACAGTGGCTCATGCCTGCAATCCCAGCACTTTAGGAGGCTGAGGCAGAAGGATCACTTGAGCCCAGGAGTTCAAGACCAGCCTGGCCAACATAAGCAGACCTTTTCTCAACAAAAAATTTAAAAAGCTAGCTGGGTGTGGTGGCACGCACCTATGGTCCCAGATGCTTGGGAGGCCGAGGCGGGAGGATCACTTGAGTCCAGGAGGCAGAGGCTTCAGTGAGCCATGATCGTGCCACTGCACTCCAACCTGGGTGACAGAGCGAGACCTTGCAAAAAAAAGAAAAAGCCTTTCCCTGTTCAGGGGAACTCACGCGTCCATTACAAACGCACAAAGAGGAGACCCTAGCAGAGGTGAACCCCAGTTCTCGCGCTTTGTCCCACTCCCTCATCTGCTCTGGACGTGCTGGGATCGCCACGGCTCAGGAAAGGAAGTCAGCTGTGCACACAGAGAGGAAGGGAACCCCAGCGGAGGAGACTCTGCAGGAGTGGGAGGCAGGACCCCAGCCCAGAAGTACACCGCTAGGATCCTGCTGGGGCAGGGGCCTGGATTTCTTCCCTTACTTGCAAGCCCCCAGGGCCCTTCCCAGGGAAGCTGCCCGTGACCGACTGCTCCACTGTCCTGGCCACAGCCTTCACCTGGGAGGAACAGACACTCTTCGCCCTGGATGGGCTTGTGGAGGCTGGGTGGCCCACGTCCACCCTCACCACAGCACTACCCGCTGGCTGCCACGCTTCGTGGGCCAGGCCTTGGCCCCAGGTGGGTAAATCTCTTCTCTGTCCCATCTGTGCATCCCTGGCCTTTGTGCCTCGTGTGAACTGCCCAGCCAGGAGTGCTAAGGGCAATAATAAAGCCAGGAGGTGGCGGGCAGGCCCAGTGAGGAGCTCTGAACCCTCTTCCTGGGGACAGTGAGCCATGGGCTCTCTAACCGGGCAGGGCCACTGGGCCTCCCTGTGGACACCCTGTGATGGGGGCCCACCCGCCCCACAGCCTCACAGCCCCACAGCCCCACAGCCCCACAGCCCCACACGCTCTGGGGCCGCCCTGCCTGTTAGCAATTCTCCAAACTGAAAGCGATGTGCCCAGGAATTCCTGCAGGGGCCCCGGCTGGCCCAGTCTCAGAGTCCTGTTGAGGGTCAGTGGCCCAAATGTCTGTGCTAAAGTCCCAGGAGTGAGGCCTGGGGGAGGCCCCAGGCAGCCTTGGGGGGGCTGCCCTGCCGGGCTTAAGAATCCACTGGGGAGATGGGCTGAGTGTTGAAGCCCTGTGCCACCAGTTGGCTGCCCAACCTGTCTCTCAGGATGGCGCCCTGCTATGGCTCCAGGGCCAGGCCACTGTTCCTGCCCCAGCTCCCCAGGGGGCTGAAGGCAGCACCAGGCCGGATGATCTGCTATTGATGAGGTTGATGAGGTGGGGGCGGCAGGGGGCAGGCCAGGTCTGGGTCAGCAGATCCGCTCCGGCATCAGATGTGCCCCAACATCGATCAGACAGGTGAGGGCCTGGCTGGGCCTGGGGGAGGGGCGTCCACCCAGCAGAGGCCACGGAGTGAGCACGGACGTGGAGAAGCACCTCCTCCCACCTCAACCCCCACCAGACACTGCTCCACGGACCCAGAGGCCCGAGGGGACTCCAACGTTGCCCTAGGGCAGGGGACAGAGCTGAGGCCTGCCACCCACTGCTGTGAGTGGCACTCAGCGCTGCCCAGGCTGGGCAGGAGGACCCAATCCCTGGTCCCTGAGCTCCACCTTGGCCCCAGGTCGAAGCGTGGGAGTGGCTGTGACCTCCGCACCCAGGGGCAGCTACAACCCCTTCCCAGGCGCCTGGTGGCCCTGAGGGCCTGCCTGGCTTTACTGGATGCCCAGCCCTGGGCATCCCAGATCCTCCCAGGTGTGAGAACAGATAGCCCCAAGGGGCACCCTGAGGGGAGGGCCCCCAGCAACAGAGAGGGAGGAGGCCTCTCAGAGGCTGTGGGGCTGGTGGGGAGAAGGCAGACACAGACCCAGAGAGAAGGAGGGAGCAGGGACCCCAGATACCCACATGAGACCCACAGACAGACACATCGGGGAAGGATGAAGATTCCAGGACAGAGACAGAGACCAGCAAGAGAGGGTGCGTTCCACCTGCAGGGAGGGGCTGAGAAGCCAGGAATGTGGCTGCTTGTGACATGGGCCCTATGCCAGCCCTGGGTACCCCTCGGAGGTCACCTTGGGGTGGGCCTGCCAGCCTGAGCAATTCATGGCTGGTGCGTGTCATCCACCAGATTGACCACGGGAAACAGGTGTGCTTGGTGGGCACTGGGAGCCTCTGGGGCCTTGGAGCCGGGCAACCCGGAAAACCGCAGACAGGTCCTGGGGCCCCCATACCCACCCCACCAATCCACCAATCATGAATTGGATTGGGATTTGATCTATGAGACCACAGCCGTGGCCAGGCTGGCTCCAGCAGGGCTGAGTGAGTCGAGTGCTGGAGCCCCAGAGACAGCTACACACCGGCTGGGGCGCTGCAGAGTGGGGGCTGGTGCTGCCACTGCCCTTCAAGCTTGTGCCCTTGGGCAAAGGCACTCCCTTCTGGGCTGAGGCTCCCCAACTCAATGCAAGTGGGAGCACCCTGAGTGTCCCCTCCTCCCAGCCCTGGTATTGTCCTTCCCTGGCTCTGCCTGCTAGGCTCTGCATGAGCTGTTGCCCATGAAGATCCCAGGCCAAGCCAGTGAGGGTCGGGGCAGAAGGTTTGTGAGAGCCAGGACTCCTGGGCGGCCAGTTTGCAGCAGGGCAGGAATCCCACGAGAATCTTAGAGACCCTTTGGTGAATGGATGGATGGATGGGTGGATGGGTGGATGGGTGGATGGGTAGATGAGTGGATGGATGGGTGGGTGAGTGGATGGATAAGTGGATGGGAGGATGGATGGATGAATGGGTGGGTGGGTGGGTGGGAGGGTGGGTGGATGGATGGATGGATGGATGGATGGGTTGATGGGTGGGTGGATGGATGGATAGATGGATGGTCGGATGGATGGGTGGATGGATGGATGGATGGATTGGTGGTGGATGGACAGATGGATGGATGGATGGGTTGATGTATGGATAGGTGGATGGGTGGGTGGATGGGTGGATAGATGTATGGTCGGATGGATGGGTGGATGGATGGATGGATGGATTGATGGGTGGATGGACAGATGGATGGATGGATGAGTGGATAGATGGATGGGTGGATGGATGGATGGATGAGTGGATGGGTGGATGGATGGATGGATGGATGGATGGGTGGGTGGATGGATGGGTGGATGGATGAATGGATAGATGGGTGGGTGGATGGATGGGTGGGTGGGTGGATGGATGGATGGATGGATGGATGGATGGATGGGTGGGTGGATGGATGGATGGATGGATGAATGGATGGGTGGGTGGATGGATGGATGGATGGATGGGTGGGTGGGTGGATGGATGGATGGATGAATGGGTGGGTGGGGATGGATGGATGGATGGATGGATGGATGGATGGATGGATGGATGAGTAGATGGGTGGATGGATGGATGGATGAATGGGTGGGTGGATGGATGGGTGGATGGATGAATGGATGGATGGGTGGGTGGATGGATGGATGGATGGATGGGTGGGTGGATGGATGGATGGATGGATGGATGAATGGATGGGTGGGTGGATGGATGGATGGATGGGTGGCTGGATGGGTGGGTGGATGGATGGGTGGATGGATGAATGGATGGATGGGTGGGTGGATGGATGCGGTGAGAAGGGGATCGGGAGCTCCAGAGGGAGGGTAAACCTACTGGGAAGTGCTGTCTGGGTGCGCAGGGCCTATACGTGGAGCCAGGTGGGGCACAGGCAGGTGGGCCATGTGCCAACGTGGTCTTGGCTGGAGGAGGGTGAGGCAAGGGGGCCGGGGAGAGGAGCCCAGGTGAGGGGAGCTGCCAGATGCACATGGCCTGAGGGCCCCTGGACTGCAAGGTGAGGGGTGGTTTCCCTGGGAGTCCTGCCCTGCCCCATGGAGAGCCCTTCAGGGAGGTGGGGACAAGACTGCTGCTGGCCCTGCCTCTCTGCGAGGGATCAGAGGGAGGGGGTCACTGACGGAGGCAGCTGTCAGGGCCCCAGGGAGAGTTTTAAGCTGGGATTCAAGGAGACACCAGGGCAAGAGAGACTTCTGTCAATGTAATAAAAAATCCATCTAGACTCCCAGTGCCTCGCCTGTTACATGTTGGGCACACGGAGATCTCAGGCAATCCCTCTGTCTACAGCCGCCCCACCTGGATGCGCCCCATCTCAGCTCAGATGGGCAGGGGGCAGGGCGAGGTGGAGGGGAGGTCTCCCTCTTCAGGGGAAGGAAGGAATCCCCTTGGAACCACCTGCTCCAGGCTCCATCAGGGTTGCTGCTGTCCCAAGACCTCCCTGGGGCCACAACGCTGGCTCTGCCTACCCAGCAAGTGACCTGTGTAAGGGCAAAGGGCCTCCAGGTGGGCAGGGGGACAGGATGTTCCCAGGAGGGAGCTGTCCACGTCCTACTCAGGGTGCCTGGCCACCCCAAGGTCACTGTTACGGCTGTACAAACACCTCTTTCCAACATCTCACAGCCCGTTTGGCTCAGCCTCAAGACCAGCAGCCTCCTATGTTGTCCACCCTGTTTCTACGCGGCCACACGGTTACTGACCCAGTCACTCACCCCACAGTCACTAAAACCTGGTCACTCAACCCACAGTCACTAAAACCAGGTCACTCACCCCACAGTCACTAAAACCTGGTCACTCACCCCACAGTCACTAAAACCAGGTCACTCACCCCACAGTCACTAAAACCAGGTCACTCACCCTCACAGTCACTAAAACCAGGTCACTTACCCCACGGCCACTCACCCTCACAGTCACTCACTCCACCGTCACTCACTCCAGGCCACTCACTCACCCACGGTCAGTCACCCTCACAGTCACTCCAGGCCACTCACCCACAGTCAGTCACCCTCATGGTCATTTGGTCACTCACTCCACAGTCACTCACTCCAGGCCACTCATCCCACGGCCACTCACCCCCGGTCACTAAAACCATGTCACTCATCCCACGGTCACTCACTCCACAGTCACTCACTCTAGGCCACTCACCCACAGTCAGTCACCCTCACAGTCACTCCAGGCCACTCATTCCATGGTCACTAAAACCTGATCACTCACCCACGGTCACTAAAACCTGGTCACTTACCCCACGGTCACTAAAACCTGGTCACTCACCCCAGGTCACTCAACCTACGGTCACTCATCCCACGGTCACTCACCCTCAAGGTCACTCACCCTCACAGTCACTCACTCCACAGTCACTCACTCAAGGCCACTCACCCCACAGTCACTAAAACCTGGTCACTCACCCCAGGTCACTCAACCTACAGTCACTCACCCCGCGGTCACTCACACCAGGTCACTCACCTCACAGTCACTCGCCACTGTCACTGTTAACCACCCTCACCAACACCACACCAGGCCCTCTGCCACCCCGGCAATGCCACCCTGGCAGCTGATTACCCTGGACACCACCAAAACCAGCAGTGCACTCCCTACCCCGTCCACACCACTGCCCCGTCTACACTGCTTCACCCCAGGGCTCCCCACAGCCTGTGTGTGTGGTCAGGGAGCCAAGGCAGGGGTCCCCAGGGGCTCTGGGCCCAGGACAGGTGTCGCTCTCAGGAGTAAGCACCGTGCAGTGGTGAATGGTGGGCAGGGCCCGCGGCGAATTTAACAGCCGGCATCGGATTGTGCGGCTCAGCCTGGAACCAGCGTATTATGAAGGCTAATGGATTTTTGAGGCCACATTGATTTTTCATTAATTTGGTAAAAATCTTTTTCCTCTCCCCTATAATTCTGTCTTAAAACGCTCCCCCTGACAGCTCGATAAGTCACTCCTGCCTTAATGCATGTCTGGCGCACCGTCTAGGGGCCGAAGCGGGTGTGGGGGGAGCCGGAGCCGCGGGGGCTGCCAATCCCCACCCAGGTGAACACTGAGTTATGCCCGGGCATGCAGCCCAGCCATCCTGGGGTGGGTGCCCTGTGGGGTTACCCCGCCAGGCTGCGGGCAAGGCCTCTCTGTGGCGTGGGCCTCGGTGCCTGGGCTGCTGGCTCCTGAAGATAGTACAGCCTCTGGGGCAGAGCCCCTGTGAGGAGGGTGAAGCTGGAGCCCCCACTCCCAGAAGGGGTGGACAGGGCCAGGCCAGAGCCCTGACTCCAGAGGAGACAGCCTTGAGAGGGACCTGCCCAGGCCTCCTGTCCAGCCTCCCCCAGCAGCTCTCAGGCTCCCAGACCCAGGAGGGCCCACCCCATGCCCAACCTGGGCTGCTGACCCGCAGGGGCCCTGCCTATCTCCCTCCACTGGGGCCCCACCCAAAGCCGGGCTGTACTTGCCCTTAGGGGAACAGAGCTCACCACTTCAGCTCAGTTTTGTCTCCTCCCTTCCTCTTTCCCCACTCCTCTCTCTCCTCCCGCTCCTCTTCCCCTCCTCCCCACCCACGGCACAGCCCCTGCACCCCTAGTCTCCTCAAACTCGTCTCCCAGGGGTCCCCAGGGAGTCCTCCAATCAGCTCCAGCCCCCAACCCTCTCCCACGGCTTTGGGTGACCCCCAGGTCCCCCTGAGTCCCCCTCCAGCCACAGAGTGTGCACTCAGCAGCTACTTGGAGGCCGCCCCCGTGGGCACCCACTGGCATCCGCTAACCAGCAGGCCCATCTTGGGCTGAACCCCCAACCTGCCCCTCCTCTGCCAATGCCCAGGCTGGGACATCCCCTGGCGCTCCCCACACCCCACCCAGCACCCTCACACGCCGTGCTCTGAGGTGGTGCCCCCTGGTCCTTGGATGCAGGGTGCCAGAAGCATCCACCAGGCATGGGCACAGTGCCCCAGGCAATGACCTCTTGGGGCAGCCCCCCGTAGAGGCCCAGGTCCCCTTCCACAGGCGGCCTGCCCTCTCCTGCCTTCCCCTGTCAGCCCTGCCTGGCCCATCCCTGCCTCTCCTCCCCGCACCCACACTCCTTCCACACCGTGCTCGCCTGGAGGCGCAGCGGGAGCCAGGCCTCTCACACCTCCTCAAGCTTCCTCCTGCCCTGAGATGCAATCTCAGCCCCCAGATGGTCAGCCCCGCAGAGCCAGGCCTGTCCTCACCGCTGAGAGCCCAGAGCCCAGCGTGGCGGAGAGAGAGGGTGTCCGGTGGCTCTCCCAAGCTGAACCTAGGTCAGCCTGCCATGCATCTCCCAGCTGGTGGCCTGCTCACCCCCGACCTTGACTGCATCTCCCTCCCCTACGGCTCACTGGGAGTTGTGGGCAGAACAGAGATGTGGTCAAGACTGGGCCTGGTCCTCAGGAAGCATCGGGGACCCTGTCAAGGCTCTGAATCTGCAAGACGCCCTCAAGCAGCTCTGCCTGCAGGTGAGGAACCTGGGGCCTCCGTGACAAGATATTAGGCATCATCTTCTGACTTCCAGGCGCACCTCACGTGTCATAAGGATCACTGGGATGTGCAGGACATAAGGAGAGCGCAGAGGGGCCAGGGCTCCAGGGGCTCCTGGGAGGCAAAAGCGCCCAGCAGCAGGTGTTCAGTCATTGCCGACGGGCAATGAGTGGCCGTGAGGATGGACAGGAGGGCAGAAGGGCGGCACTGCAGCCTCTGCCGCCCACCCTGCCCTGGAGAAGTGGGTGCCCCTTCCTCCTGCTGACTTGGAGAGGTCAAGTCACCCCCACTGCAGATCCCCAGCCTGTCCCACCTTGCTCTCTGGAGCCAAGAAAAAAGCAGTGGAGGCTGGGCGCGGTGGCTAACGCCTGTAATGCCAGCATTTTGGCAGGCCAAGGCGGGAGGACGGCTTCAGTCCAGGAGTTCAAGACCAGCCTGAGCAACACGGTGAAATGTCTCTACAAAAATCAGCCGGGTGTGGGGGTAGGCACCTGTAGTTCCAGCGACTTGGGAGGCTGAGGTGGGAGGACTGCTTGAGCCCAGGAAGCAGAGGGTGCAGTAAGCCAAGATGGCGCCACTACACTCCGGTCTGGGTGACAGAGCGAGACTCCATCTAAACAAAACAAAACAAAACAAATCAAAAACAGTGGGGACCAGGCAGAGAAGCTAATGCACTAAAGGCCGTGGTGGGGGTGAGGGGAACATGGCCACGGGGCAGCTGCCGAGAGGAGTGAGCTGGAGGTGAGGATGGCAGTGACAGGGGAACTGCTATCACCGGTGATGGCCTCATGGGGACTAGAGATTGGTGTGGGGAGGGTGGGGTATGTGCTGTCCACACGATGACAGAGGCAGGCGACATGATGTCAGCAGTGGGGGGGACAGTGACATGCCATGTGACCTCGGGTTGGGGAGAGTGGTGGGGGGTGTGGCCTCAGGAGTTGGGGAGGGAATGGTGGTATGTGTGTGACCTCAGGGGTGGTGGAAGGGGAGAGGGGTTGGGCAGTGACCCCAGTGATGGTGGGGAGGGTGGTGGGGTTGTGTCTTTGGAGTCCCATCTCTTCCTCTCACACTGGGAGGGTTAGAGTGGCCACAGGCAGGCGTGAGTGCCCTGGAGGTGGCTAAGGACTCGGCCACAGGCTGTCAGCCTCTCTCCTTGTGCTGAGAAGCTGAGGCTAAACTCAGCCCTCTAAGCTTGTCTGCTACCCGTGGCCTGACCTGGCCCGTCACCTCTCCCATGCACAGCAGCACCACCTAGGTGACCCAGAGCCCCCACTGCCACCTCCGCCACCCTGGCTTGAGGCCTCACTGGGTCTGGGCCCCATGCCCTCTTCTCCTCAGGGCCCCTCCCAGCTGCCCAGCACCCCCGTCCTGGGGATCTGAAGCCCATGGAGCCGGTTTCTCTCTGGAGCTTCGTGGAGCGCCCCCAGTCCCCCGCCTTCCGCGGCTCCCCTCCAGGATCAACCCCCGGGCTCTCTGGACCTCTACGCCATGTCTGCAGATGATCCGCGGGTGCTGTCTGCGCTTGAGGACAGCTGTAGCCTCGCCAGCCCACTGGCCATCGTGGCCCACCTCGTACAGGCACAGATCCTGACCATGGCCGTGGGGAACAGGGAAAACACTGCTCCGGGGACTGTGGGAGGGTGCGGTGGGACGAGGGTGTTGGACAGGGCCTGACCCCCAACACCTGCAGGTGGTGTGCGTTCACTCGTCTTCTGGAACTGCTGGCTTGAGGTGGCAGGAGGGGCTGGGAAGGGGTGAGGAGGAGAGTGAAGTAGGGGACTCTGCCCTTGGCTCACCTCGGTCTGTCCCCAGCCCCCACAACCCATCCATTCTCGTGCCCCCCAATCCATCTCCAATCCCACTCCCAGCCCTGTCCATCCCCAGGCCCCTGCTCCCACCCCTCCCCGCTCCCTCTTCCTGCGTTAATCCTGCTCACTGCTGACCCAAGCAAAACGGAGTCCGCCTTCTCCCTTCTCGGCAGTTTTCTGTTGGCAAAGCAGAAAGGAAGGCAACTCAGGCTCAGCCCAGCCTCCTGCCTGGGGAGCACTCTGAAAATGGAGCATCACCCCGTGGGCCTGGCGCCTGGGCAGGGTGCACACACGGTCCCGGTGCACCCTCGGCCCCTGCGCTGCTCAACATCCATCGTCGGCCCTGGCTCTGCGTGGGCATGGGGAGTGGGGTCTGGACCATACCGTGGCCTCAGCAGCTCCTAGGCTCCGGCCCCTCCCTCCTAGGCAACATATGCCCGACACACTCAGGCACTCATGGACATGCTGGTGCCGTCCCTGCCCTCGGCCCGTCTGTGACACCGTGACCAAAGTGATAAGGCTGGGCCAGAAAGTGGGGGCTAAGGCCCATGCATGGGGTGTGGCCAGGCCAGGCCATCTGAGGAAGGGACACTAACCTGCCCCTAAAAGCCAAAAAGGTGCTAGCCAGAAACGCCCAGGAGTGTGCAAGTAGGACTTCAAGGGAAGAGAATGGGCTCTGCAGATGGCAAGGTGTGGCGCTTTGGGGGGTGAGGCAAGCACCAACACATGCTGCTGCAGGGACAGCCTCGAGCCGGCCCCTCGGGGCAGCTGTGCCCCCTGGGAAGCCTCAGCCAGTGGCTCTCACCGCACAGCCTGCAGACTGAGCGCTCCCCAGCGGCCAGCCCTGCCTTCCCCCAGCCTCGCCCTGATCCTGCTTTGCTCCCCAGCCTGGGCAGGTGGGACAGGACCCTGACCTGCCGCCTCCTGCTAGGGCAGGCTCAGCACAGGTGCCGCCCTGTGTGCTGGCCCCAGGGGCTGCACTGCCCTCTGGCGGGGCACAGGCCACAACTGGCCCCGGGGGTGAAGCTGCAGGTCCTGCCAGGCCTGGCATCACACCCTTGACTAGTCCTCAAGGCCTCCTAGAGCCTCCTGGAGCCATGGTGATGTCTCCCCAAATCCGCCCACCACTGCCGACTCAGCTGCCAGTGTGGACGTGCAGTCCCTGGGGGGGCTGGACAGGGTAGTCCCCTGTCCAGCAGGCCCCTGTGCCCAGCAGGCAGCCACCAGCTGCTGCAGGGGTGAGGATGGGATGGGGCGCGGTCCCTTCCTGCAGCCCAGGGGCTATCTGGCAGGACTCCCACAGAGGCTGGAGGGCGTGGTCCAAGCCTGAGGGGCTGGGCTGGTAGGCATCTGGGGGGCGTGGTCCAAGTCTGAGGGGCTGGGCTGGTAGGCATCCGGGGGGCGTGGTCCGAGCCTGAGGGGCTGGGCTGGTAGGCATCCGGGGGGCGTGGTCCGAGCCTGAGGGGCTGGGCTGGTAGGCATCCGGGGGGCATGGTCCGAGCCTGAGGGGCTGGGCTGGCAGGCATCCGGGGGGCGTGGTCCGAGCCTGAGGGGCTGGGCTGGCAGGCATCCGCTTTCTGTTCTGGCGTGGGGCTCACTGCTGCCCCAGGAGCAGCCCCAAGTGGCAGGTGGGGAGGGGGACCCCCCTCCTGCCCAGCCCTGCCTTGATTAGAACTCAGGACTCCAGATCCCGGGACCTCCGCCCCCCTCCCCGTGGCCGGCAGTAGGATCTCAGGGCCTCCCACATCGCCACAGCACCCCTGTGCACCAGGCTTCCTCCACTTCACAGGATGGAGGCGGTGACAGGAGCCGGGTCCCAGCCACGTGTGACTCCAGCTGCGAGGCCCCCACTCTGTGGCAGAGGGACCGGATGGCGGGGAGGCAGCCCCAAGGGAGACCCCTGAGGGGGCAGCAGGGGACAAGATGGCCTGGGGCAGAGAGCAAGGCCAGGATCACAGGCCCAGGCTTGGTGGCAGCCAGGGGAGGGGTGTGTGTGGGCAGGGGTGGGATGGGTTGGGCGTACCCCAGGGGTCTGTGGTGGGGAGGGGCATGCTCTCCGGGCAAAAGCCCCCTCCCCCAGCCTATGGTGGCCTGGCGCCCACCGTGCAGGAGGCAGGTGGCAGCTCTGTCCCCACCTTGGGTCTGGACAGGCCACAGGAGGTGGCCTCCTTGATGCACAGTTTTATTAACCAAATTAATATGTGCTGGGGAGACCTGCATGACCTTGGCCCATTCTGCTGAGACAGGGATTTTCCCAGGAGGGCAAATGGGGGACCTGGACCCCCACCCCGGCTCAGGAAGGCTGGAGAGCCTCACCCTCCCGCCCAGGAAGATGGCACCACGGCGCCTGCATCTCTGGGACCCCAAACACCCCACTCGCACCCCCATTTTCCTGGCTGAAGCACGAGGGAGGTGGCAGCACAGGGTCCTGGACCCTGGAACTGGAGCTTGGGATGCAGGGCGGGTTGCTCCCACCTGGGGACCCTCGGAAGGGACTGGACGAGAGGGCAGGGGTCTTGCAGAGCTGGGGGCTGCCTTGCTACCCGGGGTCTGTGCCTCAGCCCTCCCAAGGTGCACCTGCCTGTGCCGCCACCCAGGGCTGCTAAGCAGGTGGCGGCTGCCCCCTGGTGGCTGCAGGGAATGACTCCCACCAGCCCTGTCCCTTTCAGAACGTGCTGGGCCCTGGGGCCCTTGGTGAGGACCCCCACTCAGGCTCCGTGGCTGCTCTCGGGTGCAGCTCGGGCCTGCCCTGCTCTGCAGCCCTTCCCACCCCCTCCCCTTGGTGCCCAGGTCCTGAGCCCACTGCTGTGGGGGTCTTGGGGGCGGTGCTCCTGCTGACTGCCTTTGGGGGCCATTGTCCACCCAGTCTATGGAGGCCTGGAGGCAGCCCCCACTTCCCCTGCTTGAAACACTGAGAGCTCACGGCCTGTGGAGGCCCGCAGGAGCGGCGCAAGCAGGCTGGGGAGGGCTGGGGGCCCGTGCAGGCCCCAGGCTCAGGGAGAGGTGACATGCTCAGGAGCTGGAGGGTGGCACCTATGGTCGGAGCAGGACAGCAAGGTGGGCAGCAGGGCTGGCAGGCTTAGGGCCACCATGAGACCTGGGCCACAACACTGGGGACTCCTGGGCAAAGGGGACACTTGCTGGGATGACCAGCACAGGGCCCGGGGTGACAAGCACAGGGTGCAGAGGTGGGGAGTCCCTTGTTCTATGCACAGACAGGACAACAGGAGGTATTTTCAGGGAAGGCCGTGTCTGGGACCCGGCCTAGGGGTCTGTGGATGCTGTGGGTGTGCCTGGCTGCTGCATGGTGGCATGGTGGAGGGGCAGCGAGCGAAGGGGTGCCCAGCAGGAGTCACTGGGCACCAGGCAGAAACTTGGCCGGAGGCAGGACTGAGACCTCAGGGTCTGTGCCCAGGGCAGCAGCAGGGTGGACAGAGCCCGGGGGCACAGACGTGATGGCTGTGAGGAGCACCTCCTGTGAGGAGCCCTCAGGGTGGGGCAGCCCCAGGAAGCTGACCTCAGACCGGCAGAGGGACTGGCACCCTTCCTGTGTGTGGATGAAGAGGCCACAGCTCCCATCACTGGGCTCAGACAGGTCTGACCATAGTCTTTAATGGGCAGGCAGGTGCCCGAGGCAGCCTCTGGCATGAGGCGGGGCAGGCATTGCCCAGAGGTCCTCTGGGTGGGGAGGGCATGCTTGGTGCTTCCCACCAGCTGGAGCCAGGGCTGAGGTGTGCAGGGAGCCTGGCCCTCACAGCCACCCTGGGCACTTCGAGGATGAGGGCAGAGCTGGCTTCACTGGGGCACGGGGCTGGGAGCAGCCTCCAGGCTTGCCCTGCTGGGCTTTTCGGCTCCAGCTGAGGAGGGGCCGGGGGCTGGCCCACGTGGATTCCGGGGTCTTGCAGCCATGCTCCCTCTGGCTGCTTAGAAGCCCCCTGGGGCCCAGCAGGGCGGGTCGGCGGTCCCCCTGTAGCAGGGACAGAGATAGACTGTGGTCAGCCACTGCTGGCCTGTCCCCACCTGCAGCCAGTCTGGGAGGGGTGAGAACCACCTGGAAGGGGCTGGCACACTGGGGCTTGTTTGGGGGCTCCCATCAGGGTGACCACATAGTAGGGGCCCCACGGGTTTCACCCAACCCTGGTTCAACCATGCTGGGTAGATGAAACTTCTGGGATGGAGCACCTGGCCCAGAAGCCTCCAGTCTGAGGATACAGAGGCCCAGTGAGGGGTGGGCTCAGCATCCTCGGGGTCAGGGCAGGAGCCCTCAGATGGAGGCCACAGCACAGGTGGCCCCTGCCCAGGAGGCGGCCCGGGGAGGGTTACCCGCAGCCCCACCTCCCCTTCCCAATGCTGCTCAAGCATCCAGGGCACGCCCAGGGCCAGGGTGGGGACGGCAGGCTGGGGACCACCCCTCCGGGGCCCCCAGGGCTCACCAAGGTGGGCAGCCTAGAGCTGGGCAGCACTGACACCACCTGCAGGCTGGCACCCGCCTCTCCCGCAGCCTTCAGCTCCGCCACCACCTCTGCGTGTCTCCACCACCTGCACGGCTGCCCGTTCACTGACACAATGTAGTCACCCTCCTTCAGGCCGGCCGCCTGTGGGGAGACTTGGATGGTGAGGCGGGGACAGGACACCCTGCCTGGCACTGGGGACTCAGCCTCAGGGGGCCGGTGGGGCCCTTACCGCGGCCTGGCTCCCTGGAACGACAGCAGCGATGAGGACAGGCGAGTCTCCCCGCAGCGTGAGGCCGAAGCCCCCCTCCCCTCGGGTCAGGTGGACGGGCCCCGCCAGCCGCCACCGGTTCTTGGCTGAGAACACAGACAGGGGCCCCTGGCGGGGGCTCAGAGGTCAGAGGCCCAACTGGGTCATACACTGAGGAGACCCCGCCTAATCAGCACGTCCATCCAACCTGTGCACCGAGGGACGCCGTGGGGTTCCACAAGGAGGGTGGGCAGGGCTGGACCGCCATCAACGGCCTGAGGCCACGTGCTGGTCAGAGCCACGCAGCCCGAGCTGCCCGTGCTGGGGGTGTCTGGGGACGGGTGTGCTCACCAGCCGATGGAAGATGTCAGGCCCCTTCCCCGGGGACAGGCGCGGCGTCCTGGCCTCTGGCTTCTGGTGGGTCTTAGCTGAGAGGGTGGAAGAGCAGAGCTAAGCTGGGAGCCTGTGGAGACCTGCCCCGGGGATTTTCCAGGGCGCAGGGCATGACCCCGAGCGCACACAGGCCCTGCCTCTGACCTTCTGGCCTGGCCGCACTGCAATGGCGGGGGGAGCTGCCCCAGGTGCCCTGAACACATAGCCTCCTCTGCCACAAGTGGCTCCCAGAATCCCTCCCTGAAGTCCCAGGTGTGCCTGTCCCGGGTCTGTGGGCTTCCCCTCAGGGTAGGCCAGTGCAGGGAGGGAGGGGCTGAGGGGCGTGGCCATCCCCCAGGCCCCTGAAGGGCCCGGCAGCTCTGTGGGCCTGAGATTGCGGCCTGGAAAGTGCTACTGCTGTTGAATTCATCGTGGCGATTGCATCTTTAAGGCAATCAGCCTCCCTTTCTCCAGGATGAAGGCCCCCACCCTGGCCGGGGATGCAGCCACCCACACAGGCCCTGGCTGCTCACGCTGGATGTCTGGGGCCTCGGCAGTCTCACAGAAGTCATCCTCACGGTCAAGCTCCGCGTACTTGGCCAGTGAGCGCTGCAGCGTCTGGGCGACCACAGCCCGCAGCAGGTCCACCTCTCGCAGGACGCGGCACAGGGCGTGCAGCCGCAGCGCCTCCTCCTGCCCCAGGATGGCGCGCTTCAGGTGTGCCTTGCCTGTACGCGGGGCACTGGGACGTCACATACCATGTGGGCCTGTGGGCCCTGGTACGTGGCAGAAGGAGTGGGCAAAGCCAGGGCTGTGGGGCTCATCACAGCCACTTTTGCTGTAGGCGTATGCCACAGGGGTGAGGAGCTGGCTGTGCAGGAGGGCTCTGCCTCATACAGAGCAGGGGCCAGGGACAAGCTGCTCCCAGGGGTCTCCCACCTGCTCAGAGGCTGCCAGCACTCCTGGGGCCCCTGTGCTGGACCGTCACCCATCAGGCACAGGGCATCCAGGGATAGGTAGGTGGCCCAACTCGTTAGCATGGGGACACCAGGTGGCAAACAGCGTGAGTGTGGTGGGGGACACCCTGCCACTGTTGGTGACCACCTGAGCCCCCAGGGCCCTCCATCCATGGGCGCCTTACCAAGCTGCCTGCGCTCCTCCAGCTCCTGTGGCAGCACAGGGCCTTGGGGCTTGCAGGAGGTGGGGGGCTGGAGGAAGACCTGCTCGTGTGTGGGGAGCTCTCCCTCGGTCGCTGCTGGGGGACAGAGAGGCCATGAGCCCTGAGTGGGGGGCCTTTGCAGCATCATGGGCAAGTGCGGTGGGCACTCACGGGAGCCGTCGCAGAGGGCCATGGCTACGTGGTAGTGGGCCAGGGAGCGGAAGTACTCGGCCTTGACATGCACCAGGGCAGTCCAGGAGACGGGCATGTAGTCGTGGACGGGTGGCTGGGCCATGGTCTGGTGCACTAGTCTGTACTCGGCTGCCACCTGCCGGTGGACATGGCAGGCACGCGAGGGCCTCCCGCTCTCCGGTGGTGACTGCCTCTCCCTACCCAGCCTCCACCCGCTCCGACCACCATCCCAGCAGCCTCCCTGGCACCCCAGTTCCTGCCGCTTCATGCCATTCCCTGGAGGCAGAGGCTTGGGCGCCCAGGTTCCTGACCAGCCCCCCAGGGAGCAGGACAACAGCCGGCTTGGGGCTGACACACAAGGAAGGAGGCGGGAGAGCTCACGCTTGCCTGGACCTGGGCTCTGGCCCCAGCTCGGCCCCACCCCCTGCACCCTGACACGGGTGCCCGAGCTCACCTGGGCAGCCTCCTGCGCCAGGCGCAGCTGGGCCAGGCAGTCTTGGGGGGCCATGGAGGCAGGGGGTGAGAGACCCTCAAACACACATTCCTGGGCCTGGGCCATCATGAGCTGCTCCAGTGCGCAGAGGGACGCAGGGCTCATGTCTGGGCTCGGCGCATGGGAGAAGTTCTCCCTCAGGAGGCTGAAGGTCCCTGCGGAGGGAGGGGTGCTCACACAGGCAGGGCCCTGACCTGCCCATCTCTGCCCCATGCAGCACTCAGGGAGGCCAGCTAGGGCCGCTCCTGGGACACGCATGGGCCCGATGTGCTCAGCCCCCCTACCTGAGGGACTGACGTCCTAACCACCCCCCAGCTCCTGCCCTGCAGAAGGGGCTCTGCAACACCCTGGCACCACACCCTGCCCCCCCGCGGCCCGGGCCGCCCTCACCAGCGGCCCTCTGGAAGGCCTCCACAGCGCGGTGGGCACCCTCGGCGCAGGAGCGGTTCTGGCGCGCCCCAATCTGCGTGTGGAGGGCGCCGATGTTGAAGAGAACGCTGCCCTTCTCGAAGGCCAGGGCGCGCTGCTGGGCCGGGACCCCAGTAAGCGAGTCGTACCTGCAGTGTCGGGTCAGGCTGGGCGGAGTTCCCACAGTTCCCGCGGCCAGGCCTCCTCTCCCCAGGGTGCCCCCGCCCGCAGAGCCCCTACCAGTGGAAGAAGAGCCCGAGGCTCCTGGCAGGGGTGAGGAAGCGCACATCCAGGAAGCACAGCTGGTTATAGTAGGCTGTGAGCAGCTCCAGGCCCGCCTCATTCCGGCTGGGGGTCCGCATGGCCTGCAGGGCAGGAGCCGCTGGGCCCCACCGCCCTGGTCCATCCCACTCACACACACTGCCCTGGGAAGTCCCGTGGGCATCAGCACCATGGGGGCGGGGAGGCAAAGCCAGCGGGGCCCTGGGCAGCCGAAACTCCCAAAGGCCAGCAGCGTGCGGCACCGGGGCCACCTGCCAGCCCCTCGACACACCCCGGCTGGGTCTGCACACACAGGGTCCTTGGTGCGCCCGTCTCCCCACATCCTCCAGACGTCCACACTGAGCTCCGCCGTCTGTTCCTGACTTAAGCCTCAGCCTCTGCATGTGTCTCCCAGGACTGCAGGAGGGTGGGCGGGCGGGGGAACCACACACCTGCCGCAGGGCCTCCAGCTCTCTGATTTCTGCCTCGTAGGAAGCGCCGTCCTCTCCAAAGTGCACCGAGATCAGCTCCTGATGGGGGGCAGGTGTTGGCATCCACAGTACCCCTGTGCCTGGCCTCCTTCCCTGAGGTGTCCCAACCCACCGTGGGGAAAGACTCATGGTGGAGGAGGGCTGTGTCGCACAGCAGGCTGGCTGCCATGCAGGGTGGGGGCCCTGGGCCCCTCAGGAGAAGCCCCAGAGAAGGGCTGGGGCCAACTGTACGGAGGGACCTGGTGGGTTGATGCAGCTTGGAGCCCCTCTGGCCCTGGGGTTTCCCATCACAGAGGTGGCGCCTGGAGACTCAGCGCTACTTTTATGTGCGTTTCCTTATTCATCCCCATGGCCGGGAGGCAGGTGCCATCTGCCACTCAGTGACTCCAACACTGAACACAGTCAGTGGCTCCTGCAGGGCCCTGCCGGGCAGTGCCAGTCTGTTCTGGGGTCTGAGCCCTCTCCAGGACCCTCATGAGTCAGTGCTGGGTGTGTGGTCCCAAGCCGGTGGTGCCCTCTGTGGGCGAATCTGGACCCTGTGCCCCGGCTGGGGCTTCCAGGCCCCATCCTCTTAGGGCATTGCCTGTCCGAGGGCAGGCCATGTGTTCATACCCACTCTATGGGATCAGCCCCAGCCTGCGGCGCAGGCACCAGAGCGGGCCCTGAACGCAGCAGAGGCTGGGTCTCTGTGGCCACTTCTGCCAGGTCCCTGGTGTCCCTTTCAGCCCTCCCTCCCTCTGGGCCTCAGTTTCCCTATCTGTTCAATGAGACAGCTGGACCAGGAAGCCTCCAAGACCCCCTTGGTCCCAGGGCAGGGCCGTGTCCCTCAGAGCTCGTAGGCCAGTGCCTACCTTCAGTGGTGTAGACCAGTCCAGCTCCTTGGTCTCCTTCAGGCCCAGGGGGATCATGGGGACAGTAACAGCTTCACTACAACCAGAAGCATCGACTTCAGACTGTAAGGCCAAACCCTGCTGTACACGGCAGCCGGGGGTCCACTCCTAGGGCTCTGTGGCACAGGGTGCCTCCCTCCCTCATGGGTGCACACGTGCGCCTGTGTCCTGGGAGGTGTCCTTGCACCTGCGCACCCCCCCACCATCCTAAACCGCTCCAGAAGCACGTGCACACACACGCACGCGTGCGCGCTGTCCCGGCCCCCATCCGCACCTCCCATGCTGGCCAGGGTCCACGCCACCGCTGAGCTCCTCCAGCTCCTCCTTCAGCAGCTGCAGGTTGGAGTTGACGTAGCTCAGCTCCAGGGCGACTGTCTCTCTCACCCGGTTGTTGCTGGTGGCTCTGAGGGAGGCCGTGGCAGTTGAAAGCCCAGCCCCAAGGTAGAGCCAAAGGCCCCATGCCCACTGCCACCCTCCTGCCAGCTGATCTGTCGGAGCTCCGAGCCCACCCTGCAGAGGATGTCGCTGACGGGGTCTGTCCCCCATGGGTGGGGCAGGTGCAGCAGTGGCATCCGGGGGTTCACAGGTGATACACACTACAGTTCATCACCCCTGACCCCAGCACCTGCATGTTCTGACTCTGGCCTGCGGGCACCTCCCTCAGCGCCATGGCTTTCTTTGGGGCTCATACAGCCCTCGACAGCATTCAAACACCACTTCCTCGGATGGTGGGTGAGAGCCACACCCCTCTCTGTGCCTGCATCAGGGCCCGGCAAAGGGACCAGGGGTCCCCAAGGAAGGCCAGGATGGGGGCAGGGAGGCAGCAGGTGCTAAGGGTACCGAAGTTGCACTCACACACACAAGTGCGGCTCACACGCGGCGTGCTCTGAGAAACAGGCAGCTCGGGTCTTCCACCCCTCTCCCAGGTCCCCAACCTTGGGATGCGCCGTCACCTGCCACAGCTCAGCCTCAACCATGGCTCTTCTGAGAAGCCCCCACGTGCACTGCTGGGGCTTCCCAAGCTGCACACCCGGCAGGGACACTGGTTTCCTGGCACTCCCGGCCCAGCACAGAGTCCGTGAAGGCAGGTCTGTGAGGGTCATGGCTGGGCATCACGTGTACTGCGTGCCCCCCAGGACCCATCTGCTCATGCACCTGTCTCCCTGACCTGGCCATGGGGCAGACACCTGCCTGGGTGGCTGTTCTGCCCCCCTCACCCAGGTCAGCCCTGCTCCTGGGGCTGGGTGGCCTCAGGCACTCACCTGTAGAGGTTCTCAGCGCCCGTACGCATCTGCAGCTCCTTGTCAATCTGCTGGTGAATCCGGGCCCTGCGGCTCTGCAGCTGGCCGCACTGCATCTGCATCAGGGAGTCACAGCCCTGCAGAGAGGCCACAGGTGATCACGGCCTGACCCTGTGGAGCCTGCACCAGGCTGTGCCTCGCCAGCCACTGAGAGGAGTGCAGCCTGCCCAAGGGTAACGGGGTGGCCACCATGGGCTGGGGCTGGAGCTGACCTCACAGGGAGGGGCTGGACAGAGCCAGTGTGAATATGGGCCCAGCCAGAGCAGGACCAGGAGGCAGTCAGTGCAGAAGGACGTGGTGGGGGGGATGCTGCTGACTTGTGCTGGGGGTCGGGAGGGGAGGCTGGCACCTGCCAAGGACACCAAGAGCCAGGGCCTCACCAGGCAGCCTGGACAAGTAGGGCTCCAGGAGCCCTGCAGGGGGCTGCCCCTCACAGTAGGATTCTTCTGGGTCTCCTTCTGCACTTCCGGATTTCATTCTGGATCCCCCTTGCCCCTCCCAATTTTTTTCCATCCAATTCACCCATGCCTCCCAACCATTCCCGTGTGGGTTTAGGTGCGGGCTCAAAGGACAGCGTCCCTGAGGCTCTGGGGGCAGCCACTGGCCCCCGATGGTGGGTGCAGAGGCTGCGGTCTGACTTTGGGAATGGTTCTCGAAGTGAACGCACACCTGTGCACTCCCCATCCACAGAGAAGAGACTCTGAGCCTTGTACCCACAGATTGCACCCCCACGGCCCTGCCCAGCACCAGCCATGGCGAAAGAGCAGGGCATGCCCGGCAGGGCCGCTTCTGGACTTTCATGGCTCCTGTGTCTTCCTAAGTGGTGCGAATCTGCTGGGGCTTAAATTTCACTCCAGGGTGATCCAGTTTCATGCCTCAGCCCACCCCATCCTTGTGGTGTTGGGGTCCTGCCTGTGTGATCCTCATGTGTCCCTCCCTCTCACCACGCCCCTCCCCCCAGCTCTTCCCCATGGCTGTGTGGGAATGCCTGGGTCTCCACCCCGACAAGATTCTTTGCAGCTACCTGTGGCTGTCCTCTGGGTGGGCTCCCAGGCGTGGGCCGGCTGGCTTGCCTCTCCAGCACCCACTCCTTCCATGCTTTGAGACCCACAGTGCTGCTCAGGGCTCGATGCTCAGGGACACTGACTCCCACCCAGCCCTTGGGTGAGCCTGGTCTGTGTCAGGTGCGGCCATCTGGCCATTTCTGCCAGTCAGCAGCAAGACAAGGCCTCTGGTGGCTCCTGGGACTGCTTCCCGCCCTTGTCGGGAGACAGGACCTCTTCTGTCTCAGGACCTTGTCGTGTCTGAAGATGAATCCTGCCACCATGAAACTGACCCGATACTGCATGAAGCTGCAGATTCATGGGGCCAACGTGCACATGGCACTGGGTCTTCCCCTCTGTGGACCTGGCACCCTCTCCACGCACACACGTCTCTCAGGCCTTTCCGTCTTCCCCGTAAAGAGCTCACATGTGTTTTCCTGGGTTTCCCCTAGATATCTACAGAGAGTTATTTTTGCTAATGTGAATGAGACCTTTGTCTGCATTGTAATTAGTTTATTCCCATTATACAGGAATGATTTGATTTCCTAGACAGAAGGCCTGCTTGTCCTGCCCCCCAAGCTCACAGCAGCCAGCTGAGTGGGTGACCATCTATTATGGGTGAATTGTGTCCCCACAAAAGACAGGTTCAAGTCCTAACTCCCAGTACATGTGAGTGCAATTTGTCTAGAAATAGGGTCTTTGGCTGGGCGCGGTGGCTCACGCCTGTAATCCCAGCACTTTGGGAGGCCGAGACGGGCGGATCACGAGGTCAGGAGATCGAGACCATCCTGGCTAGCACAGTGAAACCCCGTCTCTACTAAAAAATACAAAAAAATTAGCCGGGCGAGGTGACGGGCGCCTGTAGTCCCAGCTACTCGGGAGGCTGAGGCAGGAGAATGGCGTGAACCTGGGAGGCGGAGCTTGCAGTGAGCTGAGATCTGGCCACTGTACTCCAGCCTGGGCGACAGAGCGAGACTCCGTCTCAAAAAAAAAAAAAAAAAAAAAAAGAAATAGGGTCTTTGCAGATATAATGAGTTAAGATGAGGCCACCCTGGAGTAGGGGGGGTCCTTAATCGCAGTGACAAGGGTCCTTATAAGAGATGGGAAATGTGAACACAGCCACATGGAAGTGGCCATAGGAAGGCAGAGACAGAGACTGGAGAATAAGGCACCGTCCCCTGGAACCCACCCCATCCCCCAAACCCCTGCACTGTCCCCCGGAACCCATACCATCCCCCCAAACCCCTGCACCATTCCCTGGAACCCACACCATCCCCAAACCCCCGTGCCGTCCCCTGGAACCCACACCATCCCCCAAACCCCCGCGCCATCCCCTGGAACCCACACCATCCCCCAAACCCCCGCACCATTCCCTGGAACCCACACCATCCCCCAAACCCCCGCGCCTTCCCCTGGAACCCACACCATCCCCCAAACCCCCGCGCCATCCCCTGGAACCCACACCATCCCCCAAACCCCCGCACCATTCCCTGGAACCCACACCATCCCCCAAACCCCCGCGCCATCCCCTGGAACCCACACCATCCCCCAAACCCCCGCGCCATCCCCTGGAACCCACACCATCCCCCAAACCCCTGCCCCGTCCCCTGGAACCCACACCGTCCCCAAACCCCCACACTGTCCCCTGGAACCCACGCCATCCCCCAAACTCCCACACCGTCCCCTGGAACCCACACCATCCCCCAAACCCCCGCGCCATCCCCTGGAACCCACACCATCCCCCAAACCCCTGCCCCGTCCCCTGGAACCCACACCATCCCCAAACCCCCGCGCCGTCCCCTGGAACCCACACCATCCCCCAAACTCCTACGCCATTCCCTGGACACCCGTGCCGTCCACCAGACACCTGTGCCATCCCCCAAAACCCTGCGCCGTCTGCTGGACACCTGTGCCATCCCCTGTACACCCACACCAGCAGTCTCCTGCTGAGTGCTGGGGGTGAGGGAGCCTGATGGAGCTCCCTGAACTGAAGATGAGCCGGTGCTTAGGGGCTGGGGGGAGGGACACAGGCGCTAAAGGGCCAAAGCAGAGAGGCCATGGTGGCTGGGAGGAGGGTGTGCTGGCCCAGGACGCTGGCCTCCCCCCAGCCCAGCTCTGTCCCCGTGGACACCACCCAGCAGGGGACGGGCCAATGTGCACTTGGGAACCCTCATCCTGCTCCCGTTTCCCACTCCCGCCTCCTCCAGAAAAGAAATTCCCTCCAGAGCTGCTTCAGGGGCTCAGTCTGGAGACGCCCACAGGTGGGAGAGGCACGGGCGCCTCAGATCTGAGCAGCTCCCTGAACTTGAGGCCTGCCCACCCCCGCCTCCCATCCCTATCTTTCCCACCCGCACTACCACCTTGAGGGCCTCTGCCCAGTACCTAGGAGACCCCCGTGCCACCCACTGCACTACACACCCTCCCTGCAAAGGCCCCACTGCAAGGCTCCAGTGGCTTTAAGGGCTCTGGCTGTGCAACGGGCATCAGACACCCAGCCAGGTCCCTGCTCCCCTCCTGGCCCCAGGAGAGCTGTGGGGAACCTGGCCCCTCAGAGCCCCACAGGCACCTGCCGTGGCCCTGGGCCGTTCCTCGGCCTCCCCACCTGCAGTGCTCCCTGCTGGTCAAGTGACTTCCTGGCCTACATGGGGATGAGCAGACCTGAGCTGGACCTTTGAGGCTGGGTAGACCTTGGAGGGGGAGGCCCATGCCCCACTTTCCACACTGGGCTGAAGGTTGTGCCCAGCAGAAGGGTCGTGGACACAGGTGTTCAGCCCCTGCTCCTGCTACAACCTCCCCATCCTCTGGAGACAAAGGTGACCTGGAGCCCCCCCACCACCACCCCCACGGTGCCCTGACACCCTACTGTGACCATTTTCACCTTGCATTAGGAAAGAACAGAGAGGCTATGGTCTGCGGGGGTCCTGAGAGGCAGCCACACATGAAGGGCCTGGCCGTGCCTCGATGGAGAGGGACGGAGAACAGAGAAACAGCCCCCAAACCCTGACAGTGGGGCTCCTCTACCAGTGAGGAAACAGTGTGGCCGTGGCCAGAATGGGGCTGACCTGGGGACTGGCATAATGTGGAGACAGTTATCCCAGCCCAGATCTGGGAACAGCAAAACATCAGAGCAGGACCAGACCTCCACCCTCCCCCAGGATCCCCTGGCCCTGGACCAGGCAGTCCCCAGGCAGAGGCCACCCACCTGGAGCAAACCAGCTTCTTCCCCTCAGAGCCCTGGCCCTGGGCACCCTGTCTGCTGACACCCACCCATCTCAGGGATCCCTCTCCTCTGCCCCCACTGAAGTCTCACCTGAATGCAAGAACTGGAAGCCCCAGAAGGGCGGACACATTAGCACCTACCCGACCCACCATCTCTGCCCCCCACTGATGAGGGAGCAGAATTCAATGGGCATTGGCGCACAGGGGTCTCCTGGGACGTGGGGCTACAAGCAGCACGCACGCCAGAGGGATCACAGCCTGGCCACTCACGCCAGGGACCACCACTCTCTCTGATGCTCCCTGGGGCACCCAGGCACTGGTGGTTCCTGAGCACCCCTCTTCCTGGAGCCCAATCTACCTGGGCAGGGGCCTAGGAATCCGTTTGTAACCAGCACCCAGAGGGTGCTGCTGTCCAGCCAGGCCAGGGAACCTCAGGCTGACCCACTCGGCATGCTGGAGACCAGGCGAGGGGGGCACAGTCACTCTGCCCATCTGCTGCTCCAACGCTCTCCCTCCTCAGCCCGCTCCCCCTTCTCTCACTGGCCTCCCTTGACCTCCCAAGGAAACCACAGGACCTGCATACAGCCAGGCTGTGTTCTCTGTGGTCCTCCCCGGGAGCCCCTGCAGCCCCTGTGGGAGGGACGGCAGCTGGGTTGGCCGCCCTGGGCCGTGCCAGGCTTCTCCCCTTACCAGCTTGGCAGCCTTGGCCACTTACTCACCCTGTTCCTCAGACGGGCTGAGGCCCAGGGCTTGGGAGGCACCGATGGCAGGACTCCAGCTGCGGCTCTGGCCCCGGCACCAGGTAAGCGCTCGCGGAAAGCACACTCTCATCATACCCGGGGCAAATACAAGTCACCCAGACCCGTCCACAGGGCCTCAGGCCCAGGCGTGGTCTCTAAGCGGAGGAATGACCGACCCCTGACCCACTGAACTCTGAGCATTAGGGCCAGTTTGGGGGCCAGCCTGATGGGGGTGGAACAGGCCTCACTCCAGCCTGGCCGCAGGCATCAGGGAAGACCTTCCAGATGGCAGGACGGCCTGAGTGGTGTGTGTGTGACACAGGGCCTGCCTCCGCTCCCCGGCCACCTCCCACAGACCCCTCACCAGCACCCTGACTGCGGGTCATTTCTGGACACTGCGAGAGACGCGGCAGCCTGGAAACAGCTTCTCCCCGACTTTCCAAGGTGACAGCCCAGGGAGGGCCAGGACAGAGAGCCCGGGCACAGCCCCCAGCCTGAAAAGCGTGACCTCCAGAGCCCTCTGGGACATCTTGTTTGTACAGCCTCCCAAACATTCCACCCAAAACAACTTTGCTGTCCCAGGCCACCTGCAGGCATGGCCGCCCTGCCAGAGCGAGTTCACAGGGTTCGGGCAAAGGCTGCCTCTCCCTCCAGTGCCCAGGAGGTGCTGCAGCCTCTTGCACGCCTAGGGGTGGGCAGGAAGGGAGTCCTTGAGGGCTATGGTCAGCATCGGCAGCCCAGTGACCTGAAGCCAAGCCCTGGCTGATAGCACCGCCTCCTCCTCTAAGAGACCTGAGTCCAGACACGGAAGCTGAGTAGAACCAGGGACAACGAAGTCCGATGTCCCAGAGGGGAGGAGGGCCAGGCGCTATCAAAGGCTCACCTGGGGTGAGGAGCAGGAGCAGCCCCCCGCTGAAAGCCCGCGATGGGCATGGGCGCCCAGGGTCTGGCAGGAGCACTGGGACAGCCTCGAGCTGGTCCGCAGGGAACACGCAGGCTCTGGACTGCAGAGCAAGGCCCACAGACGTCCCCTCCTTTCCGGGCACAGACTCAGCAGGTCTCCATAGCCCTGCCCATCCCTCCCACTTGCCCAGTCAGCGCCCCGGGTTAGGGACTTCAGAAGGGGAGGAGGTTTGGGAAGTCAGGAGAGGACAGCCGGGAAGACCTCTCTCGATTTCCCATACCCAGGAGGCTTCGCTGCCTGCTGCTACCAGTGCACCCAATGGGCACCCAGTTCCTGAGCGGTGCAGAGGGAGGACCGAGCTAGGGAAGGAGGCTATACAGGTGCCGCAAAGGAACACGACGGCGGGTGATGGGAGGGCGCTCACAGAGCCCAGCCCCACACCCGCCCAGAAGGGGGCCACGAGGAGGGCGTCCCCCGACCCGCTTCAGCGGTGAGGATGATCCAGACTTTGGGTCCCCGCATTTCCTGGCTCACATGAGTGGCCTGGAAGCACCTCCACCGAGCTCAGAGGAGGAGGGACGCAGGCTCTGGCCTCAGTTTCCCTGCCTGCGTGCGGGCCGAGTGAGACGTGGGAGGGGGGTGCCCGGAACGCGCTTCGAGTGGGGGCAGGAAAGGGCCGGGATTCCGGGCCCCTCCTCCCGCCACCGCGCCAGCGCTGCGCACCTGCAGCCGTGGACTCTCTTCGCCGGCGCCCGCGCCGTCCGGCCTCTCCTCCAGGATCATCGCCGCGCCCGCCGCGCTGGGGGGTCCTTCGGGGTCAGCCTCTCGCGCAGCGCTCCGCAGCCGGACCAGGGCCTCCCGCACCACCCGGGCCGCGGGCTACTCAGTGCCCGCGCCGGTCCCCGACTGTCCCTCCTGGGTGGGGGTGGCCCGCTGCGCGGCTGGGCGTGGCACGGGTCCGGTGTGCCAAGCAGGCCGTTGCCCAATAGGCGGCAATGCCGCTTCGACGGACAGCTATGTCAGCCAACCAGAGCTCTAGGAAGGCGGGCTCTGGACGGCCAGCCCCGCCCACCCGAGGGACGGTAACCCCTGGCAACCGAGGCCTGAACGACCGCGGCCGGCTGGCAGGTTGTACTGCGCATGCGCCGCAGCGGCCGCCGAGCTTGCGGGAGAAGTTCGGGAAACGGAGGAAAAACTCTACGGAACGTCCCAAGCTGAGAGTCAGGGCGGACCTGGCCTCGGCGCGCCCGGCTCCTGGGCTGCCTTTGCGGGGACTCCAGGAGTCTGCCAGGCCGCGCCGTTTCGTCCCGTCACCCCGGCAACGGGACCCTCTAAGAGGCTTGTTCCAAAAATGTTCACAATGGGGTTTTTAAAAACGGTTTTGTTAGGGACAAGTGCTTGTGTGAGTTCTCCGACAATGCCTGCTTTCTTCTCTCTGCTCGCGGAGCGGAGGCTCCAGGCCTGGCCCCAGTCCGAGGTGCGCCTGTCGGTGGCGTCCTGCTTCCAAAATCGGCCTCCAGAACCCGCCTCCTTCCAGAATCCGCCTCCTTCCAGAACCTCCGCCCAGAACTCGCCTCCTTCCAGAACCGCCTTCTAGAATCCGCCGCCTTCCAGAACCTCAGTCCAGAACCCGCCTCCTTCCAGAACCTCCGTCCAGAACCCGCCTCCTTCCAGAACCTCCTTCCAGAATCCGCCTCCTTCCAGAACCTCAGTCCAGAACCCGCCTCCTTCCAGAATCCGCCTCCTTCCAGAACCTCCTTCCAGAATCCGCCTCCTTCCAGAACCTCCGTCCAGAACCCGCCTCCTTCCAGAACCTCCTTCCAGAATCCGCCTCCTTCCAGAACCTCCGTCCAGAACCCGCCTCCTTCCAGAACCTCGATACAGAACCCACCTCCTTCTAGCACCTATCTCTGGAACCCACGTGCTTTCAGAACTACCTGTTTGTAGAACTTGTTTCCAGAACGAACCTGCTTTCTGAATCTCTTTACTTCCAGAGCTTGCTTCCTGGACTGATCTGTTTTCAGAACCTACTTTCAGAACCAGCTTGCCTCCAGGACCACCTGCTTGGAGAACTGGCCTGCAACCCCAGGACTGGAAGCCTTGAGCCCGCACTGCTCCCTGCGGGGCTCACCCGGCTGTGTGTGTCCTTCCTGGCCTTCCATACTTCCCTAGGTGTCTGGTGACTTCGGAGCCCGCTCAGATTTCATGTGGGTCTCCTTAGCTCAGAACACACCCTTTGAAGGGAAGGAAGGCCAGGGCACAGATGGTAACCACGGCTCCTGTTCATCAAGTTCCTCTGAAGCCCAGGCCTTATCCATGTTGACTGCCCCACCACAGGCCCAGCCGAGCCTGGGAGCTGAGTGCTGGGCTCATTCTCGTGCCTGTGCTCCCAGCCCTGCAACAAGCACACATGAGCCTGTCATCCCCAGATCTCAATCCTGAAGGCTAAGCTCCGTGGTCTGCCGCAGCCATCTATCTGCAGCAGGCTCCTCCCACAAACAGTCTTCTTATGAGGCCCCTGCCAGTCATGCCAAACCTCCTGGCCAAGGCCTGTCCTCCACTCCTGGCCTTTTGAGACAGGGTCTCACTCTGTTGCCCAGGCTGGAGTGCAGTGGCACGATCACAGCTCACTGCAGCCTCCACCTCCCGGGCTCATGTGATCCTCCCACCTCAGCCTCCTGAGTAGCTGGGACTACAGGCTTGCACCACCACACCTGGCTAAGTTTTGTATATTTTGTAGAGACAGGATTTCGCCACGTTGCACAGCGATTCGTCTGCCTTGACCTCCCAAAGGTGCTGGGATTACAGGGATGAGCCACCACACCCGGCCTTTTTTTTTTTTTTCTTTCTCCTCGCCTTTTGGGGCCTTGAAGCGTCTGCTCCCTGGGAGTCCTTCAGCTTGTCGTCCGCCTGGTGAGTTCCCACCTGTCCTTCTCACTTCTGCCTGAATCACACAGGCTACGTGAGACCTTCACCTGCCCCCTTCACCAGCAGCTCTGTGGCCCAAGTTTCCTCAAGGGCAGGGGCTCCTGGCCATCTTACCTGTGGACCTGAGCATGGGCTGATGCTTCCACAGTTCACACTGGGTGCACTTGTGTGGGGACTTCCACGGGAGTCATCTCCTTACAGGCTGCCGAGGTCCTGTACCAGCGGAGACCCAAACTCTCTTAGCAGTCTTCAGAGTCTGCTATGTGTACAGGAGGCATTACCGTATCAGCGGCCTTCAGCAAGCATGTGTGACTGAAATGGTATCCAGTTCTTACATATTTGTTTACTCAGCAGTTTTGCAGGTTTCTTGGTTCAGCAGACAGAGGCCATTGGGAGGTTAAGAGCGGCTCTCAAATTTTGAAGGTCATAAGACTTCCCCTCCCTGCAGGGTGCTGTTTCCTGAAGGAAAATATTCAATTATTTTATTTATTTATTTATTTATTGAGATGAAGTCGTGTTCTTGTCGCCTAGGCTGGAGTGCAGTGGCGCAATCTCGGCTCACTGCAATCTCCACCTCTGGGGTTCAGTCAATTCTCATACTTCCGCCTCCTGAGTAGCTGGGATTACAGGTGTGCGCCACCACACCTGGCTAATTTTTGTATTTTTAATAGAGATGGGGTTTCTTCATGTTGACTAGGCTGGTCTTGAACTCCTGAACTACTCAAGCAATCTGCCTGCCTCGGCCTCCTAAAGTGCTGGGATTACAGGCATGAGCCACCGTGCCCGGCCACTGAAGGAAAATATTCTAAATGTGAATGTTATGCTCAGCTAAAATCAGGTTGGGGAGTACAATAAGGATATTTTCAGCTGTGGAATATATTCACAGGTTTTTCTTGCCCATTCAACCTCTTTCTCAGGAAGCCACTGGAAGATAAGCGCCAACAAAATGAGGGATTAAAGCAGCGCTCGGGTGGGGAGGAGCCCTGATTTTAGCATTTGCTGATTTCCTTGGTGTAATTACGCCCACCAAGGCCGGTTTCACGCTGATGAAGTGAAGTTAGCGGACAGGGTTGGGAAGAGGCGGCGTGCCAGCCGGCGCCGGCACACTGCTGGATTAAAGCAAGGACGGATAAGACCCAGAGACAGGAGCCAGGCATCCCACCCAGCAGTGGGGCTGCAGGAAATGTTTGCAGTGAAGGAAGTTCCCAGGAGTTGGGAGCAGCCAGGCTGGTGGGCAGCAGGTCAGAAGCCTATTCTCCAAGAAGATGAAATGGAGGGACTCCCTGATTATCTGAGCACACTGACAGGAGACTTGGTCAGCTGCCAGCAAGCTTGGGTGGAACTAGTGAACAGCACTGTGAGATGAGGATTATATAGATACAGGTTTTAGTCCAGGGCTCTTGACTCCTAACTCCCATAACCCTCGTTACAGTCATGTGTTACAATGCCGGGGCGCTTTAGACCTCAGGAAACAGAATCTCTTTCTCTGACCTTCTGTCCTCCTTTCACCTGTCCAAGGCAGGACTCTCATCTGTGGGTCAGAAGACCCTCATTCCAGAGAAGGTTCTGCCTCGTACCTTGGAGGAAAGAATGCTACACAAAGAGGCCAAGAAAGTCTGAAAATACAGGCCTTGCTGGGTTTAGATAATGCACTTTTTGTTCATTTAGATTAATAAACAGTTGTCAGACATGCCTATGTAATGAACCCTCCACAAAACCCCCACAGGACAGGGTTCAGGGCTTCTGGAGAGCTGAGCGTGTGGATGCTCCTGGAGGGTAGTAGACCCAGGGAGGGCATGGAGCTCCACGCCCCTTGCCCCATATCTGGAATCCCAGCACTTTGGGAGGCCGAGGCAGGAGGGTTGTTTGAGGTCACGAGTTGGGGGCTGCTGTGAGCTCTGATCATGCCACTGCACCCTCAGCCTGGGACATGAGTGAGACCCTGTCTCAAAAAACAAAAGTTGCATATTACCTAAAATGTAACTAGAAAGTAAATTAAATAAAATTTATAGAATATAACCAAAGGAAATGCTGTAACCTTAAGTGATTTTACTGCATATATACACACAAAAATTAACCAAATCAGAAGATAGTAGGAGGAGTTGGCCGGGCGCAGTGGCTCACGCCTGTAATCCCAGCACTTTGGGAGGCCAAGGCTGGCGGATCATGACATCAGGCGATCGAGACCATCCTGGCTAACATGGTGAAACCCTGTCTCTACTAAGAATTCAAAAAATTAGCTGGATATGGTGGCGGGCACCTGTAGTCCCAGCTACTCTGGAGGCAGAGGCAGGAGAATGGCGTGAACCTGGGAGGCGGAGCTTGCAGTGAGCCGAGATCACGCCACTGCACCCCAGCCTGGGTGACAGAGTGAGGCTCTGTCTCAAAAATAAAAAATAAAAAATTGGCCGGGCGCGGTGGCTCAAGCCTGTAATCCCAGCACTTTGGGAGGCTGAGACGGGCGGATCACGAGGTCAGGAGATCGAGACCATCCTGGCTAACACGGTGAAACCCCGTCTCTACTAAAAATACAAAAACTTAGCCGGGCGAGGTGGCAGGCGCCTGTAGTCCCAGCTACTCGGGAGGCTGAGGCAGGAGAATGGCGTGAACCCGGGAGGCGGAGCTTGCAGTGAGCTGAGATCCGGCCACTGCACTCCAGCCTGGGTGACAGAGCTAGACTCCGTCTCAAAAAAAAAAAAAAAAAAAATTAAAAAAAAAAAAAGAAAGTAGAAGTAGTAAATGACTAAAGATTAAACATTGTCATCACTCACAAAGCAAAAAAGCTGATGGTTTGGAAAAACAGAGTTGACACATCCCTGGGACGGAATAAAGAGATTGTGTCTGCTAGGGTTCGCCTCTGAGAGTTGTTTCTTTTTTCCCTAGAGGCTGGTCGCAGCCACAGGGGCCACGCCAGGCTCCTGCCACCTGTGTCTCCCCAGGGTTTGCCTTCAGCCTCTCAGTGGAGGTGAGGCCGCTCCTCCTGTGGGCTCCTTTCTGTGTTTCAGAAAGGAAAGAAAGAAGAGAAAAATTAATCAGAGAAGCAAGACGTCCCAGAAATCCCCCAGAATGTGGACACACAGCCAAGCCAGGGGGTGCCACTCCAACTGCGCACGTCGCTGTCCCATACACAGTCAAGGTTTTGTTGATTAGGAAGAGAACAAGAACAGACTGGGGTTGGCCATGAGTAGTGGCTGGCCATAGGGGGAAAGCTCCAGTGCACCTCGGGGGGAATAACAAAGTACAGGAACGATGTTACAGGCTTTAAGAGAGCATTATGAAAACCAACTTGATCTAAAGAAAATGGATGATTTTCTACCAAAACATAAATGATCAAAGTTGACCTGAGAAAAGGGAGAAAACATAAGTAGACCAATAACAGTAGAATGAACTGTTGAAGGGCCCTAGGCTCGAGACGCTACTCCAACTCGTAAAGGGATGGAAATTTTCCTGTATTTTTGAGATAGAGTCTTGCTCTGTTGCCCAGGCTGGAGTGCAGTGGTGCGATCTCGGCTCACTGCAAGCTCCACTTCCCGGGTTCACGCCATTTTCCTGCCTCAGTCTCCAGAGTAGCTGGGACTACAGGCGCCCACCACCACGCCCAGCTAATTTTTTTATTTTTTTATTTTTTAATTAATTTATTAATTTATTTATTTATTTTGAGATGGAGTCTCGCTCTGTTGCCCAGGCTGGAGTGCAGTGGCCGGATCTCGGCTCACTGCAAGCTCTGCCTCCCTGGTTTACACCATTCTCCTGCCTCAGCCTCCCGAGTAGCTGGGACTACAGGCGCCCGCCACCTCGCCCTGCTAGTTTTTTTGTATTTTTTAGTAGAGACGGGGTTTCACCGTGTTAGCCAGGATGGTCTCGATCTCCTGACCTCGTGATCTGCCCATCTCGGCCTCCCAAAGTGCTGGGACTATAGGCTTGAGCCGCTGCACCCGGCCTAAATTTTTTGTATTTTTAGTAGAGATGGGGTTTCACTGTGTTAGCCAGGATGGTCTCGATCTCCTGACTTTGTGATCTGCCCGTCTCAGCCTCCCAAAGTGCTGGGAGTACAGGCGTGAGCCACCGTGCCTGGCCTCTTTCCTTTTTTTTTTTTTTTTTTTTTTTGAGGCGGAGTCTCGCTCTGTCGCCCAGGCTGGAGTGCAGTGGCGCGATCTCGGCTCACTGTAAGCTCCGCCTCCCGGGTTCCCGCCATTCTCCTGCCTCAGCCTTCCGAGTAGCTGGGACTACAGGCGCCGCCACCACGCCCGGCTAATTTTTTTGTATTTTTAGTGGAGACGGGGTTTCATTGTGTTAGCCAGGATGGTCTCGATCTCCTGACCTCGTGATCCGCCTGTCTCGGCCTCCCAAAGTGCTGGGATTACAGGCTTGAGCCACCGCGCCCGGCCTTTTTTTTTTTTTTTTTTTTTTAAGACAGAGTCTCTCTGCGTTGCCCAGGCTGAAGTGCAGTGGCACGATCATAGCTCACTGCAACCTCTGCCTCCTGGGCTCAAGCAGTTCTCCCAAATAGTTGGGACTACAGGCGCACACTGGCTAATTTTTTTTTTTTTACACGGAGTCTTGCTCTGTTGCCCAAGCTGGACTGCAGTGGCGCAATCTCGGCTCACTGCAACCTCCACCTCCCAAGTTCGAGCAATTCTCCTGCCTCAGCCTCCTGAGTAGCTGGGATTACAGGTGCCCGCCACCATGCCCGGCTAATTTTCGTATTTTTAGTAGAGATGGTTTCACCATGTTGGTCAGGCTGGTCTCGAACTTCTGACCTCAGGTGATCCACCCCCCTCAGCCTCCCAAAGTGCTGAGATTACAGGCATGAGTCACTGCGCCCTGCTAAGTCTTGTATTTTTAGTAGAGACGAGGTTTTGCCATGTTGCCCAGTCTGGTCTTGAACTCCTAGGCTCAAGGAGTCTTCCCACCTCAGCCTCCCAAAGTGATGGGATTACAGGTGTGAGCCACCACACCCGGTTTCCCATGCATCTTAGAAGTTAGAATGTGCCAAAATCTAATAAAGACAGGGTATAGAAAATGATGTGATGACTGGATGCGGTGCCTCATGCCTGTAATCCCAATGCGATCCTGTCTCTTCTAATAATAATAAAAAAATTAGCTGGGTGTGGTGGTGTGTGCTTGCGGTCCCAGCTCCTCGGGAGGCTGAGGCAGAAGGATCACTTGAGGCTAGGAGATCAAGGCTGCAATGAGCTATAATTGTGCCACTGCACTCCACCCTGGGTGACCGAGAGAGATCCTGTCTCAAAAGAAAAAAAGCTTTTTTTTTTTTTTTGAGACAGAGTTTTGCTCTTATTGCCCAGACTGGAGTGCAATGGCACAATCTTAGCTCACTGCAACCTCTGTCTCCCGGGTTCAAGTGATTCTCGTGCCTCTGCCTCTCTAGCAGCTGGGATTACAGGCATGGGCCACCACACCTGGTTAAGTTTTGTATTTTTAGTAGAGACGTGGTTTCACCATGTTGGCCAGGCTGGTCTCAAACTCCTGACCTCAGGTGATCCGCCCTCCTCAGCCTCCCAAAGTGTTGGGATTACAGGTGTGAGCCGCTGAACCTGGCCCGATTTTCTCCATGAACAGATGTTGCAGACCACGTTGGTGGCCCAGCCCATCCACCTCACCTCTCTGTCCTTACAGAGTCCCCTTTGGCTCATGTGATCGTCTCCTCAGTGAAGCCACATGCTCCAGGGGAGGCTGGCTAATCCTGGCCCCAGAAGGTATAGACCGGGATGCCTGGCCAGAGGGTGTTAGAGCCACGTGGGCGCCCTCATGTGTCGGAGCCTGAGTTTGCAGAAATGTCCCGCAATGGCGGGCGCACCTGCACCGTCACCGGTCTGCTCCAAGGCGAGCAGGACACAGGCAGCTCCTGCGGTCGTGTTAGTCCTGCTCCCCTGGCAGTGACCAATCTACACCCATGGGCTGGTGACACAGGTGGCAGGTGGGGCAGGCAGGGGTCTTCGAGGGGCTTCAGGGAGAAGTTCCTCTGCCCTCGGAGGGTCCACAGAGGGAGGCCATGTCTTCCTCCCTGGGCACTCCTGGGGCTGAGTGTGACACCAAGAACCATGCAGGCATCTTGTGACAGTGGGGGAAGCCGCAGACACCCCGAAGGCGGCAGAGAGGAAAGCACCGGGCAGCACCCCCCACGCCGGCCCCCCCCCACCACCCCGGACTTGCTCCTCTTCCTCCTCGCTTGCTGCGATAACAGATCTCCTTCCCACTTAAGTCACTTTGAGTCGGGTTTTCTGATATTTGAAGCCAAAATCACCCGGACACAATATACATAAAAATTTTGATAAAATATTAGCAAATAAAATCCAGCAGTGTGTTAAAGCATAGACCCAGCCTGACCAAACAGTTTCCACATCAGGAAATTGTTCAACAAGGAGATCTCATCCGTCTATTAAAAAAAGAAAACTCGTGCACCGATATTCATGTGGGCCCAAAACATTTGATAAATTCAACACTTCCTAATTTTTTTTTTTTTTTTTTTTTTGGAGACGGAGTCTCGCTCTGTCGCCCAGGCTGGAGTGCAGTGGCCGGATCTCAGCTCACTGCAAGCTCCGCCTCCCGGGTCTACGCCATTCTCCTGCCTCAGCCTCCCGAGTAGCTGGGACTACAGGCGCCCGCCACCTTGCCCGGCTAGTTTTTTGTATTTTTTAGTAGAGACGGGGTTTCACTGTGTTAGCCAGGATGGTCTCGATCTCCTGACCTCGTGATCCGCCTGTCTCGGCCTCCCAAAGTGCTGGGATTACAGGCTTGAGCCACCGCGCCCGGCCAACACTTCCTAATTTTAAAAACTCCTCATAAAGACAAAGGATCAAACACAGATAAAGACTAACCACATGGTAAAATCTTAAAATCATTGTCATTGAGATCTAGAGTGAGATATGGATGCCTGCTACCACCTCTATTCTTCAGAAGGGTTTTGTAGCTCCTGACTAAAGAAATAACACAGAAAACCAAGGATTGGAAGAAAGGAGGCAACGTTATTTTTATATTCAGGTGACATGATTGTGTAATCTGAAATCCCAAGAAATTCAACCAAAAAACTATTAGAACTAATTAAAAAACTTGGCTGGCCGGGTGCGGTGACTCACGCCTGTAATCCCAGCACTTTGGGAGGCCGAGGCGGGTGGATCACCTGAGGTCAGGCATTCAAGACCAGCCTGGCCAACATGGTGAGACCCTGTCTCTACTAAAAATACAAAAATTAGCCAAGTGTGGTGGCACGCACCTGTAATCCCAGCTACTCGGGAGGCTGAGGCAGGAGAATCACTTGAACTCAGGTGGCGGAGGTTGCAGTGAGCTGAGATCTCGCCACTGTACTCTAGCGTGGGCCACAGAGTGAGACTCCATCTCAAAAACAAACAAAAAAAAATTCAGTAAGGTAGCTGGTTTTAAGCTAACTGCATGTTCTAGACTGAACGTCTGTGTCCCCTAAATTCGTATGTTGAAGTCCTCAACCTCAATGTGATGCTACCCAGAGATGGGGCCTTTGGGAGGCATTAGGGCCCTCTATGTGGCCATGAAGGTGGAGCTCAGCTACAGGAAGGTTAGTGCCCTCATGGGAAGAAACAACTGGCAGGTGCAGCACTCATGCCTGTCATCCCAGTGCTTTAGGAGGCTGAGGCAGGAAGACTGCTTGAGGCCAGGAGTTCAAGACCAGCCTGGGCAACACAGTGAGACTCCATCTCTACAAAAATATTTTAAAAATTAGCCAGGTGTGGTGGTGCATGCCTTAGTCCTAGCTGCTCGGGAGGCTGAGGCAGGAGGATCACTTCAGCCCAGGAGTTTGAGGCTGCAGTGAGCTGTGATTGCACCATTGCACTCCAGCCTGGGCAACAAAGCAAGCCTCTGTCAAAGAGGAAGGAGAAGGAGCAGGAGAAGGAGCAAAGAAGAAAGAAGAAGAAGGAAGAGTTTGGGTTTGGGGTCTTTTGGTTCAACCCTAAAGGTTGGATGACTTGACACAGAGTCATCCAACCTTCCTTTCTTCTGCCCTAAATTCATGTGTTGATGCCGTAGAGGAAGAAAGAGGGAGGGTGAAGAAGAAGGGAGGGAGCAGAAGAGGAAGGAGGAGGAAGAAGAAGATGATGGTGACCACAGCAGTGACAGATCACTTTCTCCCCGACCACCACAGGAGGACATGTCTGCAAGCCAGTGGGGGCCCTCACCAGGAACTGCATTGTCTGGCACCTTGATCTTGAACTTCTTTTTTTTTTTTTTTTTTTTTTGAGATGGAGTCTCGCTCTGTCGCCCAGGCTGGAGTGCAGTGGCACGATCTCGGCTCACTGCAAGCTCCGCCTCCTGGGTTTACGCCATTCTCCTGCCTCAGCCTCCTGAGTAGCTGGGACTACAGGCGCCCGCCACCACGCCCGGCTAATTTTTTTTTTGTATTTTTAGTAGAGACGGGGTTTCACCGTGGTCTCGATCTCCTGACCTTGTGATCCGCCCGCCTCGGCCTCCCAAAGTGCTGGGATTACAGGCGTGAGCCACCGCGCCTGGCGATCTTGAACTTCTTAGCCTCCAGAACTCTGAGAAAATTTATTTCTGTTGTTTAAGCCACTCAGTCTGTGGTATTTTATTATGGCAGCCCAAGCAGACTAAGACCCTATGTAAAGATCACTTGCTTTAAAACAAAACAAAACAAAACAAAACAAAACAAAACAAAACAAAAAAACCAAAAGGCCGGGCACGGTGGCTGACGCCTGTAATCCCAGCACTTTGGGAGGCTGAGACGGGTGGATCACGAGGTCAGGAGATCGAGACCATCGTGGCTAACATGGTGAAACCTTGTCTCTATAAAAATATAAAAAATTAGCTGGACGTGGTGGTAAGTGCCTGTAGTCCCAGCTGCTCGGGAGGCTGAGGCAGGAGAATGGTATGAACCCGGGAGGCAGAGCTTGCAGTGAACTGAGATCGCACCACTGCACTCCAGCCTGGACAACGAGTGAGACTCCATCTCAAACGAAACAAACAAACAAACAAAAAAACAGAAATAGAAATTGAGACATTTTCTTGGCCGGGCGCGGTGGCTCAAGCCTGTAATCCCAGCACTTTGGGAGGCCGAGACGGGCGGATCACGAGGTCAGGAGTTCGAGACCATCCTGGCTAACACGGTGAAACCCCGTCTCTACTAAAAAATACAAAAAACTAGCCGGGCGAGGTGGTGGGCGCCTGTAGTCCTGGCTACTCGGGAGGCTGAGGCAGGAGAATGGCGTAAAAACCCAGGAGGCGGAGCTTGCAGTGAGCTGAGATCCGGCCACTGCACTCCACCCTGGGCGACATAGCGAGACTCCGTCTCAAAAAAAAAAAAAAAAAAAAAAAAAAAAGAAATTGAGACATTTTCTTTCACAAATGTGACAAAGCTACAGGCTGTCTAAAAAGACATTACATAAGAAATGTACATTTTAAGCTCATTCTTGTTGATCAAGGCCAAGGTGGGAGGATCACTTGAGACCAGCCTGGACAACATAGCAAGATCCCCCATCTCTAAAAGGATAAAAGAACTTAGTTGGATGTAATGGCGTACACCAATAAATTCCAGCTACTCAAGAGGCTGAGGTGAGAGGATCCCTTGAGTCCAGGAGTTTGAGGCAGCAGAGAACTATGATTGTGCCACTGCACTCCAGCCTGGGTGACAAAGCAAGATCCCATCTCTAAGAAAAAAAAGGAAGATGCAAGTTGCCGGTGCCCATGGACCCACATTCTCTTGCATCGGTATTCAGAGAAAGGCAAACCAAGTAACCATGAGATACCCGTTTTAAGTAATTAGATTGTCAAAAATTTGAAAGATTGATAACATGCAGTGCTGATAAGGATGAACAAAAGCAGGCATTCCCAAGACCTGCTCGGATGGTGTGAAGAGATCAAGCCTTTTAGGAAATCAGGAAGAAGCTATTAAAATTTAAAATATGTATGCTCTTTGCTTCAGTGGCCCCACTTTTTGAAATTAAGCCTTCTAACGTAAAAATGTCAGAATTCACAGCAAACAAAATAAAAACCTGAATATAACCCTAATGCTCTTTAACAGAGGCAGGGACAAATATATACTGGCATTTCCATGCTGTGGATATACGCAGTTATTATATATAAAAGACATACGTGCTGGCTGGGTGCAGTGGCTCATGCCGGTAATCCTGGCACTTTGGAAGACCGAGGCAGGTGGATCACTTGAGCTCAGGAGTTTGAGACTAGACCAGGCAACATGGTAAAACCCTGTCTTTACAAAAACATACAAAAATTAGCTGGGCGTGGTGGCTGGCGCCTGTAGTCCCAGCTACTCAGGAGGCTGAGGTGGAAGAATTTCTTGGACCTGGGAGGTGGAGGTTGCGGTGAGCTGAGATTGTGCCACTGCACTCCAGCCTGGGTGACAGAGCCAGACTTTGTCTCCACAACAAACAAACAAACAAACAAAACAAAACAAAAAAACCCCGCTATATTGAATAAAACAAACTGCAGAAAAATATGTGTGGACAAAATTCCATGTTGGTATTTTCTAAAAAAGGAAAGACACAGAAGCAAACTCACATCTGTGTGTGTTTGCAGGAGCCCAGACTGAGCGCGTCAGTTCCATCCCGCTGTTCCACCATTTCTGGCTTCCTCAGTTCACTGTGTGTGTGTGTGTGTGTGTGTGTGTGTGTGTGTTGGAGGGGGGTGGTGCTGCCTTTTTCTTTGCATGCTTCTGTATTACTGGACTTGCCACAGTAAGAATGTATCACTGCACTTAAAAAAATTTAGAGTTTCCTTTTTGTTTTTAAAAATTATTTTAGATTTGGAGGTACATGTGTGGGTTTGTTACATGTGTATTGTGCACTTCTGAAGTTAAAAAATTTAGGGGGAAAAAGGAGAGGGTGGGAGGGTGAGAAAGTAGAGAAGAATCTTGGTGTAATAGGCAGGGAAACGGACAGTGGCGGGAGGGGTACGGCAGTCAGCACAGGGACCTTTTGCAAATGAGATGATAATTGCTGACGGGGCTGCTTTATGCTTGTTTTTTCTTTTTTAATTTATAAAAAAGAAAAATTGAGACAGGGTTTCACCCTGTTGTCCAGGCTGGTCTTGAACTTCTGAGCTCCAGTGATCTGCCTGCCTTAGCCTCCCAAAGTGTTGGGATTATAGGTGTAAGCCACTGTGACCGGCCCTTTTTTTTTTTTTTTGAGACAGGGTCGCCCTCTGTCACCCAGGCTGGAGTGTAGTGGTGTGATCACGGCTCACTTCACTGCAGCCTCAGCCTCCCAGGCTTAGGCAATCCTCCCATCTCAGTCTCCCAAGTAGCAGGGACCGCTTGCATGCGCCACCACATCCAGCTAGTTTTTGTATTTTTTGTAGAGATGGGGTCTTGCTATGTTGCCCAGGCTGGACTCAAACTCTGGGCTCAAGCAATCGGCCCACCTTGGCCTCCCAAAGCGCTAGGATTACAGGTGTGAGCTGCTGTGCCCGGCCTGCTTTATGCTTTTATATGGACCAGTACTTTGCAAGTGTGAGCCTGGCAGGCTCTTGCTGCAACCAGGAACATGCAGATTTTCCAGATGGGCAGGAACCTGGGTTCCTTTCTGAGCCTCCACTTGTCCTGGGTGAAGACCCCAAGGTCTGAAGAGACTGACCGACTCACCCAAGGCACAATGGCTGTGAGCTGGAAGCCAGGACTCCTCACAGCACAAGCTTCTTCCATGTATGCCAGCCCATCTGCAGAGCCCGGTCAAGCTCAGGGGAATGCCACCACTGAACCAGAAAGGCAGCCAGGAGGAGGGAGTCGAGAGAGAGAAATCTGGAAAAAGCAGCTGATTCCAGAAATTTCCTGCTTGGCCTGGATTAGGCCATGTTGGGGACTGGCTGCCCCCTTGCCCAGTGGGTGCTGGGGCATTCAGGCTTGGGGTCTTCTAGGTCAGTCCTAAAAGTTGATGATTTGATGCAGATTGCTGGTACTTACTTCAACTTTCCTTCTGGTTGGAAGCCTTAATTAGCTGAGATTGCTGACACTGTTTATGCACATCAGTATTTTTTTAGAATGTGGAGCAGAAGAGGTAGGCTTTGGGGGACTGGCTAAACCCAAAGAATTTAACTGGCCGTGTATTTTGGCCACTGTTGCAGCCTATTAAGATCTTGGAGTTTGGGTTTGCACTTGTATTTAGAAGGTGCACAAACCCACACAAATTCAAGGATAAATAACTGCAAGGCCCGAAGAGAACACGCTCTCCCGCTGCTCGTCTGTGATGAATGGAGTAACAGGTACCACGGGCGCCCAGGAAGCCTTCATCAATGGTGGTAATAGCCACCGATGCATCATCCGTGGAGGCGTCATGAGGGACGGCTGGGGCAGAATCAACAGGACGTGAAGATGAATTGTTTGTAACTACAATCAACAATTTTGTGTTTGTGAGAAAGCCATTCATCATTCAGAAACCACCTTTAGTAAAAGATGCACCTGGCTTCCCGGTGAGACGGGGCCATCAATCCTTCCCCAGTCACAGGGTCAGCTCGGGGCTGCCTAAAGCCCCAGAGAACAGACATATTTATTCTTATTTGAAAATAAGAGTTGTTAAAAAAAAAAAAGAGCCGCTGAGAACACTAGCTTGCCGGGAGCATGGTAGGAGGAGCCACGTGGGGACAGAGAGAGCTCCTTAAAGTCCTCATCTTCTGGGTGCCCTGCCAGGCCCTGGGTGGTGGGGCCTCCGTAATTAAGGAGCACCCAGCCTGGTCTGGGACCTTCCCGGGCTGTGTGTGTTCACGTCCCTCCCGGGTGCTGAGGGGCGGTGTGCGCTTGGGGAGGGAGGGAGATGCCTGTGGTTGGCCTGCTGGCTTCTGGGGAACTGCACTTTTCTGGCAAATAAAAGGAAAAAGATATGGGGAAGGGGAACACATGATTGTCCTCTGAATGTGGCAGAGTGGCCTGGTGTGGGCTTGATTCTGGTTGCCAGTTTCATCCTTAGGACAGCGCCTTGGTGAGGGTGGCCCGGGCACAGTGCGCTGGGTCTCTGCAGTGGGCACTTACCGGCACTGATCCCGGCAGCTGGATGCACTTGTGGCATGTTTTATACAACGGAAGCCACCCATGGCCTTCTGTGGTCCAGCCTGGTGCAGAGCCCACTGCCATAGAGCAGTGAAACTGGAACGTATGTGAGGGTTGCTGGTGGGTTCCACATCGCAGTGGGAGGAAGAGGTGTGGAGGACTCAGACACGATTTTGGCTTTGGCAGCTCAGAGATGGCTGGTGTGACCAACAGATGGGGACGGTTTGGGAGGAGGAGGTTTCAGCAGGCGGAGCCTTGGGTTTGGGATGCTGGGCTGGAGCTTCTGTCACACAGCTCAGGGGAGACGACCTGAAGGCTGCCAAGTCTCAAGCTCAGGGGCCAGGCTGGAGGCCAAGGTCCACATTGTAGACATCTTTGCTATACAGTTGCTGGGGACAGAGTGCCAGGATGGTTCACGATAGTGGGCCCAAGGAGGAGGGCAGCAGAAACAGGGCCAGGTGGCCCCCAGGAGCCCAGGGAGGAGCCAGTTCCAAGGGAAGCCGTGACCAACACATGCGCCATCCTGCGCCATCGACAGCAAGACAAGGCTGCCAAGAGTGGAGGAGGCTGGTGGAGACCCTGTTGGAAGTGGTCTCAGGGAGCTTTGAGAGTGAGACCTTTTCTTTTTGAGACAGGCTGTGTCACTCTGTTGCCCAGGCTGGAGTACAGTGGTGTGATCACAGCTCACTGCAGTCTTGAACTCCTGGGCTCAAACAATCCTCCTTCCTCAGCCTCCCAAGCAGCTGGGATTACAAGTGTGTGCCACCATGCCTGGCTTATTTTTGTATTTTTTGTAGAGACAGGGCCTCCCCATGTTGCCCAGGTTGGTCTCGAATTCCTGGGCTCAAGTGATCCACCTGCCTTGTCGAAGTGTTGAGATTACAGGCGTGAGCCACTGTGCCCAGCCAGAGAATGAGAGTGCTTTAATGGGGATCAAAGTGAGCCAGAGGAGCAAAGACAGACATAGGGAGTGGGCACACCTGAATTCTGAGGACAGGTGCAGTACTGTTTGCAGGGTCAGGGGAGGGCTGACAGGTGGCTGGCCTTTAACAGGGGCTGTGAAGAGTTCAACCACAGTAACAGGGGAGAAGATGGAGGGGAGCAGAGGTTTGGTGGGTGGCGGGCACAGGTGGGACAGACACCGTGTTGGGAGTGTGGGTGTGGGGTACCTCTGTGAATTGTCCCCAGGTGTCAGTGACACAGAAAGCAAGGCCTCTACCCAGAGTGGCCAGGGAGGGGAAGCGGACAGGACGGGCTGAGGACAGGGGCCGGGGCCCAGCCGAGGTACATAGAGGCTCAGAAGACCGAAGGCTGGGCTGGACCAGGGCTTAAAGGGAAGGAGAGGGGCAACGGCCAACCCCATGGTGGCTCGGATGAGGACTGTGTCTCGCTGAAGTATTGTGATGCACACAAGAAGAAAGTTCTTTTTAAAAAATTATTTTATTTTATTTTGAGACACAGTCTTGCGGCTGGGCATGGTGGCTCACGCCTGTAATCCCAGCACTTTGGGAGGCTGAGGCGGCAGATCACGAGGTCAGGAGATCGAGACCATCCTGGCCAGCATGGTGAAACTGAGTCTCTACTAAAATACAAAAAATTAGCTGGGTGTGGTGGCGTGTACCTGTAGTCTCAGCTACTTGGGAGGCTGAGGCAGGGGAATAGCTTGAACCCAGAAGGCAGAGATTGCAGTAAGTCGAGATCGCGCCACTGCCCTCCAGCCTGGCGACAGAACGGGACTCAGAAAAAAAAAAAAAAGAGAGGGAGACGGAGTGTTGTTCTGTTGGCCAGACTGGAGTGCAGTGTTGTGAGCTTGGCTCACAGCAACCTCCGCGTCCTGGGCTCAAGAGATTCTCCTGCTGCAGCCTCCCGAGTAGCTGGGATCACAGGCACCCGCAACCACACCTGGCTAATTTTTGTATTTTTAGTAGAGACAGGGTTTCACCATGTTGCCCAGGCTGGTCTCAAACTCCTGGCCTCTAGTGATCCGCCTGCCTCCGCCTCCCAAAGTGCTGGGGTTACAGGCAAGAGCCATCACACCTGGCCAAGATAAAAGTTCTTAATTACAAGGACTGTTAATCATTTGTGACCTAATCTAGATTCAGTCTGGATGGAATCTCTGACCTTGTCAGACATTTTCGGATACAATTTATAGTTTTTGAGCCTTACCCAGACAGTCAACTGATGCCAAGGCTTTAACCCCAAATCTGAGACCACCTAGGCAGAGCTACCCTCGAAAATGTAGATCATCAGGAAATAAGGATCATCTATTTACCAAGCAAAAGAGGGGGCATTATTCAGTGGAAACAAAGCCTTCTTCTCCCTGAAAACCTGTTTCTATTTTCCACATGTGACTAATTTTTAATCTCGGTGACTGAGTGGTAATGGTGTTGTCACTTATGCTGACGATGGGCTTTTTAAAAAGCATGTGATCTATGTCGCCTTCATGGTATCCTTTTTTGGCTATCGTTTCTGTGGCGTTCCTGAGTGAAATGAGTTCAGCGTCTGTGTGGCTCTAGCAACCCTGGCGCCATTGTAGAGGAGATGCCATCTGCATGCAAAGGTTCTGCAGTGCCTGCTCCACAGAAGGCTGCCTCGCCGGGCCATTACTCACCACAACAGGAAAACAGTTATCTGCCTACGTCCATTTGTTAAGAAGGCAGTAAAATGGCATCTTTAATAACCTCAAACAAATGCACTAAAACTTATCATAAAACAGCCAAGTTGTAAAGTGAAGGAGTGTTTGTAATAACCTCCTCTGTCTTCCCCAGGTGTACGTTTTCCAGGCAGTTCGCCTTCCCGTGACAGGGCTTTAGGGCCAGAAGACCCGTCCACCCAAACTGGAAGCCCTGGGCACCATACTCAATTTGCTCATTCTCATTTCCACACCCTACTAATTATCAGACACTTCCCCTCAACCTCTGCAGGCCTGTGGTTTAGGCTCCTACTGTCTCTGGCCTGACCAAGCCCTGTTTCCTCCTGCCCTGCGAGCAGTGTGCCCACTGGTGCCATCATCTCTCTGCAATGTACAGGGGATCATGCCCGCACCTGCAACTTCCTGCCTGAGGGCTTTTCTCAGTGCCTAGGATTGCTGGCCTGTGCCCGGGGTCTGCTGGAAGTGCAATTGGCAGAGGTGGGGGCGGCGAGGATGGCCCCTGGAAACCAGAGCAAACCCACTCGGAACTGTGTCCTGTGCTCTCCCAGAGGCCTCCAGGAGGACTAGTCCAGGGGCCCCGGCTCTCACCTGCTCCCCAACATGTGTACTTCCCTACTCCCTTACCCGTGCTTCCTGAGTCCACCTCCCAGATAAAATACCTGCAGGAAGCGCCTGCTTTGGAGGGAGCCGTACTCCACGCTGGCCACCCGTGGCCACTCGCCGTGCCCTTGTCCACACAGCTCCCTCTCGGCCTAGTGGTCTTTGTCCATTCCGCTACTGTGGCCACATATGCTCAGTTTTCCAGACTCAGCCTCTGGGATCTCACGTCACGCCCACACCCCCTGACGTGGCGCGTCCTGCACCCCACGGGTGTGGCCTGGCGGCCCTCCTCCTCCCAAGCACTATGTTCAGGCTGAGTGGAGACTCTCGCTAGCAATGTGCAGGCTGCTAAGCAGATGCGACCCAGTGACAGCTTGCACCTCAGGCCTTGCTCCTTGAGCTCCTTGCTCCGTGGGCTTTTCTCAAAATACGATCCTCTTTATCTTCAGAATCGCAAAAGCGCTGCAGGGACTGGCGAGGTTCCACCACCTCGCGGAAGCCAACAGCAAGGGCGGCCCAGGAACGCCCTCCCACCCACCTCCTGGGTGACCGTCAGCACCGCGGCCCGCGGAGCGCGCGAGCCCAGGGGCCCAACTGAGCCCCGCCACCAGATGGGACCCCGCTCTGCCTCGCGTGGCCACCGCGTGGGCCTCTCCAGCGCCCGCGCAGCCCGCCCCCTTCCCGGCGGCGGCCGCGGCGTCAAGGCCCGGCACGTGGCGTCGGCTGCGCATGCGCGGGCTCGGGGCCTGCCGGCGTCTCCGCGCAGACCAGGGAAGCAGGGTCCGGTGGGGCGGTGGCGGAGTGGCTCGCATGGCTCCCGGAAGCGCAGCGGGGAGGTGGGAGGTGGGAGACCCGGGGAAGCAGGGTCCGGTGGGGCGGTGGCGGAGTGGCTCGCATGGGTCCCGGAAGCGCTGTGGGGAGGTGGGACTCGGCCTGAGGGCGCGGGGCCGCCGGGAGGGAGGGGTCCGGAGGTGCCCTCAGTGGCTCTCTTCCTGTGGGTGACCCAGGTCGCGCTCTTGGTGACGACCCCCCACATCCCTTCCGCTCCGCGACTCCTCCGTGTACCTCCCCCTCCGCGCACTACGCCACCAGCGTGTCCCCTCCTCCTTCTCCTCCAGGCACCCCTCCTCCGTGTCCCCCCTCCGTGTGCTTCACCCCTCAGTGTTTCCTCCACCTCCGTGGGCCCTCCTTTGGTGTCCCCCTCCAGGCCCCCTTGTCCTCTTCCCCCTTCGTTACCCCTCCCCCCACCGCCCCTCCCCCTCGGTGTCCTCTTCCCTCGCTGCCCCACCCGCCCCCATCGCTCCCTTGGCTCCTGACTTTCCGCCTGGGCCCTGCACCTGACCAGAGGTGCTGCTCTGGCTGCCTAGGAAGAGGGTCTGGAAACAGCCGTCGCTGATGGGATCCCGCTCTGTCTTCTGCCCCAGAGTGACGACTTTGGATGCGCTTTGCCCCAGGGCCTTTCCTCATGGAGCTGGCCTTTTCCCTGCCCTTCTCTTCTGGCGCGGTGAACTGCCTCCCTTCTCCTGGATCACTTTGCTGGCGGCCGCCTTGTAACACCTCAGGTTTGCAGCTGTTTTTCTTTTTCTTTTGGTCTGACGCATTTAAAGCCATAGGTTCCCAACTAAAACCCACGAACTGGCTGTTTTCAGGGGAGAGTCTATGCAGCATTCAAAATAGTCTACTTAAGGGCCAGTGCGGTGGCTCACACCTGTAATCCCAGCACTTGGGGAGGCTGAGGCAGGAGGACCATTTGAGCTCAGGGTTTGAGACCAGCCTGGGCAACATAGTGAGACCCTGTCTCTAAAAAAAAAAAAAAAAAAAAAAAGCCGGGCGCGGTAGCTCAAGCCTGTAATCCCAGCACTTTGGGAGGCCGAGACGGGCGGATCATGAGGTCAGGAGATCGAGACCATCCTGGCTAACACAGTGAAACCCCGTCTCTACTAAAAATACAAAAACTTAGCCGGGCGAGGTGGTGGGCGCCTGTAGTCCCAGCTACTCGGGAGGCTGAGGCAGGAGAATGGCGTGAACCCGGGAGGCGGCGCTTGCAGTGAGCTGAGATCCGGCCACTGCACTCCAGCCTGGGTGACAGAGCGAGACTCCGTCTCAAAAAAAAAAAAAAAAAAAAAAACTTAATAGTGATTTAAAAAACATGAACAGGATGGTATATTACACCCAGGAAGATGCTCGGGACCAGCTAATGTTAACTTTCTAGAGAGCCTGGTTGCATAGTAATGGGGTCAGGAATAAGCACCATCCCTTGGTGGTTGGAGCCGACAGAGGCTCGTGGCCGGTCACCTCTCCTGCCCTCTCAGCTGCTGCTGTGTTTTCGGTGTCACTCCAGCCACAGGTGCAGCAGTGTCCTGGGTCCAGGCTCACCTCTGTGGAACCATCCTGCTGCTCATCCCAGGGCCCCGGGGACATGTGTGCTTTCTCGCAGGTGAGGACACTCAGGTGCAGTTAGAGAGGCGATGGGAAACGGTCACGGGCCCAATTTGAAGCAGTTGCCAATAAAGTTGTTCTCAGGAAGTAGCAATACTTTTGGAAAGCAGTGGCCTTTGCATGTTTGTGACATTGGATTTTGTTGCTGGGGGTGCTTCACCTGCTTGCCCGGCTTTTGTAACAAATGGGGTGGGAGGAGCTCTCGGCTGTAGGTGGTGTCTGAACCACAGCCCAGGACAGAACGGGGGAGGAATGGGAGGGGCGTGATGTCACTGTTTTTCTGTGAAGTTTATGTTTCTTCCTGTCAAAAACATCATTTTGGCATTGGTGTTGCCGTTTCTTCTTTGGAGTTACAGGAGCATACTTCTTTGATTAAAGGAAGAGAGAGAGTACTGGGCAGATAAAGCTGGAAAATGCGAAGAAGCTCAAAGTGAAGAAGCCAAAGCAGAAAAATCAGGGAAGATGGGGTGAAGACCAGGTTCAAACCTTTTATTTACTGCTAATGTTTCATTTTTGTTTATTTATATTATTAATTTTTTTAGAGATAGAGTCTTGCTGTGTCTCCCAGGTGGGAGTGCAGTGGTGATCATAGTTTACTATAACCTCAAACTCTTGGGCTCAAGTGATCCTCCGCCTTAGCCTCTCCAGTAGCTGAGACCACAGGCGGGTGCCACCACGCCCAGCTAATTTTTTTTTTTTTTTTTTGAGATGGAGTTTTGCTCTTGTCACCCAGGCTGGAGTGCAATGGTGCAATCTTGGCTAACTGCATCCTCTGCCTCCCGGTTTCTAGCGATTCTCCTGCCTCAGCCTCCTGAGTAGCCAAGACTACAGTCGTGCGCCACCACACCTGGCTAATTTTGTATTTTTAGTAGATATGGGATTTCACCACGTTGGCCAGGCTGGTCTAGAACTCCTGACCTCAGGTGATCTGCCCGCCTCAGCCTGCTAAAGTGCTAGGATTACAGGCGTGAACCACTGCGCTTGGCCTTATGTTTTTATTTTTATTTTTGAAGAAACAAGGCCTCACTATGTTGCTCTGGCTGATCTTGAACTCCTTGCCCCAAGCAGTCCCTGCCTCAGCCTCCCAAAGTGCTGGGATTACAGGCATGAATCACCACACCTGGCCTTACTGTTTCATTTTTAAACTCACAATCTTCAATATGTTCAAATGTTGTATTCTTAATTTTTGCTTTTACTCATGAACTTTTTTTTTTTTTTTTTGAGACAAGGTTTCACTTTATTGCCCAGGCTGGAGTGCAGTGGTGATCATAGCTCACTGCAGCCTCAACCTCTTGGGCCCAAGTGATCCTCCCACCTCAGCGTCCTGAGTAGTTGGACTACTGGTGTGCACCATCACGCTGGCTAATTCTCTTTTTTAATTTTTGTAGGATGGGATCTCCCTATCTCCCTATATTGCCCACGCTAGTCTAGAACTCCTAGGCTCAAGAGATCCTCCTGCCTTATCCTCCTAAAGTGCTGGGATTACAAGTGTAAGCCACCGTACTCAGCCTCATGAAGTTTTGTTTTTTGAGACGGAGTCTTGCTCTGTTGCCCAGGCTGGAGTGCAGTGGCATGATCTTAGCTCACTGCAAGCTCTGCCTCCCTGGTTCACACCATTCTCCTGCCTCAGTCTCCCAAGTAGCTGGGACTATAGGCGCCCGCCACCACGCCCGGCTAATTTTTTCTATTTTTGTAGTAGAGACGGGGTTTCACCATGTTAGCCAGGATGGTCTCGATCTCCTGACCTCGTGATCCACCCTCCTTGGCCTCCCAAAGTGCTGGTATTGCAGGCATGAGCCACCATGCCCGACCTTTTTTTTTTTTTTGAGATGGAGTCTCACTCTGTTGCCCAGGCTGGAGTTCAGTGGCACAATCTCAGCTCACCACAACTTCTGCTTCCTGGGTTCAATCTATTCTCCTGCCTCAGCCTCCCGAGTATCTGGGACTACAGGTGCATGCCACCATGACCGGCTAGTTTTAGTATTTTTAGTAGAGATGGGGTTTCACTATGTTGGCCAGGCTGGTCTCGAACTCCTGACCTTGTGATCCACCTGCCTCGGCCTCCCATAGTGCAGGATGCCGTGGTGGGGTTCATCCTAGTGTTTTCACAGAAGTTCTGTTTATTATGACATGGAAATTTCCTCAGTGTAACCCTGTTCTCTTGTGACTTATAGCAGTGCTTGAGAGAAGAAAATAAATTCTCCGTTTCAAAAGAAAATCCAGGGCGGGACGATCCTATTGTCAGGTGAGATTTGTTCTCTTTACCCCTTTTTTTTGTAGAGTGAGGTGAAATGGGGGAGCGAGGGGATGGGGGGAGCGAGGGCTCGGGGTGAGATCAGCTTTCGTCCTGGGAGCCTGGCCTTTGCAGTGGAATTGGGACCTGCTTCCTGTTCTTTTTCCAGTCTTTGTTTCCGCTTGAGCAGAGTTAGGAATCCACAGGACTGCGGAGCTGGTTGGTAACGCGAGCCGCCTCTGACAGGTGCAGTAATCTGGCTCTTGCACATTCGTGTCGGGGCCCAGGTGTAACAAGGGGGTCTGGCATCTCCCTCATGTGCCAGGGGCCCTTCCTCTTTGTTTTTGTTTTAGATAAATGATCTTGTTAGATTGTTACTGTGGTAACAATCAGTGTGACCACATCTTTTTCAAAGATTAGAACCAAAAAAAGGTTGAAAAGCATTAGGCCTGCAGTCCTCACTCACCTTTCTCTCCCTCTGCTCTCTTCTCTGCTGCTTTCTTGTGTCCGATAATCATGTAAATAGCTTTCTGTGTCCAGCAGAACAAAGAAAAAAGCCTGATGGAAAAATGGTTAGGTTTTGCTTTTGAGAAATGTGGTACATCCATGGCTTGATGGCAGGCTGTATGCATCCATTCACAGCGAGTAGAATCTAGGGTAGGATGAGTCAGTTTGAGCTAATTGTGTCGTTTTAAATAAGGTTTCCATAGATGAACTAAGCACCCGGCCTTGGAACGCGGAAGCCATTTAATGTGGTGTTTGCTCTGCGTCGTGTCAGATTGTGTTTGCTGATTTCCGGTGCCTGCCGTCTGCTGAGGAGCTGGGCTGTCCCCGGTTGTGTCTGCCACGTGCCGCTTCGGTGCTGTCCTGCCGTCCCGGCCGTGAGCTGGGAATGTAATCGTGACTAGGCAGGCGGTGCACAGGCCATGTCTCCCAGGTTGCTGAATCTGTTCAAATGAAGGCAGAAATGGAGACTTTCATGGTGAAATATGCCAAGTGTTCAGTGTTGCTGCAACTTCACAAAATTGCGTGGCTGTTTCCTGTGCATCACTTTCCTTTTTTTCTTTTCTTTTTTTTTTTTTTTTTTTTTGTCTTTTTCATTTTTTGTCACTTTTTTTTTTCTCTGTCCATAAGTGTGGTCTGACCACACAGCAGCCCTGGACTTGCTCTGGACCCGTTCTGGTTCTGGGAACTTTGCCCAATTCTCAGATGATTCGTTGCTCAGATAAACTTTGTTAAATTTAATTTGTCTAAAGTTGCCGGGCGCGGTGGCTCAAGCCTGTAATCCCAGCACTTTGGGAGGCCGAGACGGGCGGATCACGAGGTCAGGAGATCGAGACCATCCTGGCTGACACGGTGAAACCCCGTCTCTACTAAAAAATACAAAAAACTAGCCGGGCGCAGTGGCGGGCGCCTGTAGTCCCAACTACTCGGGAGGCTGAGGCAGGAGAATGGCGTGAACCCAGGAGGCGGAGCTTGCAGTGAGCTGAGATCAGGCCACTGCACTCCAGCCTGGGCGGCAGAGCGAGACTCCGTCTCAAAAAAAAAAAAAAAAAAAAAAAAAAAAAAAAAAAAATTTGTCTAAAGTTTTTATTTTAATGTTCCCATTCTCCGTTCCCCCAGCCCCTGGCAACCACTAATCTACTTTCTATCCATGGATTTGCTTATTCTGGCTGTTTCCTGTAAACAGAATCCTACAGTATTTTTCCTTTTGTGCCTGGCTTCTTTTATGTCAAGTGTTTCCAAGATCCATCCACACTGTACTGTGTTAACACTTCATTCCCCTGCACAGCTGGAAACACCGTGCTGCGTGTGTATCTGGGCTTCGTTGATCCCTTTGTCTGTTGATGTACATTTGGGTTGTTCCTACCGTTGGGCTATTGTGAATGATGCTGCTACAAGTATTTCTTTATAAGTATTTGTCTGAATACCTCTCTGCAGTGCTTTCGGGTATATAACTAGAAGTGGAATTTCTGGCTCCTGTGGTCATTTCATGTTGAATTTATTGAAGAACCAACAGACTTTTTTTTTGAGATGGAATCTCTCTCTGTCGCCCAGGCTGGAGTGCAGTGGCGCGATCTCGGCTCACTGCAACCTCCGCCTCCTGGATTCAAGCGATCCTCCTGCCTCAGCCTCCCAAGTAACTGGAATTACAGGCACCCACCACCACGCCTGGCTAATTTTTGTATTTTTAGTAGAGACAGGGTTTCACCATGTTGGCCAGGCTCGTCTCGAACTCCTGACCTCAAGTGATCCCAAAGTGTTGGGACAGGCATGAGCCACCGTGCCCGGCCCCAACAACCTTTCTTAAAGCAGCATTACCATTTTACATTCCCAGCAGCATTGTACAAGGAGTCCAGTTTCTACACATTTTTGCCAACACTTATTTTCTGTCTTTTTCATTATGGCCATTCTGGTGGATGCAAAGTGGTAACTCACTGTAACTCCCTGTGGATTTGATTTGCATTTCCCTAGTGATTAGTGATACTAAGCATCTTTTCATGTGTTTATTGGCCATTTGTATCTCATCTTTGGAGAAATGTTTGTTTACACTCTTTGCCTTTTTTTTTTTTTTTTTTTTTTTTTTTTTAAGAGACAGGGTCTCGCTTTGTTGCCCAGGCTGGAGTGCAGTGACACCATCATAGCTTGCTGCAGCCTCGAACTCCTGGGCTCAAGCCGCCCTCCCACTTCAGCCTCCTGAGTAGCTGGGAATACAGGTGTGCGTCACCACGCCTAGCTAATTTTTTTTTTTTTTTTTTTTTGAGATGGAGTCTCACTGTGTCTCCCAGGCTGGAGTGCAGTGGCGTGATCTCGGCTCACTGCAAGCTCCGCCTCCCGGGTTCACGCCATTCTCCTGCCTCAGCCTCCCAAGTAGCTGAGACTACAGGCGCCCGCCACCACGCCCGGCTAGTTTTTTGTATTTTTAGTAGAGACGGGGTTTCACCATGTTAGCCAGGATAGTCTCGATCTCCTGACCTCGTGATCCACCCGCCTCGGCCTCCCAAAGTGCTGGGATTACAGGCTTGAGCCACCGCGCCCGGCCTAATTTTTAAATTTTTTGGAGAGATGGGGTCTCCCCATCTTGCCCAGGCTCATCTCAAACTTGTGGGTTCAAGTGATCCGCCGACTTTGGTTTCTCGAAGTGCTGAGATTACATGTGCAAGCCACCCCACCTGGCCCTTTACCTGGTTTTGGTTGGATTATTTATTTTTTATTGTTGAGTTGTAGAAGATTTTTTGCATATTCCAGACACCAGACCCTTATCTGTGGATTGTCTTTTGCTTTCTTTTTTTTTTTTTTTTTTTTTTTTTTTTGAGACGGAGTCTCGCTCTGTCGCCCAGGCTGGAGTGCAGTGGCGCGATCTCGGCTCACTGCAAGCTCTGCCTCCCGGGTTCACGCCATTCTCCTGCCTCAGCCTCCCGAGTAGCTGGGACTACAGGCGCCCGCCACCTCGCCCGGCTAGTTTTTTGTATTTTTTTTTTTTTTTTTTGAGACGGAGTCTTGCTGTGTCACCCAGGCTGGAGTGCAATGGCCAGATCTCGGCTCACTGCAAGCTCCGCCTCCCGGGTTCACGCCATTCTCCTGCCTCAGCCTCCCGAGTAGCTGGGACTACAGGCACCCGCCACCTCGCCTGGCTAGTTTTTTTTTGTATTTTTTATTAGAGACGGGGTTTCACCGTGTTAGCCAGGATGGTCTCGATCTCCTGACCTCGTGATCCGCCCGTCTCGGCCTCCCAAAGTGCTGGGATTACAGGCTTGAGCCACCGCGCCCGGCCAGTTTTTTGTATTTTTTAGTAGAGACGGGGTTTCAGTGTGTTAGCCAGGATGGGCTCGATCTCCTGACCTCGTGATCCACCCGTCTCGGCCTCCCAAAGTGCTGGGATTACAGGCTTGAGCCACCGCGCCCGGCCGTCTTTTGCTTTCTTGATGGTGTCTTTTGAAGCACAAAAGTTTTCGGTTGATCTCTTTTACCTGAGTTCAATGTGTGTGTTTTATCTTGGGTTGTTTGTGCTTTGCGTGTGGGTGTTTTTAAAAACCATTATCTGCCTATGATCCCAGCACTTTGGGAGGCTGAGGCAGGAGGATCACTTGAGGCCGAGAGATTGAGAGCAGGCTGGGCATTGATGTGAAACTGCGACTCGACGAAAGATTGAAAAATCAGCTGGGCACTGTGGTGAACACATGTAGTCCCAGCTGTGGTGAGCTGAGGTGGAAGGATTGCTGGAGCCCAGGAGTTCGAGGCTGCAGTGAACTGTGATTGTGCCACTTTACTGCAGCCTGTGTGACAGAGTGAGACCCAGCCTAAACCAACCAACCAACCCAAAGACCGTGATCTAATTCAGGGTCATAAAGATTTGTACCTATGTTTTTTTTCTAAGAGTTTTATAGCTTTGGCTCTTACATTTAGGTTTTTGATCCACTTTGAGTTAACGTTTGCATTTGATGTGAGGAAGAGGTCTAACTTCATTCTGTGCATGTGGATAGTCAGCACCCCTTGTTGAAAAGACTGTTCTTTCCCCGTGGAGTGGTCTGACATCCTTGTTGAAATCAGTTGCCCACAGGTGTGTGGGTTTATTTCCAGACTCTGAGTGGACCCACCGGTCTCTGTGCACGTCCTTCTGACAGCGCCCCTCTGTCTTCGTCTCTGTAGCCCTGAAGTTTCGAAATCAGGAAGTATGATTCCTCTAACTTTGTTCTTTGTATTTCCCTGTGAATTTTAGGATCAGGCTGTCAATTTCTGCAAAAGCACCAGCTGGAATTTTGATGGGGATTGCATTGAGTTTTTCTATCTGTTCGGAGAGTGTTGCTGTCTTTATTTATTTATTTATTTATTTAGAGACGGAGTTTCACTCTTGTTGCCCAGGCTGGAGTGCAATGGCACAATCTCGGCTCACAACCTCCACCTCCTGGGTTCAAGCAATTCTCTTGCCTCAGCCTCCTGAGTAGCTGGGATTACAGCATGTGCCCCCATACTCAGCTGATTTTGTATTTTTAGTAGAGAGGGTGTTTCTCCATGTTGGTCAGGCTGGTCTTGAACTCCCAACCTCAGGTGATCCACCTGCCTTGGCCTCCCAAAGTGCTGGGATTACAGGCATGAGCCACTACACCTGGCCGAGTATTGCTGTCTTAACCATATGAAGTCATCCAGTCCATGAATACAGGATAGCTGTTCACTTATTTAGGGTGTCTTTAATTTCTTCTGGCAATGTGTTACAGTTTTCAGAGTATAAGCTTTATATCTCTTTTGTTAAATTTATTGCTCAGTATTTTTTTTTTGATGCTATTGTAAATGGAATTATTTTCCATTTCTTTTCTTTCTTTTTTTTTTTAGACAGGGTCTTACTCTCACTCTGTCCCGCAGATTGGAGTGCAGTGGCACGATCTCGGCTCACCACAAGCTCTGCTTTCCAGGCTCAAGTGATTCTCCCGCCTTTGTCTCATCCTCCCGAGTAGCTGGGATTACAGGCATGCGCCACCACTGTCTGGCTAATCTTTGTATTTTTAGTAGAGACGGGGTTTTGCCATGTTGGCCAGGCTGGTCTTGAACCCCTGACCTCAGGTGATCCACCCACCTTGGCCTCCCAAAGTGCTGGGATTACAGGCCTGAGCCACCGTGCTCGGCCGAGAAAAAGTTTTTATGATGCTTGTTAGAGATGGTAAGGCAGACTTCCAGGAGAGGCCGCTGTCATGGGGTTTTGCAGTAGGGGAGAGAGATTGAGCTCAACTCCAAATACAACAAAGACGTGTGAGGATGTTTAGCCAAGAAGCAGAGTTGGAAAGTTACCATCAGGAGACATCAGGGGTAGGGGTTCTTTGGCAGGCCAGGGTGATGAGCTGTAGAGGCTGAGGGAGGAGGAATTTGACCCGATGTTGAGGATCAGGTACCAAGGGTGGGGGTTTTCACTGACGCAACCAGCAGGAGTCTTGCTGAAACTGGACTAAGTAGGTCAAGGACTAAGCCAAGGTCAGGGCCTGGTCAAAGAGGAGGACCCAGGAGCCAGACTCAAGTGTGGTCGAGGACAGTCTCTGTCAGTGGGGAGTGCTTATAATTCTACTGCATATACTTGAAATTTTCCAAAATAGTAAGTTTTCTAAAAATTTAAATTGAAGTAGAATACATTAAAAATAAAAAGAGAACCAAAAAGTCTATTCAAATGCATTGGACTTTGTTTCAATTCTGATTTACAGAAAGATTTTTTAAATGATGAGACAGGGAATTTGAGCACTCTGTGGATATATCTGATAATAAGGAATTTGTTTTTTGAAGTGTAATAGTGGACCGGGCGCAGTGGCTCACACCTGTAATTCCAGCACTTTGGGAGGCCTAGGCGGGTGGATCACTTGAGGTCAGGAGTTCGAGACCAGCGTGGCCAGCATGGCAAAAACCCATCTCTGCTAAGAATACAAAAATTAGCCGGGCACAGTGGTGGGTGCCTATAATCCCGGCTACTCAGGATTCTGAGGCAGGAGAATCGCTTGAACCCGGGAGACGGAGGTTGCAGTGAGCTGAGATCGTGCCACTAAACTCCAACCTGTGTGACAGAATGAGACTCCGTTTTAAAATAATAAAAGAAAAGAAAGAAAGAGTGATGGTGTATAGTGGTTGTGTTCTTTTTAATTGTTTTTGTGGAGAGCATAATGAATTTGCCTGTCATCCTCGCACAGGGGCCATGCGAAACTTCTCTGTATTGTTCCACTTTTAGCGTATGTGCTGCCGAGGCGGGCACGTGGTTGTGGTCTTTAAAAGAAGAGTTTGCATCTTTGGACATAACTGGAAATGTTTGTGGGTGAAGCGATGTGCTGTCTTGGAGTTGCTTCAGAATAACCCACTGGGGAGAGAAGAGGGTGGGCACTCAATGGAAAGAGATGGGATGTGAGCTGGTAAGTTTTGAGTTGGTGTAATGGGGTTGTGGGAGTTTATTAATACTTGTCAAACTCAAACGAAAATACACAGATGAGGCCCAGCGCAGTGGGTCATGCCTGTAATCCCAGCACTTTGGGAGGCCAAGGTGGGCAGATCACTTGAGGTCAGGAGTTTGAGACCAGCCTGGCCAACATGGCGAAACCCTGTCTCTACTAAAAATACAAAAATTAGCTGGGTGTGATGGTGGGCACCTGTAATCCCAGCTACTCGGGAGGCTGAGGCAGGAGAATTACTTGAACCCATGAGACAGAGGTTGCAGTGAGCTGAGATCGTGCCACTGCACTCCAACCTGGGTGACACAGCAAGACTCCATCTCAAAAAAAAAAAAAAAAAAAAAAAGGTGTACAGAGTGGTCTTTGGTCAAGAACAAAGAGCATGCTGGGGGTTTATTGGAAAGAGAAATGTTACCTGTTGTTCTGAAAGAAAACACATTGGCACTGGTGAAGTTTTGGGGAGCTGGCAAGCTCAGATTGGTGAAAGACACAGTAGGTAAACCTAGTCTTTGGGTCAGGTAGGTTGTTCCAGCAGCCATTAGGCACACCTGGTTGTAAGGTTGCAGCAGGTCATTTCAGCAGCTAGACTTGCGGTGGGTGGGGGGGGGGGGGGGGGGGCGGGGGAGCGGTGGGGGGGCTCTGGGAGCAGGTGCTGTGTGCCTGAGAGCTTTTCCTGGGTCCCTCGAGTCTGATTTGGTTGGGTGTGGTAGGAAAAGTTCAGTTCGTATAATGGGTTTTCATAGGCCGTTCTCTCTGTTTGTGTGTGCTTGAGATTTTCCCTAATGAAACTAAACAGAAGAGGCTCCTGGCTCACCTGTTGGCCTCTGGTGGGTAGTTTTGTGGTGAGGAGCTGAGAACCTGCCTCCTGAGGAAAGGCTCCTCAGGCGATTTGGCTGCTGCCCCGGAGACCGCGGTTCTGCCCTCTAAGCCAGCCACAGGCGTTCTGCGCAGGCGTTAAGCAACGCCTGGTCATAGCCCACAGTTCCGTAGGCCGGATGCTCTTGTGGGTTTGGCAGGATTCTCAGCTTAGGGTGAGTTGGGTGCGCTGGCCGGGCTGGGCTCCCGCCTCGAGGCACCAGGCTCCTGGGGGTTGGGTCAGTCCCTGCAGCGGTGGGACTGAGGGCCATTGTCTTGCTGGCTGTCAGCTAGCGTCCCTTCTCCACGCTCTCCATTTGGCCCTTCATCCTCACGGCCAGCAGCGGCACCCAAATCCCGTCTCTGACTCTCCCTCTGTCCCCACCTGGGGGAAACTGCTTTTCAGCAGCGCATGGGGTTAGATCAGGCCCCCCTGGAGGGCCCCCAACCGCACCCCCCAGCTGTCAGTGAGTACAGGAGTGACACAGGCTGAAATGTGCTGGTCTTCTTGGGACCCTCCTGCCACACCCCTGCAGGGCACCCCTTACATGGCAGGATTCACAGGCTGCATAGTTGGGGAGGTCGGCGGGGGGTGTCTGTCAGGTGAGTGTGGGACCGAAGGGCCACAGGGTGACGTGGAGTCCTGAGCCGAAGCTGCGGCTCAGGGCATGAGGTCCTGGGCCCTCTCAAAGCCATGACTGGGTTTTCTGTCAATTCTCTTGTTGCCCCAAGTGGTCTCATGGCCTTACCACCCCTCATGCTATCCTCTGTGTGGACATTTTCTTGTGATTTTCTCACGTCTGCTGCTCACTATTTGTGACAAGGACTGAGGGACTTTGGAGCAGGGAGCTGGTGGGAGTGTCTCTGGATGGGGTGGGCCTGGGTTTACCAGTGGGCTTTGTCATGACTGGGGCCTCTCCAGGGTGGTAGGGCTTAGGGGACAGGACTTTCCAACTCTAGGAACTCCACTCTTAGCACAGATGGAGGCCCTGGGTGGAGGTCCCCTCTGGCTTGCAAGGCTGCTGTGGGATGCAGAGGCCCTGGCCAGGCTGCACGTCTCCTGGGCACCTGCCATAGCAGCCACCCCTCCTCACCCTCCTCAGCGTGGGGGGACCCCTGGCTGCTGTAGCTGCATCACGGAGGAGCCTGCTGAGCTCCAGGCACCCGTCCTCACCTCGGTGCCTGAGCTTGGAGGCCTGGCCTGCTGTGGGGCTCGAAGCGGTGGTCCTGCACAGCCCACCTTGGACTGAGGGTGCCTCTGCCCTCTCTCCCATTGTGCTTTATAAACTTCCTGGATTGTTTCAATTCGTCCCTGCTGGCTGGCTGTCTGGCTGCCTGCAGTGGTTTCAATGTTCCTCCTAAAACTCATGTTGCAATTTAGTTGCCATTTGTAGTACTTAATATTAAATAGTAACTACTTTTAAGAGTTGAGGCCTGGCCAGGCAGGCCTGTAATTCTAGCACTTTGGGAGGCCAAGGCGGGTGGATCACTTGAGGTCAGGAGTTTGAGACCAGCCTGGCCAACATATAGTGAAACCGCGTCTCTACTAAAAAGTACAAAAATTAGCCCTGTACAGTGGCTCACGCCTGTAATTCCAGCACTTTGGGAGGCCAAGGCGGGCAGATCATGAGGTCAGGAGATCGAGACCATCCTGGCTAACATGGTGAAACCCCGTCTCTACTAAAAATACAAAAAAATCAGTTGGGCATGGTGGCGGCGCCTGTAGTCCCAGCTGCTTGGGAGGCTGAGGCAGGAGAATGGGGTGAACCCGGGAGGGGGAGCTTGCAGTGAACTGAGATCGCATCACTGCACTCCAGCATGGGTGACAGGGCGAGACTCCGTCTCAAAAACAAAACAAAACAAAACAAAAATTAGCGGATGGGGTGGAGCATGCCTGTAATCCCAGCTGCTTGGGAGGCTGAGGCAGGAGAATCACTTGAACCTGGGAGGCGGAGGTTGCAGTGAGCCGAGATTGCACCACTGCACTCCAGCCTGGGCAACAGAGCAAGACTCCATCTCTAAAAAAAAAAAAAAAAAAGGAAGCGAGGCTTTTGAAAGGTGATTTGGCTCTACCCTCATGAATGGACAATGTTGTCATCTTGAGAGTAGATTTCTTGCCATGGGAGTTGGTTCCTGATCAAAATGGTGAGTTTGCTCAGTGTCCTCCCTCTGCCGTGTGTGCTAGTTCATCTTCTGCCGCTGGGGTAATGCAACAAGAAGGTCCTTGCCAGATGCAGCTTCTTGATCTTGGCCTTCCCAGCCTCTGGTGAACCAGATAAATCTGTGTTCTTTATAAATTTCCCAGTCTGTGCTATTTGTTACAGCAGCAGGAAATGGGCTAAAATACGTCCCCCTTCCTTCTTTTTCTCTTTTTTAGAGATGTCTTGCCGTGTTGCCTGGGCTGGCTTCCAGTTCCTGGGCTCTAGTGATCCTCCCACTTCAGCCTCCCGAGTAGCTGGGACTACAAGCATGCTGCCACACCCAGCACAGCCCCCTTTCTTTTTCTCTGGTGCTGCTTTGTTTGTTTAAAATAAATCTTTTTTAAAAAATCATTTTGTGAGGCCGGGCGCGGTGGCTCAAGCCTGTAATCCCAGCACTTTGGGAGGCCGAGACGGGCGGATCACGAGGTCAGGAGATCGAGACCATCCTGGCTAACATGGTGAAACCCCGTCTCTACTAAAAAATACAAAAAACTAGCCGGGCGAGGTGGCGGGCGCCTGTAGTCCCAGCTACTCGGGAGGCTGAGGCAGGAGAATGGCGGGAACCCGGGAGGCGGAGCTTGCAGTGAGCTGAGATCCGGCCACTGCACTCCAGCCTGGGTGACAGAGCGAGACTCCGTCTCAAAAAAAAAAAAAAAAAAAAAATCATTTTGTGGGATCTTGGCAAGGGAAAGCAAATTTGAGGGGCAATAGCTGGTCCAAGAACCAAGTTTCTGGGTGTCTCAGTATCCCATTAGCTGGGTGGTAAAGGTGCTCCATGAAGATAACGCCTCTGGGTTTTCTGTTCCTGCATTGCCTGTGAGGAATTTGGAGCAGCCTCGTACTTAGGAACCTGGCATTTCCTCCTCACTCCTGAGCTTCAGGAGGCCTGGCATTGCCTTCGGAGCTGTTCCGGAGGTGAAACAAAGCCTTGGCTGAGAGCCAGAAGAGCTGCCCATTCTCCTGGGCTCTAGAGTAATAATGCAGGAGCACTTTGTGAGAAGTGAACTTTACAGACACGCTATCTCCACGTGATAAATTGTACTCATTGACAGTGACCATTGGATGAGTTTTGGCAGAATTGTCCCTCTGCAAAGCCACTGCCACCCTCAGAAGACAGATGTGTCCACACCCACTTGACCATCACGCCTGCCCCCAGCATCTCCCTGCTTATGACTTTCTGCAGATGTTTCCTGCTGACATGCTGACTGGGCAGAAGCAGAACCCCCAGAGTCTACCTCATTACCAATGGGTTGTTAGATAACGGTTTGTTTGAAAAGCGATGCAATAATAAATGCTTTGTGGGACTTCAATTTAGAAAAAGTGTTGATGATTTGGATTTTGCCATTTTACTGATGACTGACTTTATCAGTATAGTTTAAGTGTGAATTACTTTATCTCTTCTCTGTGTTCTGGTACTATGTAATGTATTCTTATATATTTTATGAAAGCCCTGAGTTGGTGCTAAACTTTGCTACTAAATTAATGCAAGCCTTATCTGTATTTTAATTTAAAACAGTGGAAAGCTCTGCTGAAGTGCCAGCCAGAGGTGTGGGAGTATAGCCTGAGAGGCTCTGTTCCCCGTGGGGTGTGAGTGACACCTCCCAGCCGCGCGTGGCGGCAGGAGCTGGAGGGGCCAGCCTGCTTCTCTGTCTGTGTAGAGTTTACAACTGTGTCCTCCAGAGACCAGCAGACGCCTCGGGCTGGCATTGCTGGGCTCCTGTGCCCAGTGCTGGTTCAGACCTTTCAGCCACTCAGGGATGCCCTGTGGACCTGCCTCCAGCAGGGCTCTGCCAGGTCAGGCATGGGGGTGACCTTGGCTGCCAGTGGGCTTGTGGGCTCTGCCTCTCAGTGCGTGGCTCTGCCCAGCAAGGGTAAGCTCCTTGGGAAGGACTGGCTGGTGCCTGCAGTGTGGTGCGTGTCTGTGTTTGGAAATCGGGACCTGTCTATGGGGAGTCTCCCATGGGTACCTTTCTTTTTTTTTTGAGACGGAGTCTCGCTCTGTCGCCCAGGCTGGAGTGCAGTGGTGCGATCTTGGCTCACTGCAACCTCCGCCTCCCGGGTTTATGCCTTCTCCCGCCTCAGCCTGCCGAGTAGCTGGGACTACAGGCACCGCCACCTCGCCCAGCTAGTGTTTTGTATTTTTAGTAAAGACGGGGTTTCACCGTGTTAGCCAGGATGGTCTCGATCTCCTGACCTCGTGATCCGCCTGCCTCGGCCTCCCAAAGTGCTGGGATTACAGGCGTGAGCCACCGCGCCCGGCCATAACGGTTACCCTTTTTAGAAGCCCCTGTGCTGTCCCAGTTGGAGCCAGAATTGTGTTATTGAGTTGGGATGAGGTAGAGAATGAGTTACCTTTTAACATGGCCCCTGGGTCTCTTATTACTTAAAGCTTTAACGTTTCCTTCTTTCCAATTTTTCCACCCCAGACTGGAGCCTGTGCTGATGACTGTGGCTGTGATGAAATCATGCCTGTGACCACAGCAGCTCTCCAGGTGCTGGGCATGCTCCTCACATGGCGCCCATCCATTCTGTCTCCTGCTTGGCCTGGTTCACTGTTGCTCACCTTGCTCAGCTGAGGTTGCTGCTCCTCCTCCCCTCCCCCTTCTCCCCTCCCCCATCCCCTCCCCCTCCTCACCTCCCCTCCCCTCCCCTATCCCCTCCCCCATCCCCTCCCCCTCCCCCTCCCCTCTCCTGCCTCTGCAGTCAGAGCATCCCGAGAGGAGCATGGGTGTCTGCCACCCTTCCCTCCCTAGTCCTCTCGTTTCAGTGAAGTGGCTCCTTCTGTCTTCTCAGGCACAGACCTTGGTGTCATCTTTGAGGGCCCCATCCTTGAGGGCCTGGATTCCACATGGAATCCATCTATTAATCCTGATTTCCAGCTGTGTTATGACGGCCTCCTCTCACCCTTCTCTACTGGCCCAGGCCTCTGCCTCAGTAGGGCTCTAACATGATTTTCAGAAATCTCACAAGTTTTTCCTTGCAAGACGCGCATTTCACTGTGTCTCCAGTCTGCAGTGATGTGGGTGTGTGTTGTGATGGTCCGATGTTGGAGTGAGAGCAGTTGTAGTGTGAGGTGCGGGCGAGGTGGGCAGTCAGCCGATGAGTGGGCAGGTTCAGACCGGGGTGCCTGGCGCCCCCATAACCTCCTTGGGGTTCCTGGGGACAGCGCCCCTGACCCAGCGTGCAGCCCGAGGTGGGCCCCGTGCCACTCCCACTTCAGCGAAGTGTCTTTTCCTCTCTCTGTTCGGTGTGAGTTTTGTTTCTGAAGATAGTTTTTCACACTTCTTCAAAAGTCCCTTTTGAAGGACTGTTTTTCCAAATTGATGATTTCTGAACTGCTGTGGTGTTGGTGGGGACAGAGATGGGCCTGGAGGGGACTCAGGAGCTGTCTTTTACTGCCTGCCCACTCTCCCCCGGGGCCGGGAAGTGCCTGAGATGTGCTCGCAGCTTCTGGCCTGGGGTGGGGACTTCTGCCACCAGCTGGTGCTGTACCCAGAGGCTCCTTGATGCCCCAGCATGTAGGTTACCAGCAGCTTTGCCAGGTGTACTTTTTAAAAATGAGAAAAGGGTCATTAAAAGCATGGGAGGCTTCCATGAGGCTGTTTTGACTCTCTGTTGTTAAAATGGCAACCCTGAATGAGCTGCAGAGTTGCATATTTATGTATAAATTTGTTTTCTAGATTTGCACAGATCACCAAGCCAGTGAAGACTAATAACCATGAAAAGCCACCCAAGAAAAAAGGCCAAGTAGGTATCTTCAGTAGTAAATAAACAATGAACGTGATTCTGAGGAGCAGCTTCACAGGCACTCACGCCTGGCAATGCTGATTCTTGCAGATACGAGAAAACAACGGATGAACTTAGTGTCTGATTTTCTTCTAAGATTTTATTGTGAAATAAGTTAGCAGGCTGGGCACGGTGGCTCACGCCTGTAATCCTAGCACTTTGGGAGGCGGAGGTGGGTGGATCACCAGGTTAGGAGTTTGAGACCAGCCTGTCCAAAATGGTGAAACCCTGTCTCTACTAAAAATACAAAATTAGCCGGGTGTGGTGGTCGGGAGACTGAGGCGGGAGAATCGCTTAAACCTGGGAGGCAGAAGTTGTGGTGAGCCGAGATCACGTCACTGCACTCCAGCCTGGGTCACAGAGCGAGACTCTGTCTCTAATAATAATAATAATAATAATAATAATAATAATAATAATAGTAATAGAAGAAGGAGGAGGAGGAGGAAGAAGAAGAAAGAAAAAGAAGAAGAAGTTAGCAGTGGATGGGGCAGTGGGGTCGGGACCTTCCGTAGTGGCTCTGTGACCTTCCCTTTCTGGTGTTTTGTGCCTGGGCCAGGGTGGACGCTGGCAGCATGGTCTGGTGTGGCCTGCACCTGCTCCGGAGTTGGGAGCAGCCCCAAGCTCACCCCTGACCCCTTAGTTCACTGCCCTTGGTTTCTGCTCTTGACAGAGGCCACAAAGGCTGCGATCAAGAAGCCGTTTCCCAAAGCTCAGTTAAAAGCATCTGTTAGGCCCATAGAGAGCAGTCGTTGCTGGGTGGGGAGGGTGAACTTTCCCTCCTCCTCTGACATGCTTTAATTTTTTTTTCCTGGAAGCCCTGCGACTTCCCTAAAAATTGAATGAATTAGAGAACAGACCTGTGGTGCCAATGGGTCATGTTTGGTTAGAAGGTGATAATCTACAGAATTCCACAGATTCTAGATACGATGGACCTATTCCATATGGACTAATAAGAGGACGAATCTTCTTTAAGATTTGGCCTCTGAGTGATTTTGGATTTTTACGTGCCAGCCCTAATGGCCACAGATTTTCTGATGATTAGTAAGCATTTATTCTTTTGACTTGATTATTGTCTCCTTTATATGTGAATTTATTACTCCCGTTGAAACCATATGCTAATAAACTATTTGCTATTCAAAAAAAAAAAAAAGGTTAAGTAACCGGCCCAAGGTCACACAGCCACAAGTGGGCCACACTGCGTTGTAGCCGTCACCCCTGCTCTGTCCTGGACGCAGCCACGAGCCGGGCAGCTCTCCCAGTGGAGACGTGCTGGGGATGTGACACACACACCTGCTATGAGAAGAGCGATGCGTACTCTCTCATTAGCGTATTATGTTGACAGTATTTTGGGTGAAATAGTTGGAATTAAGTATATCATTAAGGTCAAAGTCACTTTCTTTTGCAGTGTGGCTTCGGGATGGGGTGAACCCCGCCGCTGCTTGCAGCTGTGTCTGCTGGGCGGCGCTGCCTCCCACCTGGGCAGTCCCTGCGTAGCCTTGGAGCTCCGGCTTCGGGCTTCCAGGTGGGAAAGGTCTTTGTGGGTATCCGGCTCCTGCATTTAGCACCTGTTTGATTCTGGGAAAATTCTTTAAATTTTCTAAGCCTAGTTTCTCTCATGCACAACAGGGGTCCTCCTACTTGCTGTGAGGAAGAGTGGTGAAGCCCCGCCTCCGCTCCCTTGGGCAGCCCCCAAGTGGCCTGGGGAGGAAGAGGGCACAAGGGGAGGGGGCCACCAACCCCAGGAATATTGGCAGACAGTTCATAGAAACCCGTCCTGGTCTGCAGGCCTAGACTCCTCAGCTGTGTCTCTGGCCTTGTGCAGCGGGGGCCACTTTTCCACGCCCTCCCCAGCATGTTGACTGCAGCGGGGGCCACTTTTCCACGCCCTCCCCAGCATGTTGACTGCAGCGGGTGCCGCTTTTCCACGCCCTCCCAGCATGTTGACTGCAGCGGGGGCCGCTTTTCCACGCCCTCCCAGCATGTTGACTGCAGCGGGGGCCGCTTTTCCACGCCCTCCCCAGCATGTTGACTGCAGCGGGGGCCACTTTTCCACGCCCTCCCAGCATGTTGACTGCAGCGGGGGCCGCTTTTCCACGCCCTCCCCAGCATGTTGACTGCAGCCACCCGGGTGTGAGGTGACCTCATTGTGGATTGGATTTTCATTTCTCCCATGGCTGATGATTTTGAGCATCTTTTTACAGGATTGTTGGCCTTTTGTATTTCATCTTTGGAGAAATGTCTATTTAGATTATCCCCCTTTTAAAAAATAATATATATATTACATATTATTTTATATATAGAGAGAGAGAGAGACGGAGTCTCACTCTGTTGCCCAGGCTGGAGTGCAATGGTGCGATCTCAGCTCACCACAACTTCCGCCTCCTGGGTTCAAGTGATTCTCCTGCTTCAGCCTCCCAAGTAGCTGGGATTACAGGCATGTGCCACCATGCCTGGCTAATTTTGAATTTTTAGTAGAGACAGGGTTTCTCCATGTTGGTTAGGCTGGTCCTGAACTCCAGACCTCAGGTGATCCACCCGCCTTGGCCTCCCAAAGTGCTGAGATTACAGGCATGAGCCACCAAGCCCGGCCAAAAAACATTTGTTTTAAGAGATGGAGCCTGTTGTTCAGGCTGGAGTGCAATAGCCTGATCATAGCTCACGGCAGTCTTGAACGCTTGGGTTCAAGCAGTCCTCTCGCTCAGCCCCCCGAGTAGCTGGGACTACTATAGCAGGACAGGTCGCAGACAAAACCTCTCGGACACCAGTTTTAGGAAGGAAGAGGCTTTAATCAGCTGGGAACATCGGTAGAATCGTGTCTCAAGATACGAGCTCCCCAAAGTCAAGATTCCTGTGCCTTTTAGGGACTTACAACTCTAAGGTGTCCACATGAAAGGGCCGTGATACGTTGTGCACGCAGGGGCTGTGTGACTGGGGCTGCATGCACTGGTGATCAAAACAGAACCAAACAGGGAGTTACACAATGCTTCCTCATACAGTGTCTGGAATCGATAGAAAACTTAAGTGATTAGGTCAGGGGTCGATCTTTAACTACTAGGCCTGGGGTGTGGCGCTGGGCTGACTATTGAATTTCACTTCTGCCTTTTCTTTAACTCCTACTTTTTCTTTTCTTTGAGGCAAAAATTAGGCAGAAGACAATATGAGAGGTGGTCTCCTCCCTTTCTACAGGCACACACCATCATGCCCGGCTAATTTAACAATCTTTAGTACAGATGGGGTCTTGCTGTGTTGCCCAGGCCAGTTTTGAAGTTTTGAGATCAGCAACTTTGTTATTCTTTTTCAAATATTGTTTTGGCTATTCTGGGTCCCTTGTATTTCCCTGTGAATTTTAGGATCAGGTTGCCCATTTCTGCAAAAACGCCAGCTGGAATTTTGATGGGGATTACATTGAGTTTTCAGGAATTTTGATGGGGATTGTATTGCGTTTTTGGATCTGTTTGGCGAGTATTGCTGTCTTAACCTTATGAAATCATCCGGTCCATGAACACGGGATGGCTGCTTATTTATTTAGGCTGTCGTTAATTTCTTTGGCCAATGTTTTACAGTTTTCAGAGTATAAGCTTGATACTTCCTTTGTTAAATTTATCGTGCAATATTTTATTTTTTGATGCTATTGTAAATTATTTTCTTAATTTCATTTTCAGTTTGCGCATGGCTCCTGGTTGGAAATACAACTGATGTTTGCATATTGATCTTGTACCCTGCAATTGTGCTGAATTCGTCTATTAGCTCTAATAGTTTTTGTGGATTCTTTTTTAAAATTTTATTTTCTATAGAGATAGGGTCTCACTATGTTGCCCAGGCTGGTCTTGAACTCCTGGACTCAAGTGATCCACGTGCTTCGACCTCCCAAAGTGCTTGGATTACAGGCATGAGCTACGGTGCTCAGCCAATTTTTGTGGATTCTGTGGGATTTTCTATATACAAGATTATGACACCTGCAAAAAGAGATGATCTACTTCTCTCTTTCTGATCTGGGTGTCTTATTTCATCTGCTGGCCTGTTTGCTCGGCGAGAGCCTCTGGCACCGTGTTGGGTGGCAGTGGCGAGAGTGGACATCCTCGTCTTTTTTTTTTTTTTTTTTTTTGAGATGGAGTCTCGCTCTGTGGCCCAGGCTGGAGTGCAGTGGCGCTATCTCGGCTCACTGCAAGCTCCGCCTCCCGGGTTCACGCCATTCACCTGCCTCAGCCTCCCGAGTAGCTGGGACTACAGGCGCCCGCCACCTCGCCCGGCTAATTTTTTTGTATTTTTTAGTAGAGACGGGGTTTCACCATGTTAGCCAGGATGGTCTCGATCACCTGACCTCGTGATCCGCCCGTCTCGGCCTCCCAAAGTGCTGGGATTACAGGCTTGAGCCACCGCGCCGGCCCATCCTCGTCTTATTCTTGATTTCAGGGGGAGCGTCCAGTCTTTCTTCTTGCATATGAGGTTAGCTGCGGGGTTTTGTAGATGGCGCTTTTCAGGTTAGGTTTCCTTCTGTTCTGTTCTTGAGTGGGTTTTCCATTCTGTTTATCATGAAATGGTGCTGGATTTGTCTGGTGCTTTTTCTGCATCTATTGAGAAATCTTAGGGTTTTTGTCCTGCCACACTCCCTCTTACAAAACCTGAGGAATCAACTGGGCATGGTGGCTCACACCTGAAATCCCAGCGCTTTGGGAGGCCAAGGTACTTGAGCCCAAGAGTTCAAGACCAGCCGGGGCAACATAGAGAGAGACCCCATCTCCACAAAAAGTAAAAAACAATAAACCAAAGACCCTTAGAAACCTGAATTGGAAAACACACTGACTTCAGGATTTTGTTGAAGGAATGGTGGGCCTGGGCTAAGGCCCTGTTCTGGTTTGTAGAAAGGGTTGTCTGAAAAAATAATGCGTCGCTGTTCCGCAGCCCCTGGGAGGAGGTGGCCCACCCGGAGAGTCAGCTGCTGTGTCCTGGTGTGTGTGTACCTTCAGCTGCTGAGCTGCTCATTCTGAAATGATGGGACACCTACCAGGTCTGCCTGGGCCCTGAGAGCCAGCGAGTGCAGCCCTCGGCCTCTGCCCGTGGTTTCCAGCAGCTAGATGACATGGACACTGAGTCAGCTGGTGGCAGGGGAGGGTCGCTGGGGGCGTGCGGTGGCAGCCCGGGCTCCTTTCCTGCCTGTGTCCACTGCATTCCTAACGGTCACAGCGAAAGTGCGGGATGCATGTGAATTCATCTGCTTCCCACGGTCCTGGTGTCCGGGTTTTACCGGGAAGAACAAGGCTGTAGTGCTGCCGGAGGTGAGCGGTGTGGCCTGTTGTGGCTCAGGGCCCGCTGCCAAGTGCCGGTCTAGAGGTTTTGCCCTTGGCCATGCTCCCCAGTGAAGACACTGGGGTTAAACCCTGGCCAGGGTCAGGGGTCATGCTGAGGACTGAGTGCAGGAGGGAGGCTCCAGCTGTGCCCGGTCTCTGGTCTCCTTGGGAGTGAGAGGCTGGTTGGCAGTGATGATTTCGCAGGGCTTGCAGTGACCTTTGTCCAGAGGCACCACCTCTGAGGGGCTGCTGTGGGCCGGATAGCAGGCGCTTCTGCCGCTTTCTGCCTGGAAGTGCTACTGTTTGTAGGGGATGAGGTAGGGGCCATCTGAGCCTGTGAGGTCCCTTCTCCCCAGCAGCGGAGCATGTGCTTAGGAAGGACCTGCCAGGTGCCCCTGCCCTTGGAGGCTCTGGGAGAGAGCTGTGTGCCAGCCCTGGGCAGGAGCTCACTGGCCTGGTCGTGTGACCTGTGGGGCACCCTGACAGCCAGCCCTGTGCTGCAGAGGTCAGTGGGACTGGGTTTGGATCTAGGGCCCCGCCCCAGCGTGAAAGGGCGCTGGACCACGAAGGCGGGGAGACCAGGGGGAGGCCGGCAGGACAGTCGGTGGCCCCGCTGCCGCAGCCCGGTGCAGGCTTAGACCGCACAGCCTCGGAATGAGCGCCGCTGGGGGCGGAGGCTGCGCCCGGGGGCGGGGCTGGCCGCTGGGGGCGGGGCGGGGCGGGGCCGCTGGGGCGGGGCCCAGCTTGTCGCCCTTTCCCGGAGGCCGGCAGATGCGCGTGGTGCGGCTGCTGCGGCTCCGGGCGGCTCTGACGCTGCTCCGGGAGGTCCCCCGCCGCCCGGCCTCCCGGGGCGTCCCGGGCTCGCGCAGGACGCAGAAGGGCAGTGGAACCAGGTAAGGCGGCCCATGAGCAGGCGGCGAGGGCCCTGAGCACCGGGCTGGGTTAGGTCCAGAAAGGAGAGTGACAGGCCTCGTGGGACCGCCTTGCCCTGCTTCCGGTTTTCCCAAATGTCGGGCCGGGAGAGCATGCCTGCCGCGGTGTGAGCGGCCCGCCTCCTGCCCGGGGTGTACAGGCCCCCCGTGACGTCACCCCTCCTTCCCCAGGCACCACCCCACCAACCCTGTTTGGGGAAATCTCCCCCGTTTTTTTGGCTTGCGGTTTCATCATTTGTGTAGCTGTGGCTGGGCCTCAACACTGTAGGGTTTGGTTAGGTACTTTATAAAAAGCTTGTGTTGCTCTGCCTGGTCTTCTGAGACCCGCCCTTTCCTGGAGTCGGTTCCCGGGTTGTCTCCAGGACGATTCTGCATGACCCTGGCACTCACTGTCGTATCTACATCACCAGGCACACGCCGCATGGATCCAGTGGCCCTGGTGGCCGTTCGTGGTCCCAGGCGCTTTCCTGGGGGACATGTGAGAAGCCCTGCCGGCGCATACTGGGCCTGGGGTAGCCGCATGGGGTTGGGTCTCTGCGCACGAAATGCTGGAGGTTTCGGAAGAGCTGGAGAGTTGACAGCCTCACTGGTGCGTGGAGATCCTGCAGGAGTTTCCGCCAGTGGGTTTGCCGTCGTTCACTTGGTGCTTCCAGCGTGGTGTGTCTCTGTGGCCTGGTGGTGCGCTATCGCCATATCCGTTCACAGCTGAGGACCTGCACAGCTGCCCAAGGCCATGCCGCAGAAATGTCCTGTCTGCCTCCAGGATCTTGGGACCCAAGAGAGCCCAGATGGGGGAGGGCGTCTTGGGAGGAGGGAGTTCTGGCCTGCCCTGGAGCTGGGGCTGGCTGTGGGCCCTGCACTGAGGCGCATCTCTCCAAGGGTGCACAGGCAGGTAGGTGCTTTCCAAAAAGTGCTGCTGGGCTGCAGTCACCCAGGTGGAAAGGTGGGTTTGGAGCAAGGTCTCCCTTTGAAAGCCAGCTTGTGTCTGATGGTGGTGCTTGGTACGCGGGTCTCTGCAGGGGTGAAAGAATGTCACTACAACGTGCACAACGTGCAAAACGTGCAACGCTCAGTTGGGCTTGAGCACACCCAGCACTGCAGCCCTGCCTGGCTGCTGGCCTGCAAGTTGTTTCAACTCAGTGTCTTCATCTGTGAAATTAGACTGATGGTGTGATTACCCTAGAGGCTTTGTGTTACTGTCAGTCAGTTCTTTATTTTTATTATTATTATTATTTCTTGAGACTTGCCGTGTCACCCAGGCTGGAGTGCAGTGGTGCAATTTCAGCTCACTGCAACCTCTACCTCCTGGGTTCAAGTGATTCTCCTGCCTCAGCCTCCTGAGTAGCTAGGATTACAGGCGCCAGCCACCACATCTAGCTAATTTTTGTATTTTTAGTAGAGATGGGGTTTCGCCATGTTAGCCATGCAGATCTCGAACTCCTAGCCTCAAGTGATCCACCGACCTCAACCTCCCAAAGTGCTGGGATCACAGGCTTCAGCCACCACGCCCGGCTCCTATCAGTCAGTTCTGAGATACCTGTGGTTTCACATTTTCTCACACCCTGATTCTCTAAGAAGGCGTTGTCTAGGTTAAGAGGGCGAGGTCTAGGTTTCATTCTTCAGGGTACTTAGCGATGCCGCCTCCTATCAGCCCTACCCTAGACATGCTGTATTAGGGCTGCTGGGCTCTCTTGAACTCCTAAAACCTGTAAGAAAGGTGAGGCTGGTCTCACCTGACATGGAAAAGCTCTGCAGAGTCAGCAGAACCCCCCTTCCCCCGACTCTCCCCCTAGACTCCAGCTGCCTGCAGTATCTGCCAGCTAGCTTTTTGTACTTTCACCATGTTGGCCAGGCTGGCCTTGAGCTCCTGAGCCTGCCTCAGCCTCCCAAAGTGCTGGGATTACAGGCGTGAGCTACCGTGCTGGGCTCCACCCTGGAAGGTTCTTGAGCCGGTTAACTTCTCCCTACTTTATCACCTCTGCCTCTGGCTCTTCTAACCCTGCCCATTCCCTCCTCTGCAGAGACAGCCAGAAAGGCCCTTTCAGAAATGTCAGTGGCACATGCTTTCCTCTCTCAGACCCTTCAGAGACTTCCTGTTGCTCTGAGGACACTCATCCCAGCCGAACAGGCCCACCAGGCCCCTGACAGCACTACCTGGCTGGGGTCACGTGCGGGTCTCCTGGCTCTGGCAGGTGGGGGTGTGATCTGGAACCTTCTGTCCTTGTGCGTCTGGGGGAGGCTCAGAAGGTGTGTTCATCTCACTCTCCCCCATCCTGATGGCGCTCCCACCCTCCCACCAAAGCCTCTCCCACTGAGGCCTTTGCACTGGCCATCCTAGATGCTGGGCTCGCTCTTTCCTCAGCCCTGCTGACTGAGCCTGCCCACTGCCTGCCAGCCATGCCCCGTCTCGCTCCTCTCCTCCCAGGCCCATCTCAGTGTCTGGGTTCAGTTGAGCCCTTTCTACGAGGCAGTGTTGGCTCAGGGTGGCTCAGGGCGGGCTTGGGCTTGGCTGGAGCCTCAATGGATAGACGATGACTGGCCTGGAGAGTTAGGATGGGCTGTAGCCACCATGCTGGCTGTGTCCCCGTCCTCCGCCCCCAACCTCCAGAGCTGAGCTTGCCAGGAGGGGATGCCCTGGGGAGGGGGACCTTGGCAGGGAGCCCTGTGGAGCCTCATTGTGTTAGTGCGTTGCAAGCCCTCCCCCACGCCCAACAGGAACCCTTCCCTGAAAACCCCTGAGGCTTCTGGCTTCAGGGCCTCCCCTCCCTGCCCGGCCTTCTCCACCCTGCCCGATCCTCTGTGGGCGGCGGTCCTGCGCCCTGCTGTGGTGCCTCTCCACTGGCTGCACTGCTGGCCCCCTCCACCCAGCTCCTGGGAGGCAGGGCTGTCTCGTAAGCAGCCAGGTCCTTTATTTAGCTAATGAAACGGTCCCATGGAGAGGTTCCAGAGGATTCTAGAGCGGCTCTGAAGGGACCCATCTGAGGAGAGGCCCTAGAGCCTGGGAGAGGCACGTTGCCTTGCCCTTCCCCGCTTAGCCGGGCTTGGTGGGATCCGTGACTCAGCAGCGCACGGGCCGCTGTGGGTGGGGCACGGGCGGGTGCACAGGCAGGGGGCTCAGGTCAGTGGGGGTTGCCTCCCTCTGCAGGCCTTGTTTTCCTCCCCCGTGAGGTGGAGGCCACACGGCCCCCCTGCTAGGAGCCACAGGGAGGAGCCACCATGCGAGGTGGGAAGAGGCTCACACTGGGCCTGGCCCAGGAGAGTGACACGTGCTGTCTCCATCTTTAGGTGGGAGGAGGAGAAGCGCGAAGACAGGGTGAAGTGGAGACAGCTGGAGCACAAGGGCCCGTACTTCGCACCCCCATACGAGCCCCTTCCTGATGGAGTGTGTTTCTTCTATGACGGTGAGGACGCAGGGAGTGGCTCCTCCCGGGCCTGTGCTTGGCTCCCTGGGCGTGGGCTCCCAGTGGGCATCTGGCTCGCTCCCTCAGCCCCGCTGCAGGCTTCTGGCTGTGAGTGCTCTGTGCCCTCTTCTTGCAAGTGATGCGTGGGGGCTGCTGACCGACTGACCCGTGCTCGGAGGGCAGCAGCTCAGGGGCTCCTGTCCCTGCCTTTCCTGCTGAGCCTGCACTGGCTGTGCCTGTTGTGTCCAGGACCCGCTGGGCAAGGCCCACCCTCCCTCCCTGCCCTGCACCACTGTGTTCCCTGTGTGTTCTGAGTATACACAGTATATACACTGCGTGTACACACGTGGATCACAGAATGGTCACTTGATCCCAGCTTGTGATTCTCAGCAAGAAGCGGAGCTCGTGATCCACATGAGCGCTGAGCCACCCTCAGAGGCAGGACCCCGGGGGCTCTGGGTCAGCAGGGCCCAGTGCAGGACCCACCCCTCCTGCCCTTGAGCCCTACTGTCTGCCCCAGGGCCGAGGAGCTTCAGCTTGGCTCTTGTGCTGCTGATTTTAGCTGCTTCAGCCCATTTTCTTCATCTCTGCTAGAAGGCATCCTTCTAAGAAAAGCAAACCTCTTCTCCCCCAGGGCGGGCCCCCACGCCGTGCTGTGCCCCTCCCGCCAGCCCTCCCGTGGGCCCCCTGCCGGGCCACAGGCACACCTGAGTTCGCTGAGCTCCTTTGATGCCATTTTTTGTTCAAAGCCTGTTTCTCCGAAGCTGGACTGGAGATTCCACAGGGACAGAGGTTCTAGCTGTGTCTGTGGGGGCTGCCCACGGGAGGCCACGGGGCCTTACTGAGCGTCTCGCGCTGTGCCCCTGGCCCAGTGTAGCGGCCGCCTCGCCCGCCCCAGAGTGGCCCTGCAGGACCTCCCTGGCCAGGAGGGATGTGGCGGGCGAGGACTACCCGTGCAGGGCCATGGCAGGCAGTCCGGGGAGCAGTGGTATCACGTGGGGCCCAGTGGGGCCGAGCCTCCACAGAGGGGCAGCGGGAACTGAGCCCCTCGGGCCTGTGCTGCTGGCCTCTGGGCCTCTCGTCCTCTGTCCTGAGAGGCTAGTTATCAGGAATACCTTCTTCCGTTACCAAATGATTATGCCTTTATTTCTCTAAAATTTTCTTCTGAAAACTTTTCAGACACGCAGTTGGAAGAATTCCTGGTGAACACCCTCGTTCCCACCAGGAGCCTCTCGCTCTGCTCACCTGGCCCCAGCTCACCCCCTGCGTCTCTAAACCATACCGATCTTAGAAGAAAACGCAGGGACTGGTGGGACAGAGGCTGGCAGAGTTTTACAGGGTTACACTTACAGTTATTCAGTTGTCTGCTTTGAAGCATTAACTTTTATTTTGCTTCCGTAATTTTGTAGAGATTGGTGTGTTTTAAAATTGTACATGTTCCATTTTCATGTAATATAAATGTAGTAGCAAAGTAAAGTGCTAAAGGAGAAGAAATCAGTAGCACCGAAATCTGCAGCGTTTTCACCACCCACTCCAAGATCACTGTGGTCGTCACCTCCACGCAGGGTGATTGTCGTTTGTCATGTAGAACATGCTGCTGAACTTACGGAATAAGGCCTAGCTTCTTGCTCTTGGCATAGTACGCACGAAAGCGTAGTTTAAAGCAATGAAGTCATGTCAGCTGGAGGCCAAGCCTGTGGCCGCTCTCTCATGTGATGTGTCTTTTGATGCCTGCAGGAAAGCCCATGAGATTGAGCGTGAAAGCGGAGGAGGTTGCCACTTTTTATGGGAGGATGTTGGATCATGAATACACAACAAAGGAGGTTTTCCGGAAGAACTTCTTTAATGACTGGCGAAAGGTAGGTACCCTGGGCGGCCACCACAGCTGTCCTGGACCTGGCTGGCCAGGCCCCTGAGGTTCTGCAGTGCTGCCTCTGGACGCCCCTTGCAAGTTCCCGGTGCCGCTGCGTGGCCACTCGCTTCGAGCTCCTGGGCCCAAGCCATCCTCCTTTCTCGGCCTCCTGAGTAGCTGGGACCATAGGCGGTGCCAGCGTGCCCGGCCTAGTGCACCTCAGACCTTTCCCTTCTCAGGCAGGCCGTGGGTGTGGAGCCGGATTGGTGGTAGCCTGACTCCATGGACCGCTGAAAGGACAGGGGTCTGGCATGTAAGAGGGAGAGTGGAGGAGGCCACTGCCATTTCCCAGCCCCCGGGAAGACAGGTTTGGTGAGAAGCTCTTTGGAGGGGAGGGTGCTCCCTCAAGGTTTTTTCTTTGCTCATTTTCAAGGTGACTGCCCTTCGCCCATGGCCTGACTGGTTTCATGTGTGTGCCGTGGGCTTTGTGCCCTGTGGGGTTTCTGTCGGCACCACACCTGCAAGACTCGCCCCTGACTTGCTGTCCCACGGCTTCTGCCTGGCTCTGGTCAGGTCCCGTTTCCTGCGTCGTGTGACTCATGCTAGTCCATTTCCCTGTTCGTGGGTGTTTGATTAATTCCTGTTTTTGGCCTTTGCGTGTGTAAAGCTGCCATGAACATTCCCACAGGACTTAGGGGTGAAGTTGTTGGGTCACGGGCTACATGTGTGTCCAGCTTACTGGAAACGCCAGGCTGAACTGTCCACATGCCTGCCACGGGTGTGAGGCACCTCTCTAGTGGGCACGAGGTGATACCTCACCGTGGGTATGGTTTGCGTTTCCCTAATGAGAAGTGATATTTAAGCATCTTTTGGTGTGCCGATGTGTCATTTCAGTATTTTCGTTTGTGAACTTTTGTCTGTTTAAAAAATTGAGTTGGCCGGGCGCGGTGGCTCAAGCCTGTAATCCCAGCACTTTGGGAGGCCGAGACGGGCGGATCACGAGGTCAGGAGTTCGAGACCATCCTGGCTAACACGGTGAAACCCCGTCTCTACTAAAAAATACGAAAAACTAGCCGGGCGAGGTGGCGGGCGCCTGTAGTCCCGGCTACTCGGGAGGCTGAGGCAGGAGAATGGCGTAAACCCGGGAGGCGGAGCTTGCAGTGAGCTGAGATCCGGCCACTGCACTCCAGCCTGGTCGACACAGCGAGACTCCGTCTCAAAAAAAAAAAAAAAAAAAAATTGAGTTGCTTGCATATTCCTCGCTAATTTATCGGAGTTCTGAAAATGCATTCTGGATACAGCTTCTTTGCCGGTTGCACGTGCTGTGATATCATCTCCCAGACTTTGCCTTTTCGTTTCTCAGTGAGGTCTCCAAGCAGAAAATGTTAACTTAGTTATTGAGTTTATCAGCCTCTTTTATGGTGAGTACTTTTGTGTCCTGTTTTAAGTCCATTATCAGAAATAGGATTTGTAAAACTTTTTCGTGGTGTTTGTAGTTTATATTTGCATTCTCTTAACAATGTCTTTGGAAGGTCAGGAGTTTGGAATACTGACTAGGTCCCGTGTATCATGTTTTGTCACAGGTTGTGCTTTTGTTGTTTTGTCTAAGAAATATGCTTAATTCAGCAGCACAAAGATTTCCTCCTATGTTTTTCCCAGAAGTCTTGGTTTTAGGTTTCCATTGAGGTCGGCTTAGTTTAGGTGGAACTCTGAGTTAATTTTGGTTACTGTGTGGGGTAGAGGCCGAGGCTCGTGCTTTGCATGTGGGTGTCTGACTGCCCCGAGCCAGCTGCTGGAGCCTGTGCTTCCTTGTGCCCTGTGTGGGCTCTGCTTCTGGACCCTCTTCCTCTGTCCTGATGCCATCCCTCTGCCTGTCACCACGGCTTGGTGAGGTGGCGCCAGCTGCCCGGTGTCCTCACTCCCCTCCCGGTCAGCACTTCTAGTCACTAGCAGAGCTAGGAAGGGAGGCAGTGTCGCAAGGCAGCAGAACTGGAATGGGCGGTAGATCCGAGGGCCCAGGGAGACACAGGGAGAGACCCTGAGCCCGCGGTTGTGGCCGAGCAGGGCTCCGTCTGGCACAGATGGTCGATCCGAGGGCCCCGGGAGACACAGGGACAGACCGAGCCCACGGTTGTGGCCGAGCAGGGCTCCATCCGGGCACAGACTGATCCGAGGGCCCCGGGAGACACAGGGACAGACCTGAGCCCACGGTTGTGGCCGAGCAGGGCTCCGTCCGGCACAGATGGTGTCGCACCTGAGCTCCTCGGCAGAGGCGGGTCGTCCCCATCCCACAGTGAGACACGGTTTAGCAGCAGCTCCTGAGGTCTCACACGCCTGAGTGGCCGAGCCTGGACTGGGACCGTGAGCTGGTGCCCGCAAGCCTGGGCTTTTGGCCATGGGCTGTACAGTTTTTGTTGTGTAGGAAATGAGAGGAGAAACAGTTGCCTGTGACCTGCGGCTCTCCCTCAGGTCAGCGTCTCCTGTTCCCATGTCCTGGCTTCTCCTGGGCACTAGTTTTCGTGTGAGTGTGATCAGTGTGCATGTAATGTTTTCCCCACTCGGGATTTTATCCTGCTTAGTCTCCACACGGGTAGATCATCACCAAACTGTTTTCTTCTGTGGTTTCCAAAATTCACCTTGAAACTGAATCCCCAGCGCCACAGGACAGAGGTGGGGCCTTCAGGAGCTGATTGGGCTGTGAGGACACTGCCTTGCTGCAGCCCTTAGGATTAATTTAGGGCCTTAGGGCAGGGCTGGGTGGAATTAGCTGGGCCCCTTCTGTCCTTCTGTCCCCGCTCCACTGCGTGAGGACAGCCTTCAGGGCACCCTCTCAGAAGCAGGGACTGGGTCCTCCACAGACATCAAATGCCGGGGCCCTGATCCCAGCCTTCCAGCCCCCAGAGCTGTGACTGTGGTTTATCACTGACCCGTCCCTGGGATTTCGTTGCAGCAGCACGTATGGACTGAGACTTTGGCCTCCTGAATCCCATCACGCTCACCAAATGAGCTCCCCATCATTTATCCCGCTCTGTCCGGTCATGGCGTTTCTGCTGTTGCCCTTAGTGCCGTCGTCATGCTCGTTTTCATACCGGAGAGTTTACTTAGGATGGATCTCAAAGTGGAATTACTGAGTCAAAGGTTTTAGCCAGTTTTACTCCTGACTTGTTGTGAAGTTGCTTTTGGAGAACTGTGCCCTCGGCTGCTCCACCCCACTCCACCCCTGCAACAACAGACCCAGCTCTAACTGTGGGGTCTGCGGGGAGAGGCTCTGTTCACGGGACCGCAGGCCTGCACAGGTTCTGCCCGTCGCACGCACGCCTCCGTCAGACATGGTGAGTGCGTGTCTGTGGTTTGTGCAGGAAATGACAGTGGAAGAGAGAGAAGTCATCAAGAGCCTGGACAAGTGTGACTTCACAGAGATCCACAGATACTTTGTGGACAAGGCCGCAGCCCGGAAAGTGCTGACCAGGGAGGAGAAGCAGGTTGGGCTGACTCGAGCGTTGTGTGACCCAAAGTGGCCCCTGGGAATGAGAGGCCAGCCTGGCCCGAAGGCTGAGAAAGGCCTGTGGCCTTAGAGAAGCCCCTTCTCACAAAGCTGCTCTTGGCTCGGCAGCCTTAGTGCCCCTGCGTGTGCTGAAGTGTCGTTCCGCTTCCCCAGAGCACATTTGAGAGTAAACCCAGTTTGAAATGGATGAGTGATTTACCATCATTGATAAAGGGTGGGTTCCCAGACGGGTTGTGGGCTGAGGGCGGGGCTTGTGCAGGCCAGTCGGCTTCTCACTGTTCTGTGCCACGCGTCTCCCTGCATCTAACAGGAACCTGCCGTGCTGTGATCTCCATGTGGCCTTCTCAGGGATTCCCTTAGCCCTCCTCCTCCATGGCAGGCAGCCACGCTCCCTCCCCCGGCTTTACCGCTCAGGCCTAAAACAGCCGAAGCCTGCGCAGGGGCCGGGGAGTCCAGACCATGGGGTGGTTGGGCCGTGGCTCCTGGTGCCCCCTGTGTGCCCACCTGCACTGTCCCTTGCCCCTGCGACCTCCATGGATTGTGAAGGGCTTTGAGGGCCCAGCTGAGTTAGCCAGAGCAGGGTGGTCCCAGGTGAGCAGCAAGGGACTGAGGCCTGTCCTCTTCTCTTCACTGCTAACGTCTGCTGACTGTTCTATCAACTCAGAAGCTAAAAGAAGAGGCCGCAAAACTTCAGCAAGAGTTCGGCTACTGTATTTTAGATGGTCACCGAGAAAAAATAGGCAATTTCAAGACTGAGCCGCCCGGCTTGTTCCGTGGCCGTGGCGACCATCCCAAGATGGGGATGTTGAAGAGGAGGGTCATGCCGGAGGATGTGGTCATCAACTGCAGCAGGTACGTGGCCGGGCGGGCAGCAGGCAGGTGCTGGATCCCTGCCACCTGGGTGAGTCTGGCTTTTCTTCACCTCCTGGGAGAGGGAGGCACACAGAAACGTGTGGCTGGTGACCCCCACACCATTCCTGTGGAGCTCAGCCTGCGGGTGTGGCCGGGCAAGGGCGGCCCTCCCAGGGTGCTTACCACGGGGTCAGAAGTCCTCGCCTTGCTGTGGCTGAGACTTTCTCCTGCCAAGGACACCCCGTGTGGTTTTCATATCCCACACCATCTGGACGGCCCAGTAGCATTAGGTGTTTTGAACTTGTTGGAGGGACATTCCAAGTGGTGGAGAGGGGACTGCTGGGCCGCCTGTTGTACCGTGTGACCGCAGTGTGGAGTAGGGACCCTGGCTGCAGGACCTCCAGTGGCCAGGCTGTGTGGAGCAGGGCACTCTTCATCCCAGTTGGTGCTGAGAGGTTTGAACAGAGCGATCCCTTGCTTGGGTGGCCGCCCAGCCTCCTGGTGCACCGTGGCCTTCCTGTGTGTGCAGAGCGCAGATTGAGCGGCTGCTTTTGTCTGAGCTGCCAGGCAGGCCACCTCTGATGCCAGACTCGGTCAGGAGCCATGCCACTACCATGGCCACCAAGTGGGATGGTTGAGCAGAGCAGCTCCTTTTGCTTGCATTCCAGAGAATAAGGTCTCCAAGTTATGTTTGTGTCATTGTTCTGCTGCAGGGACTCGAAGATCCCCAAGCCACCGGCGGGGCACCAGTGGAAGGAGGTGCGCTCCGATAACACTGTCATGTGGCTGGCAGCGTGGACCGAGAGCGTTCAGAACTCCATCAAGTACGTCATGCTGAACCCTTGCTCGAAGCTGAAGGTGAGCGCGGGGCTCAGCAGGGCGTTTCCTCCCCGGGAGGTCTCCCTTAGGACGCTGGCAGGGAGGTATGTAAGCCGGGCACCGGCAGAGGCTTCTGAGATGGGCTGGGAGTCGGCCAGCCCGCGCTGAGGTCATGCTGTGCCAGCAGCCACAAGCCCCAAAGCCAGGAGTGGACGTGGGTGCTCACTGCCAGCATCACCCAGCTGGATTTGCTGCCCCAGCCCCTGACCACTCCACCATCGAGTGGAGAAGCACGAGGTTTGGGGCAGGGAGAGTTGACAGCCTCCTCCATTATTTAACAGGAATACGAATGTTTTCTTTCCTGTTATTTTTTTCATTTAGGGGGAGAAAGCTTGGCAGAAGTTTGAAACAGCTCGACGCCTGCGGGGATTTGTGGACGAGATCCGCTCCCAGTACCAGGCTGATTGGAAGTCTCAGGAAATGAAGACGAGACAGCGGGCGGTGGCCCTGTATTTCATCGATAAGGTACGCGGCCTTCTCGCCTCCTGGGGCTCCTCATCCTGGCTCTCCTGGCGAGGACACCCAGTTGGATGGCACAGTGTGGCGATGTGGGCCTGTGTGTGGGGTGGAACCGCAGTCTGATGGTGTGTGTGCGTGTGCACATGTGTGTGGGTGTGAATGTGTGTAGGGTGTGCATGTGCATTGTGTGGTGTGTGTGCACGTGTGTGTGGCGTGTCTGTGTGTGTGGTGTGCATCTCTGTGTGGTGTGCATCTGTGTGTGGTGTGCATGTGGCGTGCCTGTGTGCGATGTGCATGTGTGTGATGTGCACCTGTGTGTGGTGTGCCTGTGTGTGGTGTGTGTGTGGTGTGCATGTGTGTGGCGTGCCTTTGTGTGGCGTGCATGTGTATGGTGTGCATGTGTGTGGTGTGCCTGTGGCGTGCCTGTGTGTGGCGTGCATGTGTATGGTGTGCATGTGTGTGGTGTGCCTGTGGCGTGCCTGTGTGTGGCGTGCATGTGTATGGTGTGCATGTGTGTGGTGTGCCTGTGGCGTGCCTGTGTGTGGCGTGCATGTGTATGGTGTGCATGTGTGTGGTGTGCCTGTGGCGTGCATGTGTGTGGCGTGCATGTGTGTGATGTGCATGTGTGTGGCGTGCATGTGTGTGATGTGCATGTGTATGGTGTGCATGTGTGTGGTGTGCCTGTGGTGTGCATGTGTGTGGCGTGCATGTGTGGCGTGGCTGTGTGGCGTGCATGTGTGTGGCACGCCTGTGTGTGGCGCGCCTGTGTGGCGTGCATGTGTGTGGCGCGCCTGTGTGTGGCGCGCCTGTGTGTGACGTGCATGTGTGTGGCGCGCCTGTGTGTGGCGCGCCTGTGTGACGTGCATGTGTGTGGCGCGCCTGTGTGGCGTGCATGTGTGTGGCGTGCATGTGTGTGGCGCGCCTGTGTGACGTGCATGTGTGTGGCGCGCATGTGTGTGACGTGCATGTGTGTGACGTGCATGTGTGTGGCGCGCCTGTGTGTGGCGCGCCTGTGTGACGTGCATGTGTGTGGCGCGCCTGTGTGTGGCGCGCATGTGTGTGGCGCGCCTGTGTGACGTGCATGTGTGTGGCGCGCCTGTGTGACGTGCATGTGTGTGGCGCGCCTGTGTGACGCTCATGTGTGTGGCGCGCCTGTGTGTGACGCTCATGTGTGTGGCGCGCCTGTGTGTGACGCTCATGTGTGTGGCGCGCCTGTGTGTGACGCGCCTGTGTGTGACGCGCCTGTGTGTGACGCGCCTGTGTGTGGCGCGCCTGTGTGTGGCGCGCCTGTGTGTGGCGCGCCTGTGTGTGGTGTGCATGTGCATGCACCACCCACTTTGTTCCCCACCAAATAGCTGGCGCTGAGAGCGGGAAATGAGAAGGAGGACGGTGAGGCGGCCGACACCGTGGGCTGCTGTTCTCTCCGCGTGGAGCACGTCCAGCTGCACCCGGAGGCCAACGGCTGCCAGCACGTGGTGGAATTTGACTTCCTGGGGAAGGACTCCATCCGCTACTACAACAGAGTCCCGGTGGAGAAGCCTGTAAGTGCCCTCGCGGCCGGCTGCTCCTCCCTACGTGACACGTATTTGCTCTGGATGTCTTTGGGGTCGTGCCAGAGCTGCCGTGGGGTCTGTGGCCCATTTGCCACGTCCTGTCTGTTGGGTGAGGCCCGCTGTGCTGGGGCTGATGAGGGTGAGGGTGAAGGAGAGGCTATGCCCCATGGTAGACCCAAGGGGTCACAAGGGAGCTGGTCGGGGGCTGAGCAGGGTGCCTCTGTCACACCATCTTTGTCTCCTGCCCCCCGGCTGGAGCATCTCCCAGGGCTGCTGGAGGAAGACACTGCAGACCCAGTGGTTTAACAACAGACATTTATTGTCGCTCAGTCCTGGGGGCCAGAGTCCAAGTCAAGGTGCTGGCAGAACCGCACTCTACCCACACTCGGGGAGGATCCTCCTGCCTTCCCAGCATCCGGTGGGACCGCGGATCCTGGGTGTCCTTGGTCTGAGGCTGCCTCTCGCTGCGTCTCTGCCTCTGTGTCTTCTCACAAGGACGCTGTCGTATTGGAGTTAGGGCCCACCCCACTCTTTCTATGTGTTCGTCGTAACAGTCTCTAAAGACTCTATTTTTAAATAAGGTCACGTTCTGGCCTGGCATGGTGGTGCACTCCTGTAATTCCAGTGCTGTGGGAGGCTGAGGTGGGAGGATCACTTGAGCCCAGGAGTTTGAGACCACCTGGGCAACATAATGAGACCCTGTCTCTAAAATAATAAAAAAACAGCCGGGCACGGTGGCTCACGCTGGTAATCCCAGCACTTTGGGAGGCCGAGGTGGGCGGATCACAAGGTCAGGAGATCGAGACCCTCCTGGTCAACATGGTGAAACCCTGTCTCTACTAAAAATACAATAAATTAGCTGGGCGTGGTGTTGGGAGCCTGTAGTCCCAACCGCTCGGGAGGCTGAGGCAGGAGAATAGCGTGAACCCGGGAGGCAGAGCTTGCAGTGAACTGAGATCGTGCCATTGTACTCCAGCCTGGGCGACAGCAAGACTCTGTCTCAAAATAAATAAATAAAAATTAGCTGCGCGTGATGGTGCGTGCTTGTGGTCCCAGTTACTCCAGAGGCTGAGGTGGGAGGATTGCTTGAGCCTGGGAGGTTGAGGCTGTGGTGAGCCTTGATCACTCCACTGCACTCCTGCCTGGGTGACAAAATGAGACCCTGTCTTTTTTTTTTTTTTTTTTTTTTTTGAGACAGAGTCTCATGCTGTTGCCCAGGCTAGAGTGCAGTAGTGTGATCTCAGCTCACTGCAACCTCCACCTCCTGGGTTAAAGCGATTCTCCTGCCCGAGTAGCTGGGACTACAGGCGCCGCCACCATGCTCGGCTAATTTTTGTATTCTTAGTAGAGACAGGATTTCACCATGTTGGCCAGGCTGGTGTTGAACTCTTGACCTTGTGATCCACCCGCCTTAACCTCCCAAAGTGCTGGGATTACAGGAGTGAGCCACTGCGGCTGGCCGAGACCCTGTCTTAAAAAAATAAAAAAAGGTACATTCTGAGGTTCTGGTGAGGACACGAATTTGGGGGACACTTTTCACACCAGTGCACCTGGGAGGGGCTGCCACCATGCCCGCTTTCCTCTGCTGCAGGGGCTATGGGCGGGACTTAAGCCTGTGGCTGCCCACCACCCCCACAGCCCCTCGCTCCACTAGCATCGATGCCCAGAGGAATGAGTGCGGTCGGGAAGGGCTGGGTAAATCTCTGGTCTCCAGACTGGCTTGAAGCAAGATTGGAATTTGGGGAGCACCCTCACCTTTGAATGGCTGTCCTGAAGAGTGATGGTATCCCCTCTCTGGGTGGGCACCACATCGCAGTGACGTTGGACAGATTCACGCACGACCTCCCTGCACCTCAAAAGCACAAATGTGACTCAGGCCGGGCGCAAGGCCCATGCCTGTAGTCCAGACACCTTGGGAGGGCTAGGTGAGAGGATCGCTGGAGCCCAGGAGTTGGAGACTGCAGTGAGCTATGATCGTGCCACTGCACGCCAGCCCAGGTGACAGAGCCAGACCTAGTCTCCAAAAATTAAACAACAACAAAAAAGTAATGTGACCCCACTATGGGATGGGGTGGAGCCGTTCAAAAACAGAAATGGCAGCAGAGAAACAGGAGTCCCTGGCAGGGCCAGGCCTCAGGCAGTCTGGTCGGGAAGTCCTAAGGGATGAGTTAATTGGAGGTAGGAGACAAAAGCCAACACACAAAAGGAAGAGGTGAGGGGGCGCTCACTGCAGTGCCCCTGCCACGGTGAAGCGTCGGCCGCGGTGCAGGCCTAGACGGGGAGTCGCACTCCGTCCAGACAGGACTAGCCAGCCATTTACAGTGCTGTTGAGGGGAGCACTCGGTAATGGAATGCGTGTGGCCTAAAGAAAAGGCGGGACGTAAAGCCTCGTCAGGATCAGCGGTATGAAACCAAACGTGTGGAGGAGGATGAGGGAAGAAGCCGGAAGTCGGGAGCTGTGGGCCGGGGCTTCCCGCCGTGTCCCGGTGCCTGTGGGTTTGTCAAATGGGGTTCATCAGCTGTGGTACAAGGATGGTAAGGGGGTCGGCTGGGGGTGTGGGGCTTCCTGCCTGTGTCTGGTGAGGGAGGGCTGCCATGCCGGTGCTGGAGAGAGCAGTGCAGACGCCACAGCAACCTCCGCGCTGGAGCCGATGCCCAGCGCTCAGGGAGGACCAGCAGGTGAAACCAAGGGGAGGGCAGGCAGGTGCAGGCGCAGGCTGGTGTTTCCTCGGAGCAGAGTTGGTCTCGTCAGAAGGGAATGAGTGTCCTCTCCCCAAAGGGACTGGTGGAGGGAGGTTGGACACGGGCACCCCAAAGGTCCTGAGGTCCTGTGATGTCAGATGAGTGTCCCACATTACAAGGGTGTGGGGTCACCTGGTGGAAATCCGGCATGGATGGAAGAAGGAGCTGGGGACTCCGGGCCACCTGCCGCGGTCACCCAGGGGAACTAACTGCAGGGCAGGAGTTGCACCCACCTCCTGAGCTCGCCGCCCGTACATGTGTTAGCGGTGACGGCCGCATTGGAGGGCAGGGGCCGTGTCGGGGGAGGATGCCGACAGGTGACAGTGATGCTGCTCGGGCCACCTTCCTCAGGGAAGCCTCCCGTGGGCTTCCAGGCTCTGCATAGATGCCCTTCATGCCCTCCCTTGATTCGGGTTTCTTCTGTCCTCTGAAATTCCTTCTTTCTCCTTCAGGTGTACAAGAACTTACAGCTCTTTATGAAGAACAAGGACCCCCAGGACGACCTCTTCGACAGGCTCACCGTAAGCCGGCTCGTGTTTCCTCAGCAGTGGGCGGTGGCAGGACCCGGCGAGAGGGTGTGGCTGCTGAGTCTGGCTCCATCTCTCATAGCAAGGCCCAGGGTTTGGCCTGACCCGACGGCTGAAATGCCCTTTCCTTTCCGTGGGAGGCTGGGACGGCCCCACAAAACCACGTCATTATAGAGACCATTTCCTCCCCAGACGACCAGCCTGAACAAACACCTCCACGAGCTGATGGACGGGCTGACGGCCAAGGTGTTCCGGACCTACAACGCCTCCGTCACTCTGCAGGAGCAGCTGCGGGCCCTGACACGTGGTGAGCAGGCCCCACACCCACACTCACGCCGGGGAGCGTGGCCCCTGCCCCAGGCAGGGCTCCCCTGCCGGCCCTTGTTGAGTGAGCCTCGGGGTGGGGCCGCTTCTTTGGGACATGGGCTGAGGCTGTGGGCTGGCTGCTTGGCGGCCTGGGTGGCCGGAGTCCTGGGGAGGAGGAGGGAAGTGCTGGCCCTCGGGACCCCAGGCATCCCAGCCATGTGCTCCCTGCGGGGAGCCCCTGCTGCTGAGGCGGCTGTTCCTCAGCTCCTCCTCAGGGTTCTTTCTTGAAGGCCCAGGAGGCCTCTGCACTTTGCGGTGGTTCTGCCCCTCCCGCCCTCAGCTGTCCGAGCACCCTGACCTCTGGGCCTCTGTCCGCAGCCCCTGCCTCAGCTTCTGCTCTTAGTCCCCTGCCATCAGCCTGGGGAGGCCGTCCAAGCTCGGCGAGGGCCTCTCCTCCCTCTGCCCTTGGCGCTGCCCCTGCTCCGTGATGTCTGGGCTGCTCCGTGGTGATGTCCGGGCTGCTCCGTGGTGATGTCCGGGCTGTTCCGTGATGTCCGGGCAGATCAGACGCACAGACTCGTCCAGAGGGTGCCTCCCACCCCGGTGCCCTCTGCATTCCCCAAGCAGGGCTTCCTGGAGGAGGCACCGAGTCCGGGCACTCAGGGGCACTGACGCTCGGCCTGTGTTTTGTGTGCACCCATGGGCCTCAGAGGCCGGTGCTGTGCTGCCCTGGGGACACCCTTGCGAGCTGGGGCAGCGTTGGGCTGTGGGATGTGAAGGAGCCGGCTGGGGCAGCGTTGGGCTGTGGGATGTGAAGGAGCCGGCTGGGGCAGCGTTGGGCTGTGGGATGTGAAGGAGCCGGCTGGCATCCAGGCGAGAGCCCCAGCAGAGATGCTCCCCCCACCGAGGGAGGCAGGAGATTCTGGGTGAGGACGTAGGGGCCGAGGCTGGGCCTGGGTGAGGAAACGAAGGTGCTGGGCCCCCTGCGGACGCACTTCCAGAGCTGGGGGGCTGTGCAGGAGGGGCGTGAAGGAGTGGCCGCTCCAGCAGGTGTCTGGGGCCAGTGCTTACGTTCTCTGAGTCTCGTTCCTGACTGGAAAATGGAGACAACATGGTACCTTGAGGGGATGCTGCCAGGGAAACCAGGTGCTGGGGACTTGTGACAGGCAGGGCCCCGCAGACTCACCTGTCCAGGTGGCTGGGCCTCCTTCTTGCTACAGGGCTTTGGAAGGCCTGGGTGGTGCTACCTGTGCTGTGGCCACACCTGAGGCCTTGCTGTGGTTAAAGACGCTGGGCCCTGCTCTCGGGGCCACCTCGGAGGGTCACTGACCCTCGGCCCTCGCTCTCCCCATCCCAGCGGGTGCCTGTGTGAGCGGAAGGGGCTGTGCTGTGTGGCACGTTGAGTAAGTCTGAGTCAGGGCAGACAGGGAGGGCGGCTGCCCCATGGGTGCTGCTTCTGACAGCCCGTGCCTCTCAGCCGAGGACAGCATAGCAGCCAAGATCTTATCCTACAACCGAGCCAACCGAGCCGTGGCCATTCTCTGCAACCATCAGCGAGCGACCTCCAGCACGTTTGAGAAGTCGATGCAGAATCTCCAGACCAAGGTAGCAGCTCCCAGGAGAGCCCCCAGCCCAGCCCTCAAGGGACCCCTCCCCGCTTCCCGGAGCCTCGGCACAGGCCGGGGAGCCAGCCGCGGTGGGCATGGAGGGTGTGGGAGGGTGTGGGCGCAGCGGCTGGTGTGGGACAGGGAGGGGCAGCCTTGTCTGGACCCTTTCCCTGCAGATCCAGGTGAAGAAGGAGCAGGTGGCTGAGGCCAGGGCAGAGCTGAGGAAGGCCAGGGCCGAGCACAAAGCCCAAGGGGATGGCAAGTCCAGGAGGTGAGTACCCGTGACCTCAGACGCCGTCTCCCGGGGCCCTGTCCCAACCCAGATGTGGCAGCTTTGGACCCGCCTTCCCAAGGCCAGTTTTGTTTTCCTCTTCAATTGTTATTTTGTGATTTTTTTATTTTTATAAAAACCTCCCAGGTTCAAGTGATTCCTACCTCACCCTCCCAAGTAGCTGGGATTACAGGCGTGCACCACCATGCCCGGTTAATTCATTTATTTAGTAGAAACGGGTTTTCTCCATGTTGGCCAGGCTGGTCAAACTCCTGGCCTCAAGTGATCCTCCTGACTCGGCATCTCAAATGCTGGGATTACAGGCCTGAGCCACCGCGCCTGGCCAACTTTGTGATTTTTCAAAATACAAACTCTATGCCTTGTGGACAAGAGTGGGACATACGGAGCCACGGGAGGAGGAGACCCTGGCCGCTGAGGTTTGTGATTGTCTTTGTGGGGTCAGGAAATGAGAAGAAGGTGCCAGACTCTTCTCCAGGGCGGCGGCACCATCCCCTCCTCACCAGCAGCACGTGAGGGCCCCGACTCCTCTGTCCCGGCGCCACTGTAGGGTCAGTTTTCCGTGTGTCGATCAGAGCCCAGTGGGTGTGAAGTGGGTCAGATCGCGGGTGCTCTTGGCAGGTGCTTGTTGCCCATTTCTGTATCGTCTCTGGAGAATGACTGCTCAGATCCTCTGTCCATGTTTTGGTCGGGTGGTCACTTTATTACTGACCTGGCAGAGCTCGTCCATGTTTCTCCCACTCTTGGGTTGTCTTTGTTCTTTCTTTTTTTTCTTTTCCTTTGGAGAGACAGTGTTGCTCTGTCGCCCAGGCTGGAGTGCAATGGTGTGATCTCGGCTCGCTGCAATCTCTGCCTCCCGGGTTGAAGCAATTCTCCTGCCTCAGGCTCCTGAGTAGCTGGGATTGTAGGCGCCACTACCATGCCCAGCTAATTATTTGTATTTTAGTAGAGACGGGCTTTCACCGTGTTGCCCAGGCTGGTCTTGAACTCCTGAGCTCAGGCAGTCTGCCCGCCTCAGCCTCCCAAAGTGCTGGGATTACAGGTGTGAGTCACCATGCCCAGCACCCCCCCCCCATTTTTTTTTTGAGATGGAGTCTTGCTCTGTCGCCGAGGCTAGAGTGCAGTGGCGCGATCTTGCCTCACTGCAACCTCTGCCTCCTGGGTTCAAGCAATTCTCCTGCCTCAGCCTCCCGAGTAGCTGGGACTACAGACACACACCACTACACCTGGCTAATGTTTGTAATTCAATAGAGATGGGGTTTCACCATATCGGTCAGGCTGGTCTTGAACTCCTGACCTCAGGTGATCCACCCACCTCGGCCTCCCAAAGTGCTGGGATTACAGGCATGAGCCACCATGCCCGGCAATGTCTTTGTTCTTTCTTGTTGGTGTCCTGTGACACATTTTAAGATTTGAATGAGTCCAGTTTATCTGTTTTTTTTTTTTTTTTCTTTTGTAGCTTATTTTTGTGTCATGTCTGAGAAGGCTTTACCTAACCCAAGGCCATGAAGATAGATTTCTCTGTTTTCTCCTAAGAGGTTTATAGGTTTACTCTTACATTTGGGTCATTGGTTCTGAGTTAATTTTTGTGTGTGATCTGAGGGAAAGGCCCAGGGTCATCCTCTTGTATGTGGACAGCCAGATGTCTCAGCCTCCTGAATAGCTGGGACCACAGGTGTGAACCGCCACACCTGGCTAACTTTTACACTAAGAAAATTTTTGTATGTTGCTCAAGCTACTCTTGAACTCCTGGCTTTAAGCAATCCCGCCTTGGCCTCCCAGAGCTCTGAGATTACAAGTATGAGCCGGCCGGGCGCGGTGGCTCAAGCCTGTAATCCCAGCACTTTGGGAGGCCGAGACGGGCGGATCAGAGGTCAGGAGTTCGAGACCATCCTGGCTAACACGGTGAAACCCCGTCTCTACTAAAAAATACAAAAAACTAGCCGGGCGAGGTGGCGGGCGCCTGTAGTCCCAGCTACTCGGGAGGCTGAGGCAGGAGGATGGCGTAAAAACCCGGGAGGCAGAGCTTGCAGTGAGCTGAGATCCGGCCACTGCACTCCAGCCGGGGCGACACAGCGAGACTCCGTCTCAAAAAAAAAAAAAAAAAAAACAAGTATGAGCCACCGTGCCTGGCCCTTAGGACTGTATCTATAAAGGCCATATTGTATGCAAACAGAGATAGTTTTACTTCTTTTCCAATCATACGCCTTTTATTTCATATTTTTGCATTATGGACCTAGCAGGAATCTCCAGTACACTGGACATGAGTGGGACATCCTTGCCTTGTTCCTGATACTGGGGGCAAAATTCTCATGCTTTTATCACTGAATATCATGTTAACTGTAGGTTTTTCACAGAAGCTGTTTGTCAAGTTAACAAAATTTACTTCTATTCCTAGTTTGTTGAGGTCTTTTTTAATCATGAAGAGCATTGGATTTTGTCAAATGGTTTTTCTGCACCTGTTGAGATCTTGTTTTTGTCCCTTCCTTATATTGATAGGATGTATTATACTAATTGATGATCAGATGTGAAACCATCCTTGCATTCCTGGGATAAATCCTACTTGATCCTATTGTGTAATCATTTTTGTCCATTGCTGGATTCAGTTTGCTGATATTTTGTTGAGGTTTTTGCTTCTGTATTCATGAGCATGTTAGTCTATAGTTTTCTTATGATGTCATTGATTTTGGTATCAGGTAATGCTGGTAATGAGTTGAATTAATATTTAATATAATATCTAATATTTCATGAAAGTTTATGAAAAATTGGTGCCTTTTTAAAGAGAGAGAGTCTTGCTGTGTTGCTCAGGCTTGTCTTGAACTCCTGGGCTCAAGCAATCCTTCCACCTCAGCTTCCCAAATGGCTGAGACTATAGGCTTGCACTGCTGTGTGTGGCTAGGGTCAGTTTTTTTTTTTTTTTTTTTTTTTTTTTTTGAGACGGAGTCTTGCTCTGTCGCCCAAGCTGGAGTGCAGTGGTGCGATCCTGGCTCACTGCAAGCTCCGCCTCCTGGGTTCATGCCATTCTCCTGCCCCAGCCTCCCGAGTAGCTGGGACTACAGGCGCCCGCCACTGCGCCCGGCTCATTTTTTGTATTTTTAGTAGAGACGGGGTTTCCCTGTGGTCTCGATCTCCTGACCTTGTGATCCGCCCGCCTCGGCCTCCCAAAGTGCTGGGATTACAGGCGTGAGCCATCGCGCCCAGCCAGGGTCAGTTTGTTAAATGAATTCACTGGTGAAACCATCTAGGCCTGGGCTTTTCTTTGAGAGAAGTTTAAAGTTACTGATACAATCACTTGTTCTAGTTCTACTCATATTTTCTATACTTCGTGAGTCAGTTCTGGTAGTTTGTATCTTTCTGGGAATTTGTTTAGTCTAGGGTGTCTAACTGGCCGGTGCCCAGTTATTCACAGTATTCTCATATTATCTTTTTTCTTTCTTTGTGATGTTCCCTCTTTCATTCATTCCTCATTATTGTGGCTGTGGTTCTTTTTTTTGAGATGGAGTCTCGCTCTGTTACCCAGGCTGGAGTGCAATGGTGCCATCTCGGCTCACCACAACCTCCGCCTCCTGGGTTCAAGCAATTCTTCTGCCTCAGCCTCCTGAGTAGCTGGGATTATAGGTGCACGCCACCATGCCTGGCTAATTTTTGTATTTTTAGTAGGGACAGAGTTTCACCATGTTAGCCAGGATGGTCTCAATCTCCTGACCTCGTGATCCGCCCGCCTTGACCTCCCAAAGTGCTGGGATTACAGGTGTGAGCCACTGCTCCTGGCATGGCTGTGGTTCTTAAAGGGTAAAACTTTTCAGGACGAGCATCGTGAGATGCAGGGGTCTGTTTTTAATAGTGGCATGTGTGAAGGAAATGTCCATTGGACTAAAGGGTATTCAGTGAAAAATAAGGCTGTGACCCACCCCTGACCTGTCCCCAGAGGCAGCTGCTGTGAAATTTCTTTTTTTTTTTTTTTGAGACGGAGTCTCACTCTGTCGCCCAGGCTGGAGTGCAGTGGCCGGATCTCAGCTCACTGCAAGCTCCGCCTTCCAGGTTTACGACATTCTCCTGCCTCAGCCTCCCGAGTAGCTGGGACTACAGGCGCCCGCCACCTCGCCCGGCTAGTTTTTTGTATTTTTTTTAGTAGAGAGGGGGTTTCACCGTGTTAGCCAGGATGGTCTCGATCTCCTGACCTCGTGATCCGCCCATCTGGGCCTCCCAAAGTGCTGAGATTACAGGCTTGAGCCACCGCGCCCGGCTGTGAAATTTCTTTAGCATTTCCTGGCCAGGCACGGTGGCTCACGCCTGTAATCCCAACACTCTGGGAGGCCGAGGCAGGCAGATCACTTGAGGTTGGGAGTTTGAGACCATCATGGCCAACATGGTGAAACCCAATCTCTACTAAAAATACAAAAACAAAACAAAACAAAACAAAAACTTAGCCGGGCGTGGTGGCACGTGCCTGTAGTCCCAGCTACTCAGGAGGCAGGAGAATCACTTGAACCTGGGAGACAGAGGTTCCAGTGAGCCGAGATTGTGCCACTGCACTCCCGCCTGGGTGACAAAGTGAGACTCTGTCTCAAGAAAAAAAAAAAAAGACAAACGAAATTTCTTAAGCATTTCCAGAAGGACTGTGTGTGCATGCTGGCTCTCCCTCTGTTTTCCCTCCTTTTTTTCACATAAACAGCAGCCCCTCATGTGCCCCTCTGCCCTTGGGGATGTGGCTCATGCTGGGAAGGCACTTCCCAGGGCCTGTGCTTCCGGTTCGGCGGGCTGCCCCCTTCTCGGCCGTATTTCTGCAGGTGCAAGTGTCTTTCCACGCATGTTTGAGTGTGTTTGTGGCCAAAATTCCTAGAAGAGTTGGGGTCAAAGGTTGCGTGCATGGGTGATGTTGTGGCATTGGAGGGTACGAGTGATGTGGAAGGGGCGTCTCTGTTGAAATGTGCTTTCCCTAAGGGGTTGGGAAGGAGGGCTGAGCGGCTTCCCGGAAGTGAAAGGGCATTTGTGTTTGCTTTCTCGGGCCTAGTCCCGCTGCCCTCGTCCTGTTTGGGCTGGCCTCGGTCTGTTGTGTCGAGCATCTCACCCTCCTTTGAGTCAGGTGCTGACGGGCTGCTCACCCTCCTGTGAGTCAGGTCCTGATGAGCTGCTCACTCTGCCCAGGGTGCTCCTCCGTATCTGACTTGGCAGCTGGGGTGGGGCTGGGCTTCAGCCTTTGATCCTGGCTGGTCTTTTGCTGTGATGACTGACGACAGTGCTAAGGACGGGGCTGCACCGGGAGGGAAGGCGGCAGGGCTGGAGAAGTGCAGGTCTCCTCACGTGGCACTAGTCCAGCGCGGGGCCTCGCAGCCTCTTCTCTTGCCAGTGTCCTGGAGAAGAAGAGGCGGCTCCTGGAGAAGCTGCAGGAGCAGCTGGCGTGGCTGAGTGTGCAGGCCACGGACAAGGAGGAGAACAAGCAGGTGGCTCTCAGCACGTCCAAGCTCAACTACCTGGACCCCAGGATCAGCATTGCCTGGTACGTGTGCCTGGGGTCTCAGTTCCCACCTGTGGCCTCCGGGGGGCCTGGGTTTTCCAGAGGCCTCTGTTCAGTCCCAGCATTGCTCCTGACCCCTGTGTCCCCTGTGTCCCCTGGGGTCAGCGCAGGCCCTCCCTGTGACAGGGACCCCTGATGCCGCGTCCTGTGTCATCAGTTCTCCCTGTCCTGAACGTTGGGATGGACAGGGTGAGGTGGGGGTGCTGACAGTGGCCTGGGACTCGGCGTCATCAGCAGGGCCTGTGGAGCTCAGCCTGCCCACTGGGAGTGGAAGGTGGCTGGGCGCCTTGTTCAGTGGACACCTGGGCCACAGCAGGTTGTTTCTGACACCTCACTGATGCTCCAGGGTGGCGGCATGCGTGGGGTGGGGCAGGCCTAGAGGAGCAGGCCCCAGCTACCCCAGCCGGCTCTGGTGTCCCTGCCGCACGGAGGACGCTCGCCCTTCCCCAGTGCCCTGACCTGGCCTTCAAGGTGGGTGAATTGCCCGCTTGCCCGGGCTGACACTGCCTCCCACAGGTGCAGGCGATTCAGGGTGCCAGTGGAGAAGATCTACAGCAAAACACAGCGGGAGAGGTTCGCCTGGGCTCTCGCCATGGCAGGAGAAGACTTTGAATTCTAATGACGAGCTGTGTCTGTGTTGAAACTTCTTTTGTGGTTTTTTTTTTTTTTTTTTCACTATTAAAGCAGTATTGGGGAATTTTGTACAATAAAGTGTTGTGTGAAGTGTTTGTGTGTCACTACAGAAAAAGTCCCCAGGCCATGTTGTGTGAAGTGTTTGTGTGTCACTACAGAAAAAGTCCCCAGGCCAGGCACAGTGGCTCACACCTGGGATCTTGGTATTTTAGAGGCCTGAGGCCGAAGGATCACTTGAGTGGAGGCTGAGGCTGCAGTGAGCTGTGATTGTGCCCCTGCACTCCAGCCTGGGCAACAGAGCAAGACCCCATCTCAAAGAGAAAGAAAAGTCCCTGATGCCTGCCCTGTCCTTTGAAGCACTGCCTCCACCCCCAAGCACGGAGTCCGCTGGGCTGTCACATCCAATCAGCGTCCGAGCCTGGACCCCGGGCTCCTGCTCGACGGGGGAGGAGACCGAGCACGGAGTCCGCTGGGCTGTCACATCCAATCAGCATCCGAGCCTGGACCCTGGGCTCCTGCTCGACGGGGGAGGAGACCGAGCACGGAGTCTGCTGGGCTGTCACATCCAATCAGCGTCCAGGCCTGGACCCCGGGCTCCTGCTCGACGGGGGAGGAGACCGAGCACGGAGTCCGCTGGGCTGTCACATCCAATCAGGTCCGAGCCTGGACCCCGGGCTCCTGCTCGACGGGGAGGAGACCGAGCACAGAGTCCGCTGGGCTGTCACATCCAATCAGCGTCCGAGCCTGGACCCCGGGCTCCTGCTCGACGGGGGAGGAGACCGAGCACGGAGTCCGCTGGGCTGTCACATCCAATCAGCGTCCGAGCCTGGACCCCGGGCTCCTGCTCGACGGGGGAGGAGACCGAGCACGGAGTCCGCTGGGCTGTCACATCCAATCAGCGTCCGAGCCTGGACCCCGGGCTCCTGCTCGACGGGGGAGGAGACCGAGCACGGAGTCCGCTGGGCTGTCACATCCAATCAGCGTCCGAGCCTGGACCCCGGGCTCCTGCTCGACGGGGGAGGAGACCGAGCACGGAGTCCGCTGGGCTGTCACATCCAATCAGGTCCGAGCCTGGACCCCGGGCTCCTGCTCGACGGGGGAGGAGACCGAGCACGGAGTCCGCTGGGCTGTCACATCCAATCAGCGTCCGAGCCTGGACCCCGGGCTCCTGCTCGACGGGGAGGAGACCGAGCACGGAGTCCGCTGGGCTGTCACATCCAATCAGCGTCCGAGCCTGGACCCCGGGCTCCTGCTCGACGGGGAGGAGACCGAGCACGGAGTCCGCTGGGCTGTCACATCCAATCAGGTCCGAGCCTGGACCCCGGGCTCCTGCTCGACGGGGGAGGAGACCGAGCACAGAGTCCGCTGGGCTGTCACATCCAATCAGCGTCCGAGCCTGGACCCCGGGCTCCTGCTCGACGGGGAGGAGAGACACCTTTGTGTGCTCTGAGGCTGAGCACCTTCGGCAAGGATCCCACATTTGCACACGCGCCACCCTCTCAGCAGGGGCCTGGACTCTTCACCAAGTTCTTCGGTGCCTGGAACTCAGGAAGGGCACAGTTACTGCCTGGTCACTAAGCCCAATGGCCCCTGTTTAGTTTTCATCACATCCACACTCTCTGTACGTAGCTCTTATGATGGCCTCCTGCCTCAGTTTCCTAACCCTGTATCCTCCCAGAGCTGCCTGTCGGCTGCCCTCTCCTCTGCCACGCAGGACCCTCTGTGGCCCCCTCCTCTGCCACGTGGGACCTTTTGTGGCCCCCTCCTCTGCCACGCAGCACCCTCTGCCACCCTCTCCTCTGCCACGCGGGAGCCTCTGCCGCCTCTCCTCTGCCACGCGGGACCCTCTACCGCTCTCTCCTCTGCCAGGCGGTGTAGGGACCAGCCCTACAAGGTCTGTATGTTTTTCTCCCTGTGTGCAGAGACGAGAGATCATAGAAATAAATACACAAGACAAAGAGATACAAGACAGCTGGGCCCGGGGGACCACTCCCACCAAGACGCGGAGACCGGTAGTGGCCCCGAATGCCTGGCTGCGCTGTGATTTATTGGATACAAGGCAAAAGGGCAGGAGTGTGAGTCGTCTCCAGTGATAGGTAAGGTCATGCAAGTCACGTGTCCACCAGACAGGGGGCCCTTCCCTACCTGGCAGCTGAGGCAGAGAGAGGACAGCTTATGCCATTATTTCTTCTATGCGTTTCAAAGATTTTTAGTACGTTCACTAATTCTGCTATGGCTATCTAGAAGGCAGACCAGGTGTACAGGGCGGAACATGAAAGCGAAACAGGAGCGTGACCGCTGAAGCACAGCATCACAGGGAGACAGTTAGGCCTCCGGAGGCTGCGGCTTCCACAAGAGGTGGAGGAGTAGAGTCTTCTCTAACTCCCCCGGGAAAGGGAGACTCCCTTTCTCGGTCTGCTAAGTAACGGGCGCCTTCCCAGGCACTGGCGCTGCCGCTAGACCACGGTCTGCTAAGTAACGGGCGCCTTCCCAGGCACTGGCGCTGCCGCTAGACCATGGTCTGCTAAGTAACGGGCGCCTTCCCAGGCACTGGCGCTGCCGCTAGACCATGGTCTGCTAAGTAACGGGCGCCTTCCCAGGCACTGGCGCTGCCGCTAGACCATGGTCTGCTAAGTAACGGGCGCCTTCCCAGGCACTGGTGCTGCCGCTAGACCAAGGAGCCCTCTAGTGGCCATGTCCGGGCATGACAGAGGCTCACACTTCTGGTCACTGCTCACGGTGCCCCTTCAGCTCCTATCTCTGTATGGCCTGGTTTTTCCTAGGTTATGATTGTAGAGCAAGGATTATTATTATATTGGAATAAAGAGTAATGCTACAAATTGATGATTAATAATACTCATATATCTATATTTCTAGCATAACTTCTTATTTTTTAATTTTTTAAAATTATACTTTAAGTTCTAGGGTACATGTGCACAACGTGCAGGTTTGTTACATATGTATACATGTGCCATGTTGGTGTGCTGCACCCATTAACTCGTCATTTACATTAGGTATATCTTCTAATGCTATCCCTCCCCTCCCCCCTTCCCACAATAGGCCCCGGTGATGTTCCCCTTCCTGTGTCCAAGTGATCTCATTGTTACCACCCATGAGTGAGAACATGTGGTGTTTGGTTTTTTGTCCTTGCCATAGTTTGCTGAGAATGATGGTTTCCAGCTTCATCCATGTCCCTACAAAGGACATGAACTCATCCTTTTTTATGGCTGCATAGTATTCCATGGTGTATATGTGCCACATTTTCTTAATCCAGTCTATCACTGATGGACATTTGGGTTGGTTCCAAGTCTTTGCTATCGTGAAGAGTGCCACAATAAACATACATGTGCATGTGTCTTTATAGCAGCATGATTTATAATACTTTGGGTATATACCCAGTAATGGGATGGCTGGGTCAAATGGTATTTCTAGTTCTAGATCCTTGAGGAATCGCCACACTGTCTTCCACAATGGTTGAACTAGTTTACAGTCCCACCAACAATGTAAAGTGTTCCTGTTTCTCCACATCATCTCCAGCACCTGTTGTTTCCTGACTTTTTAATGATCGCCATTCTAACTGGTGTGAGACGGTATCTCATTGTGGTTTCGATTTGCATTTCTCTGATGACCAGTGATGATGAGCATGTTTTCATGTGTCTGTTGGCTGCATAAATGTCTTCTTTTGAGAAGTGTCTGTTCATATTCTTTGCCCACTTTTTGATAGGGTTGTTTTTTTCTTGTAAATTTGTTTGAGTTCTTTGTAGATTCTGGATATTAGCCCTTTGTCAGATGAATAGATTGCAAAAATTTTCTCCCATTCTGTAGGTTGCCTGTTCACTCTGATGGTAGTTTCTTTTGCTGTGCAGAAGCTCGTTAGTTTAATTAGATCCCATTTGTCAATTTTGGCTTTTGTTGCCTTTGCTTTTGGTGTTTTAGACATGAGGTCCTTGCCCATGCCTATGTCCTGAATGGTATTGCCTAGGTTTTCTTCTAGGGTTTTCACGGTTTTAGGTCTAACATTTAAGTCTTTAATCCATCTTGAATTAATTTTTGTATAAGGTGTATGGAAGGGATCCAGTTTCAATTTTCTACATATGGCTAGCCAGTTTTCCCAGCATCATTTATTACATAGAGAATCCTTTCCCCATTTCTTGTTTTTGTCAGGTTTGTCAAAGATCAGATGGTTGTAGATGTGTGGTATTATTTCTGAGGGCTCTGTTCTGTTCCATTGGTCTATATCTCTGTTTTGGTACCAGTATCATGTTGTTTTGGTTACTGTAGCCTTGTAGTATAGTTTGAAGTCAGGTAGCGTGATGCCTCCAGCTTTGTTCTTTTGGCTTATGATTGACTTGGCAATGCGGGCTCTTTTTTGGTTCCATATAAACTTTAGTTTTTTTCCAATTCTGTGGAGAAAGTCATTGGTAGCCTGATGGGGATGGCACTGAATCTATAAATTACCTTGGGCAGTATGGCCATTTTCACAATATTGATTCTTCCTATCTGTGAGCATGGAATGTGTTTCCATTTGTTTGTGCCCTCTTTTATTTCATTGAGCAGTGGTTTGTAGTTCTCCTTGAAGAGATCCTTCACATCCCTTGTAAGTTGGATTCCTAGGTATTTTATTCTCTTTTGTGAATGGGAGTTCACTCATGATTTGGCTGTTTGTCTGTTATTGGTGTATAAGAATGCTTGTGATTTTTGCGCATTGATTTTTGTATCCTGAGACTTTGCTGAAGTTGTTTATCAGCTTAAGGAGATTTTGGGCTGAGACGATGTAGATATACACGATTGTATATCTAGAAAGATATACAATCATGTCATCTGTAAACAGGGACAATTTGACTTCCTCTTTTCCAAATTGAATACCCTTTATTTCTTTCTCCTGCCTGATTGCCCTGGCCAGAACTTCTAATACTATGTTGAATAGGAGTGGTGAGAGAGGGCATCCCTGTCTTGTGCCAGTTTTCAAAGGGAATGCTTCCAGTTTTTGTCCATTCAGTATGATATTGCCTGTGGGTTTGTCATAAATAGCTCTTATTATTTTGAGATACGTCACATCAATACCTAACATATTGAGAGTTTTTAGCATGAAGGGCTGTTGAATTTTGTCAAAGGCCTTGTCTGCATCTATTGAGATAATCATGTGGTTTTTGTCTTTGATTCTGTTTATACGATGGATTATGTTTATTGATGTGTGTATGTTGAACCAGCCTTGTATCCCAGGGATGAATCCCACTTGATCATGGTGGATAACCTTTTTGATGTACTGCTGGATTTGGTTTGCCAGTATTTTATTGAGGATTTTTGCATCAATGCTCCTCAGGGATATTGGTCTAAAATTCTCTTTTTTTGTTGTGTCTCTGCCAGGCTTTGTTATCAGGATGATGCTGGCCTCATAAAATGACCTAGGGAGGATTTCCTCTTTTTCTATTGATTGGAGTAGTTTCAGAAGGAATGGCATTAGCTCCTCCTTGTACTTCTGGTAGAATTCGGCTGTGAATCCGTCTGGTCCTGGATTTTTTTTGGTTGGTAAGCTATTAATTATTGCCTCAGTTTCAGAGCCTGTTATTGGTCTATTCAGAGATTCAACTTCTTCCTGGTTTAGTCTTGGGAGGGTGTATATGTGTCCAGGAATTTATCCATTTCTTCTAGATTTTCTAGTTTATTTGCATAGAGGTGTTTATAGTATTCTCTGATGGTAGTTTGTATCTCTGTGGGATTGGTGGTGATATCCCCTTTATCATTTTTTATTGTGTCCATTTGATTCTTCTCTCTTCTCTTCTTTATTAGTCTTGCTAGTGGTCTGTCAATTTTGTTGATCTTTTCAAAAAACCAGCACCTGGATTCACTGATTTTTTTGAAGGTTTTTTTTTTGTATCTCTATCTCCTTCAGTTCTGCTCTGATCTTAGTTATTTCTTGCCTTCTGCTAGCTCTTGCTTCTCTAGTTCTTTTAATTGTGATGTTAGGGTGTCAATTTTAGATCATTCCTGCTTTCTCTTGTGGGCATTTAGTGCTATAAATTTCCCTCTACACACTGCTTTAAATGTGTCCCAGAGATTCTGGTATGTTGTGTCTTGGTTCTCATTGCTTTCAAAGAACATCTTTATTTCTGCCTTCATTTCGTTATGTACCCAGTAGTCATTCAGGAGCAGGTTGTTCAGTTTCCATGTAGTTGAGCGGTTTGGATTGAGTTTCTTAGTCCTGAGTTCTAGTTTGATTGCACTGTGGTCTGAGAGACAGTTTGTTGTGATTTCTGTTCTTTTACATTTGCTGAGGAGTGCTTTACTTCCAACTATGTGGTCAATTTTGGAATAAGTGCGATGTGGTGCTGAGAAGAATGTACATTCTGTTGATTTGGGGTGGAGAGTTCTGTAGATGTCTATTAGGTCTGCTCGCTGCAGAGATGAGTTCAATTCCTGGATATCCTTGTTAACTTTCTGTCTTGTTGATCTGTCTAATGTTGACAGTGGGGTATTAAAGTCTCCCATTATTATTGTATTGGAGTCTAAGTCTCTTTGTAGGTCTCTAAGGACTTGCTTTATGAATCTGGGTGCTCCTGTATTGGGTGCATATATATTTAGGATAGTTAGCTCTTCCTGTTGAATTGATCTCTTTACCATTATGTAATGGCCTTCTTTGTCTCTCTTGATCTTTGATGGTTTAAAGTCTGTTTTGTCAGAGACTAGGATTGCAACCCCTGCTTTTTTTTTTGTTTTCCATTTGCTTGGCTGATCTTCCTCCATCCCTTTATTTTGAGCCTACATATGTCTCTCCACATGAGATGGGTCTCCTGAATACAGCACACTGATGGGTCTTGACTCTTTATCTAATTTGCCAGTCTGTGTCTTTTAATTGAAACATTTAGCCCACTTACATTTAAGGTTAATATTGTTATGTGTGAATTTGATCCTGTCATTATGATGTTAGCTGGTTATTTTGCTCTTTAGTTGATGCAGTGTCTTCCTAGCATCGATGGACTTTACATTTTGGCATGATTTTGCAGTGGCTGGTACCAGTTGTTCCTTTCCATGTTTAGTGCTTCCTTCAGGAGCTCTTGTAGGGCAGGCCTGGTGGTGACAAAATCTCTCAGCATTTGCTTGTCTGTAAAGGATTTTATTTCTCCTTCACTTATGAAGCTTAGTTTGGCTGGATATGAAATTCTGGGTTGAAAATTCTTTTCTTTAAGAATGTTGAATATTGGCCCCCACTCTCTTCTGGCTTGTAGATTTTCTGCCGAGAGATCCGCTGTTAGTCTGATGGGCTTCCTTTTGTGGGTAACCTGACCTTTCTCTCTGGCTGCCCTTAACATTTTTTCCTTCATTTCAACTTTGGTGAATCTGACAATTATGTGTCTTGGAGTTGCTCTTCTTGAGGAGTATCTTTGTGGCCTTCTCTGTATTTCCTGAATTTGAATGTTGACCTGCCTTGCTAGGTTGGGGAAGTTCTCCTGGATAATATCCTGCAGAGTGTCCTCCAACTTGGTTCCATTCTCCCCATCACTTTCGGGTACACCAGTCAGACGTAGATTTGATCTTTTCACATAGTCCCATATTTCTTGGAGGCTTTGTTCATTTCTTTTCACTCTTTTTTTCTCTAAACTTCTCGCTTCATTTCATTCATCTCATCTTCAATCACTGATACCCTTTCTTCCAGTTTATCAAATCGGCTACTGAAGCTTGTGCATTTGTCACATAGTTCTTGTGCCATGGTTTTCAGCTCCATCAGGTCATTTAAGGACTTCTCTACACTGGTTATTCTAGTTAGACATTCGTCTAATCTTTTTTTCAAGGATTTTAGCTTCTTTGTGATGGGTTCGAACTTCCTCCTTTAGCTCGGAGAAGTTTGATCATCTGAAGTCTTCTCTCAACTTGTCAAAGTCATTCTCTGTCCAGCTTTGTTCCATTGCTGGCGAGGAGCTGCATTCCTTTGAAGGGAGAGAGGCACTCTGATTTTTAGAATTTTCGGCTTTTCTGCTCTGTTTTTTCCCCATCTTTGTGGTTTTATCTTTGATGATGGTGATGTACAGATGGGGTTTTGGTGTGGATGTCCTTTCTGTTTGTTAGTTTTCCTTCTAACAGTCAGGACCCTCAGCTGCAGGTCTGTTGGAGTTTGCTGGAGGTCCACTCCAGACCCTATTTGCCTGGGTATCAGCAGCGGAGTCTGCAGAACAGCGAATATTGCTGAACAGCAAATGTTGCTGCCTGATCGTTCCTCTCCACGTTTCATCTCAGAGGGGTACCCGGCCGTGTGAGGCGTCAGTCTGCCCCTACTGGGGGGGCCTCCCAGTTAGGCTACTCAGGGATCAGGGACCCACTTGAGGAGGCAGTCTGTCCGTTCTCAGATCTCAAACTCTGTTCTGGGAGAACCACTGCTCTCTTCAAAGCTGTCAGACAGGGACATTTAAGTCTGCAGAAGTTTCTGCTGCCTTTTGTTTGGCTATGCTCTGTCCCCAGAGGTGGAGTCTACAGAGGCAGGCAGGCCCCCTTGAGCTGCGGTGGGCTCTGCCCAGTTCGAGCTTCCCTATATTTTCTTTATTTTATTTTTTTCTGAGACGGAGTCTCGTTCTGCCGCCCAGGCTGGAGTGCGGTGGCTGGATCTCAGCTCACTGCAAGCTCTGCCTCCCAGGTTTACGCCATTCTCCTGCCTCAGCCTCCCGAGTAGCTGGGACTACAGACGCCGCCACCTCGCCCGGCTAGTTTTTTGTATTTTTTTAGTAGAGACGGGGTTTCACCTTGTTAGCCAGGATGGTCTCAATCTCCTGACCTCGTGATCCGCCCGTCTCGGCCTCCCAAAGTGCTGGGATTACAGGCTTGAGCCACTGCGCCCGGCCTATTTTCTTTATTACACTGGAACAGCTTGTGCCCTCGGTCTCTTGCCTCAGCACCTGGGCAGCTTGCCACCCACAACGCAGGACCCTCTGCTGCCCTCTCCTCTGCCAAGTGGGACCCTCTGCCATCTGCTCCACGCTTTGCTTTCGGGGCTGCCTCTGCAGCTGTCTCCCTCACACTGGGGCTCCCACCCACCCCATGAGGCAGCTGGCAGCCCCCTGTGTGAGGCCCCTGGTCAGCCGAGAGGACCCCAACGCCCTGGAGGCTGCACCCCCACCCCTCCTGCTGTGGAGCCCTCGGTGCTCCAGGCCCGAGCCTCTCGCACTGCGGCTTACTGGCTGGGAGGCCGCTGCCCCAAGGGGCTCAGGCAGCCGGTCCAGCTCCTCCCGGGACCTGTGACAGAACAACTCCAGGGGCCCTGACGCTCTCATGTCCCCACCTGTGCTCCCAGAGAGGCGCTTCTGTGCCCAGACATTGAACAGCTCCACAGAAAATGAAGGCACTGGCCGTGGAGGCCCAGACTCCAGAAAGGAAGCCACGGAGGGTGCAGGCCCGACCCACGTCACCTCAGAGTCTGTCCTCGCAGGAGACGGTGGAGATGGGCCCTCCCATCACTGTACAGATGAGGACACACAAGGAGCTGACTTCATGCCTGGACGTTAAGCCCAGCAATTCCGAGCCCAGAGCTGGCTCTCCAGGTTGCGGGGTCTGGTCCCGTCCAGAAACATCTCCCAACCCACAGCTCAGGACACAGCAGGGTGAGGGGCATGGGGGTGAGTGGGAGCTCCAGGGAGATGCCCCTAAGGCGGTCCCCGTCGTCAGAACTTGCAGGCTAGTGGCCTCTAAAGGTACTCATTAGAGGGCTGTGGACCTCACTTGCCCAAAACCCTGGGCCTGCTCAGCGCATCCTTCTGAGACGTGAGACTGCAACCACCCGCTGCCTCACTGTCCCCTTCTCACCCCGAACAACCTGCCTTTAACCCAGCTGTCTTCAGACTGACACGATCTCTGCAGACTGTCAGAGCCTCGTTTGGATAGTCACAGACTACCTGGATAAAAGAGAAAACATGGCCGGGTGTGGTGGCTCACGCCTGTAATTCCAGCACTTTGTGAGGCTGAGGCAAGTGGATCACTTAAGGTCAGGGGTTCAAGACCAGCCTGGCCAACGTGGTGAATTCCTGTCTCTACTGAAAATACAGAAATAAGCCAGGCGTGGTGGCGTGCGCCTGTAATCCCAGCTGCTCAGGAGGCTGAGGCAGGGGAATCATTTGAACCCGGGAGGCGGAGGTTGCAGTGAGCTGAGATTATGGCATTATCCTCCAGCCTGGGCAATGAGTGAAACCCCATCTCAAGGAAAAGAAAAGATGAAACATGCAGAGTAGAAACCCCAGGTGGACAGATACCACCCTCAGGCAGAGAAAAGCTGGGTGGTGCCATCGACGGGCAACAGTAGTGGGAAAGCCAGCTGTGTGTGCTGGTGCGAGACGCGTTTCTGTGACGGAGGATGCCGCACACTCAGCCTCTCCTGTTACCCTGTGGCCTGGTGAGCCCGCTCTGAAGTGCACCAAGAGCAGGGAGGGACTTAGAGCAACTTCATTCACTGCTGCCCAGACGGAAAAGGGCGCACAAGGCCCTGCAGCCGGAGCTGGCTAACGGGCCGGGTGGAGACTCACACTGTGGATGCCACTCAGCCATGATCACAAGAACAGAGCGGCTGCTGCTCGGGCCTCGCAGGCGACTGACAGTAACCAGGAGCCCCGACGCCTTCCCGATACCCCCTGCTCCATTCACGGATGGGCACACCCGCCATCGTTTGAGTTTTTACATGTCTGCGAGTAACGCTCCATCTCACCAGCCTGGGCAACATAGTGAGACCCTGTCTCTACCAAAACAAGGAAGAAAAAAAAAACAAACAGCTGGGCATGGTGGTGCACACCGGTAGTCCCCCGGGGGCTAAGGCTGGAGGATGAGCCCGGGAGGCTGAGGCTGCAGTGAGCTGTGATTGTACCACTTACCTCCAGCAGGGGTGACCCTGGCTAAGAAAAATTTGTAATAATAACATCCCATCTCTAAGTTTACATGTAGAAATCTTACACATCTTTCCTAAATATCACCTAAGTGAGCACCTCAGGTGCAGTCCCAGGTATGTTATGTCCTTTGAGTCTATTCTAAATGGTTTATTTTGGATTTTTTTTCCTTTTCTGTCAGATGCTTTAGGTACTGATTTTCTCCTCTCTGCCTGCATCACAAGGGCTTCCTTCTGCAACCGTGACCTCAGAAGGGCTCTCCTGGGGGATGCAGGACCGCAGCAGCCCCGAGCAACCGAGCACAGCCAAGGAACAGGTCCCGGGGAGGCCAGGACTCGGGCCCTCGCATCTGCAGCCACAGGAGCACCGTGTCCCTGCTGTTCTGAGCCACCAGGTGTTTGGGTGGGCCATTACCCAGCAAGTTCTAATAGAGACACTGGGTCCCAAAGTGGGGGCTGCTATGGACTGAATATTTGCCCCCCACCTCCAGTTCACATGTGAAAGTCCTAACCCCCAGTAAGACGGTGTTGGAGGTGGGGCCTTTGGGAGGGGAGCAGGTTAGAGAAGATCCTGGGGGATCGTCACGATGAGATGAGCATCCTCATGGGAGGAGACACCGGAGCCTCCTCTCCAGGAGCAGGCATGGGGACGGCCACATGAGCAAGAGGCTGCTGTAAATAAGCCAGGGGCGGTCCCTCTCCAGGAACTGGGTCTGTGGCACCTGGAGGCTGGACTCCCAGCCTGCAGAGCTGGGAGAAATAAATGTCTGCTATGAAGCCAGTTGGTCTGTGGAATTTTGACACAGCAGCCTCATCTAAGACAGGTGCTGGCAGAACCAACACCTAAGACGCAGTGCGCTGATAGTGCAGTCTGGGGCTGGAGGCCGGAAACACAGGAGGAGACTGTTAGCAGAGCCTGGGGGAAACCATGATTAGGTAGTAGTGAAAAAATTGGGTGAAAAAAAACTGCCTTTGGGCGGGCGCTGTGGCCCGTGCCTCTAATCCCAGCACTTTGAAAGGCCAAGGTGGGTGGTTCACCTGAGGTCAGGAGTTCAAGACCAGCCTGGCCAACACGGCAAAACCCTGTCTCTACTAAAAATACAAAAATTAGCTGGGCATGGTGGTGCGCGCCTGTAATCCCAGCTGCTTAGGAGGCTGAGGCAGGAGAATCACTTGAACCCGGGAGGCGGAGGCTGCAGTGAGCCGAGATCGTGCCACTGCACTCCAGCTTGGGAAACAGAACCAGACTCTGTCTCAAAAAAAAAAAAAGCCGGGCGCGGTGGCTCATGCCTGTAATCCCAGCACTTTGGGAGGCCGAGGCGGGTGGATCACGAGGTCAGGAGATTGAGACCATCCTGGCTAAGATGGTAAAACTCCATCTCTACTAAAAAACAAAAAATTAGCCAGGCATGGTGGCGGGCGCCTGTAGTCCCAGCTACTCGGGAGGCTGAGGCAGGAGAATGGAGTGAACCCGGGAGGCGGAGCTTGCAGTGAGCCGAGATAGCGCCACTGCACTCCAGCCTGGGCAACAGAGTGAGACTTTGTCTCGAAAAAAAAAAAAATTGCCTTCAGTAACTTGGAAATTAGAAAATGGATCCGGCTAAGCAGAGCTCCAGACAGAGTGGCAAAAATTTCAGCGAACGCTCCTCGTGGCACTGGTGAGGCCTGTGAGGGTGAAATGCACGAAAGGAGGGATCGTCTAGTCTGCAGGCAGAATCTGGAGGAAACAGAGCCGGGGCCTGACCTGGTTTGGGAAACAAAACCATCTCACGTGTTGTCTCTGCAGTCAGCAAAGCATTGTCTTTTAAAAATTGTTTTAAATTTGCTTTTTGTTTTTTAGAGACAAGGTTCTCCCTACATTGCTCAAGGGATCCTCCTGCCTCAGCATCCTGACCAGCTGGGACTACAGGGTGCATCACCACTGCCCAAAAATATTCAAGTCATAAGTGGCCTCAGGATAAAGATAAAATCAAGGTTGTGGCCATATCCATTGTTAAGGCCCCAGAAAGGTTTACTATCTTGGGGCTGGGTGTGGTGGCTCACACCTGTCATCCCTGCCCTTTGGGAGGCTGAGGTGGGAGGCCAGGAGTTCAAGGCTGCTGTGAACTGGCTGCACCACTGCACTCTAGCCTAAGTAACAGAGCAAGACCTTGTCTCTTAAAAAAATAAATAATAAAAAGATAGAAGATAGTATATAGTACAAACCCTCTCAGCTAGACAAAAGCATTTCTAAGATGCTAAAGGATGTTTTCCCACAACATACTAACACATCATACAAAACAGATAAAACACTGACAAATGTTTAAGTCAATTTTTTGTCTAGTGGAGAACATAATCTAAGACTCCCACAAGATTTATTTTTTTTTTTTTGAGATGGAATCTCGCTGTTTCGCCACGCTAGAGGGCAATGGCACGATCTTGGCTCACTGCAGACTCTGCCTCCTGGGTTCAAGCAATTCTCCTGCCTCAGCCTCCTGAGTAGCTGGGACTACAGGTGCCCACCACCACACCCAGCCAAATTTTGTAATTTTAATAGAGACGGGGTTTCACCATGTTGGCCAGGATGGTCTCAATCTCTTGACCTCGTGATCCGCCCGCCTCGGCGTCACAAAGTGCTGGGATACGGGCGTGAGCCACCGTGCCTGGCCAGAAACCCATAGGATTTTTAGGGGCGCTGTATCAGTTTAAATGAAAAGAGACGGAGACAGTTGAAAATGAAGCCTTTGGGTTCCCTCCTCCTACAGGCAGTGAGCAACTGAGACAGCTGTTTAGCCTCAAATACAGGCTGTCAGACACCTCAAAACACAGAGAAATACAGGCTGTCGGACACCTCAAAACACAGAGGAGAGACACCAAGGGCAGAGCCAAAATCTGAGGGGGAAAAAAGGGTAATAATGTCACTCCCAGGGAAAATGGGGCCCTAAAAAAGACACAGACTCTGCCCCCAAACGAGGTCCCTTGGCAACATGCCGTTGACTGTGTCACAGAAGTGCTACAGACTGGGGTCTGCAATAAATGAGCCCCCACTCTCTCTTTTTCAAACGGGAGCATTACTGTGCTTATCCTGGCCCTGTCTCAAAATCCTATGCTGGGGTAGAGGCAGGTGATTTTTTTCTTTAGTTTGCAGCCTCAAGAGGCATCTCACATATATCCGGACCAGAGGAGAATCATGAGCTGACAGCCTCTGAGCTGAGACAGCAGCAGGGACAGACCTCTGGGTGGCTTGAGTTGGGGGGTGGCGAGCATATTTTACTGGTGGAAGGAAAGTAAGTCACTGTGGCTCCAGAGTGGACCGTGGGAAATTTCAGACGGTCCCAGGACACGCGGCTCTCTCTGCCCAGCCCTGGGGCTCCGCTGTCACGTGGGGATGCCTCACCACTAACCCCGTTTACGAGATTCCACTTCTTCCTCTTTTTTTGTTTCTTTTGTTTGTTTTTTTTTTTTTTTTTTCAGATGGATTCTTGCTCTGTTGCCAGGCTGGAGTGCAGTGGTGCAATCTTGGCTCACTGCAACTTCCGCCTCCCAGGTTCCAGCAATTCTGCCTCAGCCTCCTGAGTAGCTGGGACTACAGGCATGCACCATCACGCCCAACTAATTTTTGTAGTTTTAGTAGAGACGGGGTTTCACCATATTGGCCAGGCTGGTCTTGAACTCCTGACCTAGTGATCTGCCCGCCTCAGCCTCCCAAAGTGCTAGGATTACAACACAGTGGCTGGCCCCACTTCTTCCTCTTTCTTGGTTTACTCCCTTGATTTGGAGCTCCTCCTTTAGTAGGCTCCTGAAAACATGTATTATGAAAATGAATTTTTAAAACTTAGAGTTTGCATATCTGAAAATGCTGTCATACTGTCACACTTGACTGACCACTTGGGTAGGTATAAAATCCTAGGTTGCAAATGATTTTCACTCGTAATTTTCGAAGCATTGTTCCGATGTTTTCTAACTTCCAATTTGCCCTTGGGAAGGGATTTATTTCTCAGCCTCTGTGTGATCTGCGCTCTCGGATCGTCTGTATGTCCCGGACTGTCCGATGTTTCACGTCATGCCTGGATGTAGGTAATTTCTTCCATCTTTGTGTGGGATATCGGTAAGCGCTTTTACTCTGGAGATTCATGTTTCTCGGTTCTGGGGGAAAATTATTTCTCTAAACTTCATTCCCACCATCTTCTGTTTTTGCTTTTCCCCCCCTTGGAATTCCTGTTGGTCTTAATCTATCCTATCACCCACCTTCTTATCTTTTCATTCTTTCAAACAGATTTTCTCCACTTTCCACCTTCTTGCTAATTTAATTTTGCCTATCACATTTCCATTTCTAAGACATCATTTTAATTTTTTTTTAATTTTTTTTGAGGTGGAGTCTCACTGAGTCTGAGTGATACCCAGGCTGGAATCAGTGGCGGGATCTCGGCTCACTGCAGCCTCCGCCTCCCAGGTTCAAGTGATTCTTGTGCCTCAACCTCCCAAGTAGTTGGGATTACAGGCGCACACCACCACACTTGGCTAATTTTTGTATAATTAATAGAAATGGAGTTTTGTCACGTTGGCCAGGCTGGTCTTGAATTCCTGATTTCAAGTGATTGCCCGCCTGTGCCTCCCAAAGTGTTGGGATTACAGGCGTGAGCCACTGCACCTGGCCCATCGTTATTTTTGTTTCTTTTTTTTTTTTTTTTTTTTTTTTGAGACGGAGTCTCGCTCTGTCGCCTGGGCTAGAGTGCAGTGGCACATCTCAGGTCACTGCAAGCTCCGCCTCCCGGGTTTACGCCATTCTCCTGCCTCAGCCTCCGGAGTAGCTGGGACTACAGGCGCCCGCCACCTCGCCTGGCTAGTTTTTTGTATTTTTAGTAGAGACGGGGTTTCACTGGGTTAGCCAGGATGGTCTCGATCTCCTGACCTCGTGATCCGCCCGTCTCGGCCTCCCAAAGTGCTGGGATTACAGGCGTGAGCCACCGTGCCCGGCCGAGTTTCCTTTTTAAAACAATGTTCTGGGCTTCACATGGCACATGACTGCCTCTCACCTCTGAGGCACCTGAGCGTGCCTTTCCTCCCCTTGGTTGACTCACGCCTCCCTCCTGTGTGTGTTCATGTGTGTGACTCTGGGTCATGGATTTTCCTCCTAGCCTTTACCTGTGTGTGTGTGTGAGACAGAGTCTCACTGTGTCACCCAAGCTGGAGTGCAGTGGCGCGATCTTGGCTCACTGCAACCTCTGCCTCCCAGGTTCAAGCCGTTCTCCTGTCTCAGCCTTCCGAGTAGCTGGGATTACAGGCATGCGCCACCACAACCGGCTAATTTTTGTATTTTTAGTAGAGATGGGGTGTCACCATGTTGGCCAGGCTGGTCTTGAACCTCTGACCTCAGGTGATCCACCCGCCTCAGCCTCCCGAAGTGTGGGATCACGGGCCTGAGCCACTGTGCCTGGCCCTAACCTTTACCTGTTAACCAGAAATTCCATACAGCTTACTGTGGTTAGGGACACATTTAGTTTTGTTTCTGTCATCTTAATTTGCCCAGTTTGTTTCTGATTTTTTTTTTTTTTTTTTGAGAGAGGGTCTCACTCTGTTGCCCAGGCTGGAGTGTAGTGGCGTGACTACAACTCACTGCAGTCTTGAGCTTCCAGGCTTGGGTGATCCTCTCACCTCAGCCTCCTGGGTGGTTGGAACTACAGGCATGCTCCACCATGCCCAGCTTACTTTTTGTATTTTTTTGTAGAGACAGGTTCTCCCTATGTTGCCCAGGCTGGTTTCGAACTCCTAGGCTTAAGCAATCCACCCACCTTGGCCTCCAAAGTGTTGGGATTACAGGTATGAGCCACAGCGCTCAGGCCCAGCCTGATTTTTCTTTTCTTATTTTTTAATTGACAGAAGTTTGTGTTCGTTTCATGTATTTATTTTATAGGATCTCACTTGTTGTCCAGTCTGGAGTACAGCAGCACAATCATAGCTCACTGCTGCCTCAAACTCCTTGTCTGAGGATCCAAACTGAGATCCTCCTGCCTCAGTCTCCCAAGTAGCTGGGACTATATTTTAAATTAATTTTAAATTATTCTTTTTATTGGATTAGAGATGTATAGACTGGTTACACTCTTTTAGTAATTAACATTAAATTACACTATGCACATTTAACTTATCAAAGTCAAATTAAACACTGTCTTACACCCGCTTCCCAATAACAGGAGGGTCTTAGAGCATTTCTGTCCCTTCTAATTTACATGCTATTGTTGTCCAGAATTTTAGTTGACATTATTCTTTTATACATACATATATATTCATAATTTTGCTTGCCATTCCATTTTATATCTAAGACCATCACTCAGATCATTTTCCTTTTTTTTTTTTTTTAAGATGGAGTTTTGCTCTTTTTGCCCAGGCTGGAGTACAATGGTGTGATCTCGGCTCACTGCAGCTTCTGCCTCCCAGGTTCAAGGGATTCTCCTGCCTCAGCCTCCTGAGTAGCTGGGATTACAGGTATGGGCCACTAGGCCCAGCTAATTTTGTATTTTTAGTAGAAATGGGGTTTTGCCGTGTTGGCCAGGATAGTCTCAAACTCCTGACCTCAGGTGATCCACTGCCTCAGCCTGCCAAAGTGCTGGGCTTACAGGCGTGAGCCACCATGCCCAGCACTATGTTGCCTAGGCTGGTCTTGAACTCCTGGGCTCAACTGATCCTCCCTCCTAGGCCTCCCAAAGTGTTGGGATTATAGGCATGAGCCACTGCGTCTAGCCTATTTTTCTTTTTTTTTTTTTTTTTTTTTTTTTTTTTTTTTTTTTTGAGACGGAGTCTTGCTCTGTAGCCCGGGCTGGAGTGCAGTGGCCGGATCTCAGCTCACTGCAAGCTCCGCCTCCCGGGTTTACGCCATTCTCCTGCCTCAGCCTCCGGAGTAGCTGGGACTACAGGCGCCCGCCACCTCGCCCGGCTAGTTTTTTGTATTTTTAGTAGAGACGGGGTTTCACGGTGTTAGCCAGGATGGTCTCGATCTCCTGACCTCGTGATCCGCCCGTCTCGGCCTCCCAAAGTGCTGGGATTACAGGCTTGAGCCACCGCGCCCGGCCATAGCCTATTTTTCATTTCCAAAAGTTCTTTAAGAAGTCCTGCCTATTCACAGGTGACAATATGTATCCTACAGCTTTCTCATCACCGTCACTGCGCCTGACACATAACTGTCCTCTCACCTGTATGATGACAGTTTCAGGATCTGCCTTTCTTTGTGGTTGAGAGCAGCTGCCTGCTGTTTCTGTTGGCCCTCAGTCAGCTGACTCTCCTTGTGTGCTTGGGGATCTTTGACTGCAAGCTGAATGCCTGACTTATGAGCAGGGATGAGGCTAAGCTGGGTAAACTTCGGAGAGCAGTTGCTTTGACCTCTACTGGTACCTGGAAGGTCACCTTCAGCTGGCCTGAGGGTCTCGGCTCAGCACGGGAGACACAGGCTCATCTTCCCACCTCACCACTGGCCCAGGAGTCAGGACCTTAATGAACGGTGGGGCCACCAAATCCATTCTGAGAGCACCCCTGCCCCTACAGGCTGCACAACCCTAAGCTCATGCATTTTAATGAAGTGGGTGCCAACAAGAGCCCTCAAAGCGACTGTCTTGGAAGCTGCAGCCAGCTCAGGACCCAGAATTATCCCCAATCAGTCCTTACCTGGGGCAGAGAACTGCAGGAGGTGGTCCCAAGCCACAGCCAGACCAGGATGGGCGAATCCTGCAACCACGCCCCAGGGCTCACGGCCAGCGGGCGGCTCACGTTTCCCTCAGTCATCCCAAGAAACTCAAAGCCCACCTGGCTTAATTCATGGTGACAGTGCTTTACTATACGCACCCAAAAACGTTCCCCAAAGAGACACTTCTACTTTTCTATCTCGGAAATAACATTTTAAAGAATGAAAATATTTTACAGGAAATAACATTTGTACATACTCATAACAGTCTCAAAGACAAAACGATTCCTCTACCCACAGAACACTTCTGACATCATGTGCTGTGAGCCTTTCCCTCCATACCAACCAGCTCTCCAACTCTCAGACACCAACGAGATGTCCTTCGATTTAACTTGATTCTGACACCAACTGCCCGGAGTTAGTGCAGAACCCACAGGGTAAGGGGTCAGTCCCACAAGACCACCCCCACTTCAGATGCCAAGTGCAGACAGTGGGCCCTGGGGTCCCTACGACCCCCTTCTCAGGTTCCGTAATTTTTGTTTGTTTTTTGAGATGGAGTCTCGCTCTGTCGCCCAGGCTGGAGTGCAGTGGGGAAATCTCGGCTCACTGCAAGCTCCGCCTCCCGGGTTCAAGCGATTCTTCTGCCCCAGACTCCCGAGTAGCTGGGATTACAGGCGCGCGCCACCACGCCCAGCTAATTTTTGTATTTTTAGTAGAGACAGGGTTTCACCATGTTGGTCAGGATGGTCTCGATCTCTTGACTGCGTGATCCGCCCGCCTCGGCCTCCCGAAGTGCTGGGATTACAAGCAGGAGCCACCGCGTCCGGCCAAGTTCCATAATTTTCTAAGCACACAGAACTCGGGACCATAGCAAACAGCTGTGAAAAGGCGTTGAAAGACATAGATGAACTGCTTGCCAGCAAGGTACGGGGGGAGGGCGTGAGGCCCCCTTCCTAACTGCACCACCCCCCACCCCGCCTTGACCAACCTGAAGCTCGAGACCCTCAGCCCCTCGTCTCATGCAGGGTTTAGATGGAGGCCTGGCTGCGTAGGAATGACCCATTCAATCACCGGCCACTACACCCCAGCAGATGAGCCCTTCGCTGCAGCTGACCGCGGGAGGGGAGGCGCCTCAGCAGCGGGTGGCCGGCCCGGGACAGACCCCTGAGACCTCCCCGCCTCTGGGAATCGCCTCCCATGGGCAGCGCTCACCTTCGCCGAGCCCTGTCTCTCCTGACTGCTCCGGAGCCAAGGCAGATGCAGGCCGGGCGAGGCTTCTGCAGCCCGAGAACCAGGCGGGCAGCCGGTTGTTACTTCCTCACCGTGCATGGTGCGGACAGGACTCACCCGGCCTCGGCCTGACGCCCACCAGGCCACTGGCATCTCTTCAGCGGCAGCCCCGGCTCACTCGGCGCCGTGCACCCGCTGGTGCTGGATGAGGTGGAAGCTCAGGCGAAAGGCGCGGCCGCACTCGGTGCAGCGGAACGGCTTCTCGCCCGTGTGGAGCCGCTGGTGCCGGAAGAAGCCCGACAGCGCCCGGAACGCGCGCCCGCAGTGGACGCACTCGTGGGGCTTCTCCCCGGTGTGGATGCGGCGGTGCTCGCGGAGGAAGGAGCTGCGGCTGAAGGCGCGGCCGCAGTCCTGGCAGGCGAAGGGCCGCTCCCCCGTGTGCACGCGCTGGTGCTGGAGGAGGTTGGAGCTCTGGCTGAAGGCCTGGCCGCACTCCCGGCACTCGTACGGGTTCTCCCCGTGGTGGGTCCGCCGGTGCCGGACCACGTTGGAGCTGTGCAGGAAGCGCTTCCCGCACTCGCCGCACGCGTACAGCCTCTCCCCGGTGTGGGTGCGGCGGTGCTTGGCGGCGTCCGACCTCTGGCCGAAAGCCTTGCCACAGTCGGCGCACGCGTAGGGCTTCTCGCCCGTGTGCACGCGCTGGTGCCGGAGGAGGTTGAAGCTCTGGCTGAAGGCCTTGCCGCACTCGGCGCACGCATAGGGCCTCTCCCCGCTGTGCGCCCGCTGGTGTCGGACCACGTGCGAGCTGTGGATGAAGGCCTTCCCGCAGTCGCTGCACTCGTACGGCTTCTCCCCGGAGTGGATGCTCCGGTGCTTCGCGGCGTCCGAGGAGCACTTGAAGCTGCGGCCACAGGCGCTGCACGGGAAAGGCCGCCCCTTCCAGCCGCCCCTGCCCTCTGCTCCCGGGCCTAAGTTCGGAGGGACGTCTGACTCGCGGCCACTCTGTCCTCCAGTTTTCTCAGAAATGACCGGACCTCGAGGGGAACCTCTGGGCCTCTCTCTGGCTTCCTCGTTTTCACAAAGGCCAAGAGACCCCAGCGCCCGGGGAGGCCCCGCTCTGTGGCCCTCTCCCTCGGGAGCGCCTGGCTCTGGTGCAGGCTCCGTACTCCGAGCTGCCTGCACCTCAGCTGATCGGCTGCCACTTGGGGCCTGCGCCAGGAAAGCAGCCTTCACAACTGAAAAACAGGCCGGACAGCAACGATTTTAGATGCAAGAGAATGTGAGTCGAGGGTGGCTCTGGCAATCGTGGTGACGACAGGACAATGACGGTGATGGTGACATCAGTGTTCCAAAGACACCTTTGATTTTGCCCGCCTAGTTTTTTCTCCTCCCCACCTTCTTAACCCCTGTGGTTATGAGGTGGATGAGAGTCCTGCACTGCCACTCTAGAAACCGGGCTGTGGGGCTGGGCGTGGTGACTCACACCTGTAATCCCCGCACTTTGGGAGGCTGAGGCAGGAGGACCACTTGAGACTTGGAATTTGAGACCAGCCTGGCCAACACAGTGAGATCCTGTCTCTTAAAAAAAATAGAATTTAAAAAATATACAAACAGAAGCCTGGGTGCGGTGGCTCAAGCCTGTAATCCCAGCACTTTGGGAGGCCGAGACGGGCAGATCACAAGGTCAGGAGATCGAGACCATCCTGGCTAACATGGTGAAACCCCGTCTCTACTAAACACATAAAAAAATTGCTGGGCGTGGTGGCGGGCGCCTGTAGTCCCAGCTACTCACTCACGAGGCTGAGGCAGGAGAATGGCGTGAACCCGGGAGGCAGAGCTTGCAGTGAGCTGAGATCGCGCCACTGCACTCCAGCCTGGGTGACAGAGTGAGACTCCATCTCTAAATAAATAAATAAATAAATACACACACATACAGAAACGAGGCTAAATGGGGCTAGAAGTGGGGCTAAACCTCCAGTCTCAGCCCACCCAGTCCTGGGGACACAAATGCAGGCTCTGGGCACTGCCTTACTCTGCAGGGCAGCTGGGAAAGCAAAAGAGGCTGGAGACTGCCGGCAGCAAGCCAGGACAGGAGCGAGGCAGACGCTGCAGGAGGCGTGGGGATGGTGGCACCCAACAGAGCCCACGGCCCAGCTCTGCCTTCTGTCTGTCCCTCCTCCCTTTTTTGTGAGCCAGGGTCTTGCTCTATCACCCAGGCTGGAGGGCAGTGGTGCCATCGTGGCTCACTGCAGCCTCACGGCTCACGTGATCTTCCCTCTGCCTCCCAAGTAGGTGGGACTCCAGGTGAGCACCACCACACCAGGCTAGTTTTAAAATTTTTTGTAGAGACAGTGTGTCAGTGTGTTACCCAGGCTGCTCTTGAACTCCTGGGTTCAACCCTCCTCCCACCTCGGTCTCCTGAAGTGCTGGGATTACAGGTGTGAGCCACCATACCCAGCCATGGCCCCAGCTCATTCCTTTCACCTTGGACTCCCTGAGACAACGTGGCCTCCTTAACAACTCCCCCCAAACACCAAACTCTAGGAGCTTCTGTTACGTGCAAACAGGAGTGTCCTCACTCAGAATCCGGACCAAGAGGCCGGTTATGGTGGCTCACGCCTGTCATCCCAGCACTTTGGGAGGCCAAGGCGGGCAGATCACGACGTCAAGAGATGAAGACCATCCTGGCTAACATGGTGAAACCCCGTCTCTACTAAAAATACAAAAATTATCCGGGCGTGGTGGCGCACACCTGTAGTCCCAGCTACTTGAGAGGCTGAGGCAGAAGAATCGCTTGAACCCAGGAGGTGGAGGCTGCAGTGAGCTTGTGTCACTGCACTCCAGCCTGGTGACAGAGCAAGACTTTGTCTTAAAAAAAAAAAAAAAAAGAAATCTGGACTAAGAGCTGGAAGCAGCAACCCATGTGGCTGGGCGGTGGTGCTGACCAGGCTGAGCAGCCCCGACCAGGCTGCATTATCAGTGGTCCTTGTTTGGCAGTGAAGCCACTGGTTAGATTTGGTTCCTCCGGCTCACAGGGACAGACCATGTGGCCATTTAGAAAAAAGGCTTAAGGGGTAGGGATGAAACCCTGGGACGTGAGAAAGCTGGCTACTGACCTCGGCCTGCATAGGAGGCAGGAGGGCTCAGCCAGGAGCGGCAGTGGGGGGACGGGAGTCCCCGAGGCCAGCACAGCAACTGAGTGGGACTTCTCTGCCTGCAGGCAGTCTGCTGTGGCAACGGAAGAGAAGCGGCTGAGTCCCGGCTGCACCTTTCAAGAATGTGGAGGGTGCAGATGTGATGGAAACTCCTGTGGAGGTGGGGGTGGGGCAGGGATGTTCCAGGGCAGATGAGAGCAGGCTGCTGTCAACAGTCCCCACCTCTCTCTGCCCTTGCAGACCCATGACACTGAGCAGCCAGGGCGTGGGAGAGGCTCAGGGTGGTGCGCAGAACAGAAGCCCCTTGGCAGAGGCCAGCCCTAGTCTTGTGTGGTTTGCAGACTTGGAAGTTCAAGAACTGACTCAAAGGTATTGCTTATGAGGAAAAAGAACCAAAACTACAATGAGAAAGGGCCACATACACGGTGGAGCTCTACTGGATCCAGCTTGCAGGCCCTGAGGATGCCTTTCCAATGGAGGCAATCCCAGACCCCATAGCAGGGCCTGCACTACCCACCCCACCTCCCGCCCGTCGCTGTGACACACTCTCAGGGTGGCCCCAAAACATAAAACAGTGTTCTCTTGTGGGTGATTCTGTCCCAAGGGCACATTTGACAATGTGTGGAGATGTTTATGGTTGTCACAACTGGGAGGGGGCGCTACTGACAGCAAGTAGGCAGAGGCGAGGGTGCTGCTGAACCTCCCACAATGCACACGATGGCCCCTCAACAAAGACTCATCCATTCCAAAACAGCCACAGTGCCAAGGCTGAGAAGCACTGAGCCAGACCTTCCCAGAGGCAGAGCCTGGGGCTGCCAGACTTTCTAACCAAAAGCTCTCAGTTCACTGGCAAAGACAGTCACCAAACAGATGCCCAGGAGATCTGATGGGCCTGCGTTTACCTCCCTCCCTCACCCTGTGCCTGAGGACACAGTATATGCTCTGCGCCAGTGACCGAGACATGGTGTTTTTCCTGTATTCCTGTTCAATTCCTGCCCTGGAACTCTGGGCCCGACTGTGGACGTGTCCCCTCACCTGCAAGGGCCTCCATCAGGGTACTGCTCTCCTTGGCACCTGGGGGCTCTCCTCCTGGCTCCACCTTGCAGAACGCCAGCAGTCAGAACAATTTCTGCTGAGGTAAAAGAAAAGGAAAATAAATCGCAGCCAGGGCTAGGTACAGGGGCCGGGGCAGTGAGGTCAGAATGCCTTCAGAGGAGACGGTCAGAATAGGCCCTGCGGGAGCTGCAACACCCAGGTGGGCCCACCCCTGTCACTGGCAATCAAGGTCCTGGCTCAACAGTCACTCCCAGAAGCGGTGTTCTGCGGGATGCCCGGGAACTCTGGTCCAGGCTCTGTCGGTTCCCCTCGACCCAGGGCTGACACAGAGCACAGGTGGGCATGGCCACAGCTTCCTAGCTCCATGCTGAGCAAGCTCACGCCCTCCAGCAGTCTTCAAATAGCTAGAGAAATTCCCATGGATTTTAAAATTTTCTTGGTAGTTGTAAGGATTTGAATACAAAAATGTTAAACCAGAAAAAAAGAACAAATTATTTGAATGGTAAAGTTTTGGACTGAGGAATGATTTTTCTAAGCCTGACATCAGATGTCTGACAAATTTAACTACATAAAAAAATTTAATGTAAAAAAACAAAAACCAAAAAGGGGAAATACGTGCAATGCAAAGATTCATCCCTATCTGATAAAGACCTCTATATATTAATAAGAAACGAAGGACAATTGGCAAAGATCATGAATATGTAATTCACCAAGAAGAAAAACCAGTAAGCAATACATTTTTTGGGGGGTCTCACCTCAAGTGCAATTAAGAAGTGTAATTTGGGCCGGGCGCGGTGGCTCAAGCCTGTAATCCCAGCACTTTGGGAGGCCGAGACGGGCGGATCACAAGGTCAGGAGATCGAGACCATCCTGGCTAACACGGTGAAACCCCGTCTCTACTAAAAAATACAAAAATCTAGCCGGGCGAGGTAGCGGGCGCCTGTAGTCCCAGCTACTCGGGAGGCTGAGGCAGGAGAATGGCGTGAACCCGGGAGGCGGAGCTTGCAGTGAGCTGAGATCCGGCCACTGCACTCCAGCCTGGGCCACAGAGCGAGACTCCGCCAAAAAAAAAAAAAAAAAAAAAAAAGAAGTGTAATTTGGCTGGATGCTGTGGCTCACACTTGCAATCCTAGCACTTCAAGAGGCTCGGGATGGAGGACTGAGTACAGGAGTTCCTGACCAGCCTGGACAACATAGTGAGACCCCGTCTCTACAAAAAAAAAAAAATTAGCCAGGTGTGATGGTAGTCGTCTGTAGTCCCAGCTACTAGGGAGGCTGAGGTGGGAGGATTGCCTGAGCCCAGGTCTAGGCTGGGGTGAACTGAGATTTCGCCACTGCACTCCAGCTGGGCGATAGAAGGAGACCCTGTCTTAAAAAAATAAGTAAATAAAAAGTAATTAATTAGTAAATTTAATTTAAGCCGCCTGTAATCCCGCCTGCCAGAGAGGCTGAGCGGGAGGATCGCTTGAGCCCAGGAGTAGGTGGCCAGCCTGGGAAACAAAGCGAGACCCCGCCTATTTTGCAAAAAGGTATTTAAAGTGCAATTCTTTAGTCTCGAAGCAGATTTTTGAAAGTACCTTACCGGCAAGAATTAGGTAACAGGCTCTCCTGTTCACAGCTGGGAGGAGGCTCGATTAACTGGGCCAGTGGGAAATTTGACAACTTACAAAGGCCTAAAGACGCGCGGGGGGAACTCAGCTCACAGGAAGCCCCGCATGCGTCGGCACCCCGGGAATGCACCTGCAGGGCCGCCTCCTCCACGCCGCGCCCGAGAGCGGCTGAGGCCTGCGCTGCAAGGGGAGTGCAGGACGCGCCGGCCAGGACGGCGGTGCCAGCCCCGTTCCCTCCGCCGCTCCTTGACCCTCCCGAATCGACGCCAGAGCAAGAAGAGCCGTCGCCGCGGCATCCAGGACAGCTGGACTGCACCCGCTACAGTCCCCGCCCCGCCGCGCGCCGGAAGCGCCGCATTCCCCACGTCTGGCCCGCCCCCCAGGCACTTCCGGTGACGCTCTGGGCCGCGGGAGGACAGTGCGCTCGGCGGCCCCGGAGAGCGGGACGGCCCAGCCGCGGCGCCTTCAGCTCTACGGTTGCCCGCAGGCGCCAGCCGAGTCCTTCCTGCCGGGCAGGAAGCCTCGCCTCGTGGCGGGCAAGGTCGAGCCGTTGGCGCGTCGGGATTCGGCTCGAACCAACTGAGGACCGGACCCGGGCGCCCGCAGTACGTGTCAGGAGGCGTCGAAGGCCCGCGGTGGGGAGACCACGCGCGTTCCCTTCCGTTCCCCGCAGCGCCCCGCGGTTGTCCCGGGTCCTCCGCTCGGCGCACGGGCCCCTCTAGGCCCCCGGGGCTGTGGCAGCACGCAGGTCCCGAGCGTGGGCTTCCTTGGGGTCGAGAGCTTGGAGCGCCCCAGGCGCTGCCCCCGCCTCCCTGCAGGTCGCCGCCCTCGCGTCTCCGCTGCAGAGAAGCCTTTGCTGCCCGCCTCTCGCATGCTCTGGGCTCTTTCTCACCAGGGACCGAGCTCTCATTCGTTCAGCCTTCCCCGGGCAAGATGCACCTCCTGTCCAAGCCTCTCGCCCTGCCGCCCGCCGCAGACTGAAGGTCACGCATCTCCAGCTGGAATGCTGCAAAAGTGACGCTTTTCATCATGTGTGCAAAGTGTACTGCTGCGGTGTGGACTCTTCCCTCTTACAACAAGTAGACCCTCTCTGGGGAGAAAAAAAAGAATTAAGAACCGACCCCCATGAAAGAACCCTAATAAGACAGCAACAAAGGGCCAGACGCGCCCCTGGAACTGGACCTGGGGCGGGGGGGGCACAGCCCTGGGAGCCCAGGTCCCCGCCTGCTCCTCCGACAGTCCCCTGCGCGCCTGCGCGCGCTGCCGCCACGGGGCTTCTGCCTCTGGGCCTCCACATCTCGCGCCTGGAACCGCGTTCCCTGCGCACTGCACCAGTAAACACCTGAACACTCCCACCACATGCTGCACGTTTATTTGTAACAAATTAGAAGCTTTTGTAAAACATAAAAAGTAAAACACTTGACCCGGCGCGGTGGCTCACTCCTGTAATCCCAGCACTTTGGGAGGCCGAGGCGGGCAGATCACGAGGTCAGGAGATCGAGACCATCCTGGCTAACACGGTGAGACCCCGTCTGTACTAAAAATACAAAAAAAATTAGCCGGGCGTGGTGGCGGGTGCCTGTAGTCTCAGCTACTCGGGAGGCTGAGGCAGGAGAATGGCGTGAACCCGGGAGGCGGAGCTTGCAGTGAGCTGAGATTGCGCCACTGCACTCCCGCCTGGGTGACAGAACAAGATTCTGTCTCAAAAAAATAAATAAATATAAATAAATAAATAAAACACTTAGACCGGGTGGGCGCAGTGGCTCATGAATGTAATCCCAGCACTTCGGGAGGCCGAGGAGGCAGGATGGTTTGAGTCCAGGAGTTTCAGACCAGCCTGAGCAACACAGACCGCTGTGTAGACGTAAAAAATTTTTTTTTTAAATTAGCCGGGCGTGGTGGCAGGCGCCTGTGGTCTCAGGTACTCGGGAGGCTGAGGCGGGGGGATCACTTGAGCCCAGGAGGCAGAGGCTGCAGTGAGCCGAGATCAGCACTGCACTCCAGCCTGGGTGACAGAGATTCTGTCGCAAAACAACACCACACACACACCCCCACACACATACACCCCCAAAAGAGATGATGTAGAAGTACAAATAACCGTTCCCCTCCGCATCCCGGTGGAACGTCGTGCTTGCTCTGCAGTCTCCGGTACTCCAAGCACGCGAGCCTGGGCGGGAGGCGCTTGGCTTTCCGGAGCCTCCACTGCCTCCTAGACAGTCCCGGCTCCTTACGCCGGGCGGAGGCTCTTCGCGACGGGGCCCGACTGCCTCTCCAGGCCCACTGCCGCCGCGCCGGAGGCCACTGTTCTCTCCTCGCCCCTTTCCAAATGCGCCCTGCCCCGGGCCCGTGTCATGCTATTCCCTGTGCCGCTTTTGTCCTTCCCCTCACTCCCCATCCACCAGAACCGGGAAGGCGGTGCCCCCTTTCCAGGCCCAACTTCGGGCTCGCGCACTGAGCCTCTAGGAGTCGTCAGCTTCCTCCGCCGGGAGCCCGGCTCGGACCTCAGAGTCGGCAGCCCCGCCCATCCAGAAGCCCCGCCCATCAGACAGACCCCCGCTCCTCCTTCCCCGCCCCCGCCTCGGCCCCGCCTCCTCGCTGGCAGCCGCCCGGCGCAGTCAGGGTCCTGGGACCCAGGCGGAGCCTCCAGCAGGTGCCTTAGCGAAGATGCTGGACTGTGTCACAGCCCAGGGTGGCCGTCCCGTGGCCCGGCCTTGGAGCTTCCCACGGACACCTGGGGCTCTGCCTCCTCCGGAATCGCCCCTCACCGCTTCCCTCCTGCTCTCCCACAGAGAAGCCCCACGCTAGGGCCCCTGACAAACAGAATCGAAAACACAAGGCAGGACTCAGGCAGGGACACGAGGGTGGGGGAGTGAACCCAAGCAACTCAGGACGCCGGCGAATAGCCCAGATCCCGCGAAGAGCCAGCACCCTGGAATTCTGTTTGGTAAGGGGGTCCTCACAGTGTGGGGCGAGACAGAGAACCCCGGGGAAGTTGCAGGTGGTGAATGTCCATGGTAAAGAGCAAGTTCACAGTCTAGAAACTTCTGGATTTCTTGATCCAAAAGTAGCCGAGTCTAGGCTGGCGAGGGAGCTTACGCGTGTAATCACAGAACTACGGGAGGTCGAGGCAAGAGGATCACTTCAGGTCAGGAGTTCGAGACCAGCCTGGCAAACATAGTGAAACCCAGTCTCCGCAAAAAAAAAAAAAAAAAAAAAAAAAAAAAATTAGCCAGGCGTAGTGGTGATTGCGTTAGTCCCAGCTACTCGGGAGGCTGGGGCAGGAGAATCGGTTGAACCCAGGAGGTGGAGGATGCAGTAAGATTTCGCCACTGCACTCCAGAGCAAGACTCCGTCTCAAAAAAATAAATAAATAAAGTAGCCGCGTCTTAGAATACCAGGCCTTCAAGGACTGTCTCCATGAGCCTATCCACTGAGTCCCTTACCTGCTACCCTGAAAAAAAAAGTATGATGAAGAAATTACCAAGGCACCCCTTAAAAACAAAGAGAGCTGGGCCAGGCACAGTGGCTCACGCCTGTAATCCCAGCACTTTGGGAGGCTGAGGCAGGTGGATCACTTGAGGTCAGGGGTTTGAGACCAGCCTGGCCAACATGGTGAAATCCCGTCTCTACTAAAAATACAAAAATTAGCCGGGTGTTGTGGTGTCCACCTGTAATCCCAGGTACTTGGGAGGCTGAGGCAGGAGAATCACTTGACCCCGGGAGGTGGAGATTGGGGTGAGCCGAGATCACGCCATTGCACTCCAGCTTAGGTGACAGAGTGAGACCCTGTCTCAAAACAAACCAACCAAACCAAACCAAACAAAATAAAAAGAACTCAGAGAAAGAGGACCATTGTTCAGAGAAGAGGCCGTGGGTCAACTGAAGCAAGTGGACACGGAGCCAGGACACAGGTGACACGGAAAGGAAGGACTCCCAGTCTCCTGACAGAAGGAGCAGGCCTCTGAGTTACCCCTGGAGGCTGAGGGCCTGACCCCCACAGCCGCAGGATGGAAATCCTTCCACAGCCTGAATGGTCGGGGAAGGACCTCAAGCTCCACAGGAGATTGGAGCCCAGGACAGCTGAATGGCAGCCCCAGGAGACCCTGGCAGAGACCTCAGCCAAGCTGTGCACGGCTCCTGCATGGCAGGATCTGTGAAGTAATAGATGGGCTGTTGGTGAGAAGGTTCCAGGTGAGACACACCAGTGGCCCTAAGAGGAGAAAATGCAAGGGTGGCAGGAAGCGGCGGGCACAACAAGACCCAGCAGCTGGCCTGACCAGCGCTGACTGGCATCTCCATGCTCTGCAGTCAGGCAGAACTGGCCCAGGACATTCACTCCTGCTGTGCTGGGCACCAGGGACACCCCCAAAGATGGACAGAGCGCCACAGGGGCTGCCCTGGGAGTTCATGAAAGGGGAGAAACACACAGGCACAGTGGGCACCGCCTGCCAGGTGCTGGAAAGCAGCACATGCAGGCCTCATTAGAAGCAGAGACCAGGGACCAGTGACTCGAACAGCACTGCCAGTGGGTCCTGATGTGTAAGCAGGAGTTTGGGAAGGGCGCTGAGGTGGGGAGGCCGCTTGGCTCTTAGGGAACCCAACCTTGCCACACCAATGCTGGGCTTCCTACTCTGGGGCTCTTGTAGCCACAAGGGTGTTCTCACTCAGAAAAGACACCACAGGTTTGGGATGGGAAAACGGCATGAGAAGTACACAACCCCAACAATAAAAATGGGGTCAAAGCAAACACTCAGAATCGGAAACCACACACCGGCCCGGAAGGGGCCAACGGACATTTGGAACCACATGGGGTGACCGCTAGCAAGAGGAGTGTCAGGAAGGCGGAAGGCGGGCGGATGAATCCACCCCGGAGAGGCCCGATGGCAGACGGGGCCCTCCAGAAGCTAGCATACCCATCAGCTTGGGGAGGGGAAAGGAAGGGTAAGAGAAGCTCTGGAAAGTTCCATGCTGTGACCTGGGTGGATTAGCAAGAGTGTAAACATGTAAACAGTCAAGCCGTGTGCTTAAGAGTTGGGCATTTTAGCTATGCAAATTATACCCTAATTCAAAAAAATCAAGAGCACCATATCCCAGGAAAAATTAATATAAAATATTGACACTAGCATGGATCTTGGTGAAGCTATTCAAGGTTATGGATGAGGAAAGAATGACCAAGCCATCCAGGCAGAAGAGGCACGTTTCAGAGAAAGGGCAGAGGCCAAGAGCTTCCCAATGCTGCAGGTTCAGCACAGTCCTGCAAGGAAAAACCCAAAATCCAACCACATGCCCCAAGCCCTTGCTATTCACCACGCCCTCCGTCAAGTGTAATGGCGACAGACGGCATTCTAGAGCTTTCCGGAGCTCATTATGCAGCCCCTCCTGCCTGCCACCGCGGAGCCCTCGCCCCAGATGGGAGCTGGGCTCAGGGTCCTGCTGGACGGGCACGTGGACCGAGGTCCGCGGAAGCCGCCTGCCTCCACTTGCATCCTGCCTGTGACTCTGGTCACCCAGACGCTGTTCACTCAGGCTCTGCAGCAGGCGCTGGGCTGAATACTCTGCCGTGTGAACGAGGGGGTTTCGCATCCCAGGGGCTGCTTGCATCACAGAAGGGCCACACACAGAGTGCCGGGAGGCAGGACGGGAAGGCCCTGCCTGGAGTCAGGCACACGAGGGCCACAGTGGCGGCATGATTTTGCCCACCTGAGACTCAAGGACTGGGAGTTGCCGGCCCATGTACACACACGTCTGGACACCTGTCCCCCCTCCTCCACCCACGCTGCGGGGAACTGCACGGCTCCATCGGGCGGGGACCTTAGCTTTCCGCCTCGACATACCTGGGGCCTGGCATGCTGCGTTGAAGCGGCTGGAGCTATCCAACTGCTGAAACTGCTGCAGGTGCCACAGCAGCCGGCTCCCGGAAAGCGTCCTCCTGCTTCTGAGACCGTAGCGCAGGACGGTGCGAGTGCACCTCCTCAAGGCCTGACGCCGCTAATCCACTTCCTCTCTTCCTCTCCCCACGATGGGGACACACTTGGCGACAGTTCCAACTGGGGTAAGAGAGCCACCAAAAGGTCGCTGGCATGGGCACTCCAGGGACACCAAAGTGGAGTCTGGCATACCCTGCAAACACCTCGGCTTGTGCGGGGAGCATTCCTCCCTGAAATGCTCATCCACTTCTGGTTACAGCAATCTTTGAGGGCAGGGAAGGTGGCCAGCAGAAGGCACTGTGGAGCAAGCACGTGGGCCTCGGAATCCAAGCCTGGGTTCAAATCCGGGCTGTGGGACGTCCTCACCAAGTCTCGAATTCCTCCTGTAAATGAGGGATGCTGGCGCCTCTCTCGCGTGGGGAAATAGGGCTTCCAGCACTGCTCCCAGCAGATCTCAGACCTCAGGACGTGAAGGTTATTTTAGGGACAAGTTAACCACGGAGTCTATTTAGTGTAACAGCAACAGCTGCTAAAAACGTGCACAGACGTTCCTTGTTCAGCCTGAGTATCCCTTATCCCAAATGCCTGGGACCAGAAGTGTTTTGGTGGCCGGGCGCGGGGGCTCACGCCTGTAATCCCAGCACTTTGGGAGGTCGAGGCGGGAGGATCACGAGGTTAGGAGATCGAGACCATCCTGGATAACACGGTGAAACCCCGTCTCCACTAAAAATACAAAAAAATTAGCCGGGCGTGGTGGCGGCGCCTGTAGTCTCAGCTACTCGGGAGGCTGAGGCAGGAGAACGGCGGGAACCCGGGAGGCGGAGCTTGCAGTGAGCCGAGATAGAGCCACTGCACTCCAGCCTGGGTGACAGAGCGAGAGTCCGTCTCAAAAAAAAAAAAAAAAAAAAAAAAAAAAAGGGGGGGCTTTGGCCTTTTTTTGGATTTGGGAATATTTGTACCGTAGTTAGCAGCTGAGCCTCCCAAATTCCCACATCCGAAGTCCGAGGTGTTCCAATGACTATTTCCTGTGCGCGGCACGTCGGCTGCTCCAAAGGCTTGAGTTTAAGGTGTTTGGATTTGGGATCCCCAGCCCGTAGTGCTGAGGAGAAAATTTCTGTCTCTTCTATTTTTCTTGCACTTCCCAAATTTCTTCAAAGAGTACGAATAAATGCTATTGGGAAAAAGAAACCTGTTTAACACTGTGATCTTTAAAGGCTTGACCGGCGGCTCCCGCGCTTGGGGCACTGCTTAGACCCAGCCCGCGGAGCGCAGCGCGAATCGGAAGCGCGGCCCCGCCCCCGCAAGCCCCGCCCCGCAAGCCCCGCCCCCACAAGCCCCGCCCCGTGCCGAGGGCATTTCCGGGCGCTCTAGGCAGCTCGGAGGACCCGTTCAGAGGACCGACGGGGGACCCGGCGCGAACCCAAGGGTGGCGGGTCGGGGGCGGGCGCGTGCCTGGCGTTGCTCGCGCGGCTGGGGGCCGGAGGGGTCTTGAGGCTGTGATCCAGCATGGGGCCGCGTTGTGGAGCGAGAGAGGGGGCGTCACGGAGGCAGGGGGCGCCTGGCAGAGCGCGTCTGCCAGAGGCCCAGAGGGCCCAGAGGGCGAGCTGGGCCCTGCAGGTCGGAGGTGCAGGACCCAATTCTGGCCCAAGCAGGGGCGTCCCACGGCTCAAACTGCCCGTCCAGGTGGTGTCTGAGGAGGGGCTGGACCGCGGCCTGTGCAGAGGGCCGGCCAGCAGCTTCTGCTTTGAGGGCTTGGAGGAGAACAGATTCCCGAATCTGGCCCATGATCAATGCATTTGGGTATCTGAACTAAATCCAGATTCCCTGACTTCCCCTGAGGCCTGCTGAATCCCTTGGGGTGGGGCCTGAGAATCCGCGTTTTCCAGCGGGCTTCTCAGGTAGTTGGGTGGTCCCTGAGAGGGTTCCCATGACCCCATGAAACAAGACCCTAGAAAACGCAAGGCAAAGCGGCCTGGTGAGTGGCCGGTGGTCCACAGGAACTGGATGTGATCAGAGCGAGACCTCCATCAACCAGGCAGGCGAGGCGTGGAGCCATTCTGAGGAAGATACCCAGCCGGAACCCAGGAAGGAGTGGGCTGTGAAAACTGGGCAGAAACGTGCGGCGACTCCAAAGACACTGCCAGGAAACCCTCCCCGGGTGGGGAGGCCCCTGATGGGGCCTGTAGCAGCCGCAGGGGTCGGTTCTCACCCTCTGGTCCCAGCCAGGTTCTCCTGGACTCAGCTAATGGGCAAGGCCTTATCCCTTTTAGGATCTGAGGATGGGAGGGGCTGCGTTTCCCCAGCGGATCTGCACATGTGCAGGCTGAGTGTTGAGATCCCTTGATTGGTGTCAACTGGCACTGCCTGCCGGTGATGCACAGAAGCTGCTGTAAGAAACAGGGTCCGGCCGGGCGCGGTGGCTCAAGCCTGTAATCCCAGCACTTTGGGAGGCCGAGACGGGCGGATCACGAGGTCAGGAGATCGAGACCATCCTGGCTAACACGGTGAAACCCCGTCTCTACTAAAAAATACAAAAACCTAGCCAGGCGAGGTGGCGGGCGCCTATAGTCCCAGCTACTCGGGAGGCTGAGGCAGGAGAATGGCGTGAACCCGGGAGGCGGAGCTTGCAGTGAGCTGAGATCCGGCCATCGCACTCCAGCCTGGGTGACAGAGCGAGACTCCGTCTCAAAAAAAAAAAAAAAAAAAGAAACAGGGTCCATGTCTCCAGGGAGAAGGCCCCCGTTCTGAGGCCACAACCCCGAGGGCAGTCTCCGCCTGCAGAATCCTCCCTCTCGCACCTCATTCACCTCGTGAATCCCTTGGCTATGGTTTGGTGTGAGACAAGAGACGGGTGTCTCACTCCCTGCTGCATCCCTGGTGACGGCCCTGGCATTTCGGGGCTTGAGATCTTTGCTTAAAGGTTTTGCTGTGGTCACCGCACAGGGGGTGGGGGTGGGGCCCCTTGGTGCAATTTATCGGATTCTGGTTCGTGGATGACATCCACAGGGTTCCTCTTCAGTGGGGATTATCTGAGACCTCTCCACATGCCCGCATCCACAGTCCGCTACCTCACGGCAGCATGAACTCAGAAGGTGGGCGTTCCCACAGTCATTACATTTGCAGGGCCTCTCCATGTCCATTTTGATGCCTGAGGACCAGTGCTTCCACGAAAGTGTGGCCACGTCCGTTGCCGCTCATTGGCTTCTCTCCTGTGAGAATGTTCTGATCCCCAGCGGAGCCTGAGCATGTGCAAAGCCCTTCCCACGTTCACAAGGTGCTTCTCCAGGGTTCCATTACATCTCACCTATGCACACTACGTGCATACGGTTTCCACCAGTTGTGCGTGTCCCCGGAAGTCATATTCACGGCGTTTCTCTCTGGGAGGAATTCTCCCGTGCATGGCTGCTCTGAGCTCTGGGACAGTTTGCACCTGCGGCCACGCGTGGGCTCCTGGAGACTTACAAACCAGGCTGGACTCCTGAAGCCCTGGCTGCACTTGACCACTGCCAGGTTTTCTACAAAATCTCATCTCAGCCATCTGAGCCCTTTAGCATTTATCTTATGAATCCGCTCGAACGTACAAGGCCTCTCTGCCCTCCTGCTCCAGGCAGGAGGTTTTGACCCTCAGCTCCACCTCTGTGGCTGGCCTGGTCTCCGCAAACCTTTTTCTGCTTGGCCAGCTGGAGCCATGCTAGGCTTTCCCACTAGGGGCGCCAGAGAAAGCGCTCGAGGCTGGCGAGGAGGGAGGGGTACACTCCTTCCGGTTTGCTTCCGGTTTTTCCTCAGACTTCCGGTCTGTTTGCTTCCCTGGTTGCTTGTCTTGCGAACTCTGTTGCTTCGCCCTGGCGGGAGCACTTCCCTCCGCGGCTGCTAAAACCGGGGAGCGGGTTCCCAACTTCGCAGAAGCAGCTTCATCACCCCCCCGCTGGAGGACCTCAGACCGCAGCCAGCGACGCCCCGCCTCGGGGGTCTGGCCCCACTCTCGGGGCCAGATCAGGGACCAGAGACCTGCGGAGCCCTCTCCTTAGGGGTTTAGTTCCCAGGCTTTCTGATCCCAATAATTCCACACTCTTCTCTTTGTGTCCACAACCCTAGTGTAGCAGCTGCTCTCTGCAGTTTTTGCTTCTGAGATACTTAAGAGTTCTCTTTTCAGCTCCTTCGGTAGCCACTTCGTACCTAGTAATTCATGATGCGAAATCCTCTCTGTTGAAATAACTGGCGAGGCCTCTGTCTTCTGACTGAACCCTGACTTCCATGCTCTTTCCACCCTCACCCGAGTACATGCCCAATCCCCAATCTGTGGTGCTCCAGGCATTGCCTCTGTGGCGCTGTGTCCCCTCCTTTGAACTCTGATCCTTCTGCTCAGGCCCTTTCTCCCAGTCTGAAATAAGGAGCGAATAAATGTGAGTTGCTCTAGACATCTGGAAAAGAGAACCCTGAGGCAGTAACAAGTCGTTAATTGCGTGCACATTTGTCCACAGCTCACCATGAGTCAGACCCTGTGCTGGGTGCTGGGATGAAGCAGTGACTGACACAGGTCTGGACCTGTCCTTGTGAAGAGTGCGTCTGTGACACACACTGTGCCATGTGGCAAAGTAAGCTGCCATGTGGCAAAGTAAGCACGTGGGACAGCAGAGCCTTGTTTGCGATTAAAGTAATATCACAAGTCTGTTAAGCTTAGAAAATCAAGTGAACATGCTGAAAAGTTACGGGGAAGGTAGTCTCTTAGCTGGGGGCACTGGGAGCCTTGTCAGTTGGTTCCCCCAGTCTGGAGAGCAATCTGAGAGCAAGTAGTGGCACTGTGTGTGCTGAGTGTGTCTGTGGGGGTGTTTTTGGATAAAATTAACATTTGAATTTGTGAACTGAGTGACGCAGAGTGCCCTTCATAATGTGGGTGGGCCTCATTCAATGAGTTCAAGGCGGGAATCTCCTCCTGCCTGACTGAACCGGGACCTAGGTCTTTTCCTGCCTTCAGACTTGAATGGAAACATCAGCTCTTTGTGCGTCTCAAGCCTGCTGGCTTTCAGACAGGGACTCACACCATCAGCTCCTCTGCTTGACAGCTGCAGGTCTTGGGACTGCCCAGCCCCCATAACCCTGTGAGTGCATTCCTGATAATAACCCTCTTTCTTTTGCCCTCCCCCACCCCACACCATTGGTTCTGTTTCTCTGGAGAACCCTAACGCATCATTTACTAATCAGGAAACAGATTCAGAGATTAATAACTCATCCAACCTCACAGTTAACTGTAGAATTGGGCTTGAAATTCCAAGGTCGACTTCCTTAGCCAATACCCCATGCTACATATATGTATGTAAAAATAAAAAGCCTTGTGAACTGAAAAGGGTCCAAACTTAAGCTCATTTTGGTCCTTTATTTGCTAATCCATGGGCATGCACACCTGCCCCCAAGGCCACGATTAGGTCAGCACTTGGCTCTCCGCTTGTCTGGGGCCGCAGGAAGCTGCCTCAGAAGACCTCTCCCGGCGGGTCCAGTGCTTTAGGGTTCAGAGCCTCTCCAGGGCCTTTAGTTCCTTCTGGGCTCAAAAACAGATACTGTGCCAGATACAGATGATCATTTCCTGGGTTCCAAAACTCACATGCACCCCTTTTTCTGGTCCCTCACATTTGCTGTGACCAACCCAGGCCTCAGGTGGTCCTCTGCTAAGACTATCCACTCACACTGTCGACAGGGCCCTTCCAGGAGCTCTTTTTATGGGGATTTGCTGCGTGCCTGGCACTGTGCAGAGAACCCCACCAATGCCGTCCTTCCAACCACCATGTGCGGTGCCGACCCGGCTGCGCTTCCTCCATTGTCAGAGGCAGAAACGAGCTCCGTGAGGAAGGATAAGTGTGGGGTATGGAATCAGGGCTGGCGGATCCCAAACCTGGGCTCCCAGATACCATCAGGTCTTTAGGAAGATCCCCGGTCACTTCCGGGAGGAGGGAGAGGGCGAAGGCTGAGAATCGAGGTCCTGGGTCGGAGGAGGGAGAGGAGTGGTGGTGTGGGTTTGGAGGTGGTGTGGGTTGGAGATTGGCCGTTGAGCTGGAGATGCTCCCGGTGGTCTGCGTCCAGGTTCCTCTCGGGGGCAGAGCTGGTAGGGGTGGGACAGGGCTCCGAACCAGCCCCGGGGGCGGCCGCCCGGACAAGCGGCTCGAGTGATGCAAATCGAAGGAGGATGGGGAGGGCCGTGACCAAGAGGCCGAGCACAGCTCAGGGTCGCAGGCGTCCCAGGAGGGCTCAGGAATATTATGTCCTGTTCAACTACACGCTGATACACCCGGCAGCCACCACAAGGTAGAAAAATGCCCTTAAAAGTCTCTGCCGGGCCGCTCTGGGGTTCCCGGGAAATGTCGAGTGGATCAGATGGCACGTTCGAGAATCAGCCCCGTGCCCGCGGGCTTGGAGAAGGAGCTGAGGACACTGGGAAAGACGCAAATGCCATTTCAGCCCATGTCGCGGGCGCTGCCCAACGAGGGGGTACGCAGAGAGCTTGCAGAGGGTTTACGACCCGGCGCGGAGGAGCAGCCCTGCCGGACTCCCCGCGCCGCACTCCCTTCCCCTGGGAAGCCTCCCGTGAGCTGGCGCTGCTCGAGTCTCGTGCGGGCTGCGGAGAGTGCACCTGGCCCCGCCCCTCCCCGCCCCTCCCGGCGCCGCGGCCACTTCCGGGACTGTCTAGGACGGCGTGGAGGACCGCCGGGCTCTCTCCGGTCGCAGCGAGCGGGAGTCCAGCGGGGGAGTCAGGGACGCGCGGGGCGGTCCCTGCAGAGCCAGCCCCTCGGCCTGGCTGCCCACGCGTGTTACTGAACAAGCAGAATGCAGGCGTTCTCACCCTTGCCTTTCAGGCCGACAGTCTGAACCCAAGGGCCACCGCACACCAGCACGGACGCCTCAAGTAGGCGCCTGCCTCCCAGCTGACTTCGGACAGACACACTGACCTCCAGCCCGCACCCCTAAACTCGTTCTCACCCGGCGGAGTGGGGCGTCCACAGGGCCCCCAGGGCATGGCCTGGAGAGGGAGGCGGGGGCTGGCGGAGCCTGGGGCCGCCTTCCCCAAGGGGTGACACAGGGCCCTGTGCTGCGGGCTCCCAGTCCGGGCAGCCGCGTTCCCCGGGCTTCCGACGAGGTCCCGCTGTCTCAGCAGGGGTCTGGGTGGATGGCTGGTCAGGGAGCTCGGATTCATCTGGTGCCGTCACTGATCGTGTGACCTCAAGCAAGCCACGGGTCACCTCGGAGCCTCCGGGTTCTTCTCCGGAAAAATGGCTTGCTGGGGCTGACATCAGATGCGCACTGCGCAGGTCTCCGCAGGCACCGCCAAAAAGCGGGGACGGTAGCCTTCGTCTTCGACAGGACAGTGACCTCACAGGCCTGCCACAGACACATCTGGGGACCAGACCCGGGGTTCTGGACGAGTCACAGCAGGAGGGGAGGTGAGACCTGGAGAGGGGCAGCCTCGGAGGAGCCAGGCTGGACTCCGGGGTCTGCCAGCTGTACCAGAGGGCACAGACAGGGCAGGGAGAAGGCGCTGGCAGAATCACTGGCACTCAGCACTTGAGGCCACCCCCAGCTGAGCTCTCTCGGAACTTCGTGGCCCAGACTCCCCTGCCCAGAAGCAGTGTCCCGGCAGCTCTGAAAAGGGCCTGGCAGGCCCAGCTGTACCAGCCCACACCTGTCAAGACCTGAACACCCTGGGCCCCCACATCCCAGGGCAAGGGGCTGATGCAGAGGAGGCCCGGGCCACTGCTGCCCAGCAGGCTCCCCGCTGAATGGAGGCAGGGGGAGGAGGCAGCAGAGCTGAGAGGGCACGTGGGGAAGAGTCTGTGGCACTGGACAGAAGCAGAGGCTTCCCAAATACATAAGGGAACCGAATTCCTGGACACCCCTCGCCCAGGTGGCAGGCAGCCTGGCCAGGCCTGTGGGCACTTCTAGAGCGGCCCTGTCCTCACCTCCTGCTCTGGGCGCGCCCCCCGCGTTGATGGTGGGGTATCAGCGTCAGAAAAGCCTGACTACTTCCGGGCTCTGGGCAAGTCAGGACACCTCCAGGCCTCAGATCCTCCCCTAGGACACTCGGGCCGCCCGCCAGGCTCCAGGGACCCCGTGGCCCTGCGTGGCAGGTCTTGGTGAAGCAGCCCCGTCAACCCCATCCCGCAGCGGGTCCTCGGGGATGGGAAGCTGCCCCAAGGCCTCACCCAGGCAGGTGCCGGCTCCCACTTCCAACAATCAAAAAGAATTTATTCCGGACACATGGCATGCGGTGCTGGGCAATGCTCACCGTGGGGGCAGGCAGGAGGCCTCGCCCCGAGCCCCCGCCGGGCTACTCGCGGTAGTGCACCCGCTGGTGCTGGATGAGCTGGGAGCTCTGGCCGAAGGCCTTGCCGCAGGCGCCGCACGCGAAGGGCTTCTCGCCCGTGTGGGTCCGCAGGTGCCGAAAGAAGTGCGAGCGGCCGCGGAAGGCCTTGCCGCAGTCGGCGCACTCGTAGGGCTTCTCGCCAGTGTGGATGCGCTGGTGCTCGATGAGCACGGAGCTCCAGATAAAGGCCTTGCCGCACTGGCTGCAGGCGTAGGGCTTCTCGCCCGTGTGCAGCCGCTGGTGGCGCACCAGGTTGGAGCTCTGGCTGAAGGCCTGGCCGCACTCGCCGCACTTGTAGGGCTTCTCGCCGTTGTGGATGCGCAGGTGCTGCGTGAAGTGCGAGCTGTGGCTGAAGGCGCGGCCGCACTGGCCGCACTCGTAGGGCTTCTCGCCCGTGTGGATGCGGTGGTGCTGGATGAAGCCTGACCAGCCGCGGAAGCGCTTGCCGCACTCGTGGCAGGCGTAGGGCTTCTCGCCCGTGTGGATGCGCTGGTGCTTCAGCAGCAGCGAGTTGTACTTGAAGCTCTTGCCGCAGGACTCGCACCTGTGCGGCTTGGCCCCCCGCGCGCTGCCCTGCCGGCTCCGACCGAAGTTGACTCCCAGCTCGGCGGCTCGCTCGGGCGCGCCCTCGGGCCCGGCCGCTGCTTGCGGCACGAGCGTCACGCGCCAAGCGCCCCGCGGCTGGGCGCAGGGGACGGCCCCAGGCGGCTGGCCCGCCGGCCGCTCCGCGCTGGACTCGGGCCCGAAGCCAGCGCCGCACCGGGCCCTGCGGGGAAGGCTCCTCAGGAGGCTGCGCAGCGCCCCGCCCGCCCCCTCGTCAGGGGCCTGAGAGCCGGGAGAGCGTGGAGCCTGCTCCGGCTCGGGCTCGGAGTCTGAAATGAGAAACGGCAGAGGCGGATAGTACCCGCGTGCCCCCACCGTGACACGGAGGGACGGGGAGGGGATAAGAGCACAGCTGGACAGGGGTGCTCAGAGGGGACGAGGAGGGGCCAGGCACCCAGTGGATGGGAGACAAGCGGACAGGGGCTCCAGGTGCCGTGCCCGGAAGGGCTGTCATAGACACAGGGGTGGGGGGCGTTGCAGGGTGACCCAGAGCTGCTGGGACCATTACAGTCACCACAGCAGCTGTGCCAGGGCACGGAGCCACGGTGGCAAGACAGACCGTAGCCAGGAGAAAGCACTCAGTGCTGGTGAGGACCCAGAACCTGGGGGGACTCCAAAGCTCCAGACGGCGCTCTCAAGCCCTGGCCGAGGATGTGGTCTGTATGGGCACAGCTCCTCATGGGGCTGCATCAGGCCTCGGTGGCAAGTGCCCTGCCGCCCAGCTCCCATGCCCACCCCAGGAGCTTCCCACGCAAATCTCTGGCCCAGGGTCTCCTCCCAGGGACCTGACCTCAGACACCTGCTCCCCACCCCAGGGCCACCCAGGTGTGGGTGAGGGCTCAGCACTGTTAAATCCAGCCTATCACTAACGTCGCCTGGAAGGAACCCAGGCGGCTTCTCAAGGGGGAGGTGCAGGGGACCTGGATTGACACAGCTCCAGTCAGGCTGAGGGGAGGCCATCTAGGGGATGCAGTAGGAGGGGACCCAGGATAACTCTGGTGGATCTGGGGGGACAGTGGTGCTCTGAGCCAGAGGCCCCAGCCTGAGGCAGGTGGAGGGGAGGGAGGAGTTCCTGCTTCACTACGTCCGGCTGGGGCTGGCAGGAGTCCATGTGGTGCCACTGGGGCAGGTGGCAATGGGCTGCAGTCACCGCCTCGGGAAGCATCAGTGACTGGACTGGCATTAGAATGGGGGAGGGGCCACAGGGCAGAGCTGAGCTGGTGCCAGGGAAGAGAAGGGGCCCCAGGAAGGGGGTGGTGCCAGCATTGGGGGAGCCACAGCGGTGGGCATTGTGAGGAGCCTGGCACGCACAGAGCTCTGGTCACCTAGTAACCCAGTTCTGCTCACTCACCGGGCCAGAAGGTGTTTCTGCCGATCTCCACCTCCTCTATGTCCTGGAGATCCAGGTCAGACGGCTGGGACAACACCTCAGGGCTGGAGCTCGGGGAGCCTGGGGGGCAGGGAGGCTGGGGCTCACCTCCACCCTCCGGACCGCTGCCCCTGCTCCTCTCTGACTGCCACGTGCTCCTGGGCTGTGGCCCTGACACAGGATACCTCCTGGCCCTCCCAATCCCAGTAGCAGGCCTGCTGCTCGGGCTTCTCTAGCCACGAACGCCCTTTACCTTCCTTCCCAGCTGGGTTCAAGAGCCTCCTCCTCCAGGGACCAGCATTGGGAGCTCATCCCCTTCAGCCCAGTAAGCAGAGCCAAAACCTGGGGTAGCTTCGAAGTGGTCCTCCTGCTGCTGAAGGCGGCTTTGTCACCTTGGCTGGCTGTGGCCAGCCCTCCTCCCTGCCCGCTGTCCTGCAGTGCTGCTCTGGAGTGGCCTCTCAAAGTGCTGGCCCTGCAGGCTCCCACACAGGTACCTCACAAAGCCTCCCTCCCTCGGCCCCAGGCCTTTCTGTCCCTCCAGGGCTCTCCGATGTACCTGATGAGCACCCAGAAACAGCAGAGGTAGCTGTTCCCAGCAGGCCCAGTGTACGGGCCCCCTGCTTCCTCAGGCAGAGACTGAGGAATGGGCTGGGCCCATCCGTGAGCCCCTCGCCCCTGGGCACACCAGGCTTGGGCACCCAGGAAAGACCCCCTCCTTCTACCCAAGACTTGGTGGGGGCAGGGTGGGGGGATGGCCTTAACACTCAAGGAGCAGATGCAAGAGGGAGGGGCGCGGGCTCTGCTGCCCAAGGCCAGTAGTCAGCTCTCCTCACACTGGCAGGGGCACCAGGCCCCTTTGGGGGTCTCACCTACCCTCTGCCCACGGCAGGTAGGGTGGCTGGGGGCTGTACTCAAGGACAGGGGTGTCTCTTTGCCCCACGAGGCCGAGTCTGGGTGCCCCCAGCGATGACAATGCAGTGATGGGCACAGAAAGACGCAGGGCTGGGGTGGGCAGAGGCTCCTGTCCACACCATGTTAATAACACAGTGCTTGGCTGTGAGCCTTTCATGGGACTTTCCAGCCTCAGGCAGGCCTGCCCCGGCTGCAGTGGGGTGACCAGCTTGGCCCACCACGGAGGGCGGACCCCCCCAGCCTGGCCAGCCACTCAATCACCCGACACGCCCACCCACCCTCAGGTCGGCCCCTGGGAGACCTTCCGAGCCCAGGCTGAGGAGTGAGGGCAGACCTGACATGAAGGGCTGGGAAGTTCAGCAGGTGGGGGCGGCTGTGCGACGTCCCTTCCTCGGGAGCCGAGGGTCCAACTGCTTGGCTGCCCCGAAGCAGGATGTGGGGGGGTCCCAAACCACCTCTAGGCCTTTCAGATACGCTCCCCAACGTGGGGACAGGCCTGGGGGCACTGGTCTCTCTGGGCTGTGACCCTCACCCCCAGCTCGTGGCCACCATGTCACCATCCCCTGGCAGCCAGGGGAGCTGGCTTGTTCTACAGATGGCCAAATGCAGGGCAGGCTCCAGGGCAGGCTCCGTGCTCCCGCGGAGGGGGCGGTGAGGGCATCACCTCTCTTGAGACAGCCTTGCCACCTTTGCCCTGCACTGGGATGCCAGTGGAGGGGACCTGGCAGCACTTTGAGAAAGAAAGTGACCCCGACTCCAGCTTTGTTCCTGGGGCCACGCCCCATCACTGACAGGCGGGATGTTCCCCGGGCTGTCACTTTAAGAGGACCAGTGACATTACCAAGATAGGAGGCACGCCAAAGCTGCTGCCAGCTGTACGGGTGCCCAGCGACACCCTCAGTGTCAAATGATGCCAGGTGGTGTGCACTGTCTCCACCCTGCTGCGGAACAAGCGGACTCAGGATGGGCCCCAGCTCCCTGGGAACCCGCCCCATTCATGTAGCAAAGCACTTCCTAGGACCTTCTCTAGAGGAGGATGGGGGTGGCCTAGGGTCAGGGGCGGGCCGCACACAGTATGGGTCACTGTCACTCCACTGCCTAACCCTGGCTCCTGACACTTGCCCACATTCGGGCCATTTCTGCAAAGCTCAGTCACCTGCCACCTGCTGGCTGTGCCCGGGCCGTGCCAGGTCTCTGCAGGGTGGACACCCAGACCCTGCTCCCGACCCCACTGGCTCTGTGCAGAAGTACCCCCGCCTCAGTTTCCCTGACCCCTCCCCCAGCCAGTGCCCCCCCACTGCTGTGCTGGGACAGGCACAGGGTGGCCCGAAGTGCAGAAACACCAGGGCTGCCACCTGCTGGGGCTGGTCTTCCAGGTGGAGGCGAGGTGGCCGTGCGCGGCTGGGGACGGGTGGAGGTGGGTGCTTTCCTGGCCGGAGGGGCCTTTCTTTGTGTATAAAATGGCACAGCAAGTGCTGTGTGCCTGGGCCCGGACCAGGTGAGTTAGGCGCTGGGGGGTGGTCAGTGGGCACCTAGAGTCTAGATCTCAGGTGCCAGGGCCAGGCACTCCATGTGGAAAGATGCTGTGCCTGTCGTGGGGTGCCGCTGCCCTGCCCATGGGGTCCTCCCCACCAGCCTGGGCACTCAGTAACCCCCACAGGACTGCAAGCCCCCGAGGGTCCTGGGCCTCCCCTCCCTCACTTCCTCCTGCCCACAGACTTCCCCTCCACCTGCAGGACCCCTGGGCAAACCTTCCAGAACCGGTGCAGGCAGTGCTGGCTCTGGTGGGCGTGCCCTTGGGGCACAACACAATCCCTCAGGAGCTGAGTACCCTCAGTCCCTCAAGCCCAGCCCAGCTCCTGATCTGCGTGTCTGTGGGGACCACGGAGGTCCTCGGAAATGAGGAACTGTGTCCTGTTCCCACCTGCCTGGTCTCCCTGCTCTGCAAGGCCTGGGCTAGGCCATGGCCCCAAGCCCTTTGCTGTGGGACCCCAGCTTCATGTCTGCAGGAACCACCACAGAGAACCTTCCCCGGCCGCTCCCCATGCCCCTCACTACCCTCCCCACTGATAAACAGCTCCTCCTCGGGATCTCCTCTGCTCCCCAACACCTCATAGCTCAGGGCTCAGCATGCCCAGCCAGGCACCCACCAGAGGTTCCTGAGGTGACCACGTGTGCCTGGGGTGGGCCCCAGGAACCTTGGTCTGGCCCAGTGCAGTCTGGGAGTTGGGAGGCTGCGGCTCCAAGTCCTGGCTTGGCCCCTAACTGGCAGGACAGCCCTGGACAATTTCCGGAAACCCCGAGGCCTCCTCTGCCTAGGAATCTGTGGCCCCAGGGCGTTCCCAAGGAGATAGGACGCTGGAAACGCCCGGAAGCAGCCCCTGCCTTCACCCAGCGCTTGGAAGTTGTGACAGAGGCCGCCTGTTGCTGCGGCCTGGCCCCGTTCGCTCTACACCAGGCCTATCAGCATGAAGAGGGGATGAAGGCCACCCCCTTATCTGGCTCTGGCTACCTGCCCCCAGGCCCCACTGTGCCTCAGCCACAATCTCCTCCTGCCACAATCTCTTGCTGGGGGGAAGCAGCCACACCTGCCGTTCTCAGGGCCGAGCTGGTCTGTCCTCCCTGGATGCCGTTTCTGGTACAGCAGGGAGAGCGCAGAAGCTGCTGGTGCAGCCCCCACTCCCTCCCATGGGGCAAAACCTCTGGGGATTTCAGGGCACTCGGACATGGCTTCAGTGCCCAGGAGGCTTCCAGGCCTATGGGGCTGGGGACTCATGCCTGGTTTTCTGGGCCTGACTGCCCACGGCTGGTGGAGACAGGGCTGGGGGTAGTGCAACCCTGCAGGCTCAGGGGGCCCAGCCTGAGGCCCCTCCATGCTCCCCAGGCCCACCCTCTGCCTGGACATCAGCTTCGTATCCTGCAGAACCTGGCCTGCAGCCCCCTCAGCCTGTGTCCTGTGCTAAGATGATCTGCTGGGCTGTGCCCTCCCCAAGAAGACTATCCCGCTGGAGAAGTCACACCTCACCAGGCCTGGGGCGGGGGGCGGGAGTGCCGGGGCATGCCCTGAGTCTGCTGGCCTCCTGGCCTTGTCTCTGGGCTTCCGTGTCCCCACTGGTAACAGGACAGGAGGACGTCCCTCAGTCGTTGTACAGGTGACATGAGAGGGCAAGGGCGGGCCCTGAGATTTTGACTGAATAAGGGGTGAGGAGCACGGCCCTCAGGGGCACTGGCTGCAGGCCCAGCCACAGTGTGTGCTTGGGGCTTGGGATCCTTCCAGGTAGCCCCTGGCCAGGCCCACCAGGACAGGCAGCCCAGGCAGCCCACGGGCGCCCCTTCCCAGCCTCCTCACAGTCCCTGGGGAGTTGCTTGGGACACAGCAGTGGAGATGGCAGGGCTGCAGGCTCCTGCTCCTCGGGGGAGTGGATGCCAAGCCGCCTGGCTCCCTGCTCCTCTAACCCACCCTGGTCCTGGCTCGTTGGGGAAGCCCCTGGCCTCTCTGTCCCCATCTGAGTGCCCACCTGAGGGCCCCATGCAGTGCAGCTGCTCTCCACAAGCCTCAGTGGTCCCTTCAGCCACCAGGATGCTGACTCCCCAAGAGGGAGAACGCTGTGCCAGGTCGCCCCATTCCTGGGCCAGACACGGGCTCTCCAGGCTTGATCTATGTGGGGCCTTGCCCCCAGCAGCTCATGTGCTGGGTTGGGCCACGAGGGCCGTGAGGCCAGGCCTCCTGTGGAACATCCAGCAGAGATGGAGCCTCAGGATCCCTGACCTCTGAGAGGGAGCAGAGCCTGGGGCACCATGGGGCTGGGACTCCCCCACACCTCAACTCCCAGGGCCTGCCATGTGACCACGAGGCCATACCATCAGAGGTGGAGCAAGGCCGGCCCTCTGTCCCTGCGGGTCCAGGGAACCACACCCAAACCAGCTTGGCAAGGACTCTGGCTGCTGCACTTCCTGAATGACAACACTCAGAGGGGCGATGCCTTGCTCCTGGTCTTCCTGAATGACAACAAACAGAGGGGCCACGCCTTGCTCCTGGTCACACTGGACGCAGATTTTGAGGCCACTTTCCCTCCTATACCGCAACTCCGGAAAGAAAGAATGCGGGGAACCATCCCTAGGGAGCCAGAGCTCAGGCTGGCCCCAGCCTCAACCACTGCTCTCCCAACCCAACCCACGCCCAGCCCCTGGCCTGAGGGTGCGGGAACCCCAGCTGCTGAAGGCGCTGCGTACAGGTGTCTGGAGGTGCCTCAGTCAGCCAGGGTGGCAGGTCAGGAGGAGACGGGGCAGGGGACATGAGGGCAGGGGATGCTGGGTGGAGGGTACACAGCGGGCTGGGTGAGTACCATGTTGATGCCCATGGAGGTGAAGCTGAGGCTCGTGGTGCTGGGCTCCAGGTGTCCCCGGTGATGAGAGACTGACAGGGGACGGGACAGAAGGGGACTTCTGAACGTCCCCTAGGGCTGCCATCTTCCCTGAGACCTGCTGAAGGTGTCACACCTGGGACCTGGGGAAAATGAAAATCATGGCAGATGAGGGGATTGAAAGGAATGTGGGGGGATGGTGCAGGAGGAGGCAACATGCCAGCTCCCCAAGGGGAGATGGAGATTTTTTTTTTTTTTTTTTTTTTTTTTTTTTTTTTTTTTTTGAGACGGAGTCTCGCTCTGTCGCCCAGGCTGGAGTGCAGTGGCGCTATCTCGGCTCACTGCAAGCTCCGCCTCCCGGGTTTACGCCATTCTCCTGCCTCAGCCTCCCGAGTAGCTGGGACTACAGGCGCCCGCCACCTCGCCCGGCTAATTTTTTTGTATTTTTAGTAGAGACGGGGTTTCATTGTGTTAGCCAGGATGGTCTCGATCTCCTGACCTCGTGATCCGCCCGTCTCGGCCTCCCAAAGTGCTGGGATTACAGGCTTGAGCCACCGCGCCCGGCCGGGGAGATGGAGATTTATCCACTCCAGGAGGAGCAAGGATGGTGGGCGAACCCACAGGGACACATAACGCCTGAGGTGAAGTGGTCAGGGGACCTAGCACGTTTATTCAGTAAGGATTAACGCTTTGAGTGGCTGGGTGTGGTAGCTCACGCCTGTCATCCCAGCACTTTGGGAGGCCGAGGCGGGCAGATCACCAGGTCAGGCGTTTGAGACCAGCCTGGCCAATATGGCAAAACCCCGTCTCTACTAAAAATACAAAAATTAGCTGGGTGCAGTGGTGGGCACCTGTAATCCCAGCTACTTGGGAGGCTGAGGCAGGAGAATCACTTGAACCCGTGAGGCGGAGTGAGCTGAGGTCAGCCACTGTACTCCAGCCTGGGCAAGAGAGCAAGACTGTCTCAAACAACAACAAAAGGAGTAATGCTTTGGAAGGAGCGCTTAGGAAGTAGCCACCACCTGGGCAGCACAGCAGACACCTGTGGGGGCTGAAGCAAAGCTCCTGTCCCAGTGGAGGCTCTGGCATTTCCTTCCAACCCATGGCATCATCCCTCCCCCAGAGAAAGGCATAGAGAGTCTTCCAGAAAAACCTCAGCTGCTGGCCCTGTGGGAAGGCTGAAAACCGAACCATGCTTGCTGGTGCACGAGTGTTTTGGAGGAAATCTTAACAAGGCTTTTCCTGAACAGCAAAAGAGAGGCATTCCAGAGAGGAGAACCCTCTTCCTCAGACCCTACAGAGCTGTCAGAGGCTGCAGGCTGGAATCTCCTAGTCCAGCCCTTCCGCAGCGCTGGGAGACTCAGGGCTCCAAGATACTTCTTAGTTTGCTTTGCAAAAATGGTATGAGTCCAATGTGAGAAGTGACTTTTTTTTCATACTGTGATAGAGTAGGAACTCCTAATCTGGGGCAGGGAGTGAAGAAAGGAACGGGAAAAATAGACAAAAGTTAACGGAGACTCAGATATAAGGACAGCAGTGCCTACTTCGAGGAAGTAGGAGAGGCAGCTCCCACACGGCCGCCACCCCAGTGCCCGGCCTTCTGGGCCAGCCTCTATCCACTAATGATGGGAAGGGTCGGGTCGCCAGGTAGGTGGCCACTGGGTGCAGGTCCTCCACCTTAAAGTCACATCTCAAGTTACTTAGTCAACTTACTGGGGACATCTGGTAAAAGGGCCTACTCGTTCACCCCGACCCTGGCGTGGCCCCCAGGATTGAGCGGAGGCGGCCGTCACAGGGTGGGACGCCCCTTCACCCTCAGGGACGCACAAACTCTTGAGCGCCAGGCTGAAGGGGGAGGGGCACTCCTGCCAGTGGCTCGGGGGAAGCATCCTCTGCCCCTCTGTTACCAGCCCCGTGGGAGCGGACCCGATCGCCGGGAGCTCGGCACAGAGAGCATCTGCCCGGCGGTGCGGCGCTGGGGTCCGGCGGCTCCACGCTCCCGAGCGGCGGGACCTCCGGGCCTCAGTTTCCCATCTGCAAAGTGGGGATGACGACAGCGGCCGTCACCGGGTGCTTGGGAAAGGCGCCCTGCGAACGGACACCCGCGATCGCCAGGGCCACTGGGTGGGGCGGTCCGCTGCTGCCCCGCGACTCCCAGGAGCCCACCCTGCTCCCCGGGCCTGGCCCGAGGCCAAGGTCACGGCGAGCGGCGGCTGCAGGGGCCGCACGGCCCGGCTGGGCAGGGCTGCACCGCGGAGGACGGCGCACGAGGTCGGACTGGGCTGGTCCCAGGCGCCAGGAGCCGCCGCCACCACCGCCGCCGCCCGCACCCACTCACCTTCCGAGCGGGAGGAGGCCGCCGCGCGCCGGACGGAAGTGCCCAGCCCCGCCCCACTCCGCCCAGTCGGCGCGAACTTCCGGGACGCTCTGGGCCTCGGGAGGACTGCACGCCTCGGTGGCCAAGTGGGGGCGGGGCCGGGATGCAAAAGCAGGCCTTTCCCCGCCCCGCTCCTCCCCTCCTGGGCTGCGCCCGCGCGTGGCTTTCGCGTTCTCGCTGGCCGGGGTCCCGCCCGCGCCTGCAGAGCGCCCGGGCGCTGGGAGCGGCGCTGCGTGGGGCGCAGAAGCCGGCGCCTCGGAGCCTCCTTCCCGACGGGGGCCATGCCTTCGCCCGCGCGCCCACGGCCGGGCTTCGGGAGCTGACGGCGCCGTTCCCACGCTCCCCCACGCCTCCGTGCACTCCAGGCCCCGGGGTTCTCGGCTGGAGTCGCTTCCACGTTCAGCTTGCGAGTCCACCCCGCCGCCCTCTTGGGTTCCCTCCTCGGGACGTGTCCGCAGCGATGGCCGCCGGGAACCGCTGCAAGACGCGCGACCTCCCGCTCCCCTCGGGGGGGTCCCAGCGCCCTCGTTCTGCCTGATTTCCAGGGGCCTCCCCGGAGCCCGAGGAGGATAATACAGGTTCCCAAAAGCCCCTTCATGGACTCCTTCCTCATTTTCCTCTTGTTCAGCCAGTTTCTCCCTCAGTTCTGTTTACGACCCGAAAAGATAAAACTGTGACTCTCCGGGATAAACAAACGGCCGGGGGAGGGTTCTTTGACCCTTTTGAGCAGGGGTGCAGAGAGCCGAGGCGAGGGGACCCCCGAGCTGGAGGGGCGCGCGGAACAGAGGGCGGGGAGCCAGATGGGCAGCAGCTGCCTGGTGCCAGAGTGGACGTTCAGGGTTGTGTGGGTGGAGATATACAAAAATCTCTAAACTCCACCGTAAGAAAACAAACATTCCAGTTAGAAAATTGGCAAGAGCCGCAACAGACATTTGACCGAAGAGGGCACAGGGATGGCAATAGGCTCGGAAAGGGATGGCTGTCAAGGAAGGGCTGGCCAGCATCGCGGTGGGTGCCACTGCACACTTGCCAGGTGGCTCAGGTAAAAACTACTAACAAGTGCCAAGTATCACTGAGGCCGCGGAGCAGCTTGGGACATCGCCAGTGGTAAGGCAAAGTGGTGCTGCCATTCTGGAAATTGGCTTGGCAGTTTTTTAAAAAGTTGTAAGTAGGGCTGGGCGCGGTGGCTCATGCCTGTAATGCCAGCACTTTGGGAGACTGAGGCGCGCGGATCACCAGAGGTCGGGACCAGCCTGACCAACAGGGAGAAACCCTGTCTCCCCCCCATCTCTGGCTAATACAAAATTAGCCAGGTGTGGTGGCGGGCGCCTGTAATCCCAGCTACTCGGGAGACTGAGGCAAGAGAATCGCTTGAACCTGGGAGGCGGAGGTTGCAGTGAACCAAGATCACGCCATTGCACTCCAGCCTGGGCAACAAGAGCAAAAACTCTATCTCGGGAAAAAAAAAAAAAAAGTTATAAGTAAGTCTGCCATGTGACTGAGCGTGTCACTCTTGGGTGAAAACTAATGTTCATGCAAAAATCTGTGCCCCAACCTGGACCATTCTATAGAACTAGTACTACATCTGGCTGGGTGCGGTGGCTCACACCTGTAATCCCAGCACTTTGGGAGGCTGAGGTGGGTGGATCACTCAAGGTCAGGAGTTGAAAACCAGCCTGGTCAACATGGTAAAACCCCATCTCTACTAAAAATACAAAAAACTACCCGGACACGGTGGCAGGCATCTGTAATCCCAGCTACTTGGCAGGCTGAGGCAGGAGAATTGCTTGAACCCAGGAGGTGGAGGTTGCAGTGAGCTGAGACCGCACTCCAGCCTAGGCGACAGAGCAAGACTGTCTCAAAAAAAAGAAAAAAGAAAAGAAAAAAAGAACTAGTACTATATCTGATGCTATTTGGAGGTGAGCCCCCTGCACATCTCGTGGAAATGTGGCCCAATGGTGGCGGTGGGGCCTGGTGGGAGGTGTCTGGGTCATGCGGGGGATTACTCATGAGCGGCTTGGTGCCCTCCCCTAGGTGATGAGTGAGTTCTCAGTCCATTAGTTCACATGAGAGCTGGCTGTTAAAAAGAGCCTGGCGCCTCCGCCCCTCTCTTGCTCTGGCTCTTACCATGTGACAGATGCGCCGGCTCCCACTTTGCCTTCTGCTGTGAGTAAAAGCTTCCTAAGCCCTCCCCAGAAGCCTCTTCTTATACAGTATGACCAGGGACAGCAGCACCCTCCAAACCCTGATCTGAACTGTGAGTCAAGCAAACCTCTTTTCTTTCTTATTTACTTTTGAGATGGAGTTTCCGCTCGTCGCCCAGGCTGGAGGGCAATTGGCGCAATCTTTGCTCATCGCAATCTCTGCCTCCCAGGTTTAAGGGATTCTCCTGCCTCAGCCTCCCAAGTAGCTGGGATCACAGGTGTGCACCCCACACCCGGCTAATTTTGTATTTTTAGTAGAGATGGGGTTTTGCCATGTTGGCCAGGCTGGTCTTGAACTCCTGACCTTAGGTGATCCACCCGCCTCAGCTTCCCAAAGTGTTGGGATTACAGGCATGAGTCACTGCACCCAGCACCTCTTTTCTTTCTTTTTTTTTTTTTTTGAGATGGAGTCTCACTCTGTTGCCCAGGCTGGATTGCAGTGGTGCGATCTCAGCTCACTGCAAGCTCCACCTCCCGGGTTCATGCCATTCTCCTGCCTCAGCCTCCCAAGTAGCTGCAACTACAGGCACCTGCCAACTTACCCAGCCTCAGGTATTCCTTCATAGCAGTGCAAAATGGACAAACACAGAACCTACATCAGGAGAGCGGCAGATGACAATGCAATTGACTCGATGACAGGCTGCGGCCGCATTGCACCGGGCTGTGCAGACTCATTTTGGGGGACAGCTGTGTCTTTGTATGTAGTTCTTGACATTGTCACACACACAGGCTGTTGTCACCAGCTCCCCATGCATCCAACACATCACGGGAAGCTGACTCACCGAAGCTACCGTCCGTGTCGGCTGACCTTTGAGAAGCCGTGGAGTGTCTTACTTCCCAGGCCCCTTGGACCGGTCCTCAGCCTGGCCAGCTCACAGGAGTGAAGGGAGAAGGCAACGGGTGTAATCAGAGTGGAAGAATCCCCTTCCCCCACCAGGGCTTTGGAGGGAGTGCAAGGGTTGCTGATTTAATGAGCTGGGAGCCAGCAGCCAGCCTGGTCTGTTGGAGCAGCAGGTGGGGGGGGGGGGGGGCTCCTTGCCTGAGCAGGGTTTTGCTGGGTATTCACTGTGAACAATGAGCTGGTGTTCATTATGCTGGGAGGCGGGGTTCGGGGTTCGGGGTTCCAGCCCCAACAGCCCCAGAGCCCCTGGTCCTAAGGCGTGGGAGTCAGCCCACAGCCCCCCAGGCCTGTTGTCTTGGGCTGTGGATTAGAAAAGGCCTCCATGGGCTTCTTTTGTTGAGATCACGGAATTCAGTGCCTGTTCAGATACCCACACAGGCCTGGCCTGCTCCAGCCAGTGCTGCTGGGGTTGGGGTGAGGGTGCCATCTGGACAGCAGTGCCCTTGTCTCTAGGGGTCCCTGTGGGAAAGCTCAAAGCTTCCTGGGCAGGAGGGCTGGTCAGAGCCCCCGAGCCACTGGAGTAGAGAGGCTGAAAGCACTTCTTAGACCACACCTGGAGACGAGGGGCTCAGAGGAGTGACCAGGCTAAAGGTCCAAGAGGCTTCTCTAAGGGGAAGCACCAGGGAGAGACAGGGGTGGGAGCAGGAAGGAGGGAGGGGAGGCAGCAGAAGGGAGGGGCCAGCCCATCACAGAGAGGTGGGAGGGGTGCAGGGGCAGAGGTCTGATGCTTGAAGGAGTCGCCTGGGGTTCAAGTTTGGAAGACCAGGCAGCAGAACAGGATGGGGAGGGACAGACCGAACAGCCTTGACATCTCCACTGGGGGCTTGGACGTCATTCTCAGGGCACTGGGGGGCACAGGCGTCTGTAGGGAGGGAGGCAGGAGAGCTGACACACACTGAAGGTGTCCCTGGGGCTGTGGGGTAGAGCAGAGCAGCACAGAAGGGAGAGGGGGTCAGTGGCTGCAGTCCCTGTGCGCAGCACAGCTGGCAGAAGGCTGCCTGAGTCCCAGGCTGGGATGCGGACGATGAGGAAGCTTTAGGCCTGGGCTGGTGGGACAGAGACGGGGCCACTCTGGGTGCTGTCCTCAAGAGTGGAGAAAGGCAGTCGAGTACACTTGCCTCTCGCCAGCAGCAGCCACCGTGTCGCCTTGCTGGCTTGTTTGCGGGGGAGGGACAGCTGGGAGGGTTCTGGTCAAGTGTGTGAAGACGTGACCAGTTCCCACATCTCCAGCCACCACAGACACTTGTTCCTGCAGGAGCGACCGCGCCACGCCTTTCTAGCTTCTGGAACCCCACGCATCTCTGGGCTGTTCCCTGGGGCCTTGAGAGCCACCTTTCCCGTCCTTTCCTTCGTCGTCACGGGGTCTAAATCTGTCTCTCTCACCTGCAGCATCTGGGCAGGACCCCCACACATCCCGGCCTCTGCACACTAGATTCCGGTGGTACCCCCACCCAGCTGTGACTGCCAACACCGTCCCAGACATTGCTGAGTGGTCCCCGGGGGCAAAAGTGCCCCTGGTTGAGAGCAACTGCCCTACCGAAGGAGGTGCAAGCCAGTGAACAGAGGACCGGGCAAAAGCGGGTGCTGTTTGGAACTCAGAGGGCCTGGAGAAGGTGTTCAGGACTCCCGGGGCCTCCGCTGGGGCATCCTGAGTGCAGGCACTAGGCCACCGAATGAACCCTCAGCTTCCCAGGTATCCGGGGCCTGAAAGGTGTGAGGACATTTCCGCACTGCAAAGGGATGCTCCCATCATGAGTGAGTGAACAACTTTCTCATTTATGTGTCAGTCTCCTGTTGAGTCTGGCTAACGGGGAGTGGTCTCAGGGAGACCCATCAGAGGCAGCGACCAGCCAGGGTCCTGCGGTCCTGGGAAGCGGCACCTGCACTGTTCCCTGGGAGGCAGCTGGTAGCCTTCGTGGGGGGCACTGACTGCATCCCGAGTGCAGAGAGATCAATGAAGACAGCACTGGAGTCAGAAATCAATGTTTACTGCAGAGAACACAGAAGCCAGCAAGTAGCAGGGAAGGGAGGTGTCGCAGCGAGCATGTCGGGCAGGCTGGGAACCAGCGCAGTGGCCCACGCGGACCGAGGAGGACACGCAGAGCAAGTCACAGGAAGCGCAGCTGCAAACAGACGCTTATCCCAAATGCACAGGACACTTACCAAGGACTGATGGTCTCAGAGTCATGCTCAACAGCTTTGGCTGGCAGGACACTTAAAGTTTTGGACAACAGAAAGTAACAGTGGAAAAGGGGACATCTGCCCCAACACGAGAGGCCAAGACCACAGCTGTTACAGGAGGGGTCAGCGCCGTAGTACACGGGTGGCGGCGGCTGCACATGCGTGCCTGGGGAATGAGAGTGTTCGGACATGCCAGGTGCCCAGCCTGGGGAATGAGAGTGTTCAGACATGCCAGGTGCCCAGCCTGGGGAATGAGAGTGTTTGGACATGCCAGGTGCCCAGCCTGGGGAATGAGAGTGTTCGAACATGCCAGGTGCCCAGCCTGGGGAATGAGAGTGTTCGGACATGCCAGGTGCCCAGCCTGGGGAATGAGAGTGTTTGGACATGCCAGGTGCCCAGCCTGGGGAATGAGAGTGTTCGGACATGCCAGGTGTCCAGCCTCACCAGGAAACAGGCACACGGGGACAGAGGTGCACACACTGAAAACTCTCACTGAATCCACTCGCCTGAGCGGTGGCCACGGGAGCACGGTGCTGTACTCCCCACAAACCTGAACCTGGGCCCCAGGGCAAGAGGCATGGAAGGTGCAGGGGTGCAGGGATGTGGGTAGGGGCTGCCAGCTCAGAGGCATGTCCAGGAACCCCCATCAGGCCAGAGCCCTGCCCTGAGCCGCCTGCAGGGGTGACTGCGGGACAGCAGCGTTAGACCCAGTCTTGGCTGTGAGGTCGCTCCCACTGCCACGCACGACCCTGGGATTCTGTCAAGGTGGGGGCCGTCTGCTCGGCCCGGGCTCCCTGACCATGTGGCTGGGTTTGCAGAGGAAACCAGGAGAGTGCCAACACCAGGCTCTGTAAGCACGAGGCTCCCTGCCGGCCCCATCCCAGAGTGTACCCCCATCCTTCCCGCATCCCTGGGCTCAGCTGTTCCTCACTGACCTCAGAGACACCCTGCCCTGCCCCAGCTCCACAGAAGCCCTGCCCACCACCACCTCAGCTCTGAGTCTCCCTTGGGGACACGGCTTTTCTCCTGGTGCAGAGGCGAAGGACGCTGTCCCTAAGGCCTATCTTCCTCTGCAGCATGTTTTGATGTCAGCCCATTCACAGGAAAGAAACGGTCACATCTCAGTGCCCCAAATGGGGACCAATAGGAGAGGTCACTGGGAATGAAGTCCGGGTACAGTCCGGGGTCCATGGGCTCTCCAGAAACGCAGGTGGACCCCACCAGAGCCAACGAGCCTCAGTCGCTGATCGGCCCCTCCCTGCTTCCCCGTGTCAAAGAGGAAACAGAGGCCCAGATGAGGAGGGCTGGCTGGCTGCATCCCCAGACCTCTGGTCCCAGGGCTGGCTGGCAGCGCCCCTCCCCCTGCTCACTTCCTGCTCTCCTGAGAAATGGCTCAGGGATGCAGCCTGTGGGGACAGATGCTGGCATAGCTCACAAAATGCTCGCACAAGGGACACTCCATGGCACGTCCCTGCAGCCGAGCAAAGTCACAACATTTGAGGTACTCTGCATTCTGAGGCCCACAGAGCTCGGCTGGCCAAGTGAGGCTGGGAGGATGGTGCCTGCTGGTCACGGCAGGTGAGTGGGGCTGGGAGGATGGTGCCTGCTGGTCAGGGCCACTCTCTGGTCTGGGTGGCCGAGCAAGGCTGAAAGGATGGTGCCCGCTGGTCAGGGTGGCTGCGTGAGGCTGGGAGGATGGTGCCTGCTGGTCAGGGTGGCTGCGTGAGCCTGGGAGGGTGGTGCCCGCTGGTCAGGGTGGCCCAGGAGGTGCTGTCCAGGTGGAGCCCGGGGCTGGTGTGGGTGCGCCATGCTCCTGAGAAGTTTCTGGGTTGCGGCTTTGATGTTCTCCTGCAATGAGAACGCTGACACTTGGCTGAAGGGTCCTCACGTCTCCCCCAGTACACTTCTGAGATGCCGGGAAGGTTCTGAACATTAGGCTGATTCCTGGGACTCCCTCCAGGGTGGCCTCACTGGAGTCAGGAGCCCGCGCCCTGCGCCCACTGCCCCACTAGGATGGCTCTGCAGTGGGCTGAGGACAGTGAACACTGGGGTCACTGGTGGAAAGTTGCCCACTGTGATGGTTTTGACCTCTGAAGATGTTTGGGAGCCAAGTGAACGCCTGGGAGCTATTTCTAGGCATTTCAGAGGCTGCTTCCCTGCACGTGCCTGCCGCACACCGCCCTCCCCGGGCCAGGCGCCTGCTACACAGAAGGAGGTTCCTTTTCTTCTCTTCCGAGCGCTTTTCTTCTCCTTTTCTTAATCTCTGCTCCTCCTCTGAACTGAGGTGTGTGCGAATCTTTTTGTTAGTTTTGAGGTTGCTTCTTATGCATATTTGATCTGGAACTTCCTGCTTTGGGGGTGATCTGCTCTACCAGCCTGAAAAGGACGAGAAATACCTTCTGAGTACATAGGAAGTGCGGTTATACCTGGTTCCTCTGTTGGTAAAGACCACACTATGAAAGCAAGAGAACGGCTTGGGTTGAGTGGAAACAGGCACCTGCGGGCGATGGAGGCCAGGGTTGGGGGCGGGGGGCCTTGAGATCAGTGGGGGGTGTGGAAGTGGGTGTTAACCCGTGCACCCCAGGGCTGGATGGCACCAGGTTCATGAGGAAGTGCTTCCTGTTTTCTAAAAACATTAAGGAAGGTGGGAGGGTGTCAGATGTGTAAGCTGAGTGTACGTGACATGATCCTTTAAACCGTGCTAGAGCAAATGCCCACTCACCCTCCATCTGGTTTCAGAGCGAGATGCCACCCAGGGGCCCATGCCCTGTGCCTGCCCCTCCCTCCTGAGTTCCCTGTGAACCATGCTTTTGCTTTTCTCTGCAGTCCGACTACGCGTCCCCAGACAACACACTGTTTAGTTTTGCTTTTAGTTTTGAACTTCGCGGCAGTTAAAACAGAACCGTGTGTCTTCTGTGCCTTACATTCGCTGCTCAGCGCTGTATCTGACACGCACAGGTGCTGACGTGGTCCCGGCTGGCTGTGCAGTCACTGCGCCAACAGCTTCCCTTGACCAACAGACCACGATTTACCCGCTTCGCTGCCGACAGGCATTGGGTTCTTTCCGGCTTTCCTGACAGTGCACGCCGTGAATGTTGTCGTCTCTGGCTGCGCGCATGCACGTTTCTCACGGGGAAGTAAACAGTGGCTCCTGGGGCAGCAGGAACGCACATCTTCGCCTTTGCCAGAAAAAGCCAGGCTGCTCTCCAGACTGTGCTGCCGCCCAGTGCCACAGCAGCAGACGAGGACTCCCGCCCGTCCCGTGCAAGGATCAGAATCAGACCTGGCCGTCTTTACCACGCTGTGGGGCACAAAATTGCATCTCTTTGTTGTTTTAACTTGTGTGCCCTGATTTTTAATGAGATTGAGCATGTTTTCAGATATTTATGAGCCATGGATGTTTTTTTCTTCTGTGACTTTTGCCCACTTTTCTTTTTTCTAGAGATGGAGTCTCACTGCATTATTCAGGCTGGTCTTAAGCTCCTGTTTTAGGCCATTTTTCTACTTAGATATTTGTCTTTAAAAATCCTGGTTCCTATGACTGCTACACATATTCTGAACGTTTGTCATTTGTTGCTACAGTGGTCAGGGTAAGTAACGGTGGCTGGGATAATGAAGAACCTCCGAATCTCGGCGTCTCACTCGGGAGGCCTCCCCTTCTTGCTCACATCACAACAGGGTCTTGAGGCTCCCCCGAGGGCGACTCCGGGACATGGCTCCTTCCCTTGGTGTGTGGCTCTGCCATCTCTGAGTCCTTCTCTTTCAGTCACAGGAAGGGAGGACAGTGGATGGTCACAGGGAAGATTTCAGGAGGCCAGGCCTGGAAGAGGCGCCCATCGCTCCTGCTCACATCTGCAGAACAGAATGCAGTGGTGCAATCACAGTTCACTGAGGCGTCAACCTCCCAGGCTCAACTGATCCTCCTGCCTCAGCCTCCCGAGCATATGGGACCACAGGCGCATGCCACCACACTTAATTTTTAATTTTTATTAGAAATGAAATCTCACTATGTCGCCCAGGCTGTCTCAAACTCCTGAGCTCAATCGATCCTCCCACCTTGGCCTCCCAGTGTGCTGGGATGACAGGTATGAGCCACCGCGCCTGGCCTGCGAGTGCTTAGTACCTTTTTTCATGTATATGTGTATGAGTGACACTGAACTGTAATTTTGATATCCAGATTATACTCGCTTCAGAAAATAACACAGGGTGTGTTTCCTGTCTGTCTCCGAGTCTGGGTAAAACTGGAGCTGTTTCTTGAAGTCACGTGCAAAGCACCTGGACTTGGCGTTCTTTGGCAAGACTGAGAATCATCCACACAATCTCTGTCACGGCCACGGACTCTGTGTGCGTGTCTCCTCGAGCTGGGCTGCCGCGTGACTTTCCTCCTGACGGTCGCGCCGTTTCGGTGGAGTTTTTTGTCAGCACGGACTTTTCTCACTTTTTCAGCGTCAGATGTGGCTGCACTGCCTTCCCTTCTCATTCCGAATGGTTGATTTGCTCCTTTTTTCTCAGTCATTTTGCCAGAGAATGTCAATTTTAATAGTCCTTTCAAAGAACTAACTCTTAGCTCTTTTGTCCTCTCAGTGGTGTCTCTTTCTATTAGTTATATTAATAAGTGGCTTTATTTACTTATTTATTTTTTTGAGACAGAGTTTCGCTCTTGTTGCCCAAGCTGGAGTGCAATGGCGCCCTCTTGGCTCACTGCGACCTCCGCCTCCCGGGTTCAAGCAATTCTCCTGCCTCAGCCTCCCAAGTAGCTATGAATACAGGCGCGCCACCACACCTGGCTAATTTTTTTTGTATTTTCAGTAGAAACGGGGTTTCACCATGTTAGCCATGGCTTGTCTTGAACTCCTGTCCTCAGGTGATCCGCCTGCCTTGGCCTCCCAAAGTGCTGGGATTACAGGCATGAGCCACTGCACACGGCCTGGGCCTTTGTTTTTCTAACTGTCACACTGGGTGCTTCCCTCCTGACTTCCAGCTCCTCTCCTAACAGCAACAGAGGCACACAGGGTTGGACACTGCCCTTGGATTCTGCTGCCCCCAGGTGCTCTGTTAAGTTGTATTCATCATTGAGTTTTAAGTGTCTTTTAACTTTCATTATGTTTTTCTTTGACCTGGGTCATGTAGGTTTTCTCTTCCTGGAATATGAGCTTTATTTACACAAGACACCAAAGCAGAGGTCAGCCTAGACAGCCTGTGGCTTCAGTTCTTGGTCTTGTGGTGATGTCATGAGTTCATCTGTCTGTGCCAAATGATGGGGGCAAAAAAGATGGCAGATTGGTTTTGGTTTGGTTGTGCGATTTTTCTCATAACAATAAACATTAAAAAAAATTTCCAAGTGGATTTAAAAGAGTATCTTTTATTTCTGAGACAGGGTCTTGCTCTGTCACCCAAGCAGGTCTTGAACTCCTGGCCTCAAGTGATCCTCCTGCCTCGGCCTCCCAAAGTACTGGGATTACAGGTGTGAGTCACCGCATTGGGCCCAAAAAATGTATCTTTTCTTGTTGTTTTCCATGCTGATTTTGTTGAAGCCAGCTCTCTCATCTTTTCCTTGGAGAGGTATCCAAGGCCATCAGCTTGCACGGCCCCCATTACGTGTGTGAACCAATATCTGATCTCGCTAAGAAAACCAGCACGCGGGGCAAGCCCTGATCCCACTAACACCAGCATGCGGGGCGAGCTCCGATCTCACTAACACCAGCACGCGGGGCGAGCCCTGATCCCACTAACACCAGCACGCGGGGCGAGCCCCGATCCCACTAACACCAGCACGCGGGGCCAGCCCCGATCCCACTAACACCAGCACGCGGGGCGAGCCCTCATCTCACTAACACCAGCACGCGGGGCGAGCTCTGATCCCACTAACACCAGCACGCGGGGCGAGCTCTGATCCCACTAACACCAGCACGCGGGGCGAGCTCTGATCCCACTAACACCAGATGTGGGGCGAGTCCTCATCTCACTAACACCAGCACGTGGGGCGAGCTCTGATCTCACTAACACCAGCATGCGGGGCGAGCTCCGATCTCACTAACACCAGCACGCGGGGCGAGCCCCGATCCCACTAACACCAGCACGCGGGGCGAGCTCTGATCCCACTAACACCAGCACGCGGGGCGAGCTCTGATCCCACTAACACCAGATGTGGGGCGAGTCCTCATCTCACTAACACCAGCACGTGGGGCGAGCTCTGATCTCACTAACACCAAACGCGGGGCGAGCCCTGATCTCACTGATCTCACTAAGAATAGCAGCACGCGGGGCGAGCCCTTATCTCACTAACACCAGACGTGGAGCTAGCTCTGATCCTACTAACACCAGCATGCAGGGCAAGCCGTGATCCCACTAACACCAGCACGCGGGGCAAGCTCTGATCCCACTAACACCAGCACGCGGGGTGAGCTCTGATCCCACTAACACCAGATGTGGGGCGAGTCCTCATCTCACTAACACCAGCACGCGGGAGGCTGCCTCAGCCTCCCGAGCATATGGGACCACAGGCTCTGATCCCACTAACACCAAACATGGGGCGAGCTGACATGGCCACACAGTAGGATCCAGCACTGTGCTTACGACGTCACGTATTAAGGCTCTGGTTCTTGGCAACCCTGTGGGGTAAGCACTGTCAGCATTGCCATTTCACACCTGGGAAAACTGAGGCAGAGGTCCCAGAGTTCCAGAGTGAGAGGTCAAGTCCACAGCCCCTGACTTGAGAGCTGTGCTCTTGACCACCTCCCTCCATGCTAGAAATCAAAGATGTTGGATTAAAGTGTGAGTTTAGGATCAGGAACCCACCTGCCCGCTCCTACAGAGGCCGAGGCAGTCCTGCCATTTGTGCACTGCTGCAGGTGTCTCTGTGGGCGTGACCCGGCGCCGGCGTTTGGTGAGACGTCATTCCACATCTGGGGGTCCGCCTTATCGGCCCTAAATCTGGAAAAGATATTTATTGTGGCATTATTCATAATAACCTAGTTTGGAAACAGCCCACATACCCATGTTGGGAAGTGCATAAGTCACCCGTGCCTTTTTGATTCAACTGGTCATTGTGCAGGCATTAAAAGTAACGCTTCCTTTCTGGCCAACATGGTGAAACCCCGTCCCGACTAAAAATACAAAAATTCGCCGGGCGTGGTGGCGCATGCCTGTAGTTCCAGCTACTCAGGACGCTGAAGCAGGGGAATCGCTTGACCGCGGGAGGTGGAGGCGGCAGTGAGCTGAGATCACGCCACTGCACTCCAGCCTGACGACAGAATGAGACTCTGTCTCAAAAAAAAAAAAAAAGGTAATGCCTCCCACTGTCAGTAACAGGGAAAAGCAATGATCATATTATCGTAAGTAAAATCAAACCTAATGCAGACACCACCAGGGCATGCGTGCCAGTCTCCTGGGCCGTCCTAGACAGCTGTGTCCACACTCACCACCCTCCCTGGCACATCCTGACAGACAGCAGAGGATGCCTGCCTTGAGCAGCTCCCTGCCCCGCCCCCTGGTTTCTTTCTTGTGTCCGAGTTCCTGACTTCTGACGCCATCTCTTCCCTGCCAATAGCTAATTCTGAAGAATGCTAAGACACAGAGAAACTGCCAGGATTGGGAGTTGTGTTAGTTCATTTTGTGTTACTGTAAAAGAATACCCAAGGCTGGGTAAGTTTTTATAAAGGGGTTGACTTGGCTCGCGGTTCTGCGGGCTGTGGAGCTATCTGCTTGGTTTCTGGTGAGGCTGCAGGGAGGGATCAAGAGAGACAGGAGAAGGCGCCAGGCTCTTTAATCCAGGAGTCCCCAACCTCAAGATGGGTCCATGGCCTGTTAGAAACGGACCACACAGCAGGAGGTGGGCGGCAGGCGAGCGAGCGTTACCGTCTGAGCTCCGCCTCCTGTGAGATCAACGGTGGCATGAGATTCTCACTGGACTGCGAACCCCACTGTGAACTGCGTGCGAGGGATCTAGGTTGCGTGCTCCTCATGAGAATCAAATGCCTGATGATCTGAGGTGGGACAGTTTCATCCTGAAACCATCCACACCACTCCCTGTCCATGGAAAAACTGGTCCCAGGTGCCAGGAAGGTTGCGGACCACTGCTTTAAACAACTAGCTCTCCCGTGAACCTACGAAGTGAGAACTCACTCATTACTGTGAGGAGGGCACCAAGCCATTCCCGAGGGATCTGCCCCCATGACCCCAGTACCTCCCGCCAGGCCTCCTTCCAGCACTGGGGATCACATTTCCACATAAGATCTGGAGGGGACAGACGTCCAAACTACACCAGGAGCTCTAATGCACCCTTCACCTAGGACAGGATTAGCAAGCAATGGCCCACAGGCACATCCAGCCCACCTCCTATGTTGGTAAATAAAGTGTTTTTTTTTTTTTTTGAGACGGAGTCTCGCTCTGTCGCCCAGGCTGGAGTGCAGTGGTGTGATCTCGGCTCACTGCCAGCTCCGCCTCCCGGGTTCACACCATTCTCCTGCCTCAGCCTCCCAAGTAGCTGGGACTACAGGCGCCCGCCACAGTACCCGACTAATTGTTTGTATTTTTAGTAGAGACGGGGTTTCACCGTGTTAGCCAAGATGGTCTTGATCTTCTGACCTCATGATCCGCCCGCCTCAGCCTCCCAAAGTGGTGCGATTACAGGCGTGAGCCACTGCGCCCAGCCTGTAAATAAAGTTTTCTTGGCACAGCCGTGCTCGTTCATTCGTATGCCACTGACAGCTGCTGTTGCCCTACACAGCAGGGTGGGGACCTGCTCTTCATGGGAGAGCTAGTTGTTTCAAGCAGTGGTCCCCAACCTTCTGTGGTCCCCTGTGGGTGCTAAGGCATAGGCCGTACGGCTGCAGTGCCAAGAATACTTCCTGACTGACCCTTCATCGGAAAAGTTTGCCAACCTGTGTTCTAGATTCCCCATGACTGACATTGAGCCAGTCTCCTGTCACTCTCCAGTGACGTGCACACACCATTGGCATGAACTGCAGGCGTCACGCTCTGCGGCCGAGAGCCTCGGTGTGCGTCTGCAGTAGGAGGGCGTCAGTGAGGACTGCCCTGTCCCTGCGGCGCTGGTGCCGGCTGTGCCTACAGTTGACTGTGCCTGGAGTCTACACTCCAGGTCAGCCAAACGTCCCAGCAAGTCCTTCAAAGCAACTCTTCCGATCCAGGACCACACGTCGCATGTGCTCTGATGCCTGCTTCTGAACAATTTCACCTCCTGAGATGTCCATTTCTGGTAGTGCAAGTCTTCCTCTCCTGGTGACAGCTTGGCTGAGGCCGTCCAGCCTCAGGGACATACCGGGAACGGCTGCATAAGGAGATCCGGGGCAGGGGGCCCACCAAGATGTTCTGCCCTGTGGGGGTCAACACTGGCCGTGGTCTGCCGGCGGCATCCAGGGGCAGTCTATCTAGGTGAGGCTGAGGCTGCCCGCCCCTCGCTCCCTCAGCCCCTTGCCCCCTCACCCCCTCACCCCCTTACCCCCTCACCCCCTTGCTGACAGCAGTGGGCTGACCACAGCCCCAGGGAGCCCCACGGGAAGACTGGCCTCCCCAGCACACGCCCAACAGTGTGAGACACAGTCATCACCGAGGCAGGTACACAGCACCACGGGACTTGCCACCTACCTACCCCCACCGGGACCATGGGCCACTGAGAAGCCACGAAGGCCATGCTTCCAGCAGCGACCGCGGTGGCAGGACCATCAGGAGGCCACAGGTGCCACGGCTCCTCTCTGGTGAGTCACCTGCTCACCTGTGCCCAGGAAGACCCCTCCAGTGCGGTCCTGAGAGCAGACCCCGCCCCAGGCAACACGTCTGATGAGGCCAACACAGCCTCAACCCAAACAAGGCAGGGCCCGCAGGCGAGCATAGCCACACCAGCAATGCCATGGGGGTGTGGTGGTGGTGGGGCCTTCTGGGTAGACCAGCCTGGGTCCACAGCCAGCTCACGCACTGAGTGTCACCCGACCTCAGAGAGCCCTGCAGCCATCTGGGAGATGCTGCCCTGCAGGTCAGGACCCAGTGCGAGCAGGTGACGGGCTGGGCTCTCAGACCTACTATATAGAACGTTAACCAGGCCAGAGGCAAAGCTAGTGTGGGTGACCGTGTGGTTAGTTCTAGGCTATTTCTATTTCTGTGGGGAAGTGAGGAGATGCATCTGTCAGTGCAGCCCATGGGCAGTGGGCATGAGAGAGGCTGGGAGCCGGGCAACCTCCTCACGATACTACAAGTGGCGGCACTCAGGACTCCCTGCCATGGAACAGGCTCCTCTGGCCAGGCCAGCAGCGGGAGCAGCTGGGAGAAGAGACCCACTTTGATGTGGAATGTGCTTCCAACACGTCTGAGTGCAGGGATCGAAGCATCCTTCTAGTGGGAGGGGAGGCCTGCCAAGAGGCTCTCTTTCCAAGTGACCCCACGGTGGCCAAGCTGGTATGGGGCCTACACAGACAGGCAGAAATATTACAGCCCTCAGAAAGACTGCGGCAGGAAAAACGTGTTAACCCAGTAAACGTTTCCACCCAGACATGACTGCTCTCCATTGTCCAGGCAGTGTCCCCCACTCCGTTTCTGAGACTGCTCAACGGACAAGGCCAAGGCCGTCTCCAGCTCGAATCCGGACCCTCCTTCCAGGACAGAATCCCCAAAGACTAGGGCCATGATTAGTGTTTCATGTCTAAACAGCTGACAACACAGGCGCCAACATTTCCCAATAAAAAACCATATTACCTCCTGGTTGACAAAGTCATTTTCTACCCTCTTATAAACCAGTCCCTAGAGAGCACAGGGTCCTGTCCACAGTGCTCCTGGATGGACACAAAGGTGGCACAGGCCTGTGGACCTGCCATGGGGTGGGACAGGACTGGTACGGGCATGAAGAAATGGAACTAACCTGAATACTGGGCTGCTCCGTGGGGCTGGGGCCCACCGCTAACGTCGGAAGGCCAAGGGGCAGATGCAGGCTGGACTGAAGCTGCTGAGGGCACCCCAGGGGCCCCACCACGTGGCTGGGGCAGGAAGCTCAGCAGGTGGTGGTGTCCAAGGTCCTGAGGAACCTTTGTCCCGAGTCCATCCAGGTAAGTCAGGCCACCTCTCTGGGAGCAAGGCTGGGCCAAGAGGGCGCGGGGTGTGGCCCAGTTCCAGGGACGGGGTCTGAGCTCAGGGACTGGCACTCCAGCAGGAGGAGAGAAGCCAGAGAACCAAGCACAGTTCGGGCACAGAGGCCGGGAAGGGACGAGTGGTCCTGGGGCTCGCTGCAGAGCTCGGGGACCCAGAGAGCAGAGTGTCCAGACTGGGGCGTTCAGCGGCAGATGAAAGGCTTAAGCAGAGAGGACATCACAGGCAGGTGGCAGCGGGAGGTGCTCGGCCGCCCGCCACACCAGGAGCCTCTCCTGCTGGGTGCTCTGAGGTGACCCAAACCCGTCCCACGGATGGCAGTGAACACACCCTGCTCTCTGGTGCTGAGCCCCGTGAGCCATCGAAGAACCTGGAAAATGGTCTGTGGCTGCAAGGAGCCTCTCGTGGCTTCTACATTACTGCAGTGTCTTGATCCAAAGAGATTCTCTGCAGTGGAAAGGTCGCTCGCTCGTTTGCACGTTCCCACATCTGACCAGGCTGATTTTCCGGGGGTCCCCAGGGCACGGAACACAGTGCACATGGCCCTGTGCCCCCACCAGACGCTGAACACGAGGGAGCCACGGAGCAGGCGGCCGGCGAGGTTCGCACTGTAGGGCCTGAGTCCACAGACGGCCCCAGCTCAGGGCTTCTTCCGAGGGTGGCGTTTCCGATGGCGGATGAGACAGGAGCTGTAGGCAAAGGCTTTCCCACAGTCCGTGCATTCGTAGGGCTTCTCCCCGGTGTGCGTCTTCTGATGTTTCAGGAGATTGGAACCGCAGTTAAAGGCTTTCCCGCACTCCCCGCATTTGAAGGGCTTCTCTCCTGTGTGAGTCCTCTGGTGTTTGGTGACGTCGGAGCTGTGCCGGAAGGCTTTCCCGCACTGCACACACTGGAAGGGCTTCTCTCCCGTGTGGACCCTCTGATGGCGAATGTGGTCTGTCTTGTGCTTAAACATCCGCCCACACTCACTGCACTCATAGGGTTTCTTCCTCTGAAAAGGAATGAACACGGGAACCCCCTCAAAGTCATCTTTAAATGAAGCGTCGAAGGCATCAAAGATGTGCTCTTCGTCTTCAGGACTCAGGCGGGGCTCTGTGCGGGGTTTCCTGGGCACAGTGGGCCTCTCGGGTGGCTTTCTGTCCCCGGACGCCTTCTCCTCTCTGAGTATGCCCTTCTGCACATCTGCTTCCTCCCTCGGGGTCGGCGTCTTCCTTTTTCTGCCTGCAGGCTTCTCCATCGTTCTGTTCCTTGGAAGCGTGAGGGCTAAGGGGCTGCTGACTTCTCTGTGGGCCCCACTTCCTCAAGAACGGCTTGCTTCCCACACATCTCTCCACACTCCCAGCGCGGGACTGATGCTCTGCACCAGGAGGCCAAGGGCCACCATCCTCTTGGTGCTGGGGAGAAGAACATGAACCTCAGATTAAAGGTTCGCATTTCAGGGGCTGTGGGGTTTGGGTGCGGCCCCTCCCTATGTGTTCTCCCACAAGTGTCTCAAACGGAATTGCTGATCTCCCCGGAGCTCCACCTGACTCACTCTCCCAGCCTTTCCTTGTCTTGGTGAAGGGATCAATTGCTCACCAAAGAATCCTTGCTCCTCTGCCAGGGTTCGGGGTCTGCACACCACATCCGCAGGATCTGATGTGCCCATCAACTGCCCTGTGGCTTCCCTCCTCCACCCCCGAATCCCCCTGGTTCCTGCCCTAATCTCTGTCTCCACCACACTGGGCTTGGGACCAGTCACTGTGCTTTGGAGCTACAGGCTGCAGGGCCCACACGTGCCCAGTGGAGGATGCTTCCAACCCCCAGGGCTGGGTTCTGAGCTCATGAAACCAGGGCTGCCCCCCTGCCATGGACCACAGCAGCCAGCAGACCCCCTCATGTCACATCCTTCCCACCTCAGCTTCCTGAGTAGCTGGGACTACAGGTGTGCGCCACCATGCCCAGTCATATTCTAAGAAATAATATTCCATACCCTTTGTATTAGTTCTTGGGCCAGGGTTGCGCCTAGGTAGAAAGTGGAGCTGAGATGCATGTTGTAAGTGACATATCTCAACACATAAATACCTCGAATTCTCTTTGTTAAGTAAAGAGGAGGTTCGTGGTCTTCCCTCCGTTCCCCCACGAGTGCAGGTAACACATAAACTGACTACAGATTTCCTATCTCAACAAGTCTTTTCTACAGGAAAAGACTTTATCCTGGTCTTTTCTACAGGAAAATGTTTATATGACTCAGTTTCAGGCCAACATCACTTTCTAGGGCTCTATCTAGAGGTGGCGTGTGGGACGAGGCAGATTAGGTGGGCGCCAGAACTGAAGATGAAGGCCACGTGTGCTGAGGGAGGATGCAGGCATAAAGCAGCATCTCTGCTGGGGTGGGCAGGGGGAGCCCTGGTGCCCAGGACAGAGGATCACAGCCTAAGCTGGCTGGAGTTTGAGGCCAGGATCCAGCTCTGGTAGGAAACAAAGGTGAGAACCAAGAACGAACACTAAAAATCAGTCGACCAGCTGTTTGCCTCATGGGCAGGGCAGAGCTGGAGAAGCAGCAGCTCTCCAGGGCACAGTTAGAAACCTATCTGGCTCTCTGCACACTCCACTCCATGGCGGGGGTGGGTGTTTGTGAACCTGCTGAGCCTGACACCTGCTGCCCGGGGCCTGTGTGGGGATCCTCTGTGCTGTATAGCACTGTTCCCTCTACCAGACACTTGTTGCTGCACGTGTGGCTGGTCACTGACATGTTAGGCAGCAGAGGCTCCTGAAGGTGAGGATCATGTCTTTTCTATCTTCAGATCCTGGTCACATACTGTGCTCAAGGAACATTCTCCATAATGGTCCTGTCGACTCAACTCAGGCTGGCAGGTGCTAACCGGCAGAGACTGGAATGACTCACTTCTCTACATGCTGCCCACCCTGAGAAATAAAATACTTGTTAAGAAGAGAGTGGACTGGCCGGGCTCAGCGGCTCACGCCTGTAATTCCAGCACTTTGGGAGGCCGAGGCGGGCGGATCACAGGTCAGGAGATAGAGGCCATCCTGGCCAACATGGTGAAACCCCGTCCCTACTAAAATACAAAAAATGAGCTGGGCGTGGTAGCGCGTGCCTGTAGTCCCAGCTAGTGGGGAGGCTGAGGGAGGTGAATTGCTTGAACCCAGGAGACAGAAGTTGCAGTGAGCAAAGATAGCGCCAGTGCACTCCCGCCTGGCGACAGAGCAAGACTCCGTCTCAAAACAAACAAAACCCAACCCCCACCCCACGCACACACACAAAACAAAAACGGAGTGGACCGCAGCGATTGTCTTGGCCTCACCTCACAGGCCTGTAGACAGGAGTGATTAGCTAGTTACAGATGGCGCAACCCACACTTGCCACAGCCCTAAAGGCTGGGGTTCTGGTTCTGTCGTGCAACTCCGGCAGAGCCCCGTCGCCTCTCTGGGCGGAGGAACGTTCACCTAAAATATGAAGCTCTGGGTATCCGCAGGCGGTAGGGGCTACCTAGGAAACCTCACTCACCCTGGCGCCTCCCTCCACTACTTTCAGGGATCTGGGTCTCACGGAGAGACTGGAACATTAGTGGGCTTGAGATTCAAGGGCTATCTGCACTAAAACAGCCTGCTGGGTCCACGGCCTGCCAGGGGCCAGCTAGCTGTGCCAAGGCCTGAGATGCCAGGCATCTGAGCCAGGCGGAGGGACCCGCCAGGGTCTTGTGCGTGATCCTAGTTAGAGGTTCCCCTTTCAACGCCACACCCCCGCGGCCCGCGTGCGGAGCTAGGTCGGCCTCGGGGCCGGCGCCTGGGAGGCGCTCAGAGCCAGGTCTCGCCACATCCCTGGAGCGCTGGGGTGCGGGGAGGCGGCGGGGCCCATACCAACTCTGCGCGTCCTGGGCCGGAGGCGGCGGGCAGGAGCCCAGTGAGTACCTGGCTGGAGACGAGGGGCGACGAGGACCTCCCGCTGCAGAACGCGGACTCGCCCGGGCCCTACTAGGACTGCTGGAAGGCGGGGAGAGGCGCGCGCCCCTCACGGGGTCCGGAGGCAGGAAAGGGAAGGCCTAGATGCTGCACCGCCCCGCCGCTCCCGCCCCTGCCTGCGTCCAGGTCCCCGTCCGGACCCCGTCAGCCCTAGGCACCCGCAGGAAATGCCCGCCCGCTGACCCGCCCCTTCCGGCGGCCACGCTAGGAGCCGGGGCTGGACTCGGTGGTGGTGAGCGGTGGAGGGCTCGGCCCGAACGGATCCACCCCCAGCCGACTCCGCCCCGAAGACCCCGCCCCGATCATGCCCCGCCCACTCAGGCTCCACCCCTAACCGCCGTCTCGTCCGCAGGTTCCTCCCCCAACTGACCCCGCCCCTTCACAGTCCTTTATGGCAGGCACCCTCCCGAAGGCTCCGCCCTGATCAGGTCCCGCCCCGAGCAGGCCCCGCCTCCGGAAGCTCCTTCTCGAGCTGGCTTCCCCTCATGCCCCGCCCCCTCATGCTCCGCCCTCATGTCCCGTCCCCGAAAGGCCCACCCCCGAAAGCTCCTCCCGGAGCCGGCTCCCCTCATGCCCCGCCCCAGGCTCCGCCCTATGTCCCGCCCCTGAAAGCCCCGCCCTGAACCATCACCCTCATGCCCCGCCCCCCACCGACCCCGCCCCGCGAGGCCCCGACCCCATAGCGCGTCCCCGAGCCGACCCAGTCACTTAGGCTGCGCCCACCAGGCTTTCCGGATCCGACGCGCGTGGGCTTCTGGCTCCCGGCCCCCAGCGGGGAGATCGCGGCCGCCCGCCGGGAGGCTTGTCCCTGAGGCCGCTCCCTGCCCACCCCCAGCCTCAGCCTCCGTGGCGTCCACCGCGTGCCTCCACAGGAAGTCGCTACCTGCGCCTTCAGCGCGGAAGGAGAACCGACGCGTCCCCTAGCTGGGCGGGCACCGCCTCCACCACCGCCGCCGCCGCGTGCACGCCCGGGCCAGCCGTCTCCCACCCCGCGGCCCTTGCGGCTCCTCCCGCCGTAGGCAGCGCTCCGGGATATGCTCCCAGCGCTGGCTGCGCTCACTCCACTTCCTGCCCGTCCAGATCGCACTGCGCCGCCAGGCCCGCCACGTACCGCAAACTGGGTGTCCTAAAACGACATCCGCCTGTTATCTCAAGGCTTCTGTGGGCCAGAAGGCCAGGCTTAGCTGGGTCCTCAGCTCAGGTCATCCGCTGTGTTCTCATCTGGAGGCTGGACTGGGGAAGGATTGCTTTCCACCTCATGCGATTGCTGGCAGAAGTCATGTCCTGGTGCTTGTAGGACCCAGGGCCAGCAGGAACTGTTCTCAGCTCCCGGGGGCTGCCTACTGGCCCCTGCTGTGTGGCCATCTGCGAGGGTGGGCAGTTCACAGGGTGGTCACTTCCCCAGGGTCCGAGGGAGAGCCCCACCCCCAGATGGAGTCCTATGGAACAGAACCTAATTGTGGGTGACATGCCACCCCCTCCGCCCAGTTCTACTCAGATTCAAGTCACAGGTGCCACCTGTAGCCAAGGGAACTATGGGCATGGGGCTGGCGCTGGGGGATCTCCTTAGGATATCCGCAGCATTCTGCCCCCTCCACCCACAACCCTTCCCATTTCCACTTTCTATATGATTTCCTTATTATATTATTAATTATCCCACACTCCCACACTCCCATGCAAATCAGCTCTTTGAAGGCTGCCACCTGTGCTTGTTCTGGGTGCCTGGTGTGTGCTGGGCCTCATGTTTTGTGGACTGAGTGAACGTGGGTGGAGATCTTAGGTGCTGCTGGTGCTGTGGCACCCTAGGAACTGCCTGCCCCCACCCAGCCCTCTCTCCAGCTGCCTCCTGGACTTAGCAAGGTGTTGAAAACCAGGCAGTTCTGCTCCCTCCTCATCCCACCCCCCTCTCCCATCCTGTTGCTTTTACTTCCCAATGTTTTTGTTTTTGTTTTTGTTTTTGAGCAGCAGCAAGATTTATTGTAAAGAGCAAAAGAACAAAGCTTCCACAGTGTGGAAGGGGAGCTGAGCAGGTTGCCCTACCTACCAATGTTTTCAACCAACCCCTCTTGCACAGCCTGCTTCCTCTGTCCGGGCTGGAGCCCCATCTCCTCTCACCAGTACTACTTCTGTGCCCTGCCCTGGGGTCTCCCTGCCTTCATTTGGGCTCCCCTGTCCACCCCTCCTATAGAAGCTGGAGGGGCTGACTTACAGGGCAAACCCGCAGTAGCCCTCCCAGCTTCATGCCCGTCCTGCAGGATGAGGTCTGGGTCCCTTAGCAGCTGCAAAGGGGCCTGCACATACTTGCAAGCTGCCCCTCTCACCACCCTTTCACCTCCCAGGAGACTCAGCAGCAAGTGCTTGCCCTGCCACACACCATCAGCTGCATGCCTCAGCCCTGGGCCTTGAACACCCCTGCTCCGCCTCCGCTGGAAGGACTCTTTCCTGTTTTTTAAGACTCCACCTGTTTAAGCTCCTCTGTGCCAGCCCCAGCCTCACCCCTGCCATCCTCAGGCCAAGGCTGCCTGGGTAGCTGTCCACACAGGTTACATGCCATACATGACCCTCGGTCAGGGCTTGTCTTTTATTTTGTTTGTTTTTTTTTTTGAGACAGAGTCTTGCTCTGTCACCCAGGCTGGAGTGCAGTGGCCAGATCTCAGCTCACTGCAAGCTCCGCCTCCCGGGTTCACGCCATTCTCCTGCCTCAGCCTCCCGAGTAGCTGGGACTACAGGCGCCCGCCACCTCGCCCGGCTAGTTTTTTGTATTTTTTAGTAGAGACGGGGTTTCACCATGTTAGCCAGGATGGTCTCGATCTCCTGACCTCGTGATCCACCTGTCTCGGCCTCCCAAAGTGCTGGGATTACAGGCTTGAGCCACCGCGCCCGGCCAGGGCTTGTCTTTTTTATCTTTGTATTACCAGGGGCCAACACTTAGCCCATAGCAGGTGCCTAATCCATATTTATTGAGCAATGGATGACTGATGGGGCTGAGAGAATAAGACTGACAATAATAATGGCAGGCTGGGCGCGGTGGCTCATGCCTGTAACCCCTGCACTTCGGGAGGCCAAGGTGGGTGGATTGCTTGAGGTCAGGAGTTCAAGACCAGCCTGGCCAACACGGTGAAAACCCGTCTCTACTAAAAATACAAAAATTAGCTGGGTGTGGTGGTATGTGCCTATAGTTCCAGCTACCTGGGAGGCTGAGGCAGAAAGAATTGCTTAAACCTGGGAGGCAGAGGTTGCAGTGACGCTGAGATCATGCCACCACACTCCAGCTGGGTGACAAAGCGAGACTCCGTCTCAAAAAAAAAAAAAAAAAAAAAAAAAAAAAAGCAGAGGAAGGAGAAAGGTGTCCTCAAAAGAGACAGTCCCTTGCCTTCTAAATGAGCCTGGTGGCCCCTCCAGTCCCTTTAGGGGCATGGTGGTGGCTGGGCAAGCCCACCAGGGACTCCATGTGGTGCCAACAGCATTGGTATATGATATGTGGGCAGAGGCCATTTCCCTGACTCGGAATCTCCCACTGTCACCAGACCTCCCTCTCCAGCTGCCCTGTAAATATGGAAAGAAGCTCCAAGGGCTGAGGACTCCTTTCCTGCAGAGGTTCCCACAGAGATAGCCTCTCTGAGGAGGGGCTGGGGGCCCCAGGCTTTGCCGTGTCTGTGCTCCTCATTTCTTTTACACATCCCTGTTTTGTGCCCTGCCTGCGTGCTGCAAAGGCTGGAGCTGCCCGGAAGCCCGGGCCTCTTGTTCTGGGTGGCGGGCTGCCTCCCACGGCTGCCTGGGCACCTCTGGGTCACCATCCTGTGTTCTGATGTGGGAGTCCTATTGCTAGTGGGTGGGGGCCCCAGTCTGCTCTGCAGGGACAGCCACCAGGGAAGAGAACTGAGGACAGGAGACAGGCATTTCAGTCTCTTAGCTTAGAGAGGGACAGAGAACTGCTTTCCTCCTGAGTGGCTTACTGTCTGGCTTGTTGGATTGAATGGTGCCCTTTCACTTTTCCCTATTGCCTGTGCAGCTTTTCTCTTTTCCTTCTCTCCTCCTCCTCCTCCTCCTCCTTCTTCTCTGCCTCCCCCTCCTCCTCCTCCTCTGCCTCCCCCTCCTCCTCCTCCTCTGCCTCCCCCTCCTTCTTCTCTTCCTCCTCCTCCTCTTCCTCCTCCCCCTCCTCCTCTGCCTCCTCCTCCTCCTCCCGTTGTTTTGAAGTCATGCTATTTCAACTTTGTCAGAGCACACACAGCACATATGGTTCTTCCCCTCTCGCCTGCACTTCTCTTTCCATGTTGGGTCTGCCATTCAATGTATCACCCCTGTGGGTCTTATGGCTGAGGTTCTCCCAGCAGCTTGTGGTTGGAGGAAGCCCATTTAGGAGGTTCCTCCTGATGGGCCTATAGTTGAAGGACCCCTGAGCTCTGGCAAGTTTAAAACTGCTCTCCTGGCGCTGTAATTCCTTGAAGGAAATCTTGAACGGCTGCATAGTTCATGGCTTTCTTCCTTCTCTTGAGACTTTTGAAAATGCTACTTGGTTGTTGCCCTCAGCGTTCCCTCCTGCATGATGTTCAGTGCCCTCTGTTCCCTCCTGCACGACATTCACGTGTCCTCAGCGTTCCCTCCTGCACAATGTTCAGTGCCCTCAGCGTCCCCTCCCTCACGACGTTCACGTGTCCTCGGCATCCCCTCCCCCACGATGTTCACGTGTCCTCGGCGTCCCCTCCCGCACGACGTTCACGTGTCCTCGGCGTCCCCTCCCGCACGATGTTCATGTGTCCTTGGCGTCCCCTCCCACTCGATGTTCAGTGCCCTCAGCGTTCCCTCCTGCATGATGGTCAGTGCCCTCATCATTCCCTCCTGCATGATGGGGTAGGAACTGGATCTCATGGGATCTTTAGTGAAGACCAAAGGGTGTGAAGATGGAGGATGCCCAGGATGGTGTGGGGCATGGCAGGGCCTAGGGAGTGCCCAGGTCTTCTCTGCCTGGCAGGAGAGCTGCTACCTTGGTTTTCACACCCTTTATGGCACTGATTCCTAAACCTGCTCATAATCAGAATTAGTTTGGAATCCTTTTAAGAAAAAAAAAAAAAGAGATTTCCAGACATCATCCAAGAGCTGGTCAAACAGAATGCCATTGGGGTTAAACCTCATAACCTCTAATTTTAGAAGCATCCCAGTGACTCTGATGACCGGGCCAGCCCTGGGGAGCAGGCACGTGGCCTGGCCTAGAGAGGGGCAGCAGATGGCACAAGCTCCCTGGTGCAGCAGGGCACAGCTCGGGCTGCTCATTTTTTTTTTTAATGAGACGGAGTCTCAGCTCACTGCAAGCTCCGCCTCCCGGGTTCACGCCATTCTCCTGCCTCAGCCTCCCGAGTAGCTGGGACTACAGGCGCCCGCCACCTCGCCCGGCTAGTTGTTTTGTATTTTTTTAGTAGAGACGGGGTTTCACCGTGTTAGCCAGGATGGTCTCGATCTCCTGACCTCGTGATCCGCCTGTCTTGGCCTCCCAAAGTGCTGGGATTACAGGCGTGAGCCACCGCGCCCGGCCTCCGGCTGCTCATCTGAAACTCCTAAGAGCTTGGAGAAATGCTGACCAGGCCCTCACCTCTAAGAGATTCCACCGCCGCTGGCGTAGGGGCAGAGGGGCCGGCATCTAACATCAGTGTTTTGAAAAATCACTCCCAGATGGTTCTTGTGTGCGGCCGGGGTCCGGAACCTCTGTTTTGGAGCACAGGCGAGGCCACTGCGGGAACAAGTGAACCAGTGAGGCTTTTGGATGCAGAACAAGCAAGAGACACAAAGATGTCAGGCCGCTGAGCGGAATCATTCTTCCAAGAAACCTCAGCTCCTTACCTGTGGGCACATTCCTTAATTCTATGTCACACCAATTTAATTGGAAGAATTAACACCTGCCCCTCGGGCTTATAATCTATGACAAGACATTGGTGGTAAATCCATTTATTCTCCAATTAAATAATCTTTCCCGTGTTCACCCACTAACGGACTCACTCGGAGGTAACTGATCCGGTGTGGTACAGGCTGGGCAGTAGAAGAAGCTCCCTTCCAGCATAAACCCACTCTGTGCAGAGAGGCTGTAGTTCGTCCAGCTCATCCAAGCTACATTTAAAAGTCCATTCTCAGGATCATTGCAAGGCTTCTTTTTTCTTTCTCTTTTTGAGACAGGGTCTTGCTCTGTCGCCTAGGGTGGAGTGCAGTGGCTCCATCTCTGCTCGCTGCAGCTTCAACCTCCCTGGCTCAAGCGATCCTCCTGCCCCAGCCTCCTGAGTCGCTGGGACCACAGGTGTGCACCACCATACCTGGCTAATTTTTTTTTTTTTTTTTTTTTTTTTTGTAGAGATAGGGCCTTGCTATGTTGCCCAGGCTGATCTTGAACCCCTGGACTCAAGCCATTTGCCTGTCTCGGCCTCCCAAAGCATGGAATTACAGGCATGAGCCACATACCCGGCCAGGGCTTCTTCCTATGCAAATTCTCTGTGTGGATTCTCTGGTGTTGGTAACATGTTACCTAGACCTAAAGGTTTCTCTGAGTTCATTGCACTCACAGGGTGAATGTTCTCCCCTTGGGATTTCACGGGGTTTCTCTGCAGGATGAATCTCCTTGCGTGGACTGGGGTCTGAGCCCCTCCCAGGGCATTGCCCACCCACCACATCAGGGCTCTTTCCAGGGTGAAGTTTATGATGTTAGGTAAGGCAGGGCAGGCAAGAGAAGCAGGCCCCAGGCAGGGCATGAGGCCCCCGCCGGCCTCGGGCTAGCCCTGGGAAGCAGGCTGGCTTGGAGAGCCCCCACTTCTCACTGCCCATTCAGTTGAGCTCCTAGAAGGGGAGGCTGAGGAGCTGGAGCCAGGGTGGGCAGAGTCCTCTCGCCCCACCGCTGGTCCACCTAGAGCTGGGGGGCCAAGGAGGCCTCTATCAAGCTGGTCTCCTGGGAAGCCAGAGAGGAGGAGGTGAGGGCTCTGGAGCCTGTGGGTCTTGACTAGGAGTGAGGATTCTACTTTAGGGTCATCAGAAGCCAGTTCTGAGGGTCACATGAAAATGAAAATGGAAAGACACCATTTACAACATCAAAGGCATAAAGTAACTTGGAATCAATCCAACGAAACGTGTGGAGGATCTTCATGGGGAAAATTACACAGTGTTTTTGGGAGACATTAAACAAGAGCCAAATAAATGGTGATGAAGCCCGAGCTCATGAGCTGCCTGACTTAGTATTTTTAAAATGTCAGCTCTCAATTGCACCTCACAGATGCAATGCAATTCCCGTCAAAATCCTAGCAAGACTTTTGTAAACTTGAAAAGCTAGGCCAGGCGTGGTGGCTCACATCTGTAATCACAACACTTCGGGAGGCCAAGGCAGGAGGATTGAACCCAGAATTTTGAGAATAGCCTGGGAACACAATGAGATCCTGTCTCAAAAAAAAAAAAAAAAAAAAAAAAAAAAATTCGCTGTGCATGGTGGCACATGCTGTAGTCCCAGCTCCTCGGGAGGCTGAGGCAGGAGGATCGCTTGGGCCTGGGAGGCTGAGGTTGCAGTGACCCATGATTGTGCTGGTGCACTCCAGCCTGGAAGACAAAGTGAGACCTTGTCTTTAAAAAACAAACAAAAAAAAGAAACTTAAAGAAAAAGGAAAGCTAATTCTAGAACTTACATGGAAATACCAATGGTAAGACACAGCTGAGGAACCAACGGAGAACACTGGAAGAGAGTTTTCTCAAGCAGACACAGCCCTTTGGAAGCAACAGTAACTGGGACAGCATGGTCTCAGCACAGGAGCAGCCCAGCAGCCCAGAGGAAGAGTGGGCTGCACGCCTGGGCAGACACCTGACGTACAGCGGTGGGGAGGTGGGGAAGAGCAGGTTTCTCCATTCGAGGTGCTGGAACAAAGGACGTGTGTCCACGCTTCACTTCACACCAGCAGCAGCCTCCCTCATTCTCGGTTTTGCTTCCTGCAACCCTTGAGCACCGCGGCATGGCCTCAGGGAAGCCTCCTCAGAGACTGAAAGAGGGATGGTGGGCATGCCATGCTGTCTGCAGCAGAGGGACTGTCCTGGCAGAGGGACAGACAGCAAGTACCACGGCCCATGGCCATGTTCTCATGCATACAGATATGGCCATGGAGCATCTGTCTGTGGGGACACAGAGTCAGGAATGTATTTTGGGAGCGTGTTTCTTTACAACCTTCTGTTTCCCATCTCTCTGTCATCTGGCAGCAGCCAGGACCTGGGGCACAGAGGCAATTTTTCTTACAGAGCTGTAACGAACAGCGAATGGAAGTGGTCAGTGAAAATGAAATGGTTCTATTTTAAAACCTGAGGTAAAACTCTTGGCCACTCCTCCTATCCAGAGATAGAACCTCACTCGCCTCCTTGAGTATGGCCTGGGCTGAGTGACTCATTTCCACAGACAGAATAAATAAACAGAGGTCCCGACAGAGTGACTTCAGACACACGTCCCGAGGGGCTCCATGGTGTCCGACTGCCCTCACCCTCTGGTCACTTGCTCTGGGAGAAGCCGGCCGCCATGTTGTGAGGAAACCCAGAGCCTATGGAGACGATCGTGTTGTGAGAAACAGCCGCCTGGGGAGCCAGCCCCAGATGACACAGCTCCAGCCGACAGCACGGCTGCAACCCCACGAGGGACCCTGAGCCCGAGGCACCTGCTGAGCTGCTCCTGTGAGCCGGACCCACAGAAGCTTGAGGGAAGCGTTTGCTGTTCCAGCCAGTACATGTTGGGGGAATGGGTTATGTAGCAACAGATAACAAGTGCAAGCTCTGTGGCTGTTTTGCAGTCACACTGGCTTTGGTGAATTGGCCATTTGCATAACTGCCCGGACTATGTTAGTCCTGCACCACGTGCCTCACAGGAGGTGCTGTGTGTGTAATCCTCCCAGCTCAGTGTGGTAGGAACCGTGGACACCATCATTTTATAGATGAAGAACCACGGCTCAGAGAGGGCAGGGGACCGGGCTGATTTGCACAGCAAGTAAGCTGTGGAGCCAGCACTTGGCATCAGCCCGCCTGGCCCTGGAGAGCAGTGCTGCTTCATGATTCTCCAAGGCAGACACGATCCTGTGTATGGTGCACGGCCACGGCCTTGTCCACACCTGTTCTGTGCAGCTGGCAGAGGTTGGAAGGCCGCTGTGCATGACAAAGCACAGGTCGTCCCACCATGTTAGAGGGCTGTGGGTAGGGATGAGTGTGTGGACCCAGGAGCCAGGCTGCCTATGCTCAGATCCCAGCACTGCCTCAGAATTGCCGTCGGGTCCTGGGCAAGGCACTTAGCCTTCCCGTGCCTCAGTTTCCTCATCTGTAGGATGGGAGTGATGAAGGTCACAGTCATCTCCTCCCAGGGCTCTGAAGAGGTCTGTTCTAAGATTATTTTTGTCATAGCTATTATGCTCCTTGGAATCCTCAGCGGGGGTGAGCTGTGGTCTTAAGCCAACCAAGCTGCACGGCCCTGGGTCCAGGGAGCTGGCGGGGAAGATCCAAGAGTCCTGTGTCTGTGGGGAAAGCAGACACCTGGCCTCATAGTGCTGAGGCCGCCCACATCACAGTCCAGGGGAGATGGGATCCTGGGTAGAAGAGACCTGGGCCCAGGAAGAGATAGGCCTGTACCATGGTGCCTGGGGGAGGGTGATATGAGTCCACCAGAGATATAAGCAGTGGGGTGCATCACTGTGGAGTGTGGGCAACGGGCAGGGGGTGGCTGGACCAAGGCCCCCAGCACCTGAGGGAGATCTGTGTGATCCTGGGGTTTGTGTGTGGCCTTGGGACTGATTTACAGGACAACCCAGCACGTGGTTAAGACAGAGCTGCTGTGACCCCGGGGGTCGTGCAGCACTGGCTGGGGGTCCCTCGGGAGTGTGTGACGGTGGACCTCATGGATGCCTGACCTTCACTGCACACTCGTGTGCACCCAGAGCCCTCAGTTGTAACTGCTGTCGTGGCACAGAGGGAGAACTGGAGCAACGTGCCCGCCTAAAGTGCACGCCAGGAACGTGGCAGATGGAAGCCCAGTCTGGCCTCGTGGCCCCAGGGTGCGAGGGCAGAGCGTGAAGGTGGGTGGCCACCGGGAGGAGAACCCAGCAGCCGGCGCATGAGATCCGCACTGGCTGGGGTCAGTCTCAACCTTTCGTCCGTCCTCCTTGTGTCCACAGCTGGCCCTCCCACGGTGGTACCAGGCACACCCTATCCGCTGGGTGCTCATGAAGCTGATGGCCTGGGCGCCTTTAGGGAAACAGGAGAGGGTACCCAGGTTTTCCCACACCAGTTGAAGCCAGTCAGTTTTCTGTTTTCTGCAGGGTTTGACCAAGGGCTGTGCCAAAACACAATAAAACCAAACCAAACCCAAACTATGGCAACGTGGCTGGGCACCGTGGTTCACGCCTGTGATGCCAGCACTTTAGGAGGCCGAGGCGGGAGGATCACTTGTGCTCAGGAGTTTGAGACCATTCTGGGCAATACAGTGAGACTCTGTCTCTACAAAAAACACCAAAAAAGTAGCCAGGTGTATTGGTGCGTGCCTGTGGTCCTAGCTACTTGGGAGGCTGAGGTGGGAGGATGGCTTGAGCCTGAGAGGTCGAGGCGGCAGTGAGTCGAGATCACGCCACTGCACTCCCACCTGGGTGGGAAGGTGAGTGCCTGTCTCTGAAAAAAAAAAAAAAAAAAAAAAAAAGCAAAACAGCACACAACCAGCTCTGTTCGCACGGAGCTCAATCACCTTGACTTTTCTTCCAAGCCGACTCAGCCTTGAGCTCTCAGTCCCTCACATTCTGCTCACCCCTGGGTCTCCTGGGCCTAAATCCTGACATATGAGCAGGGGCCTCCTTCCTTTTTTTTTTTTTTTTTTTTTGAGATGGAGTCTCGCTCTGTCGCCCAGGCGGGAGTGTAGTGGCGCGATCTCAGCTCACTGCAGCCTCTGCCTCCTGGGTTCAAGCGATCGTCCTGCCTCAGCCTCCCAAGTAGCTGGGATTACAGGTGCCTGCCACCACGCCTGGCTAGTTTTTTTTTTTCTTTTTTGTATTTTTAGTAGAGATGGGGGTTTCACCATGTTGGCCAGGCTGGTCTCGAACTCCTGACCTCAGGTGATCCGCTGGCCTTGGCTTCCCAAAGTGCTGGGATTACAGGTGTGAGCCACTGCACCCGGCCCAAGGCTACCATTTTGCATAACTGTGGTGCAATATTGCACCCTCCTCCGTGGGGAGGCGCATCTGGGAGCCCCTGCGGCCGCTCATCGGTTCTCTCCGTTTCCAGAACTGTCTTCAGAGAGCTGTGCGGAGGAAGTCGTCCTGGAGGCCACCTGTTGAGAGGCCACTTTCACTCCGCAGAGTCTCTGTGGCTCCCCCTGGTGGCTGTGCCGTTCAGCGGCGCCTCCTTCCTGTGGCTGGGCTGTCTGCCCTGGTGCCCACGGACCCAGCTGAACCCTTTGCCATCAAAGGACATCTGGGCTGCTTCCCAGGTTTTGGCTAAAACAAGTGAAGCTGCTATGAGCACTCATGAGCAGGTTTTTGTATGAACGAGACTTTCATTTCTCTGGGGCGCATCGTGGGGTCGTGGGAGCTGGACGTCTAGTTTGATAAGAAACCACCCAGCTGTCTCTCAGAGCGGCTGCTCCATCGTCCACGCCCAGCAGCAGCATGTAGGTGGCCCAGCTCCTCTGCTCGCCATCAGCATGTGGGGCGGTCATGGTTAATTAATTTATTTATTTGATTTATTTTTATTTTTTCAGATGGAGTCTCACTCTGTCGCTCAGGCTGGAGTGCAATGGTGGCATCTCGGCTCACTGCAGCCTCCACCTTCTGGGTTCAAGCGATTCTCCTGCTTCGGCCTCCTGAGTAGCTGGGATTACACGCACGCACCACCACACCTGGCTGATTTTTGTATTTTTAGTGGAAACGGGGTTTCTCCATGCTGGCCAGGCTGGTCTCAAACTCCTGACCTCAAGTGATCCTCCTGCTTTGACCTCCCAAAGTACTGGGATTACAGGCGTGAGCCGCCGCAGCCAGCAATGGTTTTTTATTTTAGCCATTCTAATAGGTGTATAATGAGATCTCACTGTGAATTTTTTGTTTGTTTGTTTGTTTGTTGTTTGTTTAGAAACGGGGTTTGCTTCATGAAAAAAAAATTTCAGTAAAAGAGATACTTCTAGTATCCTTTTTAAAAATTTAATTTGGAAGCAAATAGTGTTTCATCCCAGCATGTTAAAATTGCAAAGGTCATCTACCCCAGCTTACTATTTGCTAAACACCCATGAGTCACTAGTGGAACACACATTTCCAATGTAAAGGTCTTGATTGTTTGGTGAAAACCACTTTGCAACACTAGTGTTGGAAATTACTTCCTTATATTAAGCTGAAATCTACCTCACCGGAACCTCTGCTCCTAGGTCCTGAGTCTCATATATTTCAGACCTTGTCTCTTCTGCCCCATCTGGCTACTTATCTCCAGTTTTCTCTGCCAGTGTTCCGGTGGCATAGCCCCAAACCCTTTCATTTCATAGTTTGTCACTGCTCTTTTTAGGAGGACTGGGGTGCTCAGAACTTATTGACTGACCCTAGCATTGAGGAACTCTCCTTTTGGCCTGGTCACTATATTTGAAAACTGCTACCTGAAATCATGAGAGCTTTTTTGTTTTAACAGCCATTTTCTATTGTTGATTCATTTTCGTTTTGGTTACAACTGAAATATCTGTCTTTCACATGAAATATCTGTCTTTCACATGAAATATAACTTCTCATTTGCCTGTATTCACAAAGTCTGTTCTAACTACACATTTCATTGGCTTCAAGCTCACGCTTGATGCGGAAGTGAGGGGAGTGCAATACAAATTTGAACAATTGCTTGGATATTTGCAATAATACATTGTCAGTTGGGGTCATATGACTCTCATGTGCTAGAAAATTCTCTGGCTTTCAGAATGTAACCCTGGGCACACTGAATGCAACTGTATAAAAATGAACGTGAATTTTTAAAGGTAGTATAATTAAAGTTTGTACATTAAAAAAAAAAAAAGAAAAGAAAAAAGAAACAGGGTTTGCTATGTTGCCCAGTCTGATTTTGAACTTTGAGGCTCAAGTGATCCACCACCCTCGGCCTCCCAAAGTCCTGGGATTACCTGCGTGGGCCTCGCCGTGGTTTAGTGTCAGAACGCTGAGGGTGCATGGTGTTGGACACCTGTTCCTGTGCGCGTTTGCCTTCTGCCTGTCCTCCTCAGGGAAATAGCTCTTTACGTCGTTTGTCCATGTTGTAAGTGGGTTGTTTTTGTGCTGTTGAATTTTGAGATACATTGTGAATAGATTGTAGATTCCAGTCCATTGTCTGCTATGCAATTTGCAAACATTTTCTCCCAATCTGTGGTTTGTTTTTCCTTCCTCTTCCCTGGGTCTTTTGTGGAGCAGTTTTTATGTCAAGGAGGTCGTGCTCTGCTGGGTTCCTATCCTCCTCCCGTTCATGGGACAGGCTTCCTGCACCACTGCAGCAGCAGTGAAAGGCTCACCCCTGCCCGGTGAGGTCTCTGCTGCTGGAAGTCTGAGTGTCAGGCAGTGCTCCCACCTCCTAACATCTGGAAGCCCCCTGCACTCCATGGTATCCAGCGTGGCATCAGCTGAACCCCCTTCCCCTCCCATCTGTGGACCCTAGAAGGCAGGAGGCCTTGGCCGTGCACTGGTCTGAGGCCAGCCTGAAGGTGCATGACCTGCTTCCATGACAGGATCTGGGGACGCCTCCCTCCTCGGGAAAGGTCCCGACACAGGCATCTCCTGTCAGGGACCTGGGTGCAGGAGCCATAGCCTCTCCCTGCTTCCTGCAGAGCTGACCCATCCCGGTGACCGTCAGCTTCTGCAGACCTCAGTGGTTTCAGGAAGGTGTCCCTAGGGTCTGTCTGGAGCCAAAGACAGAGGTTCCTTCCTCAGGAACTTCCTGCTTTGGGGACACTGCCTCCTTCTTAGGCGAGTTCCCACAGACTAGAACAAGGAGCCGGACCCCCAGCTATGGATGCCCACGTCCTGTCCTGGGGGACAGGAAATCCCCAGGAAGACATCAGATTAAATCAGATCCCCATGTTTCGTCACCTTCCTCTGGGTGAGTGGAGAAGGAGCAGGTGACCTGGGGGATGGTGTGTGGGCACAGGACGTACTTGGTCTGAGCAGTTGACCTGGGAAATGGTGCATGGGCACGGGACACACTCAGTCTGGGCAGGCGACCGTGGGGGACGGGGTGTGGGCACGGGACACACTCGGTCTGGGCAGGTGACCCAGGGGAACAGGGCGTGGGCATGGGACACACTCAGTCTGGGCAGGTGACCCAGGGGGACGGGACATGGGCACAGGACACACTCAGTCTGGGCAGGTGACCCAGGGGGATGGGGCATGGGCACAGGACACACTCGGTCTGGAGGCTGCCATGCTGGAGAGGAGGAGCCCTCAGGGTCTGTGTGGAGGAGGGAGGCAGGCCTTTCCAGACTCGTCCAACAGACTTGAGCAGGGTCAGCATGCTGGGCAGGGCCGCCGCCTCTACCCCTGGAGCCAGGCCCAAGTGCCCCTCACTCCAGCTGCAGGTCATGGCTGCCGTGAGCTAGGAGGAAACAGGGTGTTCTCACTGCGCTTGCTCCTGGGGCAGGGGCTGGGGCAGGGTCACAGGGGCTGGATGGTGGCCCCAGGGCTGGGTTCTGGGTGGGTAGTGAGCCAGCTGCAGGTAGGGCTTAGTCCCTGGGTGTTTGCTGGCCCCTCCCTATTAAGGGTGCGTGGGTGTGGCAGGGGTGTGTGAGGAGCCCGGCCTCGGGCAGACCCCTGTGGGCAAAAGATTACGCAGGTGCCGAGGCGAGAGACTGAAGGCACAAACTGTTTCAGTATAATAAAGAAAATAGTTAGAATAAGAATAGTCATAATACAAATTAGATATAGAGATGATCATGAGCAATTATCAATCATTATTATAAACATTATTAATCATTAGCTTTCAATATTACTCTTTGTTGCATTACTAACATAACCTAGGAATAACCGACGGGCATAGGGTCAGGTGCTGAAGGGACACTGTGAGAAGTGACCTAGAAGGCAAGAGGTGAGCCTTCTGTCACGCCGCATAAGGGCCGCTTGAGGGCTCCTTGGTCAAGCGGTAACGCCAGTGTCTGGGAAGGCACCCGTTACTTAGCAGACCGTGAAAGGGAGTCTCCTTTCCTTGGAGGAGTCAGGGAACACTCTGCCCCACCAGCTTCCTGTGGAAGGCTGGATATCATCCAGGCCTGTGTGTAGTCATCCGGAGGCCTAAACCCCTCCCTGTGGTGCTGTGCTTCAGTGGTCACACTCCTCCTCCACTTTCATGTTCCTCCTGTACTCCTGGTTCCTCTCTGAAGTTCTTAGAAGATAGCAGTAGAAGACATAGTGAAAGTCTTAAAGCCTTTGATCTTATAAGTGCATAGAAGAAAATGCTGACGTATGCTACCTTCTCTCTCTGCTTCGGCTACCTAAGAGGGAAGGGCCCCCTATCCTGTAATCATGTGACCTGCTTCACCTTGTCAATCACTTAGAAGATCCACCCTCCTTACCCTGCCCCCTTGTCTTGTATGCGATAAATATCAGCGCGCCCAGCCGCTCGGGGCCACTAATGGTCTCCGCATCTTGATGGCAGTGTTCCTTCCCTCGGCCTGGCTGCTTTCTCTTTATCTCTTTGTCTTGTGTCTTTATTTATTAGAATCTCTAGTCTCCGCACATGGGGAGAACACCCACCAAGCCTGGTAGGGCTGGACCCTACAGACCCCATGCTGGAGGAGGGTCAGAAACACTGGGGGTAGGGACGAGCAAGGAACCAGAACCCTGCTTGGGAAACAGGCTGCAGTGAGGCAGGGCAGGGGTCGCCACCAAATACCCAGGACACGCCAGGGTGTGGCGGCCGAAGGTCAGAAAGTCTCCACACCAGTCCTGTGAGATGGGCTTGGTTTTTCCCAGTGTCATGGATGAGAGACTGGAGCACAGAGCGGCTAAATGGCCAGCCCGAGACAGCACAGCTGGCAGGCAGCAGGTCCACACTGCAGTCCCAGTGGGATCTCATTCCAGGCCACACGGGTCGCTTTCTCACCTCGGGACCCACAGAGGCCTTGCCCCAGGCTCCAGGCCCCGGAAGTTTCCAGAGAGGGGTGCTCTCTGGGCAGGCCCAAGCCCCTGCAGGTGTCAGGGCTGAGAGATATGGCCTGGAAGGTCACCAAGGCCTGACCGCCAGGCTGCCAAGTCAGGTCAGCAGCAGAGCCCAGCGAGAGCCCGGCTCACCGGGGACTGTGCCTGGACAGCGCTCAGAGCCACAGGGAACAGGAGGCATGGGGGCTTGGGAGGAAGCCAGGAGCAGGGTCGGACGGCAGGAGGGGTGCGCGTCCACTGAGCACCAGCTCCGGGCTCCGAATGCCTCCGAGGGCTCCCTCCGTGATCCCACCCAGGGCCTGCTGGGAAAGGAATCACCCTCTTCATCTACTGTGCAGGGTGCCACGGCCACCAGGACAGAAAGGGAAGCGGCGGGACCTGAACTCGCCCTCACCCCCACCTCCCTCTCCCACCAGCACCAACGCTGGGCACAGGCTGCCACGCTCCAGAGGGGCAGGGAACACACCGCAGCCCCTGGGGCCCTGAGTGCTCCATGTGGAAGGGGAGGCAGGTTATGATGGAGCAGGAGTAGAGAGAGGAGCCCAGCCCATGGGGACCCAGGTGGTCATGTAGCAGGACGAGCCGCAGACAAAACTCCTCAGACACTGGATTAAAGAAGGAAGAGGTTTTTTATTGGGCCAGGAGTGTGGGCAGACTAGCGTCTTAAGAGCCGAGCTCCCCGAAAAAAAATTCTTGGCCTTTTTAAAGGCTTACAACTTTAAGGGGTCCATGTGAAAGGGTCGTGATAAATTGAGCAAGTGTGGGAAACGTGACTGGGGCCTACATGCATCAGCTAACAGAAGAAAAAGTTTTACAATGCTTTTTTTTTCATACAGTGTCTGGGATTTACAGATAACACAAGTAGTTTAGGTCAGGGGTTGATGTTATTATTGTTACTTTTTTTAACTCCTAGGGCCGGTTGGTGGTGCCAAGGCTGTCTGGCCGTTTATCTTACTTTTGTTTCTTTCTGACTTTTTGCTTTCTCTCTTTTGTCTTGTGAACTAGGCAAGGTGCGGGGAGGAGGGCAGCAGGAGTAGTAGTGGTCTCCTTCCTTAGTCGGGCCTGCAGAACAAGGTGATATTTGGATTTAAATGACAAAGGAGGCCGGGTGTGGTGGCTCACACCTGTAATCCCAGCTACTTGGGAGGCTGAGGTGGGAGGATCGTTTGAGCACGGGAGTTCCTGATGAGCCTGGGAAACATAGTGAGACCCCATATCTACCAAAAATAAATAAATTAGCCAGGCATGGTGGCACATGCCTGTGGGCCCAGCTACTCAGGAGGCTGAGGTGGGAGGATCACTTGAGCCCAGGAGGTTGAGGTTGCAGTGAGCTGTGATCACTCCACAGCACTCCAGCTGGGGTGACAGAGTGAGACCCTGTTAAATAAATAAATAAATAAATAAATAAATAAATGGGACTTTGCTGGGAAGGCAGCCTGGAAGGAAACAGCAAGTGCTGGGAAAACAGCAGCGCATGGCAGGGACGGGGCCCAGGTGTTCTGGTGCCACTGGGCCAGGTCCTGTGGGTCTGGCAGGGGATGGAGCCCGAGGTCAGACCTGGGTGCTGGTGGTCCTGCTGCTGGCCAGGTCGTGGTGAGAGCGGAGTCTGGAGGAGGCAGAGGCACCATAGGGAATTAACTAGAAGCGCAGGTCAGTGGCGTGGCAGCGCTCGCCGGCACTGTCCGTGGTTCTGAAGGAGACTGAGTGGGCAGGTGTGTCTGGCCTGGGGTGCGGAGGGTCCTGGAGTCTTGTGGGGCTCACAGACACAAAGGTGAGAGCCCAGGTGCCAGCAGGCAGCCTCTGGCCTGGCAGTTAGGAGGCCTGGGGCTGACCCCACACGCATTCCTGTCACATTGCTCGTCTTCACGCCCTCCCAGGCATGACGGCGCTTCTCTCACAGCACTGGCCTCTCTGTGCCAGCACTGTCACCTCCATAAATTAAAATCCTGTGGGTGCAAAGTCACGCACAGCCCCTTCCTATTCGCAGATTCTCTTTCACTGCAGTCTCTGTGTCTCTTTCTTTTATTCTTTTTTTTTTTGAGAGGGTCTCAGTCTGTTGCCCAGGCTGGAGTGCAGTGGTGCGATCCTCATTTACTGTAGCTTCGACCTCCTGGGCTCAAGCGATCCTCCCACTTCAGCCTCCTGAGTAGCTGGAACTACAGGCCTGCACCACTATGCCCGGCTAATTTTTTTTTTGTGTGTGTAGAAATGGTGTCTCACTATGTTGCCCAGACTGGTCTGGAACTCCCAGGCTCGAGTGGTCTTCCTGCCTTGGCCTCTCAAAGTGCTGGGAGTACAGGCATGAGTCACCGCGCCTGGCCACTGCAGTCTTAACCACAACTTCAGTACCTTCTTCCGAGAGCTGTCCCTGCACCGGCCTGCCCTTCAGGAGCTTCCCACCAACTGGGGCACTGGGCAGGACCCCAGGCGGCAACAACATAAAACTCGAGCTGATGGGTGCAGGACAGAAGGAGCCTGGGGTCAGAGAAGGATGCAGAGGGCAGGGCAGTCAGGGTGCTCACTGGAGGACAGAGGAAGCAGGCAGAGCCCAGAACGTGGAAAACTCCAGGAGAGGTGGCCCTGTGCTCTGGAGCCGAGAAAGCGCCTTGAATCCTGGCTCCATCAGGTCTCCTCACAGCCTCCGCGTTTTGCAGAATGGGGCGCGACAGCAACCTCACAAGCTGTGTGGGATTGCAGGAGACCTTCACGAAGGCCCAGCCTGGGCCTGGGCTGTGGGGAGCCAAGGTGGGGGGTGCTAAGACCACACAACGACCGGGGGCAGGAGCGCGCTGCGGGGCAGGGCACGGGCGTGCGAGTCGGGGCCCACATCGTGCTGTGAGGAAAGCTGCATCACTTGCAGCTTTTGTCAGAACAAGAGGCTGAGTCCTTTCCTCTGCCGGGGCCTCAGTTTCCTCGTTCGGAACAGGAGGGGCTTTTGGGTCAGGAAGGTCTAACGCGTGGGGCTTGTGCTGGGGAGACACATCCAGGGCAGAGGTGGGGCTGGAGTGTGGAAAGGCACTCAGGGCACTTCACACATATTCCCAGAGCACCCGGAAGGACTTCACAGGGACCAGCTGCCTTCGAGGAGGCGCAGGATGCAGGGTCCAGGCAGCTGGGTGCCCCCTCCTCCAGGCAGGCCTCCCTGTACTCCGTGTCCCCGAGAAATCTACCTCTGACTCCACACAGATTCCCCACACCACATGGCTGTCTCCACTTGTGCCCGTGTTCACCAGCCTGGGTTCTGTGGGGTCTGGGATGTTCTCACTCAGATGTGTGTCTTCCCCAGCCCCAGCCTCACTTCCCACATAGCGCCTGGCACAGAGTTCTGGGAAGGTTTGCGGAATGAACCCAGGAATGACTCACAGGCACCCGCAGGGAGGGGAAGCTGGGGGCAAGGGGAGGCTCCCTGAGGGCCATGCTCTCTCCCACCACCACCTCCTTGTTCCTGTGGCCGACATCCCAGATCCCTGACCTGGGTCTCCACTCACCTTGGTCCAGCACGGAGCACCCTGCCCAGCACCCCAAGGCCTGCTGGGCTGCTGGGGACTCCCAGTCTCTCCCCGAAGCCCCACCCCTGTCCAGTTGCTCCTGGGTTGCCTTCCCGCCCTTCTTTCCCTGACTTCAGTGCTCAGTGGAGCATCACCTCCCTGGAGGCCTCCTGCAAACCCCAGACAGGAGAGCAGGGGCCTAGTTGCCGTGGGGATTCAGCCACATACAGCTTTTCTTTTATTGACATTGACTTTTCATTACAAAATTAGCATGCCTACCGAGAAGATGCAAATGAAAGAGCAGTTTCTCAAGTAAGAAGCAGCACCCTCCCCACTGCTGTCTCTGAAAGCAACTCCCAGGAGTTTGTTCCCGCTTCCAGACGGTTTTCTCTGCCTAGGCAAAAACACACATTGAAAACAACAATTTGTGGCCGGGCGCGGTGGCTCAAGCCTGTAATCCCAGCACTTTGGGAAGCTGAGGCAGAAGGATCACCCGAGGTCAGGAGTTCGAGACCAGCCTGGCCAACAGAGTGAAACCCCAACGCTACCAAAAAATAAAAAAATACGAAAATTAGCCAGGTGTGTTGGTGCATGCCTGTAGTCCCAGCTACTTGGGAGGCTGAGGCAGAATTGTCTGAACCCAGAAGGTGGAGGTTGCACTCAGCCTGGGTAATAGGGAGAGACTCTGTCTCAAAAATAAGAAAAGAAAAAAACAAAATACTAACTTGTAACCAGCAGGGTTGCTGTGTGAGTTTCTTCCCCTCTGAGAGGCTGTTCTTGGTTTCAGTGAACCAGTGTGGCCAGGAGGGTGACAAGAAGCAGTGTGCACCTTGCTGTCAGCTGGGCTCAGAGATTCTGGACGGCTCAGAGATTCTGCGCCAGGGCTGGTGGGAAATGATACTGAGGCAGCAAGAAGTGGTCCTTAAGATCTGCTAAAATCTCTGCAGGACATCACTGTCCCCTGTACAGCCGGGAGGCTGAGGCCTGGAGCTAGGAACCACCTCCCTTCTCAGGGGGCTTACCACAAAGGCTCAGGGGGCTTCCTCATGTCACTCCACCAACGCAAGGATATGAAAGCCAGGCTCCTTCTACAGAGCAGAAATGAGGACTGTCACTAGTGATAAGTGCCGGAGCCACTGCGTTTTGAAAGGACCCTAGCTGGTTTCCGTCACAGACCATCCAAGCTGCTGAAACGCACACTGCTCCAGGTGGCCACGACCTGATCCCAGCAAAAACGCAGGAGACAAAGCTGTGCAGTTTGTCCAGAATGAAACAGTCATTAGATAAACTAGATGAAAGGCTCCAAAACATGGACAAGGAAAAAACCTGGCCTACATCAGTTGGTTGGTGGTGTGTAGGTCACTCTCACTACTTTCTAAGTTTTCTACAAGATTTACCTGAAGGCTTCATCTACATGATAGTGTAATCGGCAGTAGGGTCTGGCCGCTCACCGCTTGTAAAAAGAAGCCAAAATAGTAATGAGGTGTGATAGAGAATGAGGCTTTATTATCCATGCCAGCAGAAAGCAATTCCACTCTTCTATTTGTGGAAGGAACGCAGGGGGATTTTCTTCTCTTTTCTTTTCTTTTTTTTTTTGAGACAGGTTTTTGCTTTTGTCACCCAGGCTGGAGTGCAGTGATGAAATCTCAGCTCACTGCAACCTCCACCTCCCAGGTTCAAGCGATTCTCCCGCCTCAGCCTCCCAAGTAGCTGGGATTACAGGCGTGCGCCACCACGCCCAGCTAAATTTTGTATTTTTAGTAGAGACAGGGTTTCACCATGTTGGTCAGGCTGATCTTGAACTCCTGACCTCAGACGATCTGCCTGCCTCGGGTTCCCAAAGTGCTGGGATTATAGGCGTGAGCCACCGTACCCTGCCACACAGGGGATTTTAAACAGAGGGTTTGCAGAAAAGGCTGGGGGGTGAGGAGGTGCCAGGCGCGTGACCCACTCCCACGGCTCGTCTCGAATTATTGTTCCATCTGGTGCAGGGACCAGCACCAGCGTGGCTTCTCCCAGGTTATAAATGAATTGTTGTCAATCTTGTCATCAGTCTCTAGCCAGGAGTGGGTTCCTGCCTCGAAGTAACCTTTTGCTGGAGAGAGAATTCCAGAGGTGTCTGGTCTGTAACAGGATCTGACCCTTGAAGGTTTTAAGGAAATAGATGACCAGATTGGTGAGCAGGGTGTATGCCTAACAACCTTCCAGGTAAAAAAGTGTGCATAAGGCCTGGAGCAGAGAACGGGGAAAGAGAGCGGAGGTCACAGCACGTTCTGAGGCTGTAAAGTTTATCTCGGAGCTATGGCTTGAAAGTGGGGAGAAAGGAGAAAAGGGGAAAGAAAAAGAAGTTTTAAAACGCGGTTTGAGGTGAAGCTGCTAAGTGACTTGGTTACAAGAACCTTGGCTTCCACACCCTCCTGCACCCTCTTAGCTTGACTTTAGCTGATTTCAACTCTTCAGGCAGAGCTTGACCCCTCCAGCCAATGGCCAATCAGGGAAGCTTTTCACCTGTGGCCTGAAAGCCGCTGCTTCCAAATGTCCTGTCTTTCTGGGCCAAACCAGGGTATACATTACATGTACTGATTTCTGGCCTTGCCTGTAACTTCCGTCTCCTTAAAATGTATAAAATCAGGCTGTACCCCAACCACCTTGAGCACATGCTCTCAGGATATCCTAAAGCTGTGTCACGGGTCACAATCCTTAACCTTAGCAAAATAAACCTCTAAATTGATTGAGACCCATCTCAGACACTTTGTGGCTTACAAGAGGCAGCTCCAGCTCAGGGTAGGGGATTTCCGGTCACAGTCTAGTTACTGGCACAAATATGGGGCAGGTTCCAGGGAAAGCCAACTCTGTGGATCCTGAAGGAGTGAGGATGCTGGTGCCTGCCCTGAGGGGCACCCCCAGAGCCTCAAGGAAAAGGAAGGGCCTGACCACTGGGGCTCCTGGGTCCCCGGGTTCCCAGGTTCTAGGCTGGTTTGCCAGTTACCTTAGTTACCACAAAGGGGTCCCAGTCTAGATCCTAAGGGAGGGTTCTTGGATCTTGTGCAAGAAAGAATTCAGGTCGAATCCACAGAAAGCAAGTTTATTAAGAAAGTAAAGGAATAAAACAATGGCTACTCTGTAGACAGAGAGGGCGCTCCTGAAAGCAAGAGGAGGAAGGTGCCCACCTCAGGTATAGTGAGAGTTTATATATGAGACGAGAAACCCAAAAAACCACGGGGGAGATTGCTCCGCTGCCAGGGCTCCTGACAAAGGATTGTTTATCTTTGTGTAACTCCTGTCTAGCAAGAATCTATATTATTATCTTCAAAGTGAAACTCATTCTTTTTTTTTTTTGAGACGGAGTCTAGCTCTGTTGCCCAGGCTGGAGTGCAATGGCCGGATCTCAGCCCACTGCAAGCCCCGCCTCCCGGGTTCACGCCATTCTCCTGCCTCAGCCTCCCGAGTAGCTGGGAGTACAGGCGCCCGCCACCTCGCCCGGCTAATTTTTTTTTTTTTTGTATTTTAGTAGAGACGGGGTTTCACCGTGTTAGCCAGGATGGTCTCGATCTCCTGAACTCGTGATCCGCCCGTCTCGGCCTCCCAAAGTGCTGGGATTACAGGCTTGAGCCACCGCGCCCGGCCTGAAACTCATTCTTAAACTAAGAATTCTTCTGTTCCGAAGATACTGGACATCAGGACGTTATTTCCTGGGTCTTGTTGGTAAACATTATTCATTTGCTCCCTTAACTGTAATATCTGGTGACCGAACACCTAAGGTCCCAAAACCCAGCTGGTCTCAGCCTCATTTCACCCAGCCCCTACTCAAGACGGAGTCGCTCTGGTTGGAAGGGCTGTGACGCCTTCATGTGGCCAGGAACACCAGAGACTTGCTGAACAGATGGTGACGCGCACGCAGAGCACGGTGGAGAGCTGCAGGGCCTTCTCCCGCAGGACCTGGAAGGCGTGGCTGCCACTGGGAGCTGCCAAAGTGCTCAGGCAATGGCCGCTGGGGAACCCCCATGGATGCTGCACAGAGAACACGACGGAGGCCCCATGGGGACCCAGGCCAGGGGCAGGGGACAGAGGCTGAAGGGGGGCACAGAGGCCCAGGGTTGTGGGGAAGAGGTCCAGGGTGGGGGTCGGGGCTGGGGACGGGGGAAACAGAGGCCCAGGAGAGGGGCTTGGAGCAGAGGGCAGAGCCCAGGGTTGGGGAGAGGCGGGAGCAGGGGACAGAGGCTGGGTGCAGAGGTCGGCAGCTCCTTGGGTCGCCCTAGGCTCAGGAGGACTGGCTCTTTGTGGCCCTTGGTGGCTCGAGGCCAGGGCAGGGCTGGTGGAGGGGGCGGGGCGCTAGCTGTGGCCTGCGGTGTGTGGTCTGATTGCAGAGACCCCCGGGCCCTTTTGCCAGAAGCAGACCCTGGTTGATGGTGCAATTCTAGGGCCACCACGGGTGAACATGAAGGGCAGTGCTCCCGGACTCCCTGCGGGTTAAGCAGGGTCTCCCTGACAGGCACAACCAGGCCCCGCTCACTCATCCCTGGCTGGTTCGGGGTGCCCGCAGCCACCCGCCTCCACGGTTCTCTTTATGGGAGCAAACAAGCTGCAATGACATGGTTTTCGGTTCCTGTTCTCGCTGCCGAAAGCACCGGGACCGGATCCAGACCTCGGGCTGACCGGCTGGGGTGCAGAGAGGCTTCCCCTCCCACGCGGAGTGCTGGTGGCCCCTGCAGGCCCTGGAGCTCCAGGAAGGGCTGAGGGCCCGGGAGGGAGGACGCCACCTCGCCTTTGGTAGGATGATATCCAGCCGAGGTTTCGCCCCCTTCGCCTTCATCTTGTTTCTCAGACGCTGGGTTTCTTCACGTGGAGGTGGAGTTTGTGTTTCCTGGAGCAGTGGTCTGGAGCCAAGGCCCCGGGAGTTAGAAGCTGTGAGAGCTTTCCGGGAGAGGCGTGGCGGGGTGGCAGGGCTCCCTTTCCCTGGGTTCCTGGGCTGCCTAGCCTGAGGCAGGGGGCAGGAGCCTGAGGCGTTGCAGGGTCAAGGCAGGGCAGTGGCTGCAACTCAGGGCTGCAGGGGAGGCTGGCCGGGCCTTCAGAGCCCAGAGGGGAGAGAAGGGGAAGGGGGAGCTGGCTTTTGCCCAGGGTGTGGTGTGACTTGCAGTGCATTTCAGAGCCTGCTGGGGACACCACTGAACCACCGGATCCTGGGCTCAGAGGATCGCCAGGAGCAGAGGCAGGGCTGAGGGATGGTTGGCCTCCGAGGCGAGCTTCTCCAGCCGCCTCCTCACCTGCTCCTCCCCTGCATAGACGCCACTATTAAGTCCAATGAATTAAGAGACAAAAAGCTGAGCGTGTTAGGAATGAACTCCACTCCTAGATGCCCGTTTCCAAGGCAACGCTGGCTCCATCCCTCAAAGAGTGGGTGCTGGAGCAGTGCCTGCAAGCCCCAGTCCCTAAGGAGGAGGAAAGGGATGGATCTGGTGGGTTCTGGGGAGGATCCCCAGGGTGCTAGGCAGAGTCCTGCTCTCACGGTCTCTCCTGCACTCCCTCAGCTCTGCCGCACCCGCGTCTCCCCTACCCACGTATCTGAGTCCACCTGTCCCCGAATGGCTGGCAGAGGTTGGGGGCCCGGTCCCGGGGTGTCAGACGCCCCTTGTATCCTTGTGTGTCCTTATGTGGGAGTGGCCAGAGCTCCCGGGAGAGGGAGGCGTGGTTAGGGTTTGTCCCATGAGTTGAGTCAGGCACTGCACCCTGGTCTTGGTCAGTTTTGATGGCGAGGAGACCTGGGTGTGGGCAGACCCAAGGGGTGTGGGAGAGACAGAGTGGGAACAAGCCTCTGCCTGGCTTCTCGTGATGAGCACGGGCAAAGGGTCCTGAATTCTTCTGGGGCAGGAAGAGACCGCTGTGGTACCGACTTCTGGACTGTGGCTAAGGAAGGAGACCACTACTACTCCTGCTGCCCTCCTCCCCCCACCTTGCCTAGTTCACAAGACAGGAGGAAAGAGAGAAAGCAAAAAGAAAGAAACAAAAGTAAAATAAATAGCCAGACAACCTTGGCACCACCACCCGGCCCTAGGAGTTGAAAAAAGTAATAATAATAACATCAACCCCTGACCAAAACTACTTGTGTTATCTATAAATGCCAGACACTGTATGAAAAAAGCATTGTAAAACTTTTTGTTCTGTTAGCTGATGCATGTAGCCCCCAGTCACGTTTCCCACGCTTGCTTGATTTATCACGACTCTTTTACGTGGACCCCTTAAAGTTGTAAGCCTTTAAAAAGGCCAAGAATTTCTTTTTCAGGGAGCTCAGCTCTTAAGACGCGAGTCTGCCGATGCTCCCGGCCGAATAAAAAACCTCTTCCTTCTTTAATCCAGTGTCTGAGTAGTTTTGTCTGCGGCTCGTCCTGCTACATGGTCACCAGGGTCCTGGCAAGGCCCCCTTCCTGGGACTGTGGCCCCGTCGAGCCAGGGAGCCTGGCTTTCTCCTCCCCAGGACCATGGCTTCCAGAGCACAGCCAGGCTCGGGGCAGATGTCCAGGGAGGGGCTGATGTGGGCTCAGGAAAGGTCCCTGACACACCCACGTTCAGATCCTCAAGCCTGTGAATATGTCTTCTATGGCAAAAGGGACTTTGCAGCCATGAGGAAGCAGAGGATCTGAGATGGGAGATGGCTCAGGATTCTCCAGGCGAGTCCTAACTGTGGTCACAGGATCCCTGTAGGAAGGAGGCCGAGGAAGAGCTGACTTGCGAAGGGAGCAGTATTTGGAGAGGCTTCAAAGGTGGAGAAAGGGCCATGAGCCAAGGAGAGCAGGCGGCCTCTTGAAGCTACGAGGGTGAGGGGTGGGTTCTCTCCAGAGAAAACACAGCCCAGCCAGAGCCCTGACTTGAACTTCTGACCTCTAGAGCTGCAGCATGAACTTGTGTTAAGTCACTAGGTTTGTGGTGATTTGTTACGGCAGCCTTGGGAAACTGGTACAGAGGGACGTAGGTTCTTGGGTCAGGGCCCTGCCCCCTCCCTGCCCAGCGCCCCCAGCCCCCAGTCTCCTGGATGAGAAAGGGAGGTCCCTCTATGTTCACTCTTGGGACTGACAGCATGCGTTGGGCTCTGAGATGGGGCCCAGGATGTCTTGGCTGTGGCCATCCGCCCGTTGGCACTGCTGACCCACCTGGCTCAGACTCGACTTGGCCTGGGAATCTGGCTGGCTCTTGGCTGGCATCCAGCTCCTCCCCAGCTCAGGCGTCCTGGAGCCTGGGACACCCCTGGGAAGCTGGGTGAGGTTGGCAGGAAGCCCAGGGACTGCACGTTGGATCTGCATCGCCGAGCTGTGTGACCTTGAGCTTGAGCCTCATGTTGTTCCTACCTCAGCGGGCTGTGACAGGGCCCACCCTAGACAGCTAAGCACAGTACCCTCTGCTCCTGCTCAGAGCCGGAGTGGGCGCCAGGAGAAAGCCCTCTGTGGGCTGCTGGGGGTGGTGTGGGGGTGGTGTGGGGGTGGTGTTGGCAGTGGTGTTGGGGGTGGTGTAGGTGGTGGTGTTGGGGTGGTGTTTGGGTGGTATTGAATGTGGTGGTGGTGGAGGTGGTGTTGCAGGTGGTGCTAGGAGTGGTGTTAGGTCTTTGGATTATGAGGGTCTGGGGCTGGCTCAGGTGGGGCATGTACTATGTTCACACACACAGATGGCAAGTGAAGAGTGGGGTCATGAGAAGTGTTCTGATGACCACAACTCCCATTTACTGAGCACTTGCTCTCTGCCAGGCACGGGGCTGTAAGCCCTGACACATGGCATTCCAGCACTCTGGAGAATCCTCACTGTAGCCCACAAGGAGGGCTCTCCTAGGACTCCTGCTGAACAGAGCCAAGTGGGAGGTGAAGGGGTTGCCAGGGTCGTGGAGCTGGGGAGGGCTGGGCCTTAGATTCGAAGCAGGCAGCCTGACCCCTGCACTGTGCTCCAGTGGGCTGTAGGCATGAGTGTTCGTGTGCACACGTGTGCATGTGTGAGTGTGAAAACGCAAGTAACAGACAGCCCAAATAACTAGCTTCAACACAGCAGACATTTATTTCCCTCCCAGGTAAGGGCACCCCGAGGTAGGCAGTGCCTTCTGTCAGCGGCAAGCCAGGCCCCTCTCATCACGCTGCCCTGCCGTGCTCAGCGCTGCCTCATGGTGCAAAGTGGTTGCTGAGCTCCAGTCACCACTTCAGCCAGCAGGAAGGAGGAAGGGGAAGGAGAAAGACGTGACCTCACCATCTAGGGCATTTACCTTCCGACCCCCAGCTAGGCATTGTGGGTTTTCTTACTAAGGAAAAGGAGAGAACAGTTAGCGGAGGCCTCCCACTGCCCGCCGGGATGAGCTCGGCAGGCAGGACAGGACTCTGGCCTTCCCGGTTCATGGAGTCCTGGTTCATGGAGTGTTGAACTGGTGGGGATTAGGGGTTCTTTAAGTCTCACTGTACTTCTCAGAAGGGGAAACTGATACCCAAGTCAGTGGCTGAGCTGTGGTCCAGGCTGGGCCTCTGCCTGCTGTCCCAGAGCTCTGTCCTGGCACCAGCTGCTGGTGAAGCCAGGACTTGGAGCAGTCACCAGCCCTGCCAGAGGACCCTGGGGACCCCCCCCCCATAATGAGCCGCCCACCTTCCCGGCTCTGCTACCCAGTCCTGCTGCTTCTGCAGGAAGCTGAAGGCCCATTTTGCCCCCTCCCTAGCACAGGGTAGCCTGTCTGACACCCCCAGACTCCTCCATGACACCCACCAGGCTGAGGGCCTGGGGGCTGGAGTCTAGAGGGCAGGCAAGGATGAGGCTGGAAAAATTTCATCTCATCTACTTCTCTCCTTTCATCAACTCCACTCCTCCACTGCTCTAGCCTGCTCCAGCCTCTGCTAGAACAGAGACAGGTATTCCCAGCCTCAGGTGCTGTCCTAAGCCCAGTAGGTACTGACCCTTGATGGTCACTTCAAGGTGACAGGCACCCACCCAGCATCCGGCCCTTCCCCATCCAAGGCTGCAAGGTAACTTTCCAAGCCAGGGTCTCCCATGGCGGTGCTCATGCCATAGCCAGACAGGCTCCGCTGGCCCCATCCTCTCCATACTTGGTGCCTGTCCCCCCAGCCCCGCACTGCCCCTCCGCGTGTGGCCTCACCCCGACCCGCCTCCCTGTGCCCTCTCATCCTCAGCCCGCCTCCTCTACTATCCTGCCTCCCCCAGGCCCGTCTTTCCTAGGGGTGACTATAGCCTCCCTCCAAGGCCTCTTCCCTCCACACAGCCGGGAGGCTGACCTGGGGAAAGGCAGGGCGGGCCGGTGTGACCGCTGCAGATGGAGGAATTCCTGTGGCAGAAGTTAAGGGTGAGGATTGGGTGTGGGGGCCCCCAGGCATGTGGTGGGTATCATCTCTGCCTAGCTGTGCTGGTGGGGATCCCCAACCCCCATGAGGGTTGCAGGCCCTGGGGCGTGGTGGCCAAGGTCTGGACCCAGCGCCCACGTGCTGCAGTCCTGCCACTCACAGGCAGTGGGGAGAGGAAACCAAGGGCAAAGCCGGGAACTGAGGAAGCAACCGGGCCGGCGGGGCTGTGCTGGCTGGATTGCCCAAGACACTCCAAATTCATTCTCCAAAGCTGGTGCAGGGGCAGGAGGGGAAGGTACCAGACAGGGTGCTGGCAGGGCGAGGGGTGAGTTGGGTCGGTGTGGGGAGGGGCTGTGGGTCAGGGTCTCCCGGCCCCCATTGCTCCAAGGCCAGCGAGGAGGTTGAGCAGGAGGGCTGTGCCTGCAGTTTCGCAGCTGCCCCGGGGGCCGCCTGCCCCCTTGCCTGGTGGGTCCTGGACTCGGGAGCTCTGCCAGGGTGGGACATTGCACAGGTTGAACTGGCAGCAGGTTGTGGTCACCTGGGTCCCCTCGACCGTCTTGGTGATGGGCTGGCAGTTGTCTGTACACCATGCAGAGTGGGTGGTCAGGAGGCCTGACTCTGGGGAGGGGAGTGGGGAACAGATGCTGAGGATGGGCGGGGCCTCCGAGGTGGCTCTGCAGGGCTCTGTTCAGGGCCCCTGGCTTTCCCGCCACCTGGGGGGGGGTGCGTGTGCTGCGTGTGCTGCGGCCCCACGCCAACTTACCGGTGTTCCCGTGGGCAATGAGGGTTGTGCAGGCCTGGCCATGTGAGCAGCTCCGCGTCAGGTTGCAGTGCTCGTCCCTGGACAGGGACTGGCAGGTATAGCACCACAGCAGCACTGTGGACAAGGTGGGCTCAGGCCCAGGCCGGGTTCATGTCCCTATCCACCTCCCCATTCTCAGTTGTGCTCCCAAAGCCTAGCCTGGTGAGCCTCCAGCACCCACTGCTCAGACGGGCGGGCCACCCCTGACTCGGCCCTATAAGCTGTGCTGTGTGCGTGAGCCTGTGTGTTTAGGGGCAAGGGATTGTGGCCCAGGCAGGGCGAACTTCCCATCGTCGCTCACCTCCTGTGACAGTGCTGCCCAGGCTCCTGCTGTGGGCATGGAAACCTGGAGGCGAGTCTGACTCAGTCCTGCCTCTGGGAGCACCGGGCCTCACAGAGGAGGGCCTCACAGGGGACACCTTGTGGGTGTGTGGGGCAGGGCTTGTGCTGAGGGCAGGCCTGGGGGCCCTGGGAGTAGGGGTGGGCTGTGTGTGGTGGGCACGCTGGACGCCCTGGCTAGGGAGTGGTTGGCTTGAAGGTTGGATGCGGCGATTAGCTCTGCTTTGTTCTGGGGATGGGAGAGAGCAGAGGGTGGCCCAGCGTGTAGTGGTGTGTCAGACGGGGGGCGGGGTGGGCTCTTATTAGCCCCACTCTGCTCTGCTCTAAGCGCTTCCCTGGTTCCCCTGCCTGCAGCAGCCAATCCATCTCTCCCCTGCACAGGACCGGCCCACCCTGCTGCTCTCTCTGCCCCACAAAACTGAACCCTACCCTGGGGCCTCTGTGCTTGCTGTCTCCACCCTGGGCCCCTACTGAGCCCTTCTCTGCCAGGTGAACTCCTGTTTAACCTCTACATCCTGGCACCACTGACCCTCCCAGCTGGTGGCTTCTTCCCCTGTTCCCTACTCTGGAACTGGGTGTCATGGTGAGTGGAAGAAGTGAGGGGTGCACTGAGTGTCCCCCACTCTGCTGGAGGCAAGCTCACAGCGGGACTGTGGCCTGTTGGCTTCCATCACACAGCCCCGCCCAGAGTGCTCCAGGCAGAGCAGGCAACGGGGCCCTGGGGTTGGGGCAGCCGTACCTCTGCCCCTGCCACCAGGGAGCCTGTTGGTCTCCTCCTCTTCCACCTCGTCCTCATCTTCCTCGTCGTCGTCATCTAGCCTGTGGTCCTCATCCTCGTCCTCTTCCTCCTGCTGTGCTTGCCCTCTTCCTGGCCGTGCAGGGATGCTTGTAAGCCTCAGCTACCCGGTATGGAGGACACCTGCTCTGGGCAAGCATCACGCCCCCAACTCCTTGGCCCTCCCCTGCCACCCTCAGGCCCCAGGGCAGCCTACCTGGTGTGGCCTCCGGCCCCTGCACACCCTGCTCACTGTCCTGCAGCAGAGTGTGCCCTGGCACACTAGTTACAACAGCAGCTGCTGTGGGCTGGCCCTTTATGGTAGCCCCTCCCCGCACCCCACATAAACAGGAGCACAGATGTTTGGGGACTCTTGGGGTCCCAGACCAGCTTCCATCCACACCGCTCTGGGCTGGGGACTCCGGCCTCATCCCCTCCTTCTTCCTAAGCCCCTGCTGGGGTTCCCTGGAGGTCCCCGTGCTCCAGGACTGCACTCACTGGCCCCTCACCGCAGGGTTACCCTTTGCCCCGCACCTGGCTGTCCGCACAGCAAAAGGGCAAGCAGGAGAGCCCTGAGCACCTTCATCTCGCCGACGCTGCTATGTCCCCGACTCCTCGAGCAGCACTCTGGAGCTGCGATAAGTGGGATGAAGGGCATTGCCGTGGGCTTCCCAGTGGCCCCCACCAGCTCCAGCCTCAAACAATGGGCCTCACATGGGTCCCAGCTCCAGGCGCCAGGCCAGGGACTGTTGTTTCCCTCCAGGACCTCTGGGGCTGGAGGGGAAGGAGAAGTCATTGTGGTTGGCCTTGGAGCGTCCCGTGCACCTGTGCCAGCGGTTGGAAGGCGGTGCTGGCCACAGGAGCTGCTGGCCCTGGCCTGCCTTGCTGCTCAGTGCCTCAGCCCTGTAGTGCAGGGCAGGGAGCCTTGCCCCGGATTGGGCCATGCCTGACACCCCCTGACCCCATGTCTGGGCTCCATAGTCACAGGAGCTTGGGGTCACAGACCCTCTATTTGCTGATCACTGGCCAAGCATCTTCATTCCAGAGTCAGCATCACACCCAGGCCCCTTTAAGAGCATTTAAATAAAAACACAGTCAGTGCCCTCAAGCTAAGGCTGTGTGCTCACCTCCTCCTCACCCACACTCAGCAGTGCACTTGCTGGGCCCAAGGCCTCCCTCACTATCACCTCGGGTCTTTGCCCCTGCTGTTCCGTCTGCAGTGCTGTTCCTGCTGGTGTCCAGTGGAGAGCTTTCCGGAGCTGTTGGGGGCCCGACCCTTGGCCTTCTGCTGGGAAAGCCATCAGCCCCCACCTGCCTTCTGGCCTTGTGTGAGAGAGAGGCTGCTCTGGGAGAGGCTTGGAAAGCCCAGGTCCCTCCCTGAGGCCACCCTCTCCTCCCAAGCCCCTGCCCAAGCCCCTGGGGGTGGGATGCAGAGGGCAGAGTCTCCTGAGGGTAGCAGAGGGGTGGGGCAGCGGCAGGGGCTGGATGGGAGTCTGGAGCCAGGGTCAAGCCTGGGCGTCTGTGTGCCTTGGCGCTTGGGTCAGGCCCTTCACCTACTGAGGCCTCAGTTTCCCCCACTGTCAATGGGTGGGGTGGGGCTTTCTGGCCGGCCACCTGTAACAGAGGTTGAGTTGGTTCTGGAGTGAGCTGCCTGGGTTTAAGACCCGGTTCCTCCTTCCCCTGGCTCTGGGTCCTGGACGAGCCCCTGGGGTTCCCCAGGCCTCAGCTCCCTCATAGGGTGAGGTGACCATCAAGGGTCAGTACCTGCTGGGCTTAGGACAGCGCCTGAGGCTGGGAATATCTGTCTCTGATGTCTCAGCCACTGAGTCAACCATCCCTCCTTAATTCACCTGAACCTGTCATTCTTCCATTCTTCTCTATCAGCACCCACCTAGCATCCAGCCCTTCCCTGTCCAAGGCTGCAAAGTCACTTTCCAAGCCAGGGTCTCCCATAGCGGTGCTCATGCCACAGCTGGACATGCCCCGCCAGCCCCAAACTCTTCATACGTGGTGCTTGTCCCCCCAGCTCTGCCCCTCCCTGCCCCTCCCGGTGTGGCCCCACCCCCACCCGCCTCCCTGCGCCCTCGCCCTGCCTCCCCCACGCCCTGCCTCCCCCATGCCCTGCCTTCCCATCGCCCTGCCTCTCCCACACCTCACCTCCCATCGCCCTGCTTCCCTGGTGCCCCACCTCCTCCACACCCTGTTTACCCCACGCCCCACCTCCCACACTGCCCCACCTGCCCCACTGCCCCACCTCCCTGTCGCCCCACCTCCTCCACACCCCACCTCCCCATCGCCCCGCCTCCCATTCGCCCCCCTCCCCAGCGTCCCACCTCCCTGTCGACCCACCTCTCCTGTGCCCCACCTCCTCCTTGCACTGCCTCCCATCACCCCTTCACCCCTCCTCCCCCAAGCCCCGCCTACCCATTGACCCGCTTCCCTGGTGCCCTGCATCCCTGGTGCCCTGCTTCCCTGGTGCCCAGCTTCCCTGGTGCCCAGCTTCCCTGGCGCCCTACCTCCCCCACGCCCCGCCCTGGCTGCCACTACAGGCTCTTGAATCTAGTGCTGCAGGAGCTGCTCCTAGGAAGGGCACTACTGGGTTTCTCTGGGGGGTCTCCACCTGCCACCTCCCCTCCGCAGGGGCCCAGGCCCTTGCACATTGCCTACCTCTAGGCCCAGCGCCTCTTCAGCCCTGGTGCAAACTGCCCAGCCCAGGCCAGTGCTTATTGCGAGAATCACCTGGGGACAATCAGCACACATTTGATTCGCAGATTGAATTAAATTTAGTGCTGGCAGCTGAGAGGCTGTTCCCTCTGTCCCACCCCGGAAAGGATAGTGGGTCTGGTCCAGCCCCTACAAAAGGTGCCCCCCCCGGGATGGTGCGCAGGTGTGAAGGGGGACCCGCAGTGGCAGACACCTGGTTCCCCAGCACTGCCCACAGTCGCAGGTGGGCGTGGCGGGCTCTGTATGTGAAGCCAACCCCCTCATCCCACCCAGGCACCGCACAGCCTCCCTCAAGCCCCCAGGGCAGCATCATGACCTCTCAGACGCTCCAGGGTGAAAATATGACCCCTAAGACCTTCAGGGCACTGCTGTGGTCCCCCAGTGCCAGGGCTAAGGGCTGCTGGTCCTGATGGCAGCTGCCATGGGTCATTTTAGAGCCTGCACCTGTGCCCCTGGGCTCGACCGCCTTTCCAGGCCCTGAGCCATGCTCACACCCCAAGGTACCCTTGAAGGGCAGCCCGGTCACCCCAGCTCCCTGCCCATAGTCCTCTGTGCCTTGGGGCCTGGACCTGCCTGCTCTGCTGGCTCATGGGGCTGGCCCTTCTGACACAGCGGCTCTCTGGGCCTCCTCCCAGGGTGGGGCCTGCATGAGTCACATGGCTCTTTTTGGCAGCAGCAGCCTTGGGCTCAGAGCTTGGTGCTGGTTGTGGACAGGGGATGCCCAGCCATCTACACTCCCTCCTGCCTGGGTGACATGTGGGGCTCGGCGGGCAGGGTCTGTGCTGGCATCATGCCCAGGTGGGGCCATGGGCTCTGCTGTCCTGGGGGGGCTGTGTGGCCCTGTCCTGGGCCTGCGCTCCTACTCTGTACCCCCTCCCCCGTGTTGACACCAGCTGGAGTCAGATCCAGACCCGTGCACTGCCGTCTCCAGGAGGCAGCCTTCCGTGAGATTGGGTTTGGAATGAGGGAGGCGTTGGGAGGAGGGCACCTTGGGGCTGGGCCTGAGGGGTGAGCAGAGTTTTTCTATAAGGAAGGGTGGGCAAATGTTTCTGACTGAGGGGCACGTGTACGGTGTCCATGCCGGGAGAGTAGGGCCTTTTGGGGCAGATGAGGGCTGCAGATGTGCTGGCCCTTGCCACACTTTCCCTGCTCTGAGTTCCTTCCCACCCTCTCTGCAGCCAGCCTACTCCTGTCTCACTGAACCTGAGTCTGGCAGAGGGAGGGGCTTGTTTTGAGAGCAGAGTCCAGACTCTCCTCCCCTGGGGTTACTCTCTGCTTATTTTTATTTATTTATTTCTTTTGTTGAGACAGAATCTTACTCTGTCACCCAGGCTGGAGTGCAATGGCGCGATCTTGGCTCACTGTAACTTCCACGTCCCGGGTTCCAGTGATTCTCCTGCTTCAGCCTCCCAAGTAGCTGGGATTACAGGCTCCCATCATCATGCCCAGCTAATGTTTGTATTTTCAGTAGAGACAGGAGTTCACCATGTTGGCCAGGCTGGTCTCAAACTCCTGACCTCAGGTGCTCCACCCACCTCAGCCTCCCAAAGTGCTGGGATTACAGGCATGAGTCACTGTGCCCGACACTCTCTGATTCTGATGACCCCTCAGTGCCAGGCGGAGCAGGCTGCCCATTATGTGCACTGAGGTACAAGCCCTTTTTCTTTCCCGGAATCCAGCATTCAGAAGTAGCTGTGGGTGGGTGGGCCGGCCAGGGGGAGCAGCTCCCATGGGTCCTGCAGCTCCCAGGCACCCCTAGAACCCAAGAGGCAAACACACCCTGGTCCAGAAGCTTGTTCATTAACTTGTTCACATGTGGTTCACTCAGGTACCCTCCCTGGCCTCCCAGCTCCCCTCCACGCTGCTCTGCACCTGCAACCCTCTGTGCTCAATTTCCTAGTCGTTAGACACCCTCAGCCCCACCACCATAACCCTGGAGAGTCTCCCTTCCCTTGCTCTTCCAAGGGGGTCCCTCTTGTCCCCCACTTGTGAGGGCGACTGATCTCTGTCTAGCTCCTCTTGGCAAAGCTTCAGACGGTCCTTCAAGCTCCTCCTCCTGCCCATCTTCAATTTCCAGAGGCAGGGCCCAGGCACCATCCTCTCCAGAGACCTTTCCCCACAACGGCACTCCTGTACCCACCTCTAGCTCGGTGCCCTCAGAGGGATTCAAGGCTTGGCTTTAACATCCCCCCATGGCCGTACTGGGTCCCCGTCTTGGAAAAATGCAAGAGCAAGGAATACATTGTTCCTATCATTTATTTTATCCATTTAGAAATCAATTTCCTTCACACTGAGATTGTTAAAAATGTTAAAAACAATGTAGCAATTTCACAATATTAAAAGAGACTAAAAATAACGATGCAGGGATACTTTGCAGCTGTATGACAGTGAAGAAGCTCTTTACATCCTGATCAGAAAACAGGAAGCGGAGGAAGCGGAGGACTGAGTGTCCCGGCACACTGCTTTCTGCAGGAACAGGAGAAGGCAGGATCTGTGCCCGCTGCTGTGTGTTCATGTGGGGACTGCCCACTGGGCTCGCCTTCTGTCAAGGTCCACGTTTGGCCACTGATGTGCAGGGCCCTGTCTTCTGCTCAAACTGACCCCCGCCGGCCCTACCACCCAGCAGAGGCCTGCGAATGAGAGGCCTGGGGCCCCGCAGTCCCTGGAAGGCAGGAAGCTGATGGCTGAGCTCAGGGTGGGATCTGTGTGTGGGCGGGTGAGCGGCAGGCACTCACCCACAGCGGCAGGGAGAGGGCGTGTGGAGGGAGAGCAGCTACCAGGGAAGCCAGACAGGTGCAGCCCAGGGCAGGCGGGAGCCCCTCCCAGGCTATAGCATGGACCCCCAGCCTTGGGGGGGGCACAGGGCCTCCTGGCAGCCTCTGCACGTCAGGACCACGCCACTGGGATGTCCCGCTCGGACTCCTGGCAGGCAGAACTGACAGTGTCTTCCACAGTGGCCCCACCGGAGGGGCAGGGGAGAGGAGAGGAGGTTAGGTGGGGGAAGTAGGGAGAAGGGGAGGGAGGAGGCCACGGGAGGTGGTCTTGGGTGGGGCCTCCCTCTGCCCGCAGGCGGTGATGGGCAGCTGACCACCTCCACAAAGTGTTGAGGTGGCTCTGGTTACTATGGGGACGCGGGGCCTCCCTGGCCACCGCGATGGCTTCTCATGGTCGATCCTTTGGATCCAACTGAATCTGGGGTGTGAGGTGGGTGAGGAGAGGCCCCAAGCTCGAGGACCAGGATGCAGAGAGCCTCAGGGTGGGATGCCTATTTGTGCGGGGTTGCCTGGCAAGCCACCTGCTGGAAATGGCACCGAACCTCAGAGCCTCGGCCTTCCAGGGAGACACGGTGGGTCCCGGACAGCCACACTGCAGAGGCAGCCTGGGGGCCCAGGACAGGAGTGTGCACATCAGCCCCTTGTACCCCCAGCCTGGGAGAGATGCTGCCCCTGTGCCACAGGACACCCCCCCTGACTGCCCACAGCCGTCATCTGATGCTTGTTCTATTCTGGCTCACAACGACCCGGAGGGAATGGGGGTCTGGGAGTCAAAGCCCGGGCTGCTCCACTTGAGGGGTGAGTCCTGCGTGCTTTAGGATGAGCCCCCAGAGGGGGAAGTAAGGAGCAGGGGTGAGGGCCCAGCAGGGGTGGCAGGATCACCTGAGCTCCTGTTTGTGAGTGGGCTTGGGTGGAGGGTGGATGGAGAGCCCTAGCCCCCAGCCTCACCCAGCCCTCCAGGAATGGCAGTGGCCACCAGCAGCCCCCCGTTCCTCCCCACTGTCGGGCTCAGTCTAAGCCCCCTCCCCGACCTGCCCAGCCCCCGCCCCTCTTCTCCAGCCTGACTTATGAAGCTCTGTGTTTAGCCCCAGGACGCAGCCCTCATGTCCCAGCCAGAGTCTGTGGCTGCAGAAGCCCGGGCTGTAAGCCCTTCTTGAGCTCTCACAGCAGTGCGGGATGGGATCTCACAAAGAGAGGTGCTGGGAGGCAAATCACACAGAGCAGGATGGGGCTTCCGCACCCCTGTGTCCTGGACACACTTCCTGTCATCTCTGTCCCCATGACACAGGCTCCACCTTCTCTGCTGTATCAGGCAGGGACCCCAACTGTGGGGAACTGCAATGGACTCTGGCTAGTTGGAGCAGAAGAGGAGTTTGTTGAAAGGTTCCTCGGAGCTCATAGGTTGAGAGGGAGGGCTTAGGTGCAGAAGACCCTGGGGCCACTCCTGTCCCGCCCCCTCCCCAGGGAAGTGGGCTGTGGTGGCCGCCTTTACTGTAAGACTCCATGGATCAGACAACACCTGTTGTGGTGGGCTGCCCAGCGGCACGGCCCCTTGGAGCCCAGTGCCAGGCACATGCTCACCATCTGGGCCACTAACCAGTCAGAGGCTGTTTTGTGGAAAGAGTCGTGATGTGGGTCAAACAGTCCCATCAAAAGACATGTCCAAGCCCCAGGGGCTATGTATTAGTCTGTTCTCATGGTGCTAATAAAGACTTACCTGAGACTGGGTAATTTGTAAAGAAAAAGAGGTTTAATGGACTCACAGCTCCGCATGGCCGGGGAGGCCTCATAATCATGGTGGAAGGTGAACGAGGAGCAAAGACACGTCTTACATGGCGGCAGGCAAGAGGGTGTGTGCAGGGGAACTGCCCTCTGTAAAACCATCAGTTCTCCTGAGACTTATTCACTATCACGAGAACGGCACTGGAAAACCTGCCCCCATGATTCAATTCCCTCCCACTGGGCCCCTCCCATGACACGCAGGGATTATAGGGGCTGCCGTTCAAGATGAGATTTGGGTGGGGACACAGCCACACCATGTCACCTGAATGCATGAATGTGGCTTTGTTTGGACAAACGGTATTTGCAGATGTCATTAAAAATCTTGGGAAGACATCATCTGGAGTTAGGGTAACAGGTGTCCTTACAAGAGAAAGCAGGGGAGGTGTGAAGTGTGGAGGCGAGGAGACTGGAGTGATGTGGCCACAAGCTCAGGAAGGCGGGAGCTGGAAGAGGCCAGGGGGGACTTTCGCCTAGAGTCTCTGGAGGAAACGTGGCCCTGCCAGCTCCTTGACTGCTGCGAAGAGCTCCTTGCTGAGGGGCTGTACCTTGCTCAGACCCTGGGGTCGGCTGTGGCTCTCCTCCTCCCAAGGTTGCCACAGGCTCTGTCCAGGACTTGGTCTGGCACAGCTGGGGGACACCATTGGGTCCACCGGCCCAGGGCAGGGGCAATGCCGTTCCTCCTGCAGTCCTTGAATCACTGCTGACTCTGTGGGGACAGCAGAGCCAAATGCAGGTGTCTTTCCTGCATGAGGAGCTGAGCTCCATCTTGGTGGGAGCGCTGGTCCTGCAGTTTCGTGGGCGAAACCGACCCTGGCCCCGACCACTGGGCCCTGGGAATGCACTGAGTAGTGGGTCCCACATTTCTCCAGCTCCGCTTTTGGAAGTGAGTTTGCACTAGGACATCTGAAGTTTCAGCAGCTTTCGGCTCTCCTAGGGCTCAGGGCTGTTGGTGCCGGGGCCGCGTGAGACCTTTGAGGCTCCTCAGTCTAAACCGAGGCACAGAGCTGGCCAGAGAAACCCTGCAGCAAGACGGGAAGGGAGTGCTGCACCCCTGGCAGACGAGGGAACCCATATGTGTGTTTTCTTATTGGCAGGGAGAAAAACATATTTTCCCAATCACTAGCCCTGTGTTCCAAGAGCCAGCGTAGACCTGTGGGTAAATCGCCACATGAGCATCTGATGGTTGCTGTTATTCCTCAGGTCCCGCTTACCATCCACCAGCCGGGTGGTGAGTCGGGAGCGAGGGAATGGGCCCTGTGCCTCTCACATCCCTGGTCGTGGTGCTGATGGCTGGACCCCCGGGTGTGGCCTCACTAGTGGTCACGTCCTGCAGATCCTTCCTCCAAGGTGGGAGAGTCTTTAAGATGAGCCTACATGCTGCAGGAGTAGCCGTTGCACCTCGGGATTGGGAAAGTCACCAAGGGGGAGGTTCTAGTCCTACTGAGCTTGAGGGCAGAACTGGGCCACAACTCGGTCACCTCACCCTCATATGTCCCCATCACAGTGCAAAATCCCTGGGCAGCCAGGGTGCCCAGAAAAAGCAGTGATGGCCGGGAGCCCGTGCCAGACTCCCCTGAGAGATCAGGGCACTTTCCTTTCTCAGTTGCCGGCTCCTCTGACAAATGGCAGCAGCCCCGTGCAGGAGGCTGGGAGGACGGCAGGGCTGGTGAACTGGCCCCGGCCCAAGGACTGCTGCAGAGACGCTGGCTGGGCCTCTGTCCCCAGCCGGGGGGCTTCTGTGCACTGCACCTAGCTTAAGGCCTCTTTCCTTATCAGCTGCGCCTCTCAGCTCCACGTGGCCATTGTGAATTCCAGGTTTTTGTCACCGAGGTAAGCAAATTGTTCGAGCTCCTGCCAGCTGCTAGAGCTATCCCTTCAAATATGAAATCTGTGCTGAGGGTGTCCAGACCAACACATTGAGCTCAAACTAAAATGATGCCCTCCCTAGCTCCACTTGTATTCACCAGATGTTCGTTGATGTAAAATAACAAACTCTTATGGATCTTTTGCCAGGTAGCCTCCTCCTTTCATGTTTGAATATGCTTTGTCCGCTGGGGCATGACATTGTGACTGCAGTCAGAAGTAAGTTGGAGGCCTGGGTAGCGGGGAGCTGGGAGGGTCATGGGCGCGACTGGCTTCTTCCTGCCCTGTCTCGGAGGTGGAGTGAGTGCAGGGTCCTCAGACAGGGCGGGTGCAGCCTTGTCAGATGTGGATGCATTGGCTGAAGGCAGGCTGGGGTTCAGGAGACTTCCGGGTCCTCCACTCCTCTCCCCCAGCTCCAGGCCAATGCTCTGACTTTCACACTGAGCTCCTGCTGGGGTGGAGCTCGGCTGATCTGAACAGAGCATCCTGGGGGATCACCCTCGGCGTCGGCTCTGGCTCTCTCAGCCATATTGGCAAGAGCAGAAGGTCCTTTAGCTACAGGACAGGAGTCCCGGCTCTCAGGCTGCATCTTGAGCCAGATTTAGGACCTCATTCTCCTTCTTTAAGTTCCCAGTGCTGTTGGGAACGGCTGCCTCATCCATGGATTTAGGGTCCCACTCAGAGCTCGGCCTTTCTTTTTTCTTTTTTTTTTTTTGAGACGGAGTCTCGCTCTGTTGCCCAGGCTGGAGTGCAGTGGCACGATCTCAGCTCACTGCAAGCTCTGCCTCCCGGGTTTACGCCATTCTCCTGCCTCAGCCTCCCGAGTAGCTGGGACTACAGGCGCCTGCCACCACGCCCGGCTATTTTTTTGTATTTTTAGTAGAGATGGGGTTTCACCGTGTTAGCCAGGATGGTCTCCATCTCCTGACCTCGTGATCCGCCCGCCTCGGCCTCCCAAGGTGCTGGGATTACAGGTGTGAGCCACCGCGCCCGGCCAGAGCTCGGCCTTTCATGAGCACTCTTGAGCCAGCTTTTTAAGCCCCCATGTCCCACGGGCAGCCACAGTCCCCTCCGCCAGTGCTGGCTGCATTTCCCCGGCCCTTGGCCCCAGCCAGAGCCAGAGGTTGAGGTCGGGAGCCCTCATGCTCCTGCGAGCATGGCCATGGCCTCCTAGTCGGCTCCTCAGAGTGCCGGGACCCCACCCAAGTGTCTCAAGGGGCCGCAGGGGCTGCAGGGGAGGGCACAGGGGCCTGGACTTCCCAAATCTGACTTTAAAAGGACTAGCTGTGCTTTTGTCTATTTATAGGTTGAGCTTTCATGTAAAGTTTTCTTTGAGAAAGGAGTCCTGTGGGTAGCAAAATGTCTGAAATAAGATGGAAGGAAAACTTAAATTGGATAATGATATGGCTTTTTCTCTCTAAGCATGTCCCATGTTCCATGTTACTTTTGCTATTGACAATGGAAAAAGCAAACTCTGCCAAAGTATTTAAAGAGGTTTATCCTGAGTCTATGTGAGTGAGCCACGGAGGCTTGGGAAACGTAGCCTCAAGAGGTCCTGGGAAAGTGGTCCCGAGGCCACTGGGTTACAGTTTTATTTTTTATTTTTAGATGGAGTTTCATTCTTGTTGCCCAGTCTGGAAAGCAATGGCATGATCTCGGCTCACCGCAACCTCTGCCTCCTGGGTTCTAGCCATTCTCCTGCCTCAGCCTCCCAAGTAGATGGGATTACAGGTGCCTGCCACCACACCCAGCTAATTTTGTATTTTCAGTAGAGACGGGGTTTCTCCATGTTGGTCAGGCTGGTCTTGAACTCCTGACCTTAGGTGATCTGCCTGCCTCAGTCTCCCAAAGTGCTGGGTTTACAGGTGTGAGTCACTGCACCCGGCCCTACAATTTGGACATTTCAGAATGATAAGAATTGCAGGTAAAATCATAAATCAGTACATGGGGAGGGGGTACACATTCGTTTGACCTGAAAAGGCGGGACATCTGGAAGCTGGGGCTTGCAAGTTATAGTCGGTTAAGGATTCTTTAGTTTGTAATTGGTCGAGAGAGTTGAGGGAACACCTAAGGTAAGAGGGTCTGCTGTCTGCCTGTGATGCCAACGCCATGCCAGAGTTAGGGCGAAGAGGGAGCCCCAGGGCTGGGCGCGGTGGCTCACGCCAGTAATCCGAGCACTATGGGGGGCTGAGGTGGGTGGATCACCTGAGGTCAGGAGTTCAAGACCAGCCTGGCCAACATGTGAAACCGTGTCTCTACTAAAAATGCAAAAATTAACCGGGTGTGGTGGTGTGTGCATGTAATCCCAGCTCCTCAGGAGGCTGAAGTGGGAGAATTGCTTGAACCTGGGAGGCAGAGGCTGCAGTGAGCTGAGATTGCACCACTGCACTCCAGCCTGGGTGAAAGAGCAAGATCCCATCTCAAGGAAAAAAAAAAAGATGGAACTCCAGTATACTGGGTCAAAAGACCTGTTTAATACAATTTTATGCCTTGTAAGCATGAATTTCCCCAGGCCCCTTAGAAAGGAATTTGAGGCCAGGCATGGTGACTCACGCCTGTAATCCCAGCACTTTGGGAGGCCGAGGTGGGCAGATCATGAGATCAGGAGATTGAGACCATCCTGGTTAACATGGTGAAACCCCGTCTCTACTAAAAATACAAAAAAGTAGCCGGGCGTGATCGCGGGCACCTGCAGTCCCAGTTACTCGGGAGGCTAAGGCAGAACGGCATGAATCCGGGAGGTGGAGGTTGCAGTGAGCCGAGATTGCGCCACTGCACTCCAGCCTGGGTGACAGAGTGAGACTCTGTCTCAAGAAAAGAAAAAAAAAAAAAAAAAAAAAAGAAAGGAATTTGAGCCAGGAGAAAAGATCAGAGTTTAGTCCTCACTCCCTTTGGGTTTCTCTTCCTGTCTGAACCTTTCCCTCATAGTGCTGGGTGGGTTACTAAGCCTTTGGCTACAAACTGGAGAAAATAGGATTCAAAGTAATATCATGAATGGCAAGAAAAGTGTATCATCTAACGTAACAGGAAGTCTCGAGGTAGGGCCACTGCAGGGGTGGTGAACCCAGTGGCTCAGCAGCAGAAGGGCTCAGGATTTCCCCACCTCCTCACCCTGCAAATCTCAGTCCTCAGGACGGCTTCCCTCATGCTCACAAAACAGCTGCTGCAGTTCCAGACATCAGAGACAAACACAACAGTCCAAAGCAACAAGAACCCACTTTCCCACGCCGTGATGTTTGTTGCTTGTTTTTAGGTATAACATCTATATAGAAAAATGTACAAATAAAGCAAAGTAAAGTGCGCAGTGTCATGCCCTTTTGCAGGTTGGAAATATCTGCAGAATCAGTCTCTAGACAGGAAATAGTCTATTAGCAACGCCTGGGAGGCGCCCTCATTCTCTCTTCCAGTCACTACCACCCCCAAGGGTGGCCTGCTTCCTGGGTTTTCAGACCATACAATAGCTGGGCCCATTTTACAGACAGGTGCTCCTTGACTCACAAATAGATTATGTCCCAGTAAAACCTATTGCAAGTCGAAAATATGGTAAGTTGAGGCTGAGCGTGGTGGCTCACGCCTGTAACCCCAGCACTTTGGGAGGCTGAGGCAGGCGGATCAGGAGGTCAGGAGTTCGAGACCAGCCTGATCAACATGGTGAAACCCCATCTCTACTAAAAATACAAAAATTAGCTGGGCGTGGTGGTGCGTGCCTGTAATCGCCGCCACTCAGGAGGCTGAGACAGGAGAATCGCTTGAACCTGGGAGGTAGAGGTTGCAGTGAGCCGAGATTGTACTACTGCACTCCAGCCTGGGCAACAGAGCGAGATTCTGTCTCAAAAAAAAAAAAAAAAAAAAAGAAAAGAAAAAAAAGAAAAGAAAATACGGTAAGTCATGTCAATCTAAATAACAGAGAGAGGCTGTTTGTTTGCAAGAAAATATGTTTATTTCAGGATGAAGCGTTGCAATGGAAACACGCATGTTGTGGTAGCCTCTGTGTGTTCAGGGAGGTGAAGGAAGACAAAGATGTTTACAGAAAAAAACGAGGAGGATCATGCAATTGTTTGGAGACAATTATCCTTGGCCACAAAGATCAATAACAAGAGTAATGCTGAGGTTGGATGGCAGCCTCTGGGCAGATGTCCTTGCAGAAGCATTTTCTGTGTGAGGCTGGGATGGCTTTTGTGCGAGGTTGTGTTTTCTGCAGTCTTTTTTGCTGTTACGGATACAAGCCTGAGAACCCACTCAGCCATTCTGCGTCCTCTCCCCCGGCCCCTGCACTGGCCTTGAGCATCAGTCACCTGCATCCTCTCCCCAGCCCCTGCCCTGGCCTGGTGCCTCTGGGGTCCCCATCTTCAGGTGAGAATGCCAAGGGAGCAGCAGGTCACCCAAGGGCAAACAGATGGTGAGCATCAGAACTGGGGCCCCATCCCAGGCCCATCTAGGTCTGTCTTATTATTTTTATTTTTTTGCTACAGAGTCTCTTTCTGTCACCCAGGCTGGAGTGCAATACCGTGATCATAGCTCACTGTCGCCTCAAACTCCGGGGCTCAGGTGATCCTCTCACCTTCAACTCCTGAGTAGTTGGGACTGCAGCCACACCTGGCTAATTTTTTTTAGAGTTGGGGTCTTGCTGTGTTGCCCAGGCTGGTCTCAAACCTCTGGGCTCCAGCAATCCTCCCACCTCTGCCTCCCAAAGTGTTTGGACTGTAGGCATGAGCCAGCATGCCCAGCCCTAGGTCTGTTTTATAGACTTTGAAGTTTCTTCTGATGTAGGGCATGGCACGCTGACACTCCAGAGAGGAAAGGCAGAGTGCTTTGTCACGTACAGCTTCAAACAAGGAAAGCTGCTGGGCAGGGCCACACGGGGCACCCGGGGACGGGGTCGCCGCCAGCTGGGACTGCCGGGCGGCTGGCGTGTGACCAGCAGGTGGGGTGGCTGGGTTGCTCGGGCTCCCTGTGGATTGGTTAGTTTGGGCAGTTTTGAGCTCTGAGGCACAGGGCTGTCCATGGTTGTCTGGACCTTAGCCTTGGGGTGATTTGGGAGGGTGTGCAGTGGCCTGGAGTGTGAGGTGCCATAAAGGGTGTGGTCTTAGTCCACTGCTCAAGGAGGGAACTGACCGGCCTCTAGCCAGGGCCTCAAAACCGGGTCAAGGCAGCAAAATAAAAAAACTACCTTAGCATAGAGCTGCAACCCGAACCCAGGTCCTTCTGGCTCCCCAGGCCCCATTTGTCCTTGTTATTGGCCCAAGCTTCTTTCAAGTGTTAGGGACTCTGAGATTCTGGGCTAACTTAAAAGAAGACAGAACAAATTAGTGACAGAAATTTGGCAACTTTAAAAACATCGTCCTTGGGCAGTCGAAGAGCCCTGTGGGGATAGGATGCACCTCCTTTTCTGGGTGCACACTAGAGAGAATGCACACATCTCGTTATGAAAATGTCTGGACCCCATGGGGAACCCCATGCCCCTCATGCAGCTTCAAGAGCCCTAAACACTTTGCTTCCCTTGCACTGGCATCCCATCGTCTCTTTCCATGGTGTATTTAACAGCAAATCCCAAATTTCATTGTCATCCCTGATGTTGCTGGGAATCTCTTAAAGGGGAGGTTTCCTTACAAAACCGTGATGCTATTACCACCCCCAGCAACATTTAGAATAACTTCGTCATGTGACCTGAAGCCGTGTTGACGTGGTTTGGCTGTGTCCCCACCCAAATCTCATCTTGTGTTCCCACATGTTGTGGGAGGGACCTGGTGGGAGGTAATTGACTCATGGGGGTGGGTCTTTCCTGTGCTATTCTCGGGATAATGAATAAGTTTTACAAGATCCGATGGTTTTATAAAGGGGAGTTCCCCTGAACAAGTTCTCTTTCTCTTTGCCTGCCACCATCCATGTAAGACATGACTTGCTCCTCCTTGCCTTCTGCCATGATTGTGACACCTCCCCAGCCACGTGGGACTGTAAGTCCATTAAACCTCTTTCCCGTATAAATTACCCAGTCCCGGGTATGTCTTTTTTAGCAGCGTGAAAACGGACTAACACACCTATCTACATCTCTATGTTCCGGATGGTGTGAAAGCGTCTTTCTATAGTTTGATGGGATATTCCTAACAAAGGCCATTTGTATTTGGTTGTTTTGGTTTTAGCGTTTCTTAAAGTCTCCCTCCGTCTAAGGCAGTCACCCTAGCCTGCTCTTTTGTGATGCTGGCCTCTAAGGACAGCAGTCAGTTCCACATAGACGTTTCCATGTAGGAATTTGCTGTCCTTGGACTTGCTTCTCCAGCCTCTGTATTTCCTGTGTGGCTTGATGAGATTCATGTTCAATTGTCTGGGGAGAATATTTTACAGGAGGGCTTTCTCTTTTTTTTGAGACAGTGTCTTGCCCTCACTCAGGTTGGAGTGCAGTGGTGTGATCCCAACTCACTGAAGCCTCTACCTCTCAGGTTTAAGCAGTCCTCTTGCCTCAGCCTCCCAAGTAGCTGGGACCACAGGTGTCACCACCCTGCCCAGCTAATTGTTTGACTTTTTGTAAGGATGGGGTCATGTTATCTTGCCCAGGCTCAGGAGTGCTTTCTGCCTCCCTTTGCACCATGTCATGAGGCCTATAAGGTGTGGTTGTCTCTGTCGGAGTGAGCTGGACTGGGCCAGCAGGTGCAGGTGGTGATGTTGCTCCTGATACTTTTCTGTCAACGGATGGGCAATGTCTGACCGATCCCAGTGGCTGAGAAGGCCTGTCCCATCATCCCAGCTCAGAGCCACCTGGAAGGGTACTCCCCACCCCTGCAGAGTCTCTGTGAGTTCCCCCGAGCCTGACCTTGAGGCTCAGTGTCTCCCCGGTCCAGTCCTTCCCACCCCTTCCTACACTCCCTGATCCACCTCCAGCATGGGCCTCCCTGTCTCAGGTTCCACTCCTGGGAGACCCAAGCTGCTGCCCCGTGCCCACGTGACGTAGTTTGGGTTTGTGTCCCTGCCCAGATCTCCTGTTGAATTGTAATCCCCAATGTTGGTGGAGGAGCCTGGTGGGAGGTGACTGGATCATGGAGGCAGAGCTCCTCCCTGCTGTTCCCGTGGTAGTGAGTGAGTGCTCCCCAGACCTGGTTGTTTGAAAGTGTGTGGCACCTTCCCCTTCGTTCTGTCCTCCTCCTCCTCTCTCTCTTCCTCCCTCTGGCCACGTAAGCTGTGCCTGCTTCCCCTTCACCTTCTGCCATGATCGTAAGTTTCCTGAGGCCTCCCTGGTCCTGCTTCCTGTACAGTCTGTGGAAATGTGAGTCAATTAGACTTCTTTTCTTTATAAATTACCCAGTCTTGTGGGTTTTTTTTTTAAGACAGTTTCACTTTGTTGCCCAGACTGTGGGGTGCAGCGGCATGATCATAGCTCCCTGCAACCTCTGCCTCCTGTGTTCAAGTGATTCTCGTGCCTCAGCCTCCTGAGTTGCTGGGACTACAGCCGCCCATCACCATGGCTGGCTTTTTTTTTTTTTTTTTTTTTGTATGTTTTAGTAGAGACAGGGTTTCACCGTGTTGCCCAGGCTGGTCTTGAACTCCTGAGCTCAGGCAGTCTGCCTGCCTCGGCCTCCCAAAGTGCTAGGATTACAGGCGTGAGCCACCGTGCCAGCCTCAGGTAATTCTTTATAGCTCTGCACGAATGGATGAATATACCAGGTTTTTCTAACTTCCTTTCATTATGAATTCATGACCCACCTATGTTCAGTATGGTTTAATAAACTGCAGTCATTTTTTCTAAGACATTTTATTTATTTAGACAAATAAAAATTGTGTATATTGTGTACAACAAGTGGCTTTGAAATATGTGTACATTGTGGAATGGTAAATTGAGCAAATTAACACATACATTACCTCATATAGTTAGCATTTGAAGCGAGAACATTTACAACTACTCTCAGCAATTTTCAAGAATACGGACTGTTTTTATTAATGGTAGTCACCATTAATAAATAGACAATAGAGCTCTTGAACTTACTATACTGACTTTTGATGCTCAAATGCTCCCATCTGCAATGGGCTGAGTGGTGCCCACAAGGTATGTCCACGTCCTGGCCCTGGGCACCTGTGACTGAGCTCATTTGGAAAAAGGCCTTTGTGCTTAAGTTAAGGGTCTGGGGGTGAGGTCATCCTAGATTTGGGGTGGTCCCAAATCCAAGGGCAAGTGTCGGTAGAAGAGAAAGGACGAGGAGGCCATGTGAAGACACAGGAAGGATTGGAGGATGCGGCCACGGCCACAGCAGCCACGGCCACAGCGGCCCACTGCCTAAGAGCCACCAGATGCTGGGAGAGGCCAGGAAGGATTTCCCCGCAGAGCCTTCTGGTTGTTTGAAGCTGGGCATTGGTGATACGTTTGTGATAATCGGTTATAGCAGCGGCAGGAAACAAATGCAGGGCGACACTCACCGTGAGAGGAGGGAGGCAGGGACCTCGGAGGTCTCCTGCACTCCCCCACCCTGGATAGGCACCAGAGTGCTGTCCCACTCACACCCAGACCTGGTGAGGAGGTGGCGGCCCAGGGACAGCCACAGGTGGCAGGTGTGACAGGGAGAGGAGAACAGCCACCCTGCCAGCCTCCCAGGAGGCTTTTCTTACCTCCTTACAGAAACATTTCCAAAATAAGGAGTGCACTGCCCCCAAGCTAGAGAGGAGCACAGCCGGGCTGGGGTGGGAGGAAGGGGAGAGGCTCACCCAGGCCCATCAGGATCTGCACAGGGATGGAGGGCTCCGTGCTCGGGGGCCAGCCACACGTCCCCTTCATGCAGGGCATCCCCCAAGGCCAAGGCCTGAATACATCTGTTCTGCAGCAGCCAGTACAGCCTCCAGTTCTGCACAGGCCTCGTCATCAACCATAACTAGGAAGCCAGTGGGTGAGGGTCAGGTGGCTCCAGACCTTTGCCAGCCCCGGCACTGCCACCTCCTCCCCCAGCCACACTCAGGGGCTCAGGATGCATCTACCCCACTGGGCCCACCTTTCTGTCCCTTCCCACCCCCCAGGAGGAGCTGCAGGGCTGGGGTCCACACCCTACCCTCCTGCCCCGGGCAGCCATGCACAAGAGAGAAGGCGGCAGGGACAAACCCTGAAGTCTGTCCAGAGGTGGGTGTGGGTGGGAGCACTCTCCAAAGGCCCTGACTGGGGAGCTTAGGGAAGACAGCCCTCCCCTTCTCCTCTGCTCTCCTCCCCCAGCGCCAGGGACCTGGCACCAGGACGAGGGTTATGAGGCCTGAGACCCCCACTGAAGTGGTGTGCCTAGCATGGTCAGACGGTGGACAGGTGAGGGTGCCTGCTCCCCGAGGGAGCTGGCCAGTGATAGCATCCCTGTGGGGCCTGAGATGCCTGGAGACCCTCAGCAGACACCGACAAACACCCGGGGCCAAACATGGGGCACCCAGCAGAGACAGGGAGAGGCGGCATCTGTGGGGAGAGCCCACGGGGGTGGGGGTGGGGAGAGCCCATGGCGGGGAGGGGTGGGAGTGGGGAAAGCCCACGGGGGTGGGGGGTGGGAGTGAGGAGAGCCCACGGGGGTGGGGGGTGGGGTGGGAGTGGGGAGAACCCACGGGGGGAGGGGTGGGGGAGTGGGGAGAGCCCATGGGGGTGGGGGGTTGGGGTGGGAGTGGGGAGAGCCCATGGCGGGGAGGGGTGGGAGTGGGGAAAGCCCACGGGGGTGGGGGGTGGGAGTGAGGAGAGCCCACGGGGGTGGGGGGTGGGGTGGGAGTGGGGAGAACCCACGGGGGGAGGGGTGGGAGTGGGGAGAGCCCATGGGGGTGGGGGGTTGGGGTGGGAGTGGGGAGAGCCCATGGCGGGGAGGGGTGGGAGTGGGGAAAGCCCACGGGGGTGGGGGGGTGGGGGTGGGAGTGGGGAAAGCCCACGGGGGTGGGGGGGGGTGGGGGTGGGAGTGGGGAGAGCCCACGGGGGTGGGGGGTGGGGGTGGGAGTGGGGAGAGCCCACGGGGGGGTGGGGGGTTGGGGTGGGAGTGGGGAGAGCCCACGGGGGTGGGGGTTTGGGGTGGGAGTGGGGAGAGCCCACGGGGGGGGAGGGGTGGGAGTGGGGAGAACCCACGGGGGGTGGGGGGTTGGATGGGAGTGGGGAGAACGCACAGGGGTAGGGGTGGGGGTGGGGGTGGGAGTGGGGAGAGCCCGTGGAGGGGAGGGGTGGGAGTGGGGAGAGCCCACAGGGGTGGGGGGCGGGGTGGGAGTGGGGAGAGCCCATGGGGTGGGGGTAGGGGGTGGGTAGTGGAAGTGGGGAGAGCCCATGGGGGTGGGTGTGGGGAGGAGTCCTTGGCTGAGGTTGTGGGGAGAGCCCAGAAGGGTGGGGATGGCCTGAGGGTGGTCCTAGCCCAAGGGTCACATCTTAGCCCATTTGGGTGCTATAACAAAACCCCCCTAGACTGGGGAATTTATAGACAGCAGATGTTTAGTACTCACGGTTCTGGAGGCCAGAAAATCCAAGATCACGGCACTGGAAGTTCAAGAGCAAAAGGCCTGGTAGCTGCAGTGTCTGGTAACGGCCTGTTCCTGATTGACTGATGGGCTGTTCCTGATTGACTGATGGGCTGTTTCTGATTGACTGATGTGCTGTTCCTGATTGACTGATGGGCTGTTCCTGATTGACTGATGGGCTGTTTCTGATTGACTGATGCACTGTTCCTGATTGACCGATGGGCTGTTCCTGATTGACTGATGGGCTGTTCCTGATTGACTGATGGGCTGTTTCTGATTGACTGATGTCCTGATCCCATCGTGGGGCAGAACCTCCCTGGCTAACCACCTCCTGAAGGCCCACTCTTGATACTTTCACACCGGGGATTAAGTTTCAACTTGAATTTTGGGTGGGAACCAATTTTCAGACCACAGCAGGGAGAGGCAGGAAGGCAGGGCTCGACTTCTGGAGAGGAGACCAGGCCAGGCCCAGCCGCCTGCAGGAGCCATCAGGGCTCCAGGAGGCCTGTCTGTCTCTCCTCCTCCCCAGGGCCACCGCCTGGTCCCAGCCTAACAGCCTCTCACCTGGACCTCGGCCAGGGTGCCCCTCCCCGCGCTGGGCTCCTGTCCCCCTCCCCCCCCGCAGCAGTGGAATGGCCTCAGCAGCTGTGCGGGTGGCCTGGCCACTTCCCTGTTTAAACCCTTTGGGGGCTTCCCACTGTGTTCTCAAAGCCCAGAGACCTTCATGGCCCCGCCCCAGCCCCGCCCCCCTTGCAGGTCTCTAACTCAGGCTCCTTCCTGCCCCAGGGTCCTTGCTGCTCCGTGCGGCCGGACTGTCTCCCCTCTGTCTGCACCTGGCCCACTCCCACTCATCCTGAGCTCCCGCCTTAGCTGAGGATTTCCTAGGAAAGCCGTCCTGCCCTGCACCCCGGGCTTTCTGCTCGCAGCACCCGTGCTGTCTCCGGAGCAGCCACGCCAGTGTGGGGGAGCCACGCCAGTGTGGGGGAGCCACGCCAGTGTGGGAGAGCCACGCCAGTGTGGGGAAGCAGTGAGCGGCATGGGCGCTTACTCCCGGCTCCAGAGCCCTGGGGTCCCACGCTGGGTCTGAGTCTGCCCGGGGGGCTCGGCAGCTGGTGCTGTCTGCGTTCGTTCACCCTGAGTGGAGGCAGGGGTGAGCCTGAGCGTATCTCCAGGCACCACAGCCAATGTGCCTGAGCATGGGTGCGGGGAATGTCCTGGGGTTCATAATTTTGGGGGTTTGATAAACATTTAAACCCATGTTTGAACATTTACACGGACGGCACTGGGTTATGTACACTGACCCTCCACTTGCTGCCCCCAGTGGTTCTGTCACATCAGCACAGTCACAAGGTCTCCCACACAGAGGGGCATCCAGGACCCCCTCCCCAAACCTCTTCCTGGTGCCCAACAGAAGCCCAGTGGGCCGAGTGTCCTCCTGAGACTTGGAACCGCAAGATCCCCTGCAGGACAGAGGACGTGGACTTCAGCAAGCTGGGCCGTTTGAGGCCTGGGGGCTTAGGGTCCTGGCTCTGGGGTCGAATTGGGGGGTCTCATCTGTCCATCCCCCCATGACCCAGCCTGCCCCCTCTCCTCCACTCTTTACCAGAGACCACACCTCTCATCTTAGAGCCACCCTCTACCTCGCGCCACCCTTGAAGCCGCCTCATCTCCCACCTTCCCTCACCGCAGGCAGCCCCTCTCCCCAAAGGGCTCACTTCTCTGCCAACCCAGTGCCCACCGGCCTGCATTCTCCATCTCCCATTCACTCTGTGAATAGCTTCCGAGGGTCTCCTCTTGGCCAGCACTGCAGCTGGGCAAAGGGTGGGGTGGGGCTGAGGTGTCATTATTGAAGACCCAGGTCAGGTGCTACCTCCAGTAGGACAGGCTTCTGGGTGGATCCCCAGGAACCGCTCCCTTCCCTTGGGGAGCCCTTAACACCCGTATCTCTTGTCATCCTCTCTCCTCCCAGCATCTCCACCCCCTCTTCATTTCTCTGTCCTCAGTTTTCAGCTCAGGGTCCAGCACAGCAGGTGACAGAGACTATTTGTGGGTGTACCTACTACTATCTTCTCAAACTACACCTGGACTTCAGGGGTTCAGAGCTCCCCTGAATGCAGTCTTCGTCCAGGGCCAGAATCTCAGGCTTTGGGGTCGCCTGTGGGACATCAGTGCTTCCCGAACACAGGTCTGTCCCAGGGCCCAGAAAAGGAAGAAGTAGTGGTGCATTGGCTCTGGGACGGGGCTCCACCCTCCACGGGGCTCTCACCCAGGCCCTGCGGGGATCTGACAAGCACCAGGGAGGGTGGGTCCCTTGGCCTCATCTTTCTCTCCAGGCCCTCACATGGCTACTCATGGGTGTCCCCCACTCCCATGTTCTCATTAGGGTATCCGTTCTCACGTATGCACTCAGGAGGCATTGCCTGTGATCAGCCCCAGGAATCCGAGACCACTTCCCTGTGGACAGTATGGCCAGGCACGTGCCTCCTGCATCAGAGCCGGAAAAGCTGAACCCTGAGAGGAACGACGGACGGGGACACCCTGCGGAGGACTGGAGTCCCAGACAGATGATGGTGCAACACAGCCAGACCCCAGCCAGGGCTGACACTGTGACACATATACACACAAACACACACAGAAACACACACGCAAACACAAACACACATGTGCATACACAGAAACACACAGATGCAAACAAACATACATGCACACACACATATACAGAAACACACACAAACATACACAGAAACACACACACACAAACATAGAAACACACATGTAAATATACATGCACACTCACACAGAAACACACACACAAGCAAACATACACTCACACAGAAACACACACAGAAACACACACAAGCAAACATGTACTCACAAACACAGAAACACACACATGCAAACTAACATACATGCACAAACACACAGAAACACATGAACACACAAACATACATGCACACAAACACAGAAACATACACATGCAAACATACACAGAAACACACGCAAACATATAGCACACACACATGCAAACATACACAAACACACACATGCATGCACACACACATACACACAGACATGCATGCACACACAAGCAGCTTAGGATTTTGTGGTTTGATGTCTGTGCTATGTGAAACTCCTTGTGAGGGGGTGACTAGTGGGCAGTGGGAGGGCACAGACCAGCTGGGACCCCTGGGTTGGCCCTTCAGTGCCTACTGCACCCGTTAGCCTCTGTGCTCAGGCTCAGGGGCCAGGCTCCCTTGCCAGTAGCTGCAGGTGTTGGGGTTAGGGTTAGGGTCGGGGTTAAGGTTAGGGTACAAATCCTTTCTTACTGCTCTCAGTTGGTTCCCAGTCCTTTGTTCCAGGGTAGAGATGCTGAGGTAGGGAAGGGTGGGGTGAGGTTTGGGGTGGAGTGGGTGCGACATGCTGGTCAGTTCCATAAGAGGGGAAAGACGGGACAGGGCAAGGCGGGGCAGGGTTTGGAGGAGGACCAGGTGTTGGGGCGGGACAGGCAGGTGTGGGCGCAGAGCAGGCTCTCCACCGAGTGCAGGAGGTGGCGCCTGCGAGGTCGCCAGGCGTGTCCGGAGCGGAGAAGTCCCCGGGTGTAAGGGGTCCTTTCAGCGCGGGCAGAGGAGGCATGGCGGGGACGCTGGACCAGCCATGCGGCAGGGAGGAGAGGGTCTTCCGACGGAGAAGCGAGCCCTGGCGTGTGCTGGAGGAGGGAGGACCGGGCGGGAGCAGCGGGAGCCGGACCGCGGTGGGAGGTGCGGGCGCAGAGGTGCGGGCGCAGAGGTGCGCTCCAGGGAGGGCTCCCGACGCCCAGGCCGGAGCCGGGGAGGAAGCCTCGGAGAAGACCGGGGAGCAGGGACCGAGCGGAGTCGGCTTCCTGACGGGTCAGTCCTGGTCCCCGAGAGCTGGAGAGGAGGTGTCCCCCCAGGCAGGGGTTAGAGCAGGTGAGAAGAGGCCGCCCCTCTGCCCCACAGTGGGGAGCGCGCCCCCAAGGGCCTCCACCCTAATTTCCCTTCCTGGGGGGCCTGGGAGAGGCGGGCGGGTTTTGCTTAGGGCTGGATATATGCAGGTTCACGAGGAAAAAGAAAATCCAGGCAGCAAAGGGCTGAGGCTTGGTACAGAAGAGGGAAGGAGGCAGGAGGGAGTGGACAGGGGAGGGCAGGGGTCTCCTGAGCACCGAGTGGGCGCTGGGTGGGCCTTCTCTCGGTTCTGAAACTTCCCACTTCCGGCCACGTCCTTTCTCCAGAATCACCCTCACCTCCTGACTCACTGAGAGCACAAGCATCGCTCAGGGCTCCTGGGCCTACTCCGGCTCAGCCCCGGGGACAGGCCTGGAGGCAGAGATGTGGGGGCCATGGGAACACCGACAGGTGGGGGAAAAGGGCCTGGAGGGGAGGGGGAGAGGGAGAGGGAGGGAGGGAGGGACCAGAGGGAGATGTTGGCTGGGTCCACACCCACCGTGGGGCGTCCACATGCACTGTGTGGGAGGCTGTCTACACTGGTGGGAGCTGGTGGAACAGAAGCCCCTGTCCTCAGTGTGAAGGGAGTGGGCAGGATGACAGGGCACAAGGATGAACAAGGAGAGGTGCTGGCCGAGCAGACACAGGAGCCAGGAGGACCCGGGATTTTGAGCAATGGGAGGGAGGTGATAGGAATTATTTGAAGGGGCATCGTGGAGCCCAGACAGGCAGAAAGCATCTAAAGATTTAAACCCCACTCTAGCAGCAGCTACATCATATATAAAAGGATGAATAAAGCCAAGTGTATACAGCCTACAAGAAACACACCTATCACATCACCCAGAGAGACAGTTAAGCACCCAATGCCAACCAGAAAGCTGATGTGGCTGCATTTCCAGCAGGCAAAGCACTTTGGAGGTAAATGTCATTACTGGAGATGAAGAAGGGAATTTCACAGTAAGTCCAATTCAGCAGGAAGATGCTGGCCTTAAATGCATACATTGGAGAAGAAGGCTGAAAATTAATTAGCTATGCATCCATCTCAGAAAGTTAGAGAAAGAGCAATATAAATCTGAAGAAAGAATGAAACACAGATAATCACAGAACTTAATGAAATGGAAAACAAACTTAGAGTGCACAGCAGCTTGACTGATGCTGCAGCTTGTTCTTTGCACAGCCCAGGGACCCCCTGGTTGGAGGAGCAGAGGTCAGGAGAGCGCGGGCTTGGGTGAGCTTGGTTCAGCTGGTTGCTGATGGCACTGGGGCCTCAGGATCTTTCCATTTCTCTGCTCTATCTCCTGTCATATCGGCTTCATCTCAAACCTGGATCCTGAAGGGCTGCCAAGGGCAGCTCTGCTTCTCTGTGGGTGTGTGGGGGCCGCTTCCCAGAGATCCTGTACGCCCCATCCCAGGGCTGCTCACTCCTCATTGGGCCGAGGGTGTATGAACCCACCGAACCGTAAGCCAAGGCCAGGGAGAGGCCCTCAATGATCTCAGACCTGAGCCCACTTCCCCCACAGCCCAGGCCTCCATGGGGATAGTCGGTCCTCAAGAAGAGGGAGATGGATGTGTGGGGGGACAACCTCGGTATTTCTAAATATTAGTACTTCTCAGTGATTCGGCCTAATTTTGAGGCAGCCTCTGTCGTGCCGGGTGGCAAACTTAACCACAGTCAATTCCCTGGGACGCACATGTGCTCCTGGGGTGGCCTGCCCAGGCCTTGACACACCTGCCTGGCCAGTCTCCAGTGAGGTCCAGGCGGCCTCGGCCCAGACCCCTCTGCAGTGCGACAGGTCACAGCCAGACCACTGCTCTGTCCATGGAGCCCGCCTCAGGCTGGGCCCCTGCCATCCTCCCACGTCCTCGGATGGAGCAACCTGGCTGGACAGAATGGTGGGCGGTGAGACCAGGGGACATGGGTACTACACAGCATGAAGGCTTGCGTTCGCAGTGGCTCCATGCCTCGACTCCCCGGAAACTCCTGTCCCCTTCTCATCCAGTGCTCTCCATCCCGGCCAGGAGTGTGGGGACTGAGCCCCAGCACCTCACCTGCAAAGCAGCCCTTGGCCGAGGGGTTGCAGGTGAGGTGGGACCTGGGTCCAGTGCCCATGCCACTCTGCACAGGGCACCTGCGCCCCCAAGTATGGCCCCCGCCACCCCGGATATCTGGGATGGGCCATGGTTGATCTGTCCACCCCACTGAGCACCTACCCTTGCAGAAGACAATGCGGGCGTGGCCCAAGCCGCCCGTCACACCCCCTCCTGCTCTGAAGGTGGGTCCAGGCTTTCTTCATGCCTGGGCCTCGGCCGGCCGCAGGGCTGTCCCACCTGCCAGGGATGTGTGGGGGAGCCCCGTGGGTCTGGCCCCACTCCTGACCCGGAAGCTCACATATGGGGCTGGCTTCTGCTCATGGGGCGCCAGCTCAGGTGACAGGCGATGTCACCTCCCGAGCCCCAGGTGAGCCCTCGGGGGCCTTCCTCCACCGCCCACCCACAGGCCCCGCTGTGAGGTGAGGCTGAGCGTCACCTCCCACCTGGCCCTCTCGGCCAGCTCACTCAGCCTCTGGGTATGGCGGGGCTGCCAGTCCCTGCAGGAAGTCTGACCTCTGGAAGAACAGAAGACCACAGGGAGACCCAGACCAGACCCCCCAACACCTGCTCCCCCGACGCCGCTTGGCCCCCAGGGCTCCCTCACAAGCTCAGCCCTTCCCACACCGTTTCTCCTTGGAAGGGTCCTAGTGCCCGGGACCTGACACCTGCAGTGTCTGTCAGGGAGCCCCTGAGTCCAGCCCCCTCCTCCACAGACACGGACTGAGCTCAGCTGTGTGCAGGCCGGTACTGAACACGCACACCCGGGGAGCCGGAGCTGGGGGCGGAGTGCGATGTCACAGGAGCAAATGCAGAGCCTGGGGCCAGGAGGTGGGAGATGGGGAGGGGGCTCTGGGAACTAGGGACGCTTCGCTTCTGGGGAAGAAACCGCAGACTGCAGACCCAGGCCAAGGTTGTCCAGGCTCCCAGGCCCGACTAAGGCTGGAGAGGCAGGGCTGAGGAGGGGCAGGAACTTGAGGGTCTGGGGGCCCCCATAGCTCAGCGGGTGAACAGGAGCCCCCAGGGCAGTCCCTGAAACTTCACCAGCCACCCTTCCTCATCTGCAGAGGAGCCTTTGACCCAAGAGTCTGCAGACCACACACACATGCACACACTCACGCACACACTCATATGCACATACACACACACGTGCACACATGCACACACATGCCCACACACTTGCACACACACGCACACACTCACATGCACATGCACAGAGAGACACATGCGCACACACACACGCACACACACGCTCACATGCACACACACTTGCACACACATGCACATGCACACAGACAGACACGTGCACACACACACACGCACATACATGCACACACATTCACATACACACACACGCATACACGCACACACACAGATGCTCCCTTTGGTAGTAGTGAGACGGGGAGGTGACCCAGTCCAAACATGTCACAGAGCCTGCAGCACTTCTGGGAAGAGCACAGAGGCCAAGGACGCCACACAAGGGGAAGAGCCTCAGTCCCCAGGGTGTCCCCAACCCGCAGCATGTACACCTGCAGTGAGCTGTGCCCTCCACAGGAAGGGAGCCCTGTGTGACTGATGCGAGTGGGAGGGGAGACAAGCATGCTGAGGGTAACAGCAACAAAGGAGGAAAGGGGGAGACAGAGACACACACAGACACACACACACAGAGACACACACACAAACATACAGAGAGACACACACAGACACACACACAGACACACACACAGATGCACACAGAAACAGAGAGACACACACAGACACACACACAGACACACACACAGAGACACACACACAGACACACACACAAACATACAGAGAGACACACACAGACACACACACAGACACACACACAGACACACACACAAACACACACACAAACATACAGAGAGACACAGACACACACACAGACACACACACAGATGCACACAGAAACAGAGAGACACACACAGACACACACAGAGACACACACACACAAACACACACACAAACATACAGAGAGACACACACAGACACACACAGACACACACACAGAGACACACACAGACACACACACAAACATACACAGAGACACACACACACAAACACACACACAAACATACAGTCACACACAGACACACACACAGACACACACACAGAGACACACACAGTCACACACACAGAGACACACACACATACAGAGAGACACACACAGACACACACACAGACACACACACAGACACACACACACAAACACACACACAAACATACAGAGAGACACACACAGACACACACACAGACACACACACACAAACATACAGAGAGACACACACAGACACACACACAGACACACACACACAAACATACAGAGAGACACACACAGACACACACACAGACACACACACACAAACACACACACAAACATACAGAGAGACACACACAGACACACACACAGACACACACACAGAGACACACAGAGAGACACACAGAGAGAGACATACACACAGAGAGAGAGACACACACACAGAGACACACAGAGACACACAGAGAGACACACAGAGACGCAGTGAGACACAGAGACACAATGCAGACAGAGAGACACAGAGAGACAGACAAAGAGAGACACACACATAGACACACAGACAGACACACAGACACAGAGAGAGACACACAGACACACACACACACACACACAGAGACATACACAGAGAGAGAGTCACACACAGAGAGAGACACGCACAGACACAGAGACACACACACGGAGACAGACACAGAGACACACACAGACAGAGAGACACACACAAAGACACACAGAGAAACACACAGACACACACGCAAACACACAGACACACACAGACACACAGAGAGACACACAGAGACACACACACAGAGAAAGACAGAGAAAGGGAGGGAGGGAAAAAGAAAAGAAGGAAGAAAGGAGGTCAAAAGACAAATGACAAGCTAGGAGGGAAATGGAAGCTTACGAGCCAAAGGGCTGATTTCTGTGCATACAAAAAGAGTTCCTAAAAATCTAAGGGAAAATTAGAAAAATTTAGAAAACTTATGAACAGTTTACAGAAAAATCCTTACAAATGTCTCTTTAACTCCACAAAAAGAGGCTCAACCACCTTCATAGTCAGAAAAATGCCAATTAAAATTGCACTGAGATGTCTTTTCTCGTCCCTCATATTGGCAAAATCCAGCAGTCTCAGCGGGTCAGCAGGCCTGCCCTGGGGTGAGTCTGTGAAGAAACGTCCACGCAGGCGTGGCTGCGGGAGTGGAGAAGAATCTGTCAGTGCCCTGCAAGACTGTGTCTGGGTTAGCCTTCCGCCCAGTCCCAGGATTCCGTCCCAGAGGCGTAGCCCCAACACGCAAAATGACGCAGTGCGGAGCTTCTCGATGGGGCGCTATTGGAAATAGCTGGGGTTGGGAGCCTTCCCACTGCCCATCACTGCATGGCTGTCCCAGTGCATGGGTGCACATCCCCCGGGGGACCACGCAGCTGTGGGAAAGAGTGGCACGGTCCCTAAGCACTGATAGGAAGCCTTCTCCAGGCTGCATGAATCCACGTGAAAATCTAGGGAAGAACGGCACTGTGGGTATCTGTGGGTATCCGTGGGTATCCATGGAGATCTGTGGGGATCCATGGAGATCCGTGGGGATCCGTGGGGATGCCACCTTTTGTGTAAGGGGAAGAATGTAAATACAAACAACTCTTTTATATATTTGCAAAAAAGAAACAATGACAAGATTAACTTTATAGGTGAAAGGAGAGAACAGGGTGGGGGCAGGGGGACAGGAAAAAAGAAAGAGACTTCTCAGAATGCACTTTCTCAAAAAGTCAACATCAAAGCCTTGGTTTTGTAATGGTGTGTATGTAGTTTTCTGCATGCAATAAAAATACTAAATAAAAATCCCCAGAAACTGAGAACAAATGGAAACAAAGGAACCTCAAACTGTACATCAAGTTGGAAAATTAATTTTACAGACAAGATAATTATTCCAGCAGCCTCAGAACACTGCACTTTGAAGATACATCCTGGTGGGACACACTCCAAGGACGAAAGGAACTGCACAGAAGTCTTGTTCTTAGTTCATTGCTGCTGCTTTGTAACAATGCTAGCCTTTTTATTTTGAAACTATTATGTCATAGAATAAAGTGAGTATGCGAATATTCCTAAAAACAAAGTTTTTTCAGCATAAAAATGAAGAGATACAGGTTTAAAAAATCAAGTTAAATAAAAGCCCTGAAATCCTAGTTTTGAATTGGAAAGAGGGTGAGCATGTGATTTGTTTCCTTTTTTAGAAAGGATACTCAGCCTGGGCAACATGGTGAGACACCATGTCTACTAAAAAAAGCCAGTGTGGTGGCACACCTGTAGTTCCAGCTATTGCTGCTGCTGCTGCTGCTGCTGCTGCTGCTTGTGATGGGGCAGGAGTTGTGGGAGCTGAGGTGGGAGAATCACTTGAGCATGGGAAGTCAAGGCTGCAGTGAACTGTGATGGTGCCACTGCACTCCGGTTTGGGTGATAGAGGGAGACCCTGATTCAAAAAATAATAAAGAAAAGAAGACTTACGTCCTAACTTTGCTAACTGCAGAGACACAGAGGCAACGCAAACACCATAGCAGTGAGCACACCTGTGTCTACATTATGGGATCTAAGTACCATCACCACTGAAAGAACAGAGCTGCAGAGGAATTGAGGCAGGACAGTAGGGAATTAGGGCAACCAAGGCCTAAGGCAGAAGCAAGGGAACAGCAGGTGCGGCCAGTTCTAGGCAGGACGAGGCAGCATACAGGCCACATCCTCACTCCTGTGATGACAAGACGGAAGTTTCCACCTCAGCCTCTGATTGACTGTGGGCCAAGTCTCCAGCCTCTGACTGGTCACAGGCCAATCCTTCATACGCTGTAACCCGCTGGAGGCCTCTAAAGGGCACCTAGCGGTGTTACTGTAGTAGGACGAGCCGCAGACAAAACCTGTCAGACACCGAGTTGTAGAAGGAAGGGCTTTATTCAGCTGGAGCATCGGCAAGCTACCGCCTTAAAATCCGAGCTCCCCGAGTGCACAGTTTCTGTCCCTTTTAAGGGCTCACAGCACTAAAGATTTCACGTGAACGGGTGGTGATTGATTGAGCAATCTAGGGGATACGTGACAGGGGTTTCATGCACTGGTAGTCAGAGAGAAAGAGAACAGGGCAGGGAGTTTCACAGTGTCCTTCTATACAATGTCAGGAACATCGGTTTCCAAGTCATGGGTTGATTTTTAACTACTGGGTTTAGGCCAGGCAGACCCAGGCCTGGTTCCGGGCCTGGTGCCGGGTTGCCTGTCTTTGGTTTTACTTCATTGTTTTTTTCTTAAAACAGGTACTGAGTATAAAACAATATAAAACAATATGAGAGGGTCTCTCTCTTTCCTCATTACCAAATTCTTTCAGCTTCCTAAGAACCCCAAAAGACCTTGCAGTCAGGGCTCTTGAGCCGCTTGCCCGAGCTGCTCCCGCTCTGTGGAGTGCACTTTCGCTTCAGTGAATCTGCACTTTTTGTTGTTGTTGTTGTTGTTTTGATGCTTCATTCTTTTGCTGCTTTGTTTGTGCCTTTTGTTTAATTCTTTGTACAAAGAACCCGGACAGCATATAGTCAAGAGTTTCTATCTGGTAACATATTTTGGAGAGCCAGCCAGGAGGTAAGCCCCGTGGTCTGGGGTTTAGATTTCCTTTCCTTCTTCTTGTTTATCTTTCTTTTGTCAAAGCCGCCATTTGCGGGAATGGGTTAGGCAGTTAAAAGCCACTAGGGTGCCTGCCGCTTGAAGTCTCTAGTAACCGGATAACTCGGTCATGGAACAGGACACCTAGGTCCTGCCGAGAGCGAGACAAATCCATGCAATGGTCAGATTTGTGTCTGTGCAGCAATAATGTCTTTGAGATGATTTAATTCTTCATCTTCTACTTTCTGCCCTTGCCTTGCTAATGCTTTGTGGGGACCAGGGACTGCAAAATTGTTGCATTTGAGCCCCCGTTACCATCTGCGTGCCCCTTTTGTTTATGCACAGAAAGTACAGAAAAGGACGAGCTTAGGGAAAACCCCATGTCTTGGTGGTTCCTATTTAAACATTATTTCTCCTGCTCAGACCGCAAAGTGAATTACCAGCCACAGGGATTCACATACCACTCTCTGGTGTCACTGGCTACAAGAGACACCCCACCAGCCTTAATGTTATTAATAACAGGATTTTTGAGTTTCATCCTGGAACAAATGAAGAGCTGGAAGTAAAGGGCTCTACCATAACCCTGTGAAGAATGCGGGAAGATACGGTCCTTCTAAATTGGTGGGACGCGAAAAGCCAGAGATTACATCCAGGAACAAATGGAATCACAGTGGGCCATTGGCTGTGGAGAGAAAACATCCCAAGTGGCACTGGTGCACACCTGAGGCCAGAGACATCTGACACGGTAAGACTGGACCCTGAAGCAGGGGCCCCTAGGATCCAAGGCTAAACCTGAGACTTCCCCAGGGGGATGCCCCAGGCAGAAATTTCGGGTCCACAGATAAACCCTCCTTAGGGTCTCGTTTCTCTTCCAGACCACTGTGGGACCCACCCCATCTATTCCACCTGATTCCCTGCCTGGCTGCACCCTCAACCATTGGAATCAATTTGACCCTGACAATCTGAGAAGAAAATGCTTGAGGTTTTTATTGTAATACTGTTTGGCCACAATGTCGGCGAGACAGTCAGGCGCAATGGCCAGAACACTGAAGGCTTCATCGTAATACTAACCTACAATTATACTTATTTTGCAAAAGGCAGGGTAGATGGTCAGAAATGCCATACAGTGAAGCCTTTGTGGCTTTGCATCAGAATCCTTCAATCCGTAAAGCTCCTAACACTGGCCCTCGGAAGAGAAGTCCTAAGACTGAGCCAGACCTTGGCGATGACCCCCTCCTACAAGGCCCCTTGTCTCTCAGAGGGAACGATGGCCACCCCCAGATGACCCTTTGCCACACGCTCCAACTACGCCAGGCCAGCCAGAGGAACAAACTACACCAAGCCCCTAACGCACCAGCAGTGGAACCCCTGACTCAGCAGCTCCCCGGCACTGTCGCCTCCCAGGGAAGCCTCGGGGACCGGAGGGCCGGCTTCACCTCCCAGGGAAGCCACGGGGACGGGAGGGCCGGCTTCACCTCCCAGGGAAGCTGCGGGGGCGGGAGGGCCACAGCTTGAGTGCAATCCCATTTCCCATGACTGATAGGCGACAATGTAAAGAAAAGCTGGGAAGGGACTCTGAGGATCCTGGTAGCTTTGCAGGCGGTTTCCAAACCCTGGCTCTGGCTTTTGATCGATCATGGAGAAAGGTCCATTCATTCTGGCTACCGGCTGCACCCCTATGGAAAAGGACAGGGTTTTCGAGGCTGCCCGCCGCGAGGCAGACGATATGCTGGCCTGAAATCCCCAGGGCAATCACCTGGGCCCAGATGTGGTGCCCACCACCAGCCCTGATTGGGATCCAGCAAAGTTTCTTCACGCACTCCTTGGAGGAATGAAGAAGGAGATAACCAAGACTGTCGATTCCGGTGAGGTTATAAAGTGTCTCTTAAAGGAATAGTCCCCTGGTTCTGGTTACCCCAGAGCCTCCAAAGTGATAAATAACCCAAGGGGTTGCTAAGGCTCTCGGAATCAAATACTGTTTACATTCAGCATGGAGGCCTCCATCCTTCAGGGAAGTAGAAAGGGCTAACCAAACTCTAAACCAGGCGTTAGCTTAGCTACGTCAGGAAACATCAGAAACGGGTCAGCTTACTGCCCGTAGCCCTTTTAAGACTCTGTAACTCCCTGAAAGCAAAAAAAAAAAAAAAAAAAAAAAAAAAAAAAAAAAAAAAGAGCCCATATGAAATGCTATATGGGAGGCTGTTTCTAACTTATAATCTAATTAACGATCCAGAACGGCTGGGTTAATATACTACATCGTTACCCTGGTGCAATTTCAGCAGGGATTATGAAAGTTTGGAATTCAAAGGCTCCCCATGCCAGGAACTAACCAGCAACCCAAAATCAGGCCAGGAGATAAGGTACCTGTTAAAACATGGAAACAGCCAGGTGCAGTGGCTCACGCCTGTCATTCCTTCACTTTGGAGGTTGAAGCAGGCAGATTACCTGATGTCAGGAGTTTGAGACCAGCCTGGCCAACATGGCGAGCCCTGTCTCTACTAAAAATACAAAAATGAGCTGGGCATGGTGGTGCATGCCTGTAATCCCAACTATTTGGGAGGCTGCAACAGGAGAATTGCTTAAACCCGGGAGATGGAGGTTGCGGTGAGCTGAGATTGCTCCACTGCACTCCAGCCTGGGCGAGAGCGAGACTCTGTCTCAAAACAAACAAACAGAAAAAACAAAAACAAAAACAATCAATCAAACAAACAAACAAAAAACAAGGAAAGACGGTCATCCGCTCAACAACTACAACCCAAATGGAAGGGACTGTTTTCAGTGGTGTTGGCCACGCCTTCGGAGGTCAAAGTACTAGGATTAAGTAGCTGGATCCATCTTTCCAAGGTCAAGCCTGCAACACCTGGAGCCCTGGACCTGGAACCTGAGGCTCCCACCAGCCACTGCACCCATGAACCTGTGGAATTCGTGCAGTGCCTGTTTAGAAGACAGACAGAAGATAAGTAAATGCCCACCCACACTCCCTGGTGCCTTTGTTGCACAGTTACTGTAAGCCGGATACTTGTAGTCACTTTTATGATTTTACAACTTAATTGCCTTCATCTGAATGGATGGAATCACTTCCTTTGTAATAATAAAACAAATGGTTTTTCTGTTTTATTTATTTTTTATTTATTTATTTATTTATTTTTTGAGGCGGAGTCTCGCTCTGTAGCCCGGGCTGGAGTGCAGTGGCCGGATCTCAGCTCACTGCAAGCTCCGCCTCCCAGGTTTACGCCACTCTCCTGCCTCAGCCTCCCGAGTAGCTGGGACTACAGGCGCCCGCCACCTCGCCCGGCTAGTTTTTTGTATTTTTTAGTAGAGACGGGGTTTCACGGTGTTCGCCAGGATGGTCTCGATCTCCTGACCTCGTGATCCACCCGTCTCGGCCTCCCAAAGTGCTGGGATTACAGGCTTGAGCCACCGCGCCCGGCCTTTTCTGTTTTAAAAAAAGCCACAAAAGACCCCAAATGAAGCCAGTCTGGGAAATCAGCATCATCTTAACTTTTTGGCATTTGCCTGACATACCTTAATGGCTCTCAAGGACACTGGCCTGTCAGCAAGTGTAGAAAATGATGTATACGGTGGTCCATTTTCAAAATAAAATGCCCCAGATAGGCTTGGGTCTGCAAACTACAGAAGAACAAGGTACACTATGCCCCTGACTCAATAACCAGCAGCTGCTGGTCGGGGCCCCTTAGCTGCCCTCACCCGAACCAAAGAGCTGAGTTTAGACTAGCTTGTAAAATAGCTAACTTTATTCTCTTCAGCTTGCCTGACTACCTGGGTCATCATTCAAATACTTGAAGAGCCCCCCAGATGACTGTAATGCATTGTGGGCTGTAACAAAATGCAGCAACACAACCTTAAAGAAAACACCTAAAACCCCAACCCAACGACTAATAGGCAACGTCCGGGAAGCTCGTGACCCCATAGTACTCAGTCTATGAGGAACCGGGGGAGGGACCTAAGCACTAGGGACAAATTGCTTGTTGTAACTGTACTGAGTGTGCCTGTCTACCAGACACCCAATCTTGCAAGACTGCTTTTTTTTTTTTTTTTGAGACGGAGTCTGGCTCTGTCACTTAGGCTGGAGTGCAGTGGCGCGATCACTGCTCACTGCAAGCTCCGCCTGCCAGGTTCACGCCATTTTCCTGCCTCAGCCTCCCCAGTGGCTGGGACTACAGGCACCTGCCACCACGCCCGGCTAATTTTTTGTATTTTTAGTAGAGACGGGGTTTCACCGTGTTAGCCAGGATAGTCTCAATCTCCTGACCTTGTGATTCGCCCGCCCCGGCCTCCCACAGTGCTGGAATGACAGGCGTGAGCCACTCTCACTTTCGCTGTTCTTCGTGCCTCTAAGTCCATTCTTTGGATTTTGACAAGTAAGCATGTTTCTCGCAGCGAGGGAAATAATTAACCATACTGTTGGTTTATTAAACATAACCTTGTTGGCTTTGCATGACTACCAAAAGCCTGGGATATGCCAGACCTGTGTCCTCCTTGTTGGGTTTAGCGGGATCAGCTGCAGGAGGAGGAGCCTTGGAATCTGGCATTAGGGGCCTCAGGAGACTGTGATGTCCCTCGGACAGCAGAGGGCCTCACTAGTCTTCAGCAACAGCTGGACTCCTGGCTGCCGTCGTCTTACAAAATCAAAGAGCCTTAGATGGAGGAACTTGCTTGTATTGGCAAGGAGGAAATTTTTTATATTTAAAGGAAGAATGTTGTTTTTGCATCAGCCAGTCTGGTTTAGTATAAGAAAATACTAAAAATGTAATTTCCCAGGCAAATAAAATGGAGTCTTTGGGAACTCCCACAGAACCTTGGCAACACTGGTTGCTATCTGCATTACTTCCTTTGGTAGTACCAGTTATTGCCATAGTTTTGGCCTTAACTTCTGGTCTAACTTTGTTTAAATTGTTAACTGATTTTTTTCTCTCTCATTTTCAGCAATTCCGTGTTTGTATGATACTTGTGCAAGGGTTTCAGCCACTTTGGGAACAAAATCCAAAATTGGGCCAAAATACCCAACCATTGTGACCGGGTCAAGTCAGCTACACCCTTTACAAGCAAGTACAAGGCTGCTGCGTCCACGGAGACCCACCTAACTACCTAGGGACAGACAGCCAGGACCCCAGTAGGCAGGGACAGGAAAAAAAAAAAAGATTTCTGGGAATGATGTCTCTCGGTGGGAAATGAGGCAGGGGAATAGGGAATTAGGGTCACCATGGGTTAAGGCAGAAGTGAAAGAGCAGCAGGTGCAGCCAGTTCCAGGTGAGACGAGGCAGCACACGGGCCACATCTGCTCCTGGGATGACGAGACAGAAATCTCCACTTCAGCCTCTGACCGACCCACAGCAGCGCAGGCCAATCCTTCGTGAGATGTAACCTGCTGGAGGCCTCAAAAGGGCACCTAGGGGTGTTACCAAATTCTTTTAGCCTCATAAGAACCCTAAAGAACACTGCAGTCGGGCTCCTGAGCCGCTCGCCTGAGCCCCGAGCTCCCATCTGTGGAATGCACTTTCGCCTCAATGAATCTGCACTTTCGTTGCTTCTTTCGATGCTTCGTTCTTTCATTGTTTTGTTTGTGTGTTTTGTTCAATTCTTTGTTCAACATGCCAAGAACCTGGACAACTCACAGTCAAGACCTCCCACCCAATAACAGAACGTCAGACTCCAGAGCAGGAAGTGTGTGGGACGGCCTGGGAGCGCTCAGGGCCGTTCAGCTCAGCACCACGTGTCTGTGTGACGTGCAGCAGCTGGTCTGTGCATGCGCTGTGGGAGTATGAGGTGGGACAGCTGCTCTGCAAAAAGTCTCGCAATTTCTTTCTTTCTTTCTTTTTTTGAAATGGAGTTTCACTCTCATCACCCAGGCTGGAGTGCAGTGGCGCAATCTCTGCTCACTGCAACCTCCGCCTCCCAGGTTCAAGCGATTCTCCTGTCCCAGCTGCCTGAGTAGCTGGGATTACAGATGTGCCACCACGCCTGGCTAAGTTTGGTATTTTTAGTAGAGGTGAGGTTTAACCGTGTTGGCCAGGCTGGTCTTGAACTCCTGACCTCAGGTGATCTGTTCACCTCGGCCTCCCAAAGTGCTAGGGTTACAGATGTGAGCCGCTGCACCTGGCCTGGCAATTTCTTAAGGAACGATTTACTTGGCCTTTGGACACAGCAACTCTGGACACAGCAACTCTGTACCCCGCTATTTACCTAAGAGAATGGAGGACTCAGGAATACATCCATGTCAAACACGGCACACAGCCCAGGGTCCACCAACAAGGAAGTGAATAAGCAAATGTTGTAACGCTCACGCGTGGGACACCACTCAGCCACGCAAAGGAACAAACTGCCAGGACCCCGGAGGCACACATCACACAGAGCCCGCAGGAAAGAATACAGACCCCATGGTGTGACTTACGTGACGTTCTAGAGCAGGACAAAGTAACCTATATGGTTTTCAAGTGTCAGAACAGTTGCTGCCTTTGCAGAAGGGAGAAGATGGGGTTTACCGGAGCTGGGCTGGGGAGGATGTGGGTGGGGGGGGTTAGTAATGTCTACATTTTGTTAGGGGTTTGGGGGGGGGAGTATGCATTTGTCAAAACTATGCAATGGCACCCTCGAGGTGCATGCATTTCACTGAATGTGGTTTCACCTCTGAACATAATGTTTGGTGATATGTTAAGTAGTTGTGAAGTGTAAGCTAGAGTCTCTGTGGGAAGCATGCAGGTGGCTACAGCTTACTTTGAAGTCCATCAAGAACAGGAGATGGGTTGGGATGAATATATGATAAAGCAAATGTAACAACATATGAATTGTAGGATCCAGGTGCCAGGTATATGGGTGTTCATTGTAAACTTCTTTCCATTTGTCCTGTGCTCTTGAAATTGTTTATAATGTGTTGGGGGAAGCCACGGGGTCATGTCAGAGGACACAGGGGTCAGCCTGAAGAGGACCCAGTGCCAGAGGTGATGGCTCAGGCCCCTGGGGCTGCCGTGAGAGCTCTCCACAAACCTCATGGCTTAAAACATGAGAAATGTATTATTTTGTGGTTCTGGAGGCCAGAAGTTTGAAGTCAAGGTTTCAGCAGGACCTCATTTCCTCTGAAGGATCTTGGGCAGGATCCTCCCTGACTTCCAGCTTCTGTGGCTTGAAGAGTTCCTTGGCCTGTGGCCATGACTCCAGTTTGCTCTGGGGTCACATGTGCTCCTCTCCTCTTCTGTCTCTTGTAAGGACCCTTGTCACTGGATTTAGGACCCAGCCCAAATGCAGGATGATCTTGAGATCCTTAATTATATCTGCAAAGACCCCTTTTTCCATAGCGCCGCATTCGCGGGTACTGGGAGCTGGGCCATGGACGTCGCTGTGAGGCCCTGCACTGCACACTGCCTCCCCCACTGTCCTGGAAGCCCTTGGGGATCAGGGGCTTTTCTCCTTATCTGAGCACTGCAGCTCCTCAGGAAATGCTTACTGTGTGCATGAGAGAGTCTCTGACCTACCCTAGCAGGCCATCTTGGAGGGTAGGGCCTGTCTTTTGGGAAACGCCGTCTTCTCTGTAACTCAGGTGTAAGCCCTTGGGACAGGTGCATCTTCTCTGAGACTCGCCCAGGTCCCACTTCCAGCAGCGCGGAGGGTGCCGACAGTGCTGTGTGGCACCTCTCCTGTGGGCCCGCCCCCACGCCTCCTCCACGGCCAGTCCCCTCTGCGTCTGTCGGCCTCAGCGCTCCCAGATGCCCGAAGCCAAATAGCCCAAGAGCAGTGGCCTCCGACACTGCCCCTGGTTCTGGCCCTGCCTCGCCTCTGGGAGGTGGTTCTGGGGTGTGAACAGCTGGCGCGCCAATCACCGCCAGACCTTGAGCATAGAAAGGAGGCTTGGGCCACGGTTGCAGGAGTGTCCCCAGACAGGGTGTCCAGGCAGCCCCGTCACCCTGTCGCTGCCCTACAGCCCTGGAAACAGGGATCTGGGCCGGGTTAGGCTGGGAGGAGGAAGGTGTGGCCCCTGTCCCCAGGTCTGTGCAGGGCTGTGCAGACTGAAAGGGCCAGGGCCACACCTTGACATTGGTTTGCTCTGTGTCATTAAAGACCTTTCTTCTGCTAATCATGACCACGGTTGTTATTCTTGTTTGCAAAAATCCTGATAGGGTGAAGTCGACCCACGTGCATGGAGAGGACGGCAGAGTAGCCTGGAAACCGGGTTAGGAATCTCCGTCTCCCTGGCAACCGAGCCCAGTGTGGGGAGAGCCGGGTCTCTGCTCCAAGAGCAGCCCAGAGCCAGGTCTCAGCCTCTGGCATTCGTAGGGGCTGCCCCTTCTTAGACATGATTCTTTGGGTGGGCTGGCACCCCCTGCCCCACCCCAGGTCATGCACAAGCCAGGTCCTACCCACCTGTGCTGTCTTTTGTTGTGTGGCAAATTGCCCCAAAACACAGGGACTTAAAACAACACAGTTGATTCTCTCAGCGTCTGTGGGGCGGGAATCCAGGCTCTGCGGTGGCTCTGGCTTGCCATCTCTCGTGGGTTGTGCCGAGCCTTCAGGTTGGAGCTGCAGGCTCATCTGAAGGCTCAGCTTGGGGGATCTGCTCCCCAGCTCCCTTGCACGGCTGTTGACTCAGCCCCTCATCACTGTCACCGGGGCTTGTCCACAGGGCTTCCTCCCAGCACAGCAGCCGGCACCCCCAGGATGCAAGAGGGAGCCAGAGACCACAGCCAAGACAGAGCCACAGGCTTTGTAACCGGATCTCGGGAACCACATCCCGCCACTCTGCTGTGCTAGCTTCATCAGAAGCATGTTGGCAGGCGCAGCCTGTGTGTAAGGGGAGGGGAGTCCCTGAGGGTGAGAGCTGCAGGGGCGTGGAGCACCGGGGGCCCCCTGGAGCCTGTCCACCATCCCACAGGCCTAGACACTGGAAGGTGGGGCCTGCCTTGCTCTAGGCCTGGCCAGGGACCTTTCAAGTCTCTGAAGGGAAATTTGGCAGAGATTCCTATTCTAGGAGTGGACTGGCTGTGGTCAGCAGGGACCACCACTGAGTGCCACCCACAGTCTCCCCCCAACTCTTGTACAGGGACCTCTACTGAGTGCCACCCACAGTCCCCCACTCTTACACAGGGACTCTGGGTCCAGCTAAGAGAGGCAGAGGCCAGCCTTGTGCCAGGGCACTGGGGACAGACTGTGCTTGTCCGCTGCCCCATGGCAAAGGCAGTGTGAAATTTGAAACGGACACATCAAACACAGGCGAGCGTGGCTGGACCCGAATACCACCCTGCCTCAAACACTTCCCTGGTCCCTGTGGCCTTTAGTATAAAATCCTGCCCCTTTTCCAGCACACAGCCTGAGCCATCCCTGCCACTGCTGTGACCTCAGCTGGACCCCGTCCTCTGTCCCCCTTACCCTGCCCTCACTTGGCTCCATCTCCTGCTCTCTCCTCCCTCCAGGACCCACAGACTCCTCAGGCCTGGCTCAGTGTCCCCCAGGAGGGGCCTTCTCTGACCGCCCAGGTCTCTCACTGCCTCACCCACCCCCACAGCCCCTTTCCAGGGGATGGAGCCAGGTGCCTGGTGCTGGCTCACAGTCAGGTGGCAGGGAGAGGTCCACGGTTAGGCTGACTGTCCAAGTGTGAGAGGTTCTGAGAGGGATGGGACATTCGGGGAGGATGCAGGGACCTGAGATCTGACCCTCACCGCGTGCCCAGGCCGCCGGAGGGTGTGCTCGGGACTGTTCAGTGTGGAAGGAAAGGACAGGCTGGGAGGAGTTCCCTGTGTCCTGACTCTGGAGGGAAGGATGTTGTGGAGGGAGGAACTGCATGAGCCAGGGCTGAGAGGGAGGAAGGCGTGGGGTAGGGGGTGGTGGAGATACAGGAGGCAGTGGCAGTTGTGGGAGCACGTGTGAGACTGTGGCTGGTCCTGGTAAAACTTACTCTTCAGGCCTCTTCTTTTATGGCCTTGACCCTGGACCCAGTGAGGGTGAGCAGGAGGATGGCAGGCGGGAATGGAACCGGGAGAGGTGTCAGTGCAGCCAGGGGCTCTGCGTCAGGACCTGCCCTGGATGCCAATGGCAGCAACGTTCACAAGATACCCACCTGCAAGGAACCGATGGTCCCCGGTGGGACAAGATCCACATAAAGGGGCTGCACCCCTGCAGCCTCCCAGAGCCCCTGTGTCCCCCCCATGCCCCTGTGCTCCCCAGAGCCCCTGTGCCCTCCACACACCTGATCCGGGGGTCAGAGGGAACATTCAGGCTGAGAGGAGAAGCTGAGAAGGAGTTAGAGGGGTGCAGGGTGAGGTGGGGTTGGGGAAGGGAAGAGGGAGTGCTTTGGAAAAAGGAGGCTCAGCAGGGCTTTGCTGGAGGACACCTGTGGGCCCTGCCTGGGAAGATGTGGCTCTGGGACCCTCGGGAGTGGCTGGGCTAAAGGGGAGGGAGGTGGCTTGGCAGGAACAAGAGGAGCGGAGATGGGAAGGGCCCAGAGCATGAACCCTTGCTAGGATTCCAGCCAAACTCTGTGGATGACAGAGAACACCCCAGCCTGAGAGCAGCCTGAGACTCAGCCCTGCGTGGTCGGTGTCACACGGGGCAGGCTCAGAACTGTGGTAGGTGTCAGGTGCCCATATCAGGGCCTGGGTTGTGCTGTGCCCTTGGCAAGAAGTGCCCGCGCCGTCTGCTACTCAAGGCAGGACCCCATGGCCTCCAGGAGTGCGCCTGGGGACCCCTTTCTTCCCCTCTCCACTTCCTCCCTAGACGATCTTCCTTCCCCTCTCCACTTCCTCCCTAGACAACCGTGTCTGCTCTCTTCCTTGTGCTAGCAATGCCCAGGTCTTTGTCACCAGCCAAAGCTTCTCTTCTGCAACCCTGATGTCCTTGAGTTCTCCTGCTGGAGGCCTCCCAGGCATCTCACCTCTCTGGTGACCATTCCTCCTGGCCCTACACCCTCGGCCCATCTGCATCCCCAGCTCCCGGCCCGGCTCCTGCACGGAGACATTGTGAAGTCTTGCAAACCCACCCACTTACTCCATTTCCACGGCCATTGCCCTGGTCTGAGCCATGTCCTCCTCACCAGCTTCCCTGTTCTGTTCTAGAACCTTCCAGTTGGCCGGGCGCGGTGGCTCAAGCCTGTAATCCCAGCACTTTGGGAGGCCGAGACGGGCGGATCACGAGGTCAGGAGATCGAGACCATCCTGGCTAACACCGTGAAACCTCGTCTCTACTAAAAATACAAAAAACTAGCCGGGCGAGGTGGCGGGCGCCTGTAGTCCCAGCTACTCCGGAGGCTGAGGCAGGAGAATGGCGTAAACCCGGGAGGCGGAGCTTGCAGTGAGCTGAGATCCGGCCACTGCACTCCAGCCCGGGCTACAGAGCAAGACTCCGTCTCAAAAAAAAAAGAAAAAAAAAAAGAACCTTCCAGTCCATTCTCCATAAGGCAGTCGGAGGATCTTCTGAGATGTCGATCAATAGCGTCTGTCCCTCTCTTCAACCCTTTGCGTTTCCCATTTCTGCAGACTTCTTTGATCGTGTACCTCAAAGCCATTCCCAAGCTTTTCTCTCTGGTCAGTCGTCTTTTGATATGGGGGGCAGGACGAGGAGGATGGAAGGAAAGGGGTCCCGAGCCGCGACTCCCTGAGTGACTGGCAAGCCCTCTGCTGTAGGACCCTCCTTGCATTGGTCAGAGAGAGAACAGAACCAACGGGACGCACATGTGCAGAGAGGTTTTTGAAAACTGGCTTCCAGGATGAAGGAGGCTGGTAAGTCTCAAACCTGCAGGGCTGGCAGGCTGGAGACCCGGGAAGAGCCGACGTGCCGTGTGAGTCCAAGGACTCTGCCGCAGGGAGGCCAGTCTTTCATTCTATCCAGGCCTTCTGCTGAACGGATGAAGCCCACCATGACGGAAGGCAGCCTGCCTTCTCCAAAGTCCACCCATGTAATTGCTTTTTTTTTTTTTTTTTTTTTTTTTTTTTTTGTGAGATGGAGTCTCGCTCTGTCACCCAGGCTGGAGGGCAATGGTGCAATCTCAGCTCACTGCAACCTCCACCTCCCGGGTTCAAGTGATTCTCCTGCCTCAGCCTCCTGAGTAGCTGGGCTTACAGGTGCCCACCACCACGCCTGGGTAATTTTTGTATTTTTAGTAGAGATGGGATTTCACCATGTTGGCCAGGCTGGACTCAAACTCCTGACCTCAAGTGATCTGCCCGCCTCGGCCTCCCAAAGTGCTGGGATTACAGGTGTGAGCCACTGTGCCTGGCCAGGTACTTTTTTTTGAGATAGGGTCTTGCTCTGTTCCTCGGGCTGGAGTGCAGTGGTGCGATCACAGCTCACTGCATCCTCAACCTTCTAGGCTCAAGCAGTCTTCCCATCTCAACCTCCTGAGTAGCTGAGACTACAGGTGTGCACCACCACACCCAGCTAATTTTTAAAATTTTAGTAGAGATGGAGTCTCCCTTTGTTTCCCAGGCTGGTCTCAAACTCCTGGCCTCAAGTGATCCTTTCACCTAGGCCTCCCAAAGTGCTGGGATTACAGGTGTGAGCCACCACACATGGTCCTAACCTTCTCTCTGTGACAAATTTTCTTCTTGAAGTACATTCTTTTTTTTTTTTTTTGAGACGGAGTCTCGCTCTGTCGCCCAGGCTGGAGTGCAGTGGCCGGATCTCAGCTCACTGCAAGCTCCGCCTCCCGGGTTTACGCCATTCTCCTGCCTCAGCCTCCCGAGTAGCTGGGACTACAGGCGCCCGCCACCGCGCCCGGCTAGTTTTTTTGTATTTTTTTTAGTAGAGATGGGGTTTCACCGTGTTAGCCAGGAGAAGTACATTCTTTAAAAATGTCTTTAGGGAAGTGCTGTTAGTGGTAAACTCTCTAAAAGTCTCCGATTTTTATTCATCTGAAAAAATTTATCTAAAGTTAAAAAAGTTTGACACATAATAATTATACATATTTATGGGGTACCCCGTGATGTTTTGATATATGTATACATTATATAATGATTAAATTAAGCTAATTAACATATTCGTCACCTCGCACACATATCATTTTTTTGTGGCCAGTGGTTGTTTAGCTGTTAGAGAAAAAGAAAAATCCTTGTGGTTAGAACATAGTTTATTCTTTAAGTTTAGGGGTGTGTGACTTAATTCCTGCCTGTCACAGCCTTAGGTCTTATTTATAATTTGGAGTATTATTGCCACAAAGAGTGCATCCTGTCAGTTTCATAATCTTTATTTTAACACTTTATAGATCTACATCTCTCTAATATTTTTATTTATTTATTTACTTATTTTTGAGATAGTCTCACTCTGTCGCCCAGGCTGGAGTGCAGTGGCGTGATCTTGGCTCACTGCAACCTCTGCCTCCTGGGTTCAAGCGATTCTTCTACCTTAGCCTCCCTAGTAGCTGGGATTACAGGTGCACATGCCAGCCACCACACCTGGCTAATTTTTGTATTTTTAGTAGAGACAGGGTTTTGCCATGTTGGCCAGGCTGGTCTTGAACTCCTGACCTCAGGTGATCCCCCGCCTCAGCCTCACAAAGTGCTGGGATTACAGGTGTGAGCCACCGAGCCCGGCTTATATCTATCTAATCTATCTCTCTTTCTCTCTCTCACTTTTTCTTTTTTCCATTCATCTGCTGTTGGACCCAAGTGGATTCCATGTCTTGGGTGTTAAGAACAATGCTGCAATGGACATGGCAGTGCAGGCCTCTCTTCAAGATACTGATTTCTATTTCTCTGGCTATATATCCAGAACTGGAAGTGCTGGGTGGTAAAGTAGCTCAATGTTCAATTGTTTCAGGAACTTCCCTACTGCTTTCCCTAACGGCTGTACTAATTTACCTTTCCCCCAACAGTGCACAAGGATTCCCCTTTCTCCACATCCTCACCAAAAATTGTTATCCCTGTATCTTTGATGACAGGTATTCTAACAGGCAGGAGGTGATCTCTCCTTGCGATTTTAATTTGCATTTCCCTGCTGATTATAATACTGAAGATTTTTTTCATGCACCTGATGGCATTGTATGTCCTCTCTTGAGAAAGGTTTATTTCACTTCTGGCTCATTTTTAAATTGGCCTATTTGTTTTCTTGCTATTGAGTTGTTTTCTAAACTTTTAATTTTCTGAAAATTCTGTTTTACACTTAGTTTTGGAAGATCCGTCAAGTTCTTAGTGACAGTTATTTCCCTCTGAGCCCTTTACAGCTCTGATTTTCCTCTGCTTTGGCTGTCACTGGAGCTGCTGGAATTCTGCTGTCAATCTTATTGCTGTTTCCTGGGAGCTGGTCTTCCTTTTCTTTTTGGCTTAAAGATCTTCTGCAATTTCACTATGTCATCTAAACTTTATTTTTCTTTATTCTATTTAGTCCATGTGGTGCCTCTCTGTGCATACTTATTTTTTATTCGTTCTGAAATATTCTCAGGTGTAACTTCTTCAACGATTGACTCTCTTTCCTTTGAGATATCAACCACACTTCCACAAGCTCTCTGCACACCATCTTTTTGTTTTGTTTTAGTTTTTTCTTTTCCTCTTTTCTTGCTCAGACTCAAGTGGCCATCAGAAAAACACCATCTTTTATGTTTCTTATTTTTCCTGTTTTCTATTTCCTTATCCTTGGTGCTATATTCTTGGTAATTGTTTAAAGATTTATCTTCTAGTTTATGAATTCCCTCTTCAGTTGTGTCTAATTTGATGTATAATCTGTTTGCTGAGTATTTTTAAAAACACCTTTATTGAGATATCATTCACATACCGTAACATTTACCCTTTTATATATACAAGCCAGGGGTTTGTAGTATATTCATAGAGTTGCGTGACCATAATCTCTACTTTTAGAATATTTTCATCACTCCCAAATGAGTGATTTTATCACTTTATTTATTAGTAGTGCCCATTAGCAGTTCCTAAGGAGGAACTGATTCCCCTATCCCACCCTTCTACCACCAGGCAACCACTAAGCTACCTCTGTCTCTCTTGGATTGTTTATTCTGGACATTTCATAAAAAGAAAACCACACAGTGTGTTTTCTTGTTACCATAATTCTTTCAAGGTTTCTGCTGACCTTTTCATTTCAGTGAAAAGTTTTTCATTTCTAGAGGTTCTGTTTTTTTTCTGATAAGCATGGTGATCGGTTTCATAGTGCTTTGTTCCTTATTTTATCTTAAGCATAACAAATAGGTTAATTTTATATCCTATATTGATATTTTCCATTTAGAAAGTCTGTGGTGATTTAAATCTGTTGCTTGTCACTGTCAGCTGAATCTCACTTGGAGGCCTGCTTTCTTTAGATATGTGCTGATTTTTCATTTTGAACTTATATTTGATTCAGTTAAATCTGTGGGAACCCCATTCCCTAAGTTGGGGCTTGCTTTCTCCGGAGAGGATTCATTGTTGGTTTTGCTTTTGCAAGCAGGGATGCTGCTGACCTGGGACCACCCTGGCTCCCCGGAGGGCTCTGTGTGAGTGCCAAGTGGAGGGTGCAGGAGAAGGCACCCCTTGGGGCAGCCCTCAATCGACGACTCTTGGGCATCACTGTGAAAATACCTGTTCCCTCATCCCTTGGGTGAGCTCACCCGAGGCTCACAGTTTGCACCACTTCCCAGAGTCCCTCTCTGGGGTCAGGCTCCAGTTCCCCACCACGTGGGTTCACTGAGTGCCACATGCTTGCCAGCCTCCTTCCCCACCCTGGACCAGTTCCCCACTGCCCAGGGCTGCTACCTGCACCTCCAGCGAAATGGCGAAGTGGCTTGCTCTGGAATCCCTGCCTCAGGCTCTGCTTCCAGGACCTCAGACCCAGTGGGGGTCCAGGTCTGCCCAGGACCATTGTGGCTTTCACATCTGCCTTCTGCTCAGTGGCCAGACTTTGGGGGTCCATTATTCTATTTACTTCTTTCTTTATGGACTCAGATTTCTTTTACTTTCTTGAGAGCTCTGTATGTTTTGAAAAGAACTGTGTTTGAGCCTTGATCTAGCTCTTGCCCTCTGCACCTTATGAATCTCAACTCCTCATTCAGGTCTGGGTTAAAATGTCAGGTCCTGGGAGAAGCTTTTCCTAACCCTGAGGCAAAGCGCGCTCCTGTGGTGGTCTTTTGTCTATCTCGTCCTTGCCTCCACCCCTCTACAGACACACATGGAGAGGAGGTGTGCAGTCCCTGTAGCCCAAGTTGCTTGGGTTCCCAGCTCAGCTGTGTCACCTGTCACCTGCGTCACCGTGTGACCCTGAGCAGGGAGCTCCACTTTTCTGTGCGAGTCTCCTCATCTGTGAGATGTAAATGATACTATCTGCACATCAGGGCTGTGGTGAGACTGTAACGAGAAAATAAATACGAAGTGTCTCGAACAGGTGGAATCCATAGTACATGCTCAATAAATGTTAGCTCTGACTGTCACATCCTGCAAAGATATGCTGCAGTAGGGATCACCATTTATCGAAGGTGAGAGTCAGGAGGGCAGAAACTAGGTCTCTCTCTTCATGCCCTTTCCCAGGGCCCAAGGCAGGGCTAGGCCAGCAGGGAGCACGCAGTAAATATTTTCAGGTCAAATGAAAGGGAGCAGGACCAAAGATCGGGGCTTCCCCAGTGCCCCGGGGAGGCGGATTTCAGGCACAGGGACACGTGCAAAGGCACAGCTTTTCGGGAGCTGGAGGGCAGGGTGGGAAGGCCAAGGAAGCCGAGAAACAGGTCCAAGGCTCGGATGCTCTGGCCAGGATTTATGCCTTTACCTCCGAGTGTGGGAGTGTTTGACGACAGAAGCCCCTGGGGCTGCGGCTTCTGGTGGGGGTCTTCATGGATGCTCAGGGGAGGAGAACGGCCTGGAGCCACTGGAAAACGGCGAAACGGGGATGAGGTTGGGAAGGTGGGGAAGAGTGGGGAGCAGTGGGGAGGGGCGGGGAGAAGGGGGAGGGCGGGGAGGAGGGGGAGGGCGGGGCCTCAGGGCGGGAGTCTGACCCCAGGGGTCTGCGAACCCGGACCTGCCGCACCGGGTACCTCCCCCTCTCTGCGTCTTTGTGCATTTTGCTTCCTTTCGCAGTAAACGTTCTTCCGAGAAATTCCAAGGGGATCTCAGCCAAGCAGAGGGGGAAGGGATCCTGCCCACGCCTGGGTAGGGGGCCGCGGAGGCGGGGGAGGAGCAGGGGGCGCCGCGAGGGAGGGAGCGGGAACCGGAGGGAGCGAGCGCGCGCGAGCAAGGGGGCGCGGAGGGCCCGGGCCAGCTACCTGCGTGGGGGCCGCGAGCCCCGGGCGCCCCCCGCCCCGCGCGTCTCCCAGCCGCCCCCGCCCCCCGCGCGGCCCCCGCCCCGGCTCCGCCCCGCCCCTCGCGCGGGGTCCGCGTCTGCGGCTGCGTTCCCCGAAAGACGAGGCTGCGCCCGGATTCCGGTCCGCAGGGAGACCGAAGGGCACAGCTCCCCGCGCCGCGCACGTCGCCCGAGCCCGGAGTGCGGACACCCCCGGGATGTGAGTGCGCCCCCCGACCCCGAGGCCCGCGCTCCACGCCCCATCCGCGGTGAGCGCTGAGGAGCGCTCGGAAGGCCAGGGGAGGGGACTCGGCCCGGGGTTCCCGGCCCCCCAGCCCAGGGGTGGGGGTGGGGACCTGGCACGCGCCCCTCCCCCCAGTGACAGGTCCCACCCGTTCCCACCCCTGCCGCTCATTCCTGTCCGGACGCACCTGCAGCTCCCCGGGGAGAAGAGGACGCCCCCCCTCCGCTCCCCCACACAGGTGCCGGCGCGGGGCGGGGGCGTCTCGAGCTGTCACCTCGCCCCAGAGGCCAGACCTCTCCCGGCGGGGATGCTGTGACGGCGGACACTCTGGGAAGGAGCTGGGGGTGGGGCTCTGCGAGCTCCGGGCGGACCCTGGCCTTGGATTCCGGGGAGAAGGTTGCATCCAGAGGCTGGGAAAGGGGAGGGTCTTTGGGTCTCCTGACCGATGCTTCTCCCCTCCAGGTTTGCGCCCCAAAGGACCCGTGCCCCAAGCCCCCGCGCCGCCCCTAGGCCCGCCCGGAGCATGCTGCCTGCAGCCATGAAGGGCCTCGGTCTGGCGCTGCTGGCCGTCCTGCTGTGCTCCGCGCCCGGTGAGTAGGGGGCCCGCGGGCTGGGTCAGGTGCGTGGGAGAGCCCGAGGCGCCGCGGGAGAGCCGGGTGTGGGGCCGTCACCCTCTGACGGTTCCCACCGCACTTCCCATAGAGCCCACGCCCCCTCCGGGACCCCAGCAACCCCAGCCCGGCCCTCGGCCCCTCTGTCCTGGCACTGGGCTCTCTCCAGTGCTCTTCCTCCAGGGCCTGGAACTGGTGGGCGGCTGGCCCCGCACGGAAGCCCCTGGTCATCCGTCACCTCTGAGAGCCTCCCGGACCTCCTTTCAAATCCAGTTTGGTCCTTCACAGCTTGGAGCCCACAGAACTCCTGGGGGATATGTGTAGCAGGGTGGGAGTGGGAGGGTGGCACGGTCGGTGTGGGGTCTGTATAGCCCGTGTGTGTGTGTGTGTGTGTGTGTGTGCACGCACGTGCATGGGGGCCAGGGAGGGGCCATAGGGGCTCCCCTCAAACTGCTAGGATGGGGCACAGTTGTTCCAGGGCCTCTGTTCCCCCTCCAGGGGTCACGAGGGCCTGCTCACTCCTGTGGGGTAGGGCTCTCCCAGGAGTGCCTGCAGCAGGGGGATGGGTGAGGGACACAGGGGGTTGCCTGGGTTTGGGCCCAGTGCCTCTGGTCACCCTCCTCCCCATGCCCTGCCCAGCTCATGGCTTGTGGTGCCAGGACTGCACCCTGACCACCAACTCCAGCCATTGCACCCCAAAGCAGTGCCAGCCGTCCGACACGGTGTGTGCCAGTGTCCGAATCACGGATCCCAGCAGCAGTAAGTTGGGACTTAGGGTAGTGGGGAATGTGCTGAAAGCCAGGCTCTTGGGAGAGGTCAGAGGTGTCCTCTGAGCCCCTTTGGCCTGGGACAAGAGCGAGAGCGTGGGGCTACGGGCAGGATACTGCCCCACTGTCCCTCCCTGGCTCCTTGGTGGCCTTTTCCATCTAGTTGGGGCCAGCGTGGGAGGGTGGAGGGACTCGGCTCTGCCTATCTGGGGCCCCGAGCTGACCCGGAGGGGCCTGGGCTGGGTCCTTGGGAGGAGGCAGAGAGGGCCCAGGAGGAGCCCCCGTCGCAGGCCGTGCTTTCTCTTCCCAGGCAGGAAGGATCACTCGGTGAACAAGATGTGTGCCTCCTCCTGCGACTTCGTTAAGCGACACTTTTTCTCAGACTATCTGATGGGGTTTATTAACTCTGGGATCTTAAAAGTCGACGTGGACTGCTGCGAGAAGGATTTGTGCAATGGGGTGGCCGGGGCAGGGCACAGCCCCTGGGCCCTGGCCGGGGGGCTCCTGCTCAGCCTGGGGCCCGCCCTCCTCTGGGCTGGGCCCTGAGGTCTCCTCCTTCCCACGGGGCTTCTGAGCTTGCTCCCCTGAGCCTGTGGCTGCCCCCTCCCCAGCCTGGCATGGCTGGGGCTGGGGGCAGCCTTGGCCCAGCTCCGTGGCTGTGGCCTGTGGCTCTCATTCCTCCCCCAACATGAAGCCTCCCTGTCTCTCCGCTAGCTCTGAGTCCCGGGAAGCTGGACATCTCCAGGAAACCAGGCCATCTGGGCAGGAGGCCTGGGGATGAGGGTGGGGGGACCCCCAGGTCCCAGAGGGGAAGTGAAGCAACAGCCCAGCTGGAAGGGCGTCTTCTACAGAGAAATAAAGTCACTTTTGAGTCCTGAGACCCGGGTCTGAGCCTGGGTGTCGGGGGCGGGAAAGGGGTCCTGGCAAAGAGCTGGGAATGAGGTGCTGAGGGATCTGAGGGGCTGAGGACAGGGCGGGCGCTCAGCCATGGTCTCGGGCTCTTGGGCTCAGGGCACTGGGGTGGTGGGGCTTGTGCTGGGCTGCTTGGTCCTGGTGAGGATTAGGAGCCCTTGGGGTGATGGGGTGAGAGCTGAGATGAGCAAGATCACAGGGTGGGCTTGGGGGAAGATGCCGGAATCCTGTGAGCACACCACAGACACCAGACATGCCCACAAACGGTGGTGCCCACGCAGCCAGCATGTGCACACACACCCATGCCTGCCCTGCTCACTCCTTCACACAAGCAAACCCCAGGTGTCCTGCGCACATGTGCTGGGGCATGCACGTAACTGGCACAAATTGGCGTGTCCCGGTGCACGTGTGCATGCCCACATGCAAATGCCCATGTCTGTGCACACCCACCCTCGTACACTCAGCGTGCAGTGCACACGGGGCCCTCGCAGACTCACGGATGAGACCATGCATGCTGGGCTTCTCTTGCCCCCCACCTCGGCTGTCTCTGCCCCTGGGGGCTGCTTCAGGCCGAGTGGAGCCCTCCTGTTCCATCCCCCTGCCTCTTTGCTGCACATCCACTCCGGCCACTCCTGGCTGAGTTGGGCTCGTGAGGTCAGTCCCTGTGGCCAGGGGTTGAGGAAGCCCACCCATCTCTCTGGGCTGGTCCAGAGGGACTGGATGCCGTGGGGTGAGGGGGCAGGGAGGACTCGGCCTGGGAAATGTTGGAGTGATGTCCTGATCCTTCCCGCTCCAGTTTCAGCCCTGCACCCCCGCATCCAGCCCAGCCTCCCACACCCACCGGCCACCACGCTGGATGCTCCACCAGCAGCTCGTCTCACGGCCCAGGCTCAACACATAGCGCTTGGCAGGCAACACAGGGTTTCTCTGAGGCCTGGGCTCTGGCCACTGCTGCTTCATGCCACCTGTGGCTGACCCAGTCTCCTGGCCACTGATGGGTCCTGGACTCCTTAGGGAAAGCGGTGGTTCCTATAAGGGCTGGCCTTGCATGAGGGATGGCGAGAAATTGGGTCCAGGGCTAGTGAGCCAGAAAGAGAGAGGAGGCCTGAGGTCCTGGGCATTGGCGCCGATTCCCTGCTGGACACGGCCGAGGGGCTTTTCTGTAGAAGGCTGTCTGCTCTGTGATGCACCCTCGCCCCCGCCCCACCCCTCAGTAAAGTGTGCTGCTCTTGCTTGTGCCTGGTGTTTTGGGGGCTGGGGGACTGCAGAGAAGCTGAGAATTCCCAGCAGGTAGGAAGCCCTGAAGCAATGGAAACCCCCCCCAGGGAAGCCTTAGCCAGCTAGGGAGGCCGTGGACAGGCCTCCCACAGGGGTGAGGCTTGAGCCAGTTTTTTTTTTTTTTTTTTTTTTTTTTTTTTTTGAGACGGAGTCTTGCTCTGTCCCCCAGGCTGGAGTGCAGTGGCGGGATCTTGGCTCACTGCAAGCTCTGCCTCCCGGGATCATGCCATTCTCCTGCCTCAGCCTCCTGAGTAGTTGGGACTACAGGCGCCCGCCACCGCACCCGGCTAATTTTTTTTGTATTTTTAGTAGAGACGAGGTCTTGATCTCCTGGCCTTGTGATCCGCCCGCCTCGGCCTCCCAAAGTGCTGGGATTACAGGCGTGAGCCACCGCGCCCGGCGAGCCAGTTTTCATATACATCTTTGTATGCTGAATTTATTATTTGAAAGAGGTATTTAAAGGCACAAAAAGGAGTGAAATGCTCCCACCTCCTTAAATAATCATATACAATCAGAAGGGCACGCCCTCACCTCTCCCTCGCCTCCCACCCTGAGGGGCTGCCAGGGCGGGACAGGCAGGAAGCCGGCTGGCTCCCAAGCTGCCGCCGGCACTGGCTAAGTCGGTCTCCCCATCTCGGAAGGAGTTCAAGTGTGTGGTCCCCACCTGATGAGCTGTCTTCGAAGGGCTGAACTTCTCCGTCGGCGTGAAGCCCTTGGTCTGGCGGGGCACGTGGACGGTGCTGAGACGTCGATCTGCTACCAGCCCTTTCTACTGAGCAATTCACCGGCGATGTCACCCCAGGCCCCGTGTCCAGGTCGACCGGCTTTAACGTCTGCTTGGGGTCCCCCGGATGAGGGAGCCGTGCATTTGTAACCATCCCTTATCGGTGGGTGTAGGGGTTTGTTCTCAAATGTCTATTGTCAACAACACTGAAGTGTCCGCCCTTGTCCTCAAACCTCCATGGGCTCAAGTGGTGATGGGTGTGGGATGGATGCCGAGAAGGGAGCGGAAATCTGATGAAGTTGCTGCTTCTGAAGGTTCCAGACACACTTACTAGCAATGAGCGTTCTTCAGCTTCAGGAACGTTTTGCCCACCTCGTGGACAAAGAGAATCTCCACGTCCTCTGTGGCAGCCACGTGTGCTTCTCCTCTCTTGCCTGGTCACACCCTTTGCCCATGCTCCTTGTCTTTGTTGCTTGTCTTTGTCCTACTGACTCTCACCGCCCTTTTGTATATTCTGGGGACACGAATCTTCCCTGCGTTATACGTCCTGTGGATATTTCCTTGCTGTCTGTTGCTTGTGTCTCGTTTGTGGTGTTTTCAGTGTGCATTTATGGATGTTTTAATGTTGGATGCAGTCAAATCTGTCTAATTGTTCTTTTGTGGTGTGGGGGCTTCATGTCTTAGGAGAATTTCCTCTACCTTTATCTTATGAAAAGAGTTCCTTATTTTCTTCTAATATGTTTACAGATTTGGTTACTGTGCGCAGCCAGCCAGTGCATCTGGAGTTCATTACAGTGTAGCAGGAGGTAGGAGGTTCTTCCAAATGGCCACTTTTCCTCCATGTCATTTATTAAATAACCTGACTTTCGCCTGTTGATCTGAGATACCACCTTTATAACAGAATGCCTTCCCACATGTGGCAGGCTGTTTCTGAGCCGCTGCCCACTGGGATTGCACTGGTTGGTTCGTCACGGGTCATTTCGATGCGATGCCGTTTCAATGATGGTAGCCAGGCGGCGTGTTTGACACTTGCTAAGGCAAGGGTCCCACGTTATTCTTTTTAAACACTTACTGCTACTTCTCACAACGTATCCTTACAGATGGGTTTTGGGATCCATTTTTCCGGTTGCAGAAAATGCTAACACTGTTAGCACTTCAGCGGGACTGTCTCTTGCATGTGTGGCTGGGGGAACTGCAGTCTTGCCTGCTTCGAGTCTCCCGCTCGGCCGCTCGGTGTCCGGCCTCTTCACTCGGCCTCCTGAGCGATGCCCCACTGAGTGGGACTGAGTGATGGGCTGTGCTCTTTCCTTGATGTACTTATTACTGGGTAATTTATGGTTTTTTGATGTTGCAAATGGGGTTTCCCTTCTTACCTTTACATTTAACCCGCCATTGTTGGTGCGGTGAGTGGATGCTTCTTATTTTCTCGTGATTTCTCTTTGAAAGTCTCCCACTCTGTTGAAGCAGGTGAACTGGGCCTGCTTGCTGCCTGAGAGGAGGGGCTGATAGGACAGAACACCGAGGTCCCCCGTACCCCTGGCCTGGTACTTCCAGAAGCCTGACCCACCTGGCTGTGGGCCTCTCGGAGACAGACAGTGAGATAGAGGGAGGAGTCTGAGGAGGAACCTTTCAGAACATCTCAAGACTCTCCCAAGTCAAGAAAAATCACGCTTTAAAGGATGGAAGTTAGTTTTATTCAGAAGCCTTGCTGAAGATTGCAACCCGGGAGTCTTTCCTAGCGTTTCTAGGAGGCTGCTCCAGAGCTGTTCCAGCCCACAATCCGCATGTGGGCAGCGGCTCTGCACGTGCCCAGGCGTGACAGTGGGGCAGAGCCTCAGGGCTGGGTGTGAGGCTGCATCTGGCCACGGATCCTAGGGGCATAATAGAAAATCCTGTCAACATTGTCTTTCATGCGGGAAGAAGCAAGAGTCAGGATCATTGAACTCGTCTTTCTAAAAACGCCGTGACTCAGGCAGGAGAATAGGGACCCGGTCTGCAGCCCGCTCATGGCCTCCGGGGCACCCTTCCACAAGCTACACCCAGTCCCGAGTCAGGGGCTCGGGAAATCCTGCCCGCAGGCGGGATGCACACACAGCTTCCTACATTTCCTACTTTGTCTCACAACACAGAGCGGGAGGGAGGCACTACCCTCCAACCAGGATGAGAGACCCCCTGGCCCAAGCAGGGGAAGGGGAGCTGCTGAGGGCTGAGGCTGGGATGAGTCCCAGAGAGGTGGCACCCGGCATCCTGGGCAGCAATCCCAGAGCACCAAGACCTCAGAGTGGCCCCGGGTGAAGGTGGTCAGGGCAGGTGGGTCCCTGGCAGCTTCAGAACCAACAGAGGATGGGGTTAGGATGCAGACAAGGGAGAAGCCATTTGGTGGCAGCCGGTGTGCACCGGGCATTAGCCAAGGGCTGAAGGCCCAGGGCCCAGGGGTGTCTCCACAAACACCCTGTGTGGACAGATTTGCCATCCTGCTGCCCACAGCCCCACACAGACACAGCCCTGGGCAAGAAGGCATGGAGGGTTGCAGTCACTACAACTACGTCCCTGCCAGCCGGTAGGGTGGAGAGGTCTAGGAATAGAAATTGTAGGAATAGTAAAGTTGTGTTTCTCGTTCAGCTGTTTGTGGGCTGTGCTCCACTACCCAAGTGTCCCCTGGCTGCCCAGGCCAGCATCCACCAGAGTGAGTTTAAGCAGAGGGCTTCGCAGGGGGTTTGCAGGGAGGGCTGGGGCCTCTGGCTGCAGGCATGGCCTCCGGGAAAGACCCAGAGCTGGCCTGGCTGGTACGGCCACTGGCCCTGGAGCAGCATGCTGCCCCTGCCCCTGCCCCTGTCCAGGGAAGGAGGCCTGCACCCCACCTCCGTAGCTCTCCTTAGGAGTTCTGCCTGGATGTGTCTCCCCGGCAGAGATGAAGTCGCATAGCTACACCCTAGGGCCTGGGAGGTGGCATGATGTAGTTCCTGAATTCTGTAACGGGAAAGTGAGATTGACGATGCAGAACTTTCAGAATGTTCAGAGCGTGTTCAGGTGACTTGAGGCAGCCACAGATGACACCACAGGTACAGTAAGTGAGGGCTGCTTACTTCTGAATGCATATCTTCCTGAATTCCATGATGAGCAGAATCTCTTAGATCTTCAAGGGATATAACCATATAATCGGCGAATAAAGGTAATTTGGTTGCTTCTTTCCCGGTACTTACATTGCCTGTTCAGCTTTTGTTTCTATTGCCTGAGCTGAGCCCTCCAAAGCATGGCTGAAGAATAACAGTGACCAGGGTGTCTGTGCTAACGGGAGGCCTTTCATGTTACGCCACAAATTAGTGTTTGCTGTTGGATTTCAAAACCAGTCTTTATTCAGTCTAGACTCTTTACTTATTCATATTTCATTTAGCTTTTTCTTAGGAATGGCTGATGAACTTAAAAAGAAATGCCCTTTCATTATCTATGGCTCTAAGTCCATATTTTCCTATTTAATGAATAGTTAGTGCGGCGAGCTCCGTTGCTAGATTTCCTTGTGGTGAGCTGCTCTGCCATTTGTGATGTGTTACTCATTTAAACCACTGCCAGATTCAGATAGCCAATATTTGGTTAGGATGTTTGCATCGCAGACACCTGCATCACAGTCAGGCTGAGATGTGTCTGTAGCTTTTCTTTTGATATCTTTATCAGAGCACAGACAGCCATTTCCCACCTCCCATGCTCTGCAGCAGTCTTGCTGCCTGGGGGTCTGTGGGGTTCACCTTCCCCAGTGGGACCTCTGAAGACCTCCTGCCTCCCCTCTTCGGGGGCTGGGGAGGTAGCTGGGCCAGAGAAGCTGCTGTATCAGTGGGTGCTGGGCCCCCGTGTGTGGGGCCAGGGCCTGTCTAGGCCATCTCCTCCTTCCCTTGTGTTGGACCTCCAGCTGGATTGAGGCCTAACTGTGCCCACTTTATCCTGGGAAACAGGTAAGAGGTCAGACACTGACAGTCCAAAACCTTCAGTGGATTCGCAGAGGACATCAGGCTACCTGGATTCCAATTTCTCTTCTAGCGCCTTCTGGCCGTGTGACCCTGGCCAAGTTCTGCAGTCTCTCTGGGCCTGGTCCCGTGTCTGTGAGGCAGGACACACCCAGCTCATGGGGGTGCTGTGGGTGTGGGGGCGGGGCTGATCCTGGAGCCCACCTCTGGCCCTCTGTTCCAGGCTGGCAGAACGCTGGTCCAGGCAGGGTGGACGGAAGGTGGCGGGGAGTGGGAGAATGAACACTCCTCCCTCCTCAGCTTTATTCCTGGGGCCTGTAGCTTTCTCCAAACTGCCCCAGCTACTTCGTGCTGTATAAGACAGACGTTTACGTGTGTGGTTTTCAGACATCCCCAGGCCTCCCCGTGACATCCGCACACTGGAGACTGGAAATTCCCTGAGTTTCGTGAAGTGGGGGAGGAAAACGGCCCTTCCCTTGAGGGAGGCAGGGAAGCAGGTGGGTGCAGGAAGGCGGCCTCCTCCCTGCACGCCCCCCTCGGGCCGTCCGCTCCCAGACTCCAGGGCATCAGGGTCTCCTCCCTGCACGCCCCCCTCGGGCCGTCCACTCCCAGACTCCAGGGCATCAGGGTCTCCTCCCTGCACGCCCCCCTCGGGCCGTCCGCTCCCAGACTCCAGGGCATCAGGGTCTCCTCCCTGCACGCCCCCCTCGGGCCGTCCGCTCCCAGACTCCAGGGCATCAGGGTCTCCTCCCTGCACGCCCCCCTCGGGCCGTCCGCTCCCAGACTCCAGGGCATCAGGGTCTCCTCCCTGCACGCCCCCCTCGGGCCGTCCACTCCCAGACTCCAGGGCATCAGGATCTCCTCGGAGGCAGGTTCAAAGGCAGATGCACAGGGCTTGCGCCTAGAAGCCCTGATGTAAAAGGCCCAGCATTGGCTCCAGGAGTCAGTACCAGCCTTACCCCTAAGAAGCAGAGGGTGCCAGCGTCGGAGTGGGGGGAGCACAGTTTTATATGGGACAGGCTCAGTTTTCTGCTTCCTGGGAGCTGAGTGCTGGGCTCTGTGTCCTGGGGACAGAGCAGTGGATGAGTCAGAGGAGATGGCTGTCCTCTAGGGAGCACGCGTGTGCGTGCGCGGGCCTGTGCTTGGAGGGGCGGTGCAGATGGTAAACAGGCACACGACCGCTTCGATGGGATAATTTGGGAAAGCGATGGCTGCTGAGAAGAGCCCTGTCCAGGGAAGGGGAGAAGGCGAAGGGCAGAGCCCGCGAGCTGCACAGGCAACCTGAGCTGCTATTCATGGCTCACAGGGAATCGAGCCCGTGGGCCTCATGGGGCTGAAGCAGTGGGTCTTTCAGGTCAGGCTGGGGCCCACTGCAGGGCCAGCTCCAGCACTTGCTGCCGAGGCCACCTGGGAGGGAGGCTGCTGGGGACGGGTGTGGAGCAGGAATGGGCAAGGAGGTTCAAGGGCTCCTCTGGTGGGGTTCTTTTTAAAAAACAGGTAAGAATGCTTCTTGCATCGATTAAAAAAATAAGTCTATCTTGAGAGGTGTGTCTCCTGCCCTGTCATTATCTGCCCAGTTTCCTGTGTATCCATTCAGGATGTCTTTATACAAGTACAAGAAAGTGCGAATCGCGGGTCCCTTACAGCTGAGGTCGTTTACTCTTCTGCCTCTCCATGCAGCCTGGAGATCCTTCTGTGACGGTGCGGAGCCAGCTCCCCACTGGTTCTTACAGCAGCATCGCGCGGCACACACACCCCTGCGGGGCGGCATCGCGCGGCACACGCACCCCTGCGCGGCGGCATCGCGCGGCACACGCACCCCTGCGCGGCGGCATCGCGCGGCACACGCACTCCTGTGCCTGCTTATCTATTTAGAGACAGAGTCTCACTCTGTTGCCCAGGCTGGAGTGCAGTGGCGCGATCTCGGCTCTCTGCAACCTCTGCCTCCCGGGTTCAAGTGATCCTTGTACCTCAGCCTCCCAAGTAGCTGGGATTACAGGTGCGCGCCACCACGCCTGGCTGATTTTTGTATCTTCAGTAGAGACAGGGTTTCACCATGTTGGCCAGGCTGATCTCCAACTCCCGACCTCAAGTGATCTGCCAGCCTGGGCCTCCCAAAGTGCTGGGATTACATGCGTGAGCCACTACGCCTGGCCTGGTTCTGCATATTTAGATGGTCTCACTCATGCTCCTGTTACAAGGCTGTAATGCATAGCCTCAGACATGTCAGCTAGCAGCTGTGTGTGGGGACACATCCCCAGAGTCAGCCTTGCTGGGCCTGTAACTGATGAGTGGGCGTGGTTGCCCTGGGTTGCACACTTTCACACTTCCAGTAGCGATGCCTGAGGCCACAGCTTCTCTGTAGCCGTTGGACTTCCGCGGATCTGGTCAGCACTGAAAGACGGCATTGCAGCTGTGTTCTGAATTTTGGAAGTTGGACCACAGGTGTGGGGACCTGGAGGCGCCGTCAACCTTGGCTCCTGGCACGTGCCCTTATTGGTTTGTGGCACTCCCATCTTTTCTTTCTGGGCATTTTGATTTCTTTGTCTTTTGTTGGGGGCTGGGGACGGTTTCCATTTCTCTGGCCTCTCTGCTCATAACCTTGGTCCCTTTGCTGTGGGATGGTTGGTCTCCTTACTCTTTTCCGGGAACTTTCTGCATAGCTGGGAAATAAGCCCTTCATTTATAATGTGAGTGGCACACATTTCCCCCTTTATTTTGCTTATGGTGTTTTGTGTTTGTTTTTTTTTTTTTTTTTCCGCCACATGGAACCTTCTTTTCCTTGAATTTTTATGGAGACCCTATTACCATTATTTCTTATAGCTTCAGGATTTGAGTCATAGAAAAATCTTCCCTCCTCCAATGCTTAAAGGGAACCTCTCCTGCTTTCTTCTTGGGCGGGGCAGGGCTGGCGATTACCCGGCGCCCGATGGAGGAGCCCGGTTGGAAGCTGCGTGGTGCCCAGGCCTGGGGCTCAGCCCTGCACTTCGAGGCCCGTGTGCCCTGGAGCTGTGTTGGCGCTGTGGGCTGGGGGATTCAGGACTCAGCAGGATAGGGGTGCTGTGTTCCCACACCCAGCCTCCAGTGAGTCCTCCCTCCACTGGGGGCAGGAACCTGTGGCCCCTGCAGCCTACGGGCCTGTGGACCACGCCTTGCCCCCAGGGGGTCCCAGGCCCCCCAACCCTGCTCCCTGTGTTTCCCACAGGGACACAGAACATGCTGACCCAGACCTAAGCTCACAGCTGCGGGGGACGTCTCCCATCCCTGGAAGGGCACACACGAGGGTGGTTCCAGGGATCGCCCCTCCCTGGCGTTTGTCCCTCAGCCCTGAAGCGTTTCTGAGGCCCTCCCTGTGCTGTTCCATCCTGGGTGCCCGGGAGACCGAGGCCTGGTCTTCTGTCCCCTCGCTGGCCAGGGAAGGCCCGCACACATGGGTGGTTGGTGGCCCCTGCTCCTCCTGGGCTCTGCGGTCCACCCTGATGCTCCGGCCCCGAGCCCCTTTCCACTGTAAGGCTTTAGCCCCCACCGGCGGGTGTGGGTGAATTGGAGGGGAGGGGGCTAAATTGTTCATTGATTCCCTCCACTCGGTGGCTCATTCTGTCTGTTGTTGGTTTCTGCACCTGTCCATGCTTGCTGACATGAGTTTGAAATGCATCTGTCTGTGCCCCCTCGGCACAGCTAAGACACACAGAGGGGAGTAGGTCAGAACCAAGAGGCCCTGAGCAGGAGAGAGGGGCTGCAGAGCTGGGATGGGGGCTCCTGCTGCTCCCTGCAGTCTTGGTGCCTGAGCTGCAGAGCTCATTCCCCTCCCATGTAAGCTCTTACGGGCAAGGCCTGTGCCCCGGGTCCTGAGCATGGGGAGGGCGCGTCAGGTGGTCATTTCTAGCCGTGAACGTTATTAGGGGGCAGAGAGGACAGTGATGAACAAAGCCTGGTGGCCCAAGAAGCTTGAATCCAGGAGGACCAGGCCAGCCTTAATGCCTCTGAGCCCCAGCTTTGGGCTCCGGTCTGGGATCTTAGAAAGGCTGGCCAGCTGTAGTCTGCAGTCCATGATGGAGGTGGGTGCCCATCTGGGAGGCCCCGGTGGGAGGCGGGAGGTGAGGCCTGACAGGCATGGGGTGGATGGAGGCGCCCAGGAAGCCCAGGATCTGGCCTGGGGAAGGTGGGCCTGGGCCACCCAGCGAGGGCATAGGTGAGGTATGGATGGGGCAGGGCCCCCCAAGGCTGACCAGAACTGGAAGGTGGGAGTGGCTGAGAGTCAGGCCCTCAAGGACTGGGAGAGTCTGGGGCTGGGGGCCTCCCCATGGCCCCTCCCCTGACAGCGGCCCTCCTGGTTGAAGCTTCAGAATCCCCAGGCTATAGCAGAGCCTCTCTGGCCTCCCCACCTCTCCCCAAGTTCCCCTAATGTCATGGGGGCTCCTTCTCTCGGCAATAGGGGCTGGCTGGGGGCAGCCATGCGTCACTGGCTCAGCAATGGAGAATGAGATGCTCTGGGAAAACGGCTGAGTGTCCCGCTGGGAACTCTCCGGGTGGGTGAGGGAGGGTTTTGAGGCAGTGGTGAGGCCAGGCCCCAGACTTCTCTAGCCCACGGCTCGGAGGCACATGGCTTGGCTGGGGGTGCTGGGGCCAGGCTCGCACCCTTCCTCCCCAGGCGGCTGACTCTGGCCTTCCCTCCCCTGTCCCCACACTCCCAGGTGAGATGGGTGTTGGCAGGTCGTTCTCTGGAGCAGGGATCCCTGGAATTCAGGTCTGTCCAGCCAGTACCTCAGCAGACGATCGGTAATTTTGTTGAATGAATGAATAAAGTTAAAAGAAATGGTGAGAGATAAAGAATGATTATTGAATCCGCCATAAATCATGAATTCATGTGTTTGATGAGCGGGACTGGATAGCAGGGGGCACGTGCCCAGTGGGTGGTCCATGAGCGGTGGATGGTGATGGCGGAAGAACCCCTCTCCCTGGCTGGACCCCCCTCCCTGTGTCAGCAGGTCCTATCCATCCCCCTTCTCTCCAAACACATCCATCCCCCTTCTCTCCAAACACCCACCTCCCCAAGTCGACCTAGGGTCCCTGCTCCAATCCCTCCTGGGTGCTGGGCCTCGTCTGCTACCTGAGGGGCTGAGCACATGTGGCCACTGGGGGCACTGAAACCTCCGCACCGGGCCCCCCAGCACCACAGGACTAGTGACCTTGATCTGGGGGAGGTCTTAGAAGGGGTGGGCCGTTCATTGGAGGGTACGACTGGGAAGCAGAGCTAAAATCAGAAAACCAAGTCGTCCTTTGTTAAATGTCCCCGGTGCTCCCACAGTAGTCGCCATGGTTACCACGGCTTCAAGTCCCCTGTGTCTTCCGGAGCTCTCCGGAGGGGCCGCTCGCTGCTCTAGCTGGGCCTCCATCTTGGCCTGATGGAGGTGGGGGGTTGTGCAGGTTTCACGGGGCCAGGGTGCGTCCTCAGCCCCTCGACCCCGGCCATGTCTCCAGAACTGTGGTCCAGGGCTCAGGCTGAAGCGGCTGCCATTGCCTTCCTCTCCCTGGGGCCCTGGGCAGGCACCTTTCCCCGGGTGGCCCTCCGAGCTGTGTGTGGGGGCCGGGCTTACACTCTGGCCCCTGCTCTGCCTGCAGGTTCCTTCCCTCACTCCTGGGGGGAGGGGCCTCGTTGCGAAGCATCCCAGAGTTTGAGGATGTTGGAAACAGCTTCCCTGCAGGCCGTCAGCTGCCAGCCTCTGTGCCTCAGTGTATTTCTGGCAATGGAGACCTGCTGCCTTCAGACACTGGGCCTTCAGGGAGCTTGGTGTTTACCCCAGATGGCCAAACACTCTTGTGAGAGAAGGAGAATTTAGGGACCGAACACACCAGAGGCATTTGCGGGGACATCACCACCCATGCGTTTCCTCTCCAGCTGCAGCTCTACCCTGGGTGGAGGCCGCCACGTGGTCCCTGTTTCCCAGGGAGAAATGGGCTGGGGGAGAGGGCTGACTTGCTCCAGGTTCCGCAGCTGGAAATGGCGGGGGGAGCTGAGAATCACAGCCAGGCAAAAGCTCATGGAGGAGGCAGACCTGGGCCAGCAGACACCACACGTCCTGCTGAAGCTGTGACAGTTAAGAGAGTGCAGCGTCCTTACTGGGATCCACAGTTGCCTGGCGAGGCAGAACCACACACCCAGAAATAGGCCTGCTCACCTACGCGGGAGGGCCGGGCCAGATCAGGGTTGCGAGGGCCTCTTCAGTACACAGAGCTGAGATGGGAGCTGTCTGCATGGGAAGTCCCACTGGGTACCCACCGCACACCATCCACGAAATAAATCCAGGATCAATCAAGGGCATGAACGTCAAGAGCAAAACTTGAAAATCTTTTTTTGTTTTTTGGTTTTGAGCTACGGTCTTGCTCTGTTGCCCAGGCTGGAGGGCAGTGGAACAACCATGACTCACTGCGGCCTTGATCTCCCAGGTTCTAGCAATCTTCCTGCCTCAGCCTCCTGAGTAGCTGGGACCATAGGTACACACCACCGTGTCCAGCCAATTAAAAAAAACATTTTTTTTGGTAGCTCGAGAATCCCTGTGTTGCCCAGGCTGGTCTTAAACTCCTGGGCTCAAGTGATCCTCCCGCCTCTCAGCCTTCCAAGGTGCTGAGATTACAAATGTGAGCCACTTTGTCCAGCTAATTGAAAAAAAAAATCTTTCTGTAGAGACAGGGTCTGAATAGGTTGCCCAGGCTGGTCTCAAACTCTTGGCCTCAAGGGATCCTCCCACCTTGGCCTCCCAAAGTGCTGGGATTATAGGAGTGAGCCACCTCACCAGGTCCCTGAAAAACTTTTACAAGAAAATAAAAATGAATTTCTGTGTGATTTGGAGAATTTCTTAAGACACAAATAGAAAATCTCATAACAAAAAAATTGATAAATTTGACAAGAAAATTAAAAATTTTTGTTTGTTAAAACATATCTTCAAACAAAAGGTTGAGTTACAAACTGGAAAAAAGAGACGTGCAACAAACATACCTGATGAAGGGTTGGTACCAGAATAGATTAATGACACCCAGAGTCACAAAGAGGACAGGCAATATTGGGGCCGAGAGCACGGACCTGTGCACGGGAGAAATGCTCTGTGTCAGTAGCTCCCAGGGAGCGACAGATGCAGATGAGCAAACGTTTAGCATCTGGTGATGCCACGTGCGGTAGAGACTGTTCTCTGCTGGGATCTCGTGGACTCTGCAAGTTGGAGATAAATTGGCACAGCCGTGTGGGGAGACAGCGGGGCGGATTCTGTGGAGGTGAATGTTTATGTCCCTCATACCCGAGCAATTGCCTTCTGGCACATCACCCAGAAAACCGTCTTGCATGTGAATATCAGGAGACGTGGGTGTGAATGTTACTGTGAACAGTTGCACTGTTCACAAGTCCAAAAGTCTTGAAACAGCCAAAATGGTCTTCAGCAGAGAATGGGTTAAGGAAGTGCTGTGGTCATGCAAAGGAACATTGCACACAGCGGTGAGCGAGCCACAGCACGGAGCAGTGTGGCCGCGTGCTGGCAGCGCTAAGCCAAGTAGACAAGGGGGTCCCAGAAGATCACGTCGAGCCAATGCTCTGAAGTAAGTCACTTTACCATGCTTTATAGAAATGCGACAGGAAAACTACAGCTTTACAGGCTTAATGAAACTCTTTAGTCATCTACTTAGCTACCTCTCCATCATCTGTCCACATCTCCATCTTTCTGTCTCTTTATCCCTCTTATTTTTCTCTTCTATCTCTCTGTCATCTATGTATGTATGTCTCTATCTATCTATCTATCATCTATCTATCTATATCTATCTATCTATCTATCTATCATCTATCTATCTATCTATCTATCTATCTATCTATCTATCTATCTATCTATCTATCTGTTATCTATCTATCATCTGTCCGTCTATTATCTATCTATCTTTCTATCTATCATCTTGTGAGACACAAACTTACCCATCCCAACCCAAAGAATGGACTTAGAAACTTGGAGAACAGTGAAAGTGAGACTTTTAATGACGATCTTGCAAGGTCGAGTGTCTGATGCACAGGCACACCTAGCATGATTTCAACAAGCAATTTATCCCCTAGTGCACAGGTCCCTCCCCCAGTTCCTCACAGGCTGAGCACTGTGGGGGTCACAGTCTTCCTGGGCGTTACCTGTTGGTTGTTGGGCAGGGGCTGTAGGTGTTTTCTTTAGGGTTATCGTGTTGCATTTTGTTGCAGCCCACAATGCACTGCAATCCTAGTCAGCTCGGGGGCTTTTCAAGTATTTGACTTATGACCTAAGTAGCTGGGCAGGCTGATAAGAACAGAAAAACCGAGCTATTTTGCAGGCTAGTAAACTTTCATCTTAGACTAAACTTATTTGGTTTGGGTGAGGGCAACTAAGTGGGGGTGAGGGCAACAAGTAAGTGCTGGCTGTCCAAGCAGGGGCCTAGTGTATCCTGTTTCTTCTGTAGTCTGCTGACCTAAGCTGATTTAAGGCATATTGTCTTGGAAATGAACCACTGTATGCATTATTTCCTTCAATCTCTATCCAGCTATCATCTATCTATCTATCTATTTATCTATCTGTCTGTCTGTCTGTCCATCCATCCATTCATCCATCCGTCTGCCTGCCTGCCCACCCACCCGCCTGCCCACCCACCCGCCTGCCTGCCTACCTACCTACCTACCTACCTACCTACCTACCTGCCTACTTACCTATCAGAGGAGACCAAGAACGATCAACTCAAGATTCCGGAGTCTGGTGTTTGGACCCTAGGAGGGGAGGCTAGAGGCTTGGGGTCTGACACCCCACGGGCAGCAGCACATACTAGTAAAAGCCTAGGGTTTACATTGGTGAGAGTTCATGGACGGTTGTTACACGTTCTTCTAAGAGGGAAGAAACCCAGTGATGAGGGTGTCCCAGACCAAAGATCATGACCCGAGCTGTGAGAAATGCCCTCGCATGAAGACAAAACAAAGCTGAGCCCCCAGTGCTGTGTTCGTGTCAGGCCCCTCGGCATTGTGGAAAACTGGGGCCTGGGAACAGAAGCTGACAGGCCCCTCCTCTGGCTCTGGGCACCGCTGCAGGACGGTCCTCAGGAGGCCCCTTCGTGGAGAGCTCCTTCCCTGAGGCCTGTCCTCCCCTCACACACGAGTCATCGTCCTGGGGGACCAGTGCTGTGTTCAGTGCCGAAAATGCTGTCTCTGGGGAGACAAGCCCCCACTTCCTAAGTGGTGTGGCTGACCTCCCACTAGGGCCCGTCAGTGTTGGCAGGATGAATGTATTTCTGCAAGGGGGAGATTTGGAATGTGAGAAGAAAGAACATTTCCCCAGGGAGGAGGGGAGCAGGAATTTGAGGCCCCTGGACCTGCAGAGCTGGAGATGGGAGAAGGGGCCCTTGGCAGCAGTGTGAGGTGTGAGGGCCTGCCGGGGAGGGAGGGGCCGGTCTCAGGTCCCCCTGTGTGAGGGCGAGCTGACCTCCTGGGGAGGAGGGACAGGGTCTCAGGTTCCCTCATGTGAGGACCTCTGGGGAGGGAGGGACAGGGTCTCAGGTGTCCCATGTGAGAACCTCCTTGGAAGGGAGGAGGAATTGGGTCTCAGGTCCCCCATGCGAGGGTGAGCTGGCCTCCCGGGGAGGGAGGGACAGGGACTGAGATCCAACGGCAGGTGCTACCCATTGTGTGGGTCCCCCGTGTAAGCCGTGGCACGTCACCATCTGCCAGTGGCATTAAACAACAGAAACTTATTCTCCCACAGCCCTGGAGGCCAGCAGTGTGAAATCGAAGTGTGAGGGGTGGGAGGGTCATGCTTCCTGTGAAGGTTCCAGGGGAGGCTCTTGCCACCTCTTCCAGCCTCAGGGGTCCGGGTGTTCCTGTGGCCATGTCGCTGCAGTCTCTGCCTCTGTCTCCACATGCCTTCCTCTTCTCCTCTTCTGTCTCTCATAATGACACGTCATTGCATTTAGGGGCCCCTAGACCATCTGGCACGGTCTTACGTCAATTCTTACCCTAGTGGTCTCCTTCTGAGGCTCTGGATAGATGTGAACTTTGGGGACCCTGCTCACCCAGTGCTGTGTCCCCCCTCACACCTGCCTTCCCTTCACCCTGGCCCCTCCCGGCTCAGTCTTCTGCAGAGCTTTACTCACCTTCACACTGAGAATCAGGCAGCCCTAAGCCTGAGCCTGACCCTGACCCTGAGAATTGGCCACACCACGTGCTCTGCCCGGTGGGTCAAGGGAGGGCTGTGTGTTGTGTGGGGACCAGAGGGCAGGTCAGCGGCAGAGGGCGGTGAGGACTGGGGCAGGCATTTGGAGCCCACGTGGACAGGCGGCCACTGGGAGAAGCGAAGGTCCGAAGGGTCTGTGGGAAGCCTCCGGAGCACTGGAGGTTTCTGTGGCTGCGGAAGGCGGGGCTTGAGTTCATTTCTTTGGTCACGTGAACGTTGTCAGATTCAAACTGGAGCAGGGCGCAGTGCCTTGCGCCTGGAATCCCAGCACTTTGGGAGCCCGAGGTGGGTGGATTGTCTGAGGTCGGGAGTTCCAGACCAGCCTGGCCAACATGGAGAAATCCCCGTCTCTACTAAAAATACAAAAATTAGCCGGGCGTGATGGCGGGCACCTGTAGTCCCAGCTACTCGGGAGGCTGAGGCAGGAGAATGGCATGAACCCGGGAGGCGGAGCTTGCAGTGAGCCAAGGCCAGGCCACTGCACTCCAGCCTGGGCGACAGAGTGAGACTCCGTCTCAATCAAACCCTGGCAAAGCCGGGAAGACCACGAAGGGGGAGCTCTCTCACCCACGATTTGGCTGATGACGGGAACTATCTTAAGAAAAGTTCCCACACCGCAGCTCACTCCATGAGTCACACAGGACAGCCAGTGGCAGAACAGCCAGCCACTTCCCCCTGGTCTCACGGCCTCGGGTGCACGTGTCAAGGTAACGCATTCCAGGGTCACAAGTCGCACTCAGTAACTCCGGACGCTCACCAGTCCGCTCCTGTAAGTCACTGCCGGTGCCGGTGCTTCCTTTTAAAACGACTTGCATAGCCTCCTCTTTCCTTTATAAAACCCGAAACTTCTCCTTCGTTCTCCATCCACACCGGAGGGCACCCCCCAACCTGTATGTATGTCCCGAATGGCAACCCTACTTGTATATTACTCTCAGATAAAACCGTTTTTCACTTAGATGTTTTGCTGTATGTTTTTACGTCGACAGTCACTAACGGGGAAGGTGTTGCGGAGGCTGGAGACTGTGGACCTGCTGTGTAGGAACTGGAAGGCGGCACTGCTGACTGTTGCTATGCTTCTGCTGTGCGGACAAAGCAGTTTCCCTACAATGCGTGTGGAGCGGGGAACGGGTGCACCTTCCCTGCCAAGTTGGGGAAAGTGTTACTTGAATGGCGTGTTCGTTTTAGAGCAGGCCGGGAACCCTTGCCCCATCCTGGCCTCTTTGCCTCCCCGTGAGGTGCCGCGTGAGCGAGCTCATCAATGTTACTTATTGGTGAGAGTTAAGCAATAAACAGCCAGTTTAAAAAAAATCTAGATAATTGATTTTGAAGTTGAATTTTCGTGGCCTACAGAGGAAGTCCGTAATGTGAATTACAGGCTTTCAAATCAAGGGACACTGACGGGCACAGGCTGGTATCACATAAATAAAACCAAATCACTTACAATTGTGTTGTGTATGCTTTCCACTGTTTTAACCCTATTAGCCAAATCAAGCTGCAGCTCTGACTAAAACGTGTGCTGTGAAATCACAAGTTTATCCTACAAGGAAGCTGGAAAACACTCAGTGCCCATCTGGAGCCTGGCTTGTGGTCACCACCGAGAGGCTCTGCTCTTCTCTCTCAACGCTGCAACAAAAAAGAGAAGAAATGGGCAACCAGAGGCTCAGGAGACATCAGGAAAATTCAGCAAAGTAGCCCTCAGGACCCGTGGGCCCTGCCCTGCCAGCTGCACTTCCTCTGGCACGTGGGCAGTGATGGTGATGGCGCTGCGTCTCTGTCTGCTGTGAACTTGTTCCATCCCAGGGATGGGGAAGGTCACTCACTCCAAGGCCAGTGTCTTGAGATACCACCTCCCCATAAGAAGCTTTTGAAATACTCAGAGGCTGTTGATGATCAACCCTGGTTTTTGTGGCACGAGAAAGAAGTGAGCAGAACCAGGTTTAGTTTTAGGGGTTTTGCAACGTTTTTGGCTTAGGTAAAACACTGCTATGGATCAAGATTTTAGGGCCGGGTGTGGTGGCTCATGCCTACAATCCCAGCACTCCAAGAGGCTGAGGCAGGCGGATCACATGAGCCCCAGAGTTTGAGATCAGCCTGGGCAACATAGTGAGATCCCTGTCTCTACAAAAAAATAAATAAGTAAATTATCTGGGTGTGGTGATGCGCTCCTGTGGTCCCAGCTACTTTGGAGGCCAAGGCAGGAGGATCTCTTAAGCCCAGAAGTTTGAGACTAGCCTGGACAACATGGCGAGGCCCGTTTCTATGACAAATAAATAAATAAATAAGCCGGGCATGGTGGTGTGCACCTGTGGTCATAGCACATGGGAGGCTGAGGTGGAAGGATTGCTCGAGCCCCGGAGGTTGGGGCTGCCATAAGCTATGATTGTACCACCACACCCAGCCTGAGCAATAGAGCGAGACTCTGTCTCAAAAAAGAAAAAATTAAAAAATGTTTTCGCAAACCCGACTTTCCCGGGGCTGTGGGCGAGGCTTCCGCTTGGCCGTATAGGCTTCAGTTCAGTGGAACCAAAGGACGGTTCCGAATTGGCGACGGCAGGAGGGTTATGTTTGTTCAACAGATCTTTATCGATCGCTGTTTCAGATATGTATTGCTCGGTAACGAACCACTCTAAAGCTTGGTAACTTTAAAATGACTGTCGTATCATTTCTCACATTCTGCGGGTTGATTGAGCCAGGTTCAGCCAGGCAGGCTCATTTCTGCTGCAGGTGGCGCCAGCCAGGGTCACAGCGGGGAGGCTGAGGCGGGAGGATCGCGGGAGCTGGGGAGGTCGAGGCCACAGTGAGTCGAGATCGCGCTCCGGTCTGGAAAGCAGAGTGAGACCCTGTCTTAAAAAAATAAAGTAATGGCTGGGCGCGGTGGCTCAAGCCTGTAATCCCAGCACTTTGGGAGGCCGAGACGGGCGGATCACAAGGTCAGGAGATCGAGACCATCCTGGCTGACACGGTGAAACCCCGTCTCTACTAAAAAAATAAAAAAAATAGCCGGGCGAGGTGGTGGGCGCCTGTAGTCCCAGCTACTCGGGAGGCTGAGGCAGGAGAATGGCGTGAACCCGGGAGGCAGAGCTTGCAGTGAGCTGAGATCTGGCCACTGCGCTCCAGCCTGGGCGACAGAGTGAGACTCCGTCTCAAAAAAAAAAATAAATAAATAAAGTAATACCTGCGTTTTGTACCTCCATGGTCATAGCAGCGTTATTCATACAGCCAAGAGCTGGAAGGAAGCGACCCAGTGCCCACTGACAGATGAATACACCAAACGTGGAATGTACATTCAATGGGACACTGTTTAGCCTTAACAAGGAAGGACATTCTGACACCTGCCACAGCAGGGATGCACCTTGAGGAGCCTCTAGAGTAGTCAGATCTTTTTTTTTGTTTGAGACAAGGTCTTGCTCAGTTGCCCAGGCTGGAGAGCAGTGGTGCAATCACGGCTCACTCCAGCCTCAACCTCCTGGGCTCAGGTGATCCTCCCACCTCAGCCACCTGAGTAGCTGGGACTACAGGCAGTTACTACCACACCCGGATACTTTTTGTAGTTTTTGTCGGGATGGGGTCTGGCCATGTTGCCCAGGCTGGTCTGGGACTCCTGGACTCGTGCGATACTCCTGCCTTGGCCTCCCGAAGTGCTGGGATTACAAGCATGAGCCACTGCACCCCAGCCAAGTAGTCAAATCCATAGAGACAGAGAGTAGAACGGTGTCTGCTGGGCTTGGGGGAGGGAGATGTGGGGATGAGTGTTTGATGGGGATGGTTTCAGTGTGGGAAGATGAAGAGAGCCGGAGATGATGGTGGTGATGGTCGTGCAACAATGTGAAGATGCTTAAGGCCACTGAACTGTACACTTAACAAATGGTTCAAATGGTAAATTCTATGTTATGTGTATTTTACCACAATTTAAAAAATTAACACATGCTAAAAAAGAAAGAATAGGCCGGGAGCGGTGGCTCACACCTGTAATCCCAGCACTTTGGGAGGCTGAGGCAGGTGGATCACCTGAGGTCAGCAGTTCAAGATCAGCCTGGCAAACATGGTGAATCCCCGTCTCTACTAAAAATAATAATAAAAAAAATTAGCTGGGTGTGGTGGCGGGTGCCTGTAATCCCAGCTACTTGGGAGGCTGAGGCACAAGTATTGTTTGAACCTGGGAGGCAGAGGTTGCAGTGAGTTGAGATTGCACCACTACACTCCAGCCTAGGCAACAACAGTGAAACTTCATCTCAAAAAAAAAAAAAAGAAAAGGACAGAAAAAATAGCCTTCACGGTAAGGACTGAGGCTACCCCTCTGGTGTGGTCAGTGACAGCCTCTCTGAGGAGCACCGTGTGACTTTATGGATGAAGGCTAATGGAGCTGGGGGGTCAGAGGTAACCGCAGGGCAGGAAGCAGCAGTGCAGGGGCTGGTGGGTGGTGTAGAGCTGGGGGTGTCAGGCCCAAGCACCCACTAGGGCCAGCCCAGGTTGGTGGGCGGTCCAGGGCCAGGGGTGTCAGGCCCGTGCACACCCACCAGGATAAGCCCAGATTGGCCACAGGGGTTGAGCCACCGTCGGCAAAGCAGGCAGCAACTGCAAGTTTTTATTACAATCACACTTTCAAAAGACATTCTGTAATTTCAGTTTGGACTTCTCCTTTCACCCAAGAGGTGTTTTTAAACGTCCAGGTGGAAGGGCCCTTTACAATAATACTGTTGATAAATTCTCATTATCTTTTCATCGTGACCAGAGTGCGCAGTGTCCAGTTTCTCGATTACGGGGTTTCCTGGTGTCTTCTTTGTGACCTTCTGTGCTGATGCCGCCTGTGGGTGGCCGGGTCAGGTTCCCGACTTCGCTGCACAAAAGAATTTGAGATCAAGTCCACCGAAAGAGGGGGCAAAGGAGTTTTTTTTTCTTTCTTTTTATTTTTTCTGTTTATTTTTTGAGATGGAGCTTTGTTCTAGTTGCCAAGGCTGGAGTGCAATGGCACGATCTTGGCTCACCACAACCTCTGCCTCCCAGGTTCAAGTGATTCTCCTGCCTCAGCCTCCCGAGTAGCTGGGGTTACAGGCATGCCTGGCTAATTTTGTATTTTTAATAGAGATAAGGTTTCTCCATGTTGGTCAGGCTGGTTTCGAACTCACGACCTCAGGTGATCCGCCTGCCTCGTCCTTCCATAGTGCTGCGATTACAGGTGTGAGCCTCCGCTCCTGGTCAGGAGTTTATTGCAGAGCAAAAGTCCACCCTGAGAGACAGAGTGACTGTTTGATGGGAGAGCAGTCCCTGGTGCCTTGAGGGGAAGTTCCCTTTGTGGGAGCTGTACCTGCATCTTCATACAATCCTGGGGAGTCAGGTGTGCAAAGGTGGACCTGCGGCTGGTGAACGCATTGCACGGATCACTAGCATTTAACATCTCCATCCAGGGTGTGCTTTTTACTGCAAAAATGAGGGAAAGGTTACTATGAGGTTGGTGCAAAAGTAATTGCTGTTTTGGCTATTACTTTCTTTTTTTTTTTTTTTTTTGAGACAGAGTCTCGCTCTGTCGCCCAGGCTGGATTGCAGGGGCGCGATCTCAGCTCACTGCAAGCTCCGCCTCCCGGGTTCACGCCATTCTCCTGCCTCAGCTTCCCGAGTAACTGGGACTACAGGCGCCACCATGCCCGGCTAATTTTTTGTATTTTTTAGTAGAGACGGGGTTTCACCGTGTTAGCCAGGATGGTCTCGATCTCCTGACTTTGTGATTCACCCGCCTCGGCCTCCCAAAGTGCTAGGGTTACAGGCATGAGCCACCGCGCCCAGCCTGTTTTGGCTATTCCTTTCAATGGCAAAACCCACAATTACTTTTGCATCAGCCGAATACGAGGTACACCTTGAGCGTAGCTGTGTGTGCAGGACCCCCGAGGCAGGACTGTGTCGCTGACGGCTTCATGAGCTTTTGGTGCTGATCAGCTGGAGACTGGTGAAGCTACATCGCGAATAAGGGGCTTTTGTTCTCTTTCCCGCCGTATCAGGTATCGGGAACTTGTAAGCACCTGGTCGTCTGCTGGTGTCCGGCAGGGCTCTTGACCTTGCAAAAGAGCTGGGTGCTGAGCACAAGGGGTGAGGGACGGGGAGCCCAAGGGGCTTCACACAAGGGACAAGTCAGTGTGGCCTCCTGACCTCACCTACCCCGTATCAGTGAGTCTGTGTTTTCTGTGCACGTGAGAAAGTGTGTTTTTGATGCATTTATCTTTTTTTTTTTGAGACTGAGTCTCAGTCTATCACCCAGGCTGGAGTGCAGCGACACGATCTCGGCTCACTGCAGTCTCTGCCTCCCAGGCTCAAGTGATTCTCGTGCCTGAGGCCTCCCGAGTAGCTGGGAATACAGGTGTGTGCCATCATACCCAGCTAATGTTTGTATTTTTATTTTAGTAGAGACGGGGTTTCACCATGTTTACCAGGCTGGTCTTGAACTCCTGACCTCAAATGATCCACCCACCTCGGCCTCCCAAAGTGTTGGGATTACAGGCGTGAGCTACCGCACCCAGCCTAGGATTGCATTTATTTTTAATGTCTGTATGATACGCAGGTCTTCAGAGCTCTCACCTACTCTTCGTCCACTTGGCCTCACCAGTATAATGCTAACAGTGCTATGTTAAAGTCTCTTGTGACTAGTGTTTTTGTATCTCTTTCTCCTTCTGTCTCCGGAGTTTCTGCTCTATAAAAGTGGCTGCTTTATTATTTAGTGCATATTTAGTCATAACTGTTATTTTTACGTTATGAATTGCGGATTTTTGCGTTAAAATATGTATTGTCCCATTTAATGTTTTATTTGTCATGACTCTGGCTTTCTTATCGTCCATTTGCCCACATTTTTAGTTTTGACCTGTCAGAATCATTTTTAAGGTGTATATCTTTTATTTGGCATATAGTTGGTCTTGTTTTATGACCCAAACTAAAAATGTTTTTCTTTTCTTTTTTTTTGAGATGGAGTCTCGCTCTGTCGCCCGGGCTGGAGTGCAGTGGCCGGATCTCAGCTCACTGCAAGCTCCGCCTCCCGGGTTCACGCCATTCTCCTGCCTCAGCCTCCCGAGTAGCTGGGACTACAGGCGCCCGCCACCACACCCGGCTAATTTTTTGTATATTTAGTACAGACGAGGTTTCACGGTGTTAGCCAGGATGGTCTCAAACTCGTGACCTCATGATCCGCCTGCCTCGGCCTCCCAAAGTGCTGGGATTACAGGCGTGAGCCACTGCGCCCGGCCCTAAAAATGTTTTTAACAGGTGAATGAAGCCCACTTATTTGTATTAATATGATTGACATTTTGGTCTGAACTCTACCATATTACCCACACGAGCAGGACAGGGGCCCATGTGGCTGGAGCCTGAGATAGGCAGGAAATGTGGGAGGATGGAGCCCAGACTGCACAGGACTGTGCCTCCCTCAGCGTCACCAGGAGACAAACCACACAGCCAGCAGGCAGAGGAAGTTTACTGGAGTTATTAACAGGTAGTAGGGGCTGGATATTGGGAGCAGCTGTGAAGGGGCACAGAGCCCTCTAGGAGGCAGGAAGGGCGGGCCCAGAAGCAACCACAGCTTGAGGGCTGGGTGGAGCCCCCGGGACCAAACGCATCTGGGAGAGGTCCCTCTTCAAGGCTGAGCTTCAGACCCTGCTGGAGCAGGCGATGCTTCAGCCAAGGCTGGCAGGAGAGCGCCCTTTGGGAGCTGCAGCAGGAGCCGTCCACACTGGTAAGGAACCGTGCCACTGGCAAGGAGCTGTCCACACTGGCAAGGCCCTCAGAGGCCACTAGGAGCTGTTAGCTGGGCACCACTGAAACTGTGGGCTGGGAGCTCCTCTGGGTGTCCTGAGGGCCAGGCCAGTGAGTGCCGCAGGGGCAGGTAGGAGGCAAAGCAATAGTGTGGGATTGGGAGGTGGCTCCCTGAAGCGTCCTCCCCTCTGAGGAAGGGCCAGTGCAGGAGCAGCACTGGAGGACAGGACTCTGCGGCTGTGGCTGGACTAGAGGCAGACGGTGGATTTGGAGCACAGAGTCACAGGGGTCCCCAGTGCCAGCTGCTTTGCAGGGCGGCTGGACTGTTTGGTGACTAAATGAAGCGCTGGGGAAGTCATTGAAGGGTTTTAATCGGTGGCATGACCTGATCTGTATTTCAAAAAGGTCACTGTGGATCCAGTCTGGAGAGTGGAGTGGACTGGAGACCCTGGGTGTTGATTCCAGGTGACGGTGGCGGTGGGGGTTGCGGGGGGGGGGGTGGGAGGGCTTCACAGGTGTGTTTTGTAAAATTGTAATGGACACGAGATAGACGCCCGGCATCCTGATCCAGGAGAAGTCTCAACAAGGGACAGCTGGTGTGGCTGAGTGTGTCTGGAAAGGATATGGGTTAAATAGTAAAAAATATTAAGACTTTAATTTTGGTAAATGCTCCTAATCATTTTCTAGATATTATTATTCCAAATGTTAATTATCTTCGTGACCTTGGTGTGCAAGGCCTGGCTGGTGTCCTGGAAAGCACTCTTGTAGGTGCCAGGTTGCCGCTGTGCTGTGCCCCACTGAGATTTCCTTAACAGTCCGTCCTCATCATTCCCGGAGTCTGTATGTGGTTCTCCTCCTTGCTAAAATGTAGCTGTAAGGCCAGGTGTGGTGGCTCACGCCTGTAAACCCAGCACTTTGGAAGGCCGAGGCGGGCTGATCACGAGATCAGGAGTTTAAGACCAGCCTGACCAATATGGTGAAACCGCGTCACTATTAAAAACACAAAATTAGCTGGGAGTGGTGCCACGCGCCTATAGTCCCAGCTGCTTGGGAGGCTGAGGCAGGAGAATCGCTTGCACATGGGAGGTGGAGGTTGCAGTGAGCCAAGATCACACCACTGCACTCCAGCCTGGGTGACAGAGCGAGACTCTGTCTTAAAAAAAAAAAGGTAGCTGTACTCCCCAAATCAGCGCTTAGTACTTGCTCGCACAGAGTGGCAACAATTCTGAGCCACCGAGTGCGTTCTTCGCTGGGGTCGGGCAGGGCAGCCTTCTTGCTCCAGCTTGTGCTGCGATCAAGAGCCCTCTGCATGGTCTATCTGGTGCCAATTTTTTTTTTTTTTTGCATTTTTGTGCTTTTTGTGGGTGACTTTGCTGTTTGCAATGTCCCCGAGCATTGTCCTGAGATGCTGCCTCATGTCCTAAGCAAGGAATGTCTGGGTCAGGGAAGCTTCGCCCAGGCTTACGGGGCTTGGCAGCAATTGCAATGTTAATGAAGCCACCACGTGCATTCAGTAAAGTATCTTCAAATAGAAACACGGAGAATGAGGCGATGTATTGATCGGCTGATGGAAATGGAGCCAGAGGCTCTCGGGACCCTAACCCTGTGTGTCTGCCAGCTGCAGGGGCTCCGTGTTCTCCGACTCAGCCTTCACAGGGGCTCTGCAGACTGGAGCTAAGGTGGGTGATGAGAAGTGGTGGCAGGTGCAGCCCAGGAGAGCCCTTGCAAACACCTGCCTTAGATGGACGGGGCTTGAGAGCTGTGGCAGACAGTGTGGGGTTGCTTTTCTGGGCCTCCATTGCCTGCTCTTTGGGGCATGAAGAAGCTAAACGGTGGTTTCTTCCTTGGCCAGGAGAGGAGGACGCACCGTTAGGTTTTTCAGTTTTCTAACAGTTGTCCAAAGAGAATCAGAACTGCCAGTGGGAAGAGGAACATTTAGGGGGAATAATCCTGGCTCTGATTGTCCACACGTAATAAGGATAATCCAGTCCGGCCAGCTCAGGGGCTCAGGTGGGTTCTATCACGGTCTTTATTTGCCAATGAGAACGTGGCTGAGGGAGCGGGGGCCTCATTCCGGGCACACGTGGCACACACAGCTGTCCTTTTACATGGGCGGCACTCAGGCCGCAGGAGAACAGCGATGGGATGGGGGCCGTTGTCAGCGCTGCTCCCCCAGGACTCAGGCTACTGCCCAGCCCTGACTTGGCCTCTGACCTCTAAAGCATCAGATGCCAGGGATGAGAGTGTCCAGCAGCCCTCCTGGGTGAGGAAGGATGCACACTGGCCCAGGTCTGGGGACGGGCGTCCGATTTCCATCGGCTCCTGTGAGCGGCCTTCTCAGCTTTCCGGGCCTGTGTCCGGATCCCGGAAGAGGCCGCCCTCTGCTGTCCCTACTCGGGATAGCGAGCCTGCTCTTGAGCGTGCAGGGACACTGTTTCTGCCGCACTCAGGGCCCAAAGACCCAATTCTAAAATCTCCCCAAACCTTCAGCAGGGTGGAGCCAACCCTCATGAGGCCAGTGCATCTGTTTCTGCCTGGAGATGGCTGGAGCTGGTTCACACTTGGCACATTCGGACTCGCAAATCAAGCTCTGAGGCAGGGGGGAGGCAGCAGTGCCCCCTCCACATACAGGCAGCGCCTGGCAGGTCCAGGGCCACCCCAGAGCAGAGGCCAGGCTCCTGGGCGTTCCCTACCCTGGGCTCCCTGCACTGTTCTCGTGGGTCCTCCGAGAGTGGCAGATGGCAGTGACAGCTGGAGGCCGAACTCATGGGCACTTCAGGCTTAGAGAAGCCAAAGTGCGTTTTGTTTTGAGCCAAGAGTGAGTGGCAACCCGGAAACACAGATTCCATTAGCTGAGGAGGCAGGAGGGGCGGTTCTGCAGCCTGAGAGGGGCAGTGTGCTCGGGGGACCCTTGCAGGCCTGCCTGGCCTCGGTGCCTTGTGCACAGGCAGAGTGGACATGCGGCTGGTGCACAGGGTGGAAAGCTAGCACCCATGCGGGGCCTCGGGGTCTGCAGGGGCCACTGTTCTGTCCTGCCTCATCTGACAGGCACGGCAGTGACCGGGACATGTCGGTGAGATAATGTACAGATTCCAGCCTCATAGGCCAGGCCTGCCTCCTACTACCCGTGTGGCCAAACTGCAGCCATCTTGGGCTGCTTTTGAAAATGTTTCTTTCGAATCTTTCTGGCTGGTGCCTCTGTTGTGGAATAGCAGCTCCAGTGGGGTTACCCGTCAGGAGTGCCCCTGGAGGTGCAGTTTCCCTTGTGCTCTGAATTACTCAGGTGAAGTCAGCAGGAATCCAGTTCCCATCTCTGGGAAAAGCACCTCTGGCTTCTTTATCGTCAGCCTTTACTTGGCTCCAGGTCTGGGAGAGGTGGCAAGAGTATTACCCTCTTGCTCTAGGGCCGTCATGGAAGGAGTCGCTTGTACCAGTGCAGGATCACGGGCCGTTGTGGGTGTCCCCCTGCCTGCAGGAGCCCCCCATTTCCGCGGTTCCCATTCTAGCTCCGCCTTCAAGCAGGCACCTGGCACAGCCCCTCCTTCTCGGCCTGCTGCTGCCGCCACAGGACTTGCCGGTGAGGAGCCACGGGGCAGCCCTCCTGGCCACTTTTGCAGGAAGTCCCGCCATGGGGTCCAGTCATGACCAGTCTAAGGTCCCTTCTGGAGCCTGTGCCGCCCACTTCAGTGCTTGGGCATGAGGTCCTGGGACCACTGGCTCAGGCAGAAGAAGAGAAACATTCGGGAGGTGGGGAAGGTACAGAAGGTCCAATTGCACACCCTCCTCACTCCCCTAGCCCAGAAGTCTGTGAGTGGCCTGTCTTTCTTTCCCTCAGGCTCAGTCTGAGGACACCCCAGTTCAGTGACTCCACCAACTGGTCACGTTTCTCACACCTGCCTGAATGACCTGTCTTCCAGTGGCCCATTGCAATTTTCAGCATGGCCACAGCTGGACAGCGACGAGCAGTGTGGCGCACACATATGTGTGCCGTGTTTCCTGGGCTGGCGCACACATATACGTGCCGTGTTTCCTGGGCTGGCGCACACGTATGCGTGCCGTGTTTCCTGGGCTGGCGCACACGTATGCGTGCCGTGTTTCCTGGGCTGGCGCACACGTATGCGTGCCGTGTTTCCTGGGCTGGCGCACACGTATGTGTGCCGTGTTTCCTGGGCTGGTGCACACATATGCTTGCCGTGTTTCCTGGGCTGGCGCACACGTATGCTTGCCATGTTTCCTGGGCTGGTGCACATGTATGCGTGCCGTGTTTCCTGGACCGTCTCAGTGTTCTGGTGCCAGCAAGAGTGGGTACCTGGATCAGAAGAAGTAGGTCCAAGTTGGCTGAGATTGATAGAGGACTCACCGTTCAAACACCTCACGCTGTTCCCAAGGTTGCTTCTGTTACAGATAAGCCAAGTCCAGAGTAGAGTGTTGTGAGAGTGTGAGATACAGCTTTGCTCCTTCCTGGAATCTCTGGAGTGACAAGAGTCTCTTGTGTAGCGAGTGTGATGAAGGTTGGGTTGATCATCAATAGCCAACGATGTAATCAATCATGTATATGTAATGAAGCTTCCATAAAAACCCGAAAGGAGCTTTCAATAGCTGGACACATGCAGGTGCCTGGAGGATGGTGCCCGGGAGGGCACAGGAGCTCTGCCCTTCTCCCCTGTGCCTTGCAAAACCCAAGGAACTTCCCATCTCCAATGTGCAGATGTTGGGTGGAGGCCTGGGGCTGTCTGGAAGCCGTACGTGTACATGCCTGTGTCCTCTACCTCCTGTGCATCCTCACCTTCATCACAGCCTGTGTCATAAATGGGTAAACGCAGGTCAGTGTGTCACTGAGTCCTGTGAGCCACTCCAGCAAGTCGTCAAACCTGAGGTGCGGGGGTCGTGGGAACCCTGATTCATGGCAGTTCGGTCAGAAGCCACACCCGGGGCTTGCGACTGGCATCAGAAGTGGGGCCCCTCGCATGGGACTGAGCCCTCGACCTGTGGGATCGGACGTGACCTCCAGGAGGATGGGGTGGGAATTGACTTAAACTGTAGGATGCTCAGACAGCGTCCTACAGCGCTGCTTGGTGTGCAGGAAACATGGCCCCGCCCACACCTGGTGCGGGAGTGCCTGTGGCTGTGTTGGGTGGGGGGAGGAGCTCCTTGGTGCTTCCTGTATTGCTGGTGCTACTTCCTGGGAGTGCTCCCTGGATTCTGGGCCTCCTGATAGACCATAGGCACCCAGGGACCCCCTTGCCTGCTGTGGCCAGGCCTTGTCCTTGGGGGGTGCCACCCAAAGCTGTTTGTAAACGGTTTCTGGTCAGCGGTGGATGTGGCTTCTTCTCACGTTAGCTGTTGCGCTGGGCACAAGGGGACCCCATGCTCCCTCCTGCCGGCTCCTTCCCTAACCTGCTGGGCGCATTCCGGAATCTCACCAAGGCGCCACCCACATATTCAACCCCTTCTGAGCTGGCAACCGGAGGTTTTGGCAGGAATTCCCATTCCTGAGGGCGTCGTGGGGGTTTTCCAATCGTCCAGTTCTCTGGGGGTGCATCTACTTGGCGTCCTGCAGGGCCGTTGTCCAGCCCGAGTTGGCAAATCCCTAAACGTCCCCAGAGCAGGGGCCTGACTCCTTTTTCACTCCCTTTCAGCTCCCGCATTAGGGAGGTTGTCTGTCCTGCCTCCACCTGATCCAGCACCTGTGTGGCGTGGGGAGGCTGATTTACAAACAGCAGAAGGGCCCGGCATGGGAAGTGTCCGGCTCTGCAGGCTGGGAGACCACCTGATGCAGGGGCCAGGAGGTCCGCGGGGCCTGCTCTTCAGCCCTCTGGGCAGCAAAGCAACCTGGTCGCTTGTGCAGCCCAAGCCCAGCCGTTCCCCACCATGCCCCTCCTATGTCCCTCCCATTCCCCGCCATGCCCCTCCTATGTCCCTCCCATTCCCCGCCATGCCCCTCCCATTCCCCCCGCCATGCCCCTCCATTCTCCGCGACTCCCAGCCATGTCCCTCCCATACCCCACCATGCCCCTCCCATACCCCACCATGCCCCTCCCATACCCCACCATGGCCCTCCCATGCCCCTCCCATGCCCCCCCATTCCCCCGCCATGCCCCTCCATTCTCCGCGACTCCCTGCCATGCTCCGCCATTCTCCGCCATGTCCCTCCCATGCCCCACCTATGCCCCTCCCATGCCCCCCCCACTCTCCACCATTCCCCACCATTCTCCGCCATTCCCTGCCATACCCTGCCATTCTCTGCCATGTCCCCACCATGTCCCTCCCATTCCCCACCATGCCCCTCCCATAGCCCTCCCATTCCCTGCCATGCCCCTCCCATTCCCCCCGCCATGCCCCTCCATTCTCCGCGATTCCCCGCCATGTCCCTCCCATACCCCACCATGGCCCTCCCATGCCCCTCCCATGCCCCTCCATTCTCCGCGACTCCCTGCCATGCCCCGCCATTCTCTGCCATGTCCCCACCATGTCCGTCCCATTCCCCACCATGCCCCTCCTATGACCCTCCCATGCCCCTCCATTCCCCGCCATACCCCTCCTATTCCCTGCCACTCCCCGCCCTGCCCCTCGGTAACGTGGTCTCTGTGTCGCCATGCCCCACCAGGCCCCTCACTGTCGCCGTTGGACATTGCACCAGCCGAGGGGCTTTCCTGGGCGGCCCCTCTCTCCGGTGCTTCTTCCCGCCACCTGGGACGTGGCCAGCTTTTCTGGTGTCGGGATCATCTAATGCTCTTCCATGCACGAAGAGTTCCAATGACCCCCTAAGATTCCTCCCCTGTCCCCACCACTCCGTGAATACCCGTGGGTGCTGCTGGGAAGGGGCCTTGCAGATGTGCTGTGTGTCCCAGGTCAGCCGACCTTAGGGTGCATGGATGCAGGTGGGCCTGGTCGAATCACACCAGCCCTTTAAAGGCAGAAGAAGAGTCAGAGGCCAGGGAAGAGTGCTGTGGGGCCATTCGAGACGACAGCCTCCATGGTGGAGACCAGGTCCTGCTGACCGCCAGCAGGGAGACAGAGAACGCAGCTCTGTAGCCGGGAAAAGAGTCTGGCATCCGTCTGAACAGCCCTGGGCCTCCACCCAGGAGCTCAGTTTTACCTCGACTGCAGTCTGTGAGACCCCAGCCCAGCCGAGCCCTCGCACTCCCACCCCTCGAACTGCCAGGCAGTCACCAGGCACTGACCCACGCTGTGGAGTTGTGGTGGCTTGCAGGGCAGTGAGGGCCCCAGCAGGGGTGTCTCCCCAGCACAGCTGCCGGCTCACAGTGGTCTCCCAGACAACATAAAATAAATGCATCAGGTAGCCCCTGGGTCCCAAATCTGATTTGCATTTCTGCCAAAAGCCCATCTCTTCTGACCAAGACCTGGGCCCTCCCAATAGAGCCTGAGTGGCCCTGTGAGTGCTGCCTGGGCCCCGTCCCAGCTCGTTTCTGGGCAGGGCCCTTTCACATCGAGGTCTTCCCCACAGTGACATTGTGATGAGAATCGCAGGATTTCTGGATGAGGAATTTAATTTTGCAAAAACCCATATAGTTTCAGTCTTGGGGGCTTCTGTTTAGTGGCAACGTTGGTGTCAATGGCATTAAATTAGGTATCCCCTTGTTCACCGTAAAGCCAGCCTAGGGTTGCCTGAACTTGTAACTTCCCAACTGCTTTGGAAGCAAGATGCCATTTGTGGGTTGGTGGGGGGCAGTCACTTCTCTCAGGATAAAACCCCCACCTTCGCCCACTGCAGCAGGTGCGGTGTGGACCCACCTGGAAGCGTTTGCTCACAAGAATTTGCAGCCTCGGGCCAGGCGCGGTGGCTCAGGCCTGTAATCCCAGCACTTTGGGAGGCCGAGACGGGTGGATCACGAGGTCAGGAGATCGAGACCATCCTGGCTAACATGGTGAAACCCCATCTCTACTAAAAAATACAAAAAACTAGCCGGGCAAGGTGGCGGGCGCTTATAGTCCCAGCTACTCGGGAGGCTGAGGCAGGAGAATGGCGTGAACCCGGGAGGTGGAGCTTGCAGTGAGCTGAGATCCAGCCACTGCACTCCAGCCTGGGCAACAGAGTGAGACTCCGTCTCAAAAAAAAAAAAAAAAAAAAAAGAATTTGCAGCCTCTTGGGGACTGGTTCTTGGCCCTGACCATCACTTCCATTCAGCAGTATCTAGAATCAGTGGTGTGCCCTCCCCTCCCACTGATAATTTAGGAACCTGTGCCCATCGTGAGCCATTGGGCTTCGCCTGCCACTCTCCCCGAATATCCTGGCTCTTCTCAGAGGACCCTCGGGTTTGCGTGGCCGCTTGCCATGCCTTTCCACCAGCAGCATGGGTTTGCAACCAGTCAGGTTTCTCAGCTGAGTCACTTTTCGGATGAATGTCACATCTGTTTAATTGGCCACTGGAGAGAGGAGACTGCACTGACCCAAGGGCCGGGTCTGGTTTCTTTCTTGTTCCCCAGCTGCTGCTTCCAGTGGCCTTGCTTCTGCCTGGGTGTCAGTGGCACCCGCCACAGAAGAGCTGTTTCTCTTGCCTCCCTTGTGCCAGTCCTTGGCCAGCTCTCCGCCCCAGGTCGGCCTCCTCTCCGTCCCCTCGGTAAGGCGCGCTCCCTGTGCCCAGCCTCAAGGGTGTCAGTGTTTTGTATCAGGGACAGGTTGACAGCCAGCTGGAGCCTGGTCCTCAGCAAGCTTCTCCCCCGCCCCCTTGTCTTGCCTCGGAGAACCTCAGCTTTGATAATAAACAGCCGTGCTGCTCGTGGCGCCCACCGGAGACAGCACATAGAGCAGGATGGTCTCGTTTGCCTGGGAGCCAGGGGACCACTGGGACTGCCCACTCGCCCACCTCCCCCCTCCCGCCCCCGTCCCTGACACAGGGAGGTACCCTGCATCAAGGTTTAGGGTAGCAAGCTCCCCGTGATGCACGAGGGGCAGCTCTTACCCAAAGGGTACTCTTTCCGTTATGAAACTTTTTCCCTTTAAACTCCAGAAATTGCCAGAGGCACTGACATTTTCCAGTGGGCCGTGTGCCATAAGCCCAGATGTGTTTAATCCTGAACAGAAGGCTCTTCCGTGCTCACCGTCGACACCTCCAAGAGTTCTCATTAGCGTGTTTACAAGGACATTCTTTTCTTTTGTCTGATTTCTTTCTCCAAGAGCATCCCCAGGGAAGAATGGATGGGTTGCAAATGGTAACACTTTCCATATGTGTGTGTATGTGTGTGTACACGTGTGTGCATGTGTGAGGGTGTGTGAGAGGCATGTGTGTACATTTATCAGGGTGTGTGAGGGTGTATGTACATGTGTGAGGGTGCATGTGTGTGTATGTGTGAAGGTGTGTGTACATTTGAGGGTGTAGATGTGTGAGGGTATGCACGTGTGTGTGGGGATGTGTACATGTGTGAGGGTGGGTGTGTGTGTGAGGGTGGGTGTCTATATGAGTGTGTGTACTGCGTAAGGGTGTGTATGTGTGTGGGGTGTGCACACGTGTGTGAGGGTGTGTGTATGTGTGTGAGGGTGTGTGTATGTGTGTGAGGGTGTGTGTACGTGTGAGGGTGTGTGCATGTGTGTGTGGGTGTGTGTGGTTGTGACATGTGCAAGTGTGTGACATGTGCGAGGGTGTGTACATGTGCGAGGGCGTGCATGTGTCCCTGTGTGAGGGTGCATTTGTGTGCATGTTTGTGCACATGCATACGCTCGTGTACTACATTGTGTTTGTTGATATGGGCCATGATCAGAAAAGCTGAATGGCCGCTGGCTGAAAGGGCTGAGCTCAATCTGATTTCCCAGTGTTAAGTCTGGCTGAACCCCAGTCATCAGCAAGGTGTGTGCCATGACCTCACTACTGTCAGCTGCAATGGAATCATGTGAGAAAATGCCGTGGAGCTCCTTTCGCTGAGCTGGACTAGGGCGTGGCGTCCAGAGGCCTATCCGAGTATAGTCACAGGGGCCCATCTCTCTGTGGACTGCATCTTGACATCCAGGGCACGTGCTCTGCTGGGAGCTCAGATTCCCGTCCCACTCCCGCCCCGTAACCCCCACTCCGCCCCCATGGGGCTGCGGGACTCAGCCTTGCATCGGCTCCTTCCCGACTCTTCTCCTGGTCACACATTTGATTTATTTCTTTCCCTCACCCTTTTCCTGGACTCTTGGAGCGTTTGTTGATGGGCTCTGTGAGCCTTGATTCTTTGGCTATAGAATGGGGTCGGTGCCTGGCACCCTGGCTCTCCGGTTCACTGACTTGTGTACAGGACCACGCTCGCCCTCAGTTCTGACCGTGTGCACAGAGCTGTCTGGTCCGGACTCCTTCCAGCTGTGCGATGACACAACCGGGAAGAGAGTTGGAAAAGCTGGGTCTCGGGGTGTGCAAGGCACCCTGGGCAGATGCAAGGCGGGGCACAGCTGCTTGAGCGTGGCAGCCATACCCCAGGCCCTGCGCCAGGTTCCAGGGCTCTGGGACTCTTGGGTGGCTCCACTTGGCTCTTGATGAACACAACTTAGTGTTTCAACTTCACATCTGGCAAAAGGGAGAGGATCCAGTGGTTCCAGGGGTGCCTCTCAGGCAGGTTTTTCTCCCTCTCCCCACCCATCTGCAACGTTAATCATCTCACAGGCAGCTGCAGAAGCTTGAGTTGTGCGTTCAGCACTTTCATCTCATTCTAATGGCCCAGATTCCAGCGAAACGCCATGTTTATCACATGACACACTGTAGTCACCACCCCCAGTCAAACATTAAGAAAAGCAGATAAGACGGGCGCGGTGGCTCATGCCTGTAGTGCCAGCACTTTGGGAGGCTGAGGCGGGCGGATCACGAGGTCAGGAGATCAAGATCATCCTGGCTAACAACGGTGAAACCCCGTCTCTACTAAAAAATACAAAAATTAGCCAGGCATGGTGGTGGGCGTCTGTAATCCCAGCTACTCTGGAGGCTGAGGCAGGGGAATTGCTTGAACCCGAGAGGCAGAGGTTTCAGTGAGCCAAGATCATACCACTGCACTCCAGCCTGGGCAACAGAGTGAGACTCCATCTAAATATATATATATAGGCCGGGCATGGTGGATCACGCCTGTAATCCCAGCACTTTGGGAGGCCGAGGCAGGTGGATCACGAGGTCAGGAGATTGAGACCATCCTGGCTAACATGGTGAAACCCCGTCTCTACTAAAAATACAAAACAAAATTAGCCGGCGTGGTGGCGGGCACCTGTAGTCCCAGCTACTCAGGAGGCTGAGGCAGGAGAATGGCGTGAACCCAGGAGGCGGAGCTTGCAGTGAGCCAAGATCGCGCCACTGCACTCCAGCCTGGGCGACATGAGCGAGACTCCCTCTCAACAACAACAACAACAAAATATATATATATTTATTTTAATATATATTACATATTTTAAAATTATATATATACACATTTTTTAAAAGGCTCCTTTATTATAACTTTAGAGAATATTTATTAGCTAGAAAAAAAATAGAATACAGACTGCACCAATTCTCCTTGTGATAAGAATGTCCTGTGTGTGGTATGAGTGGAGCCATGCTAGTTTTTTCTTGGTTTACATGGTTTGCTTTTCTCTGGGGTTTTACTCTTACTCTTTCTTGAGTTCTTATATTTTCTCATAAGCAGCTTTGAAAATCTTATTCTTCTGCTTCCAGTACTTAATTTGTTTAGAGTTAATGAAATTACTGATAGTAGGGTAGTATCTACCTTTGTTGTTTTTTTTTTTTGGGGGGGGTATTTGTTTCATCTGTTTTATGTTTCTTTTCTCATCTTTCTTTTTTTAGATTAATCAAATATTTTTATTCCACTTTTTTCTGTTACTCAGTCACATGGCTTTTACTTTTAACTAGTTGCCCTAGAAATTACAGCATAAAATTTGACTTACTGGAAGTAGATGCAATTACTTTTTTCATATTTCTAGTACTGCTAGAATCTTAGAACTTTAGGCTATATTTACTGGAACTTACATCTGATAATGGCTGAAAAGCTCCTATTATACCAATCTTCCCTTAGATAACAACTCTAAATTCTAGACAAAAGATTAACAACTATCTGAGGGTCATCACTGGAGTGTGACAGAAGCGGGCCAGGCCCGGGGGATAGTCAACACCTGGGACAGGAGAACCCCGGGGATGGGGGGAGAGCGGGTTCCTGGTGTCATGGATTTTAGCCAGAGGATGGATTCCAGTCTGGCTGTTTTAGGGCAATCGAGTTATCTTGCATATAATTAAAATTAACAAAGTGTTACTGTATCAAACAAACATTTAAAAACAACAAATGTGTGGCAAGCAGGGATGCCACGCCACACCACACCATACCACGCCACGCCACGCCACGCCACGCCACACCACACCACACCACACCGCACCGCCCATGGCGTCTGTGCCCAGGCCCAGGTGGAGAGGCTAAAACTCAGGTGGAAAACCCACAGCCTGATTGACTTGAAGAACCAGATAGCAGAGTTCAAGGCAACAGCAGCAGCTGGAAAGTGAGGGAGAAAATCCAAGACAGAGACAGAGAGGGAGAGCCAACATCCTATGCACACAACGTCCTCCTATTTCTGGCTAACCTCTGGGAACCTAGTATCCCCATATTTCTAAGAAATAAACTTTTAAAAATTGTTTTTTTCTCTTCTCCTCCCCTGCTCCTTGTTTCCTACTTAGCCCTTTAGAAAGGCAAACAAAACCACATATTCCCTACAGAGCAAGTTCATCTTACCTGTGTGTTCCAGGACGGAACTCTCACCTCCAGAGGCTGCCTTGAAACTGGAACTCACGCCCACTAAGACGGCATGTCGAAAACATGCCCACTTGGCCACTTTTATAACCTACTCTGCCCAGGAAGGCTCCGACTCTAGATAACAACTGCCTGGTAGATACCAACTTCCCAGTAGCAGGGCACCCCTGCCCTTGCTCATTTCCTCCCTACCTTATAAAAATGCCTACATTCGGCTCCAAAGGAGAAGCAGCACATTTAAAGGCAGGATGCTGTGTGCCCCTTCCCCCAAGCTAACTTCAGCGTAAGCTTGCTTCTCTGGTACCAGAACTTGCTCTTGTTAATTGGACTCTGCGTGTGGTGAGCAACGAACCTGCTTTTCAGTTTCTGAACAATATTCAGCAAGGGTGGACTCCAAGTAGCCCAGCTAAGGGTGAATTGAACCAAGTAGAACTGAGCTGAAATTTCAGCTACCATCCACGCTTGGATGACAGAGTGTACAGGCTGAGTTCAGCCAATTTGAAAAGCCTGGTTAAAAAAGGAATGCCCGGCCGGGCGTGATGGCTCATTCCTGTAATCCCAGCACTTTGGGAGGCCGAGGCAGGCGGATCACCTGAGGTTGAGAGTTCGAGGCCAGCCTGACCAACATGGAGAAACCCCGTCTCTACTAAAAATACCAAAAATTAGCCAGGCGTGGTGGCACATGCCTGTAGTCCAGCTACTCAGGAGGCTGAGACAGGAGAATCGCTTGAACCTGGGAGGCGGAGGTTACAGTGAGCTGAGATCGCTCCGTTGCACTCCAGCCTGGGCAACAAGAGCAAAACTCCATCTCAAAAAAAAAAAAAAAAAAAAAAAAAGGAATGCCCTTCAGAGGAACATGCACATCACTGTCAATGTCCAGAATTGATCTAAAATTACCCGTCTGGGCGTGGTAGCTCACACCTGTAATCCTAGCACTTTGGGATGCCAAGGCAGGTGGATCACCTGAGGTCAGGACTTCCAGACCTGTCTGGCTAACATGGTGAAACCCCGTCTCCACTAAAACAAAACAAAACAAAATACAAAAAAATTAGCCAGGCATGGTGGCACACACCTGTAATCTCAGTACCTGGGAGACTGAAGCAGGAGAGTCACTTAAACCTGGGAGGCAGAGGTTGCAGTGGGCTGAGATCATGCCACTGCACTCCAGCCTGGGCGACAGGGTGAGACTCTGTTTCAAAAAAATAAAATTACTTGACACAAGAAGAAACAGTAAACTATGACCCATCCATTAGAAAAAAGATAATGAATGGAGATAATCTCTGAGATAACTCAGATTTTGTAACGATCACATCAAGGCTTTAAGCAGGAATTATATCTATGTTCAAGGATGTAAAGGAAAATGAGCTTTTAGTGAATGAAAAGATAGAAAATCTCAATGAAGAAATAGAAACTGTAAGAAGAATCAAGTGGAAATTCTAGACCAAAAAGTTAAAATATTTGAGGTTAAAATTTGCCAGTTAGACTTAAAAGAAGATTGCGGGTGACAGGAGAAAGAGGAGCTTGAAGATAAATTAATAGAAATTAACCAATTTGAAGAATACAGAGGAAAAGGAAAATATGTACAGAGCTTCAGAGAATTGTGGCACAATATTAGAAGGCTTAAGATAAATGTAATAGGAGCTCCTGAAGAGGAGAGAAAAAACTGTGCAGAAAAAAATATATAAAGAAACCACTGCCGAAAAACCTCCATATTTCATGAAAGGCATAAAATTACAGATTTAAGAAACTCAGCAAACCCCATAGAGTATAAATACAAAGAAAACTACATTTAGGCACACCGTAGTCAAACTGCTGGCGGCCAAAGATACATTTTGAAAGTAGTTGCAGGAAAACACACATTCCCACGAAGTATTAGAACAGCAACACCAACATGAGCTGACTTCTCATCAGAAATAACGGGGGCCACCCGGGTGTGGTGGTTCATGCCTATAATCCCAGCACTTTGGGAGGCCAAGGCGAGCGGATCACCTGAGGTCAGGAGTTCGAGACCAGCCTGACCAACATGAAGAGACCTGTCTCTACTAAAAATAAAAAATTACCTGGGTGTGGTGGCGCATGCCTGTAATCCCAGCTACTCAGGAGGCTGAAGCAGGAGAATCCCTTGAACCTGGGAGGCAGAGGTTGCAGTGAGCCGAGATTGCACCATTGCACTCCAGCCTGGGCAACAAGAGTGAAACTCTGTTTGGAAAAAAAAAAAAAAAAAGAACGAAAAAAAGAAAGAATGAATGGGGCCAGAAGACAGTGGGAAATGTCTCTAAGGTGCTGAAGGAAAAATAAAGATCTACCCAGTATTTTTTTTTTTCTTTTTAAATTATACTTTAAGTTCTAGGGTACATGTGTACAACATACAGGTTTGTTACATATGTATACATGGGCCATGTTGGTGTGCTGCACCCATTAACTCGTCATTTACATTTGGTATATCTCCTAATGCTACCCTTCCCTCCTACCCCCACCCCACGACAGGCCCTGGTGTGTGATGTTCCCCACTCTGTGTCCAAGTAGATCTACCCAGTATTCTATATCCAGTGAAAATATTCTTCAAGAAGGACGGTGAAGTAAATACTTTTTTTTTTTTGAGACGGAGTCTCGCTTTGTCACCCAGGCTGGAGTGCAGTGGCAAAATCTTGGCTCACTGCAACCTCCACCTCCCAGGTTCCAGCGATTCTCCTGCCTCAGCCTCCCGAGTAGCTGGGATTACGGGCATACACCACCATACCCAACTAATTTTTCTGTTTTCGGTAGAGATGGGGTTTCACCATGTTGGCCAGGCTGGTCTTGAACTTCTGACCTCAGGTGATCCACCTGCCTTAGCCTCCCAAAGTGCTGGGATTACAGGTGTGAGCCACTGTGCCTGGCAGTAAATACATTTTTAAATAAAATAAAACCACAAGAATTTATTATCAGCACACAGGCACTACGAGCAATGCTAAAGAAAGCTATTCAGGCCGAATAAATGAGATCAGACCACAACCTTGGTGTGATATTTGGATTTCCTAAGGCCAGATCCTGAAATTCTTTAACCCATTTCCCGTTTGCCCCAAGAATGCTGGCCGATGGTACTTCTGGTTGCAGCGTTTACCCCAAGACAACTTTGCCACAAAGCAGCTCACTTTTATCACTATTTTTGCATTGCTCTAGCAGATTGACTTTGGCAACAAAAGACATTATTCTATTTATACATTCTGTTTTCAGTAAAGGCATTTCCAGTTACAAGATACAATAATTATCAACCACTGAAAATGTCAAATCTTAGAAAATGTAGCATTCCTGTGATGTTAACACCGTTTTCGAACAGTTGTTGGCTGAAGATTCATTTGATGAATCCTATTTTTCAGAAATAGATGATTCGGATGTTTCAGATGACTCTGATGTTAGTCCTGTTTAGAAATAACTCCAAGAACAGTTTTTATATTTTATTTTCACATTGAAAAGCAGTCAGATTTGCTTCAGCCTCAAATAGTGTGTTTATGTAAAATTAAAGGAGCGCTGGCACCTTCTTTTTTGTCAATGGGAACAGGGTTAGGTAGAAGGCATGAGATGGTGGAGGAGGAGCCACGTCCCGCTCCTGTTTAGGTGGAAGGCATGGTGAGATGGTGGAGGAGGAACCACGTCCCACTCCTGTTCTATCTCATATACGTTTACCTGGGTCATGTGTATGTGACCTGTCAATACCAGCTTGTATGAAAGAACTCTAAGTGGCTTAAAGGAAATTTAAACACTTAAATATCTTATCAGGCTAATAGAAGCTAGCTCAAAAGCCTTTTAGTTCATGTGACTTTGGTAATCTTTGGTAAGTAAAACTAGTTTCAAAATTCTCTTTATAATATAAAATCTAAAAGTCATGTTATGCTAAATTAAGCCTAGAATTTTCTAGAAATAAAGAGTTACTAAGAGTTATAGTAATAGTTTATATATGTACTTAAAACTGGTAGATAAAGGCAAAACTGTTCTACATACAGAGTGTATGAAAAGTAAGATGTGGTTTTTTTTTTTTTTTTTTTTTTTTTTTTTTTTTTGAGACAGTCTCGTTCTATCCCCCAGGCTGGAGTGCAATGGCACAATTTTGGATTCACTGCAACCTCTGCCTCCCGGGTTCAAGTGATTTTCCTGCCTAAGCTTCCTAAGTAGCTAGGATTACAGTCGCCTGCCACCACACCCCGCTAAGTTTTATATTTTAGTAGAGATGGGTTTCATCATGTTGGCCAGGCTGGTCTCAAACTCCTGACCTTGAGTTATCTGCCTGTCTCACCTCCTAAAGTGCTGGGATTGTAGGCGTGAGCCTCCGTGCCTGGCCATAATGTAAGATGTGTTTTTGGTAAAGGTTACAAAAATCATAAAGATATGGTTTCTGCTTAAAGGAAAAGTACTCTTGTCTAGTTTGGAAGCTATTTAGAGGTTGTTTCAGAACCAAGGAAAGATGACAAGGATGAGAGTAAATGGATAGAAAGAGGAAGAATAAAGGGCTGGGCAACAAGGAGCCTTTGATTCCTGAGCGGCCACGCGTCACCCCTGGTCTGGAGCTGCAGCTGTGTCGTCCTCAGCTGCCAAACGGGAAAGCTACCAGTAGAATTAGAGATGACACAAACCCTTGGGAAGTTGGTTCAATGGATGCGTAAGAAGATGCAGACTAATAAGCAAAAAGCAAAATATGCAATCCCTTGGTTACTGTTAGCTGCAGTAGCTAAAATGAAAGTATAAGAGTGCTGGGTTGGGCCTGGACCATGCTCGGTTGTGGGTCTGTCTGAGCTCAGGCCACTAGCCTCAAAATTACCTACAAAGGGGAAAATAATGCCAGGGATGAAAGAAAGCACCCTTGAGACCTGTGGTTACCAAGAAGGTAGTAAGGGGCAAAATTAAGTAGTATTGAAGCTAGAGGGCGTGATGTGGGGGAATTGCTTCGTTCTGTAGATTCGCTTCCTGAGGAACTTCTACCAAAACGAATTATGAGAACAACTAATTTGGGAACAGTGTTTTTGGTTTTAAATGTGTAACTGAGCAGCTTGGCTTCAAATCATGTTTTAAAACTTTGTTTTTTCTCCTTTCTCCCCAATCTCAAGATATAACTTTGAGTCAAGCTACATACGTGTTTCTTTCATCTTGAAACACAGCCTGGGGATGTGCTGTGGCCTCCCCTCCCTTTCTTTTTCTATTCCATGCTCTCATGCCTTACACACACTTATTTACCTGGATGCTTGTTGAGCTCACACCATGCTCACTTATCTGGTGATATATTTTCTTAGAAGTTTCAGGGACTGGATCCTGGTATGGACCAGACACTTCCGGCCACAATGGTGCCAGCCCCTTCACCAGATGGAACAATAATTTGAGACGAGCCATGGAACTGGGTCCTGCCACCGGGCACCTCCTCACCCCCTGCCTCTTCTGCATTCCAAACCCTCTCTTTAAAACCTCCTGCGTTCCCTCCACAAACGGAAGAGTGGAATTGTTTTGTGCTTGTCCATTTGCTGGCACGGATAGGAAAGTCTCACTCTCTTCTATCACACCTCGTTATTATTTTGGCGTCTTTCTACAAGTGGTGAGCAGCCTCACCCTTCTGTTGGTCACAAGTGCAGCAGAGTGGAAGAGCACGTGTGGGCTGAAGCGGGACCCACAGCTCACTGCTGAACAATGGCAGATGGTGTGTGTGATCCAGACGCACAGATTATTCCTGAGGGAACGGCCAGCCTGGTGGACTGGATAAAAGGCACTGTAAGAGAAGGGGACCACCCAACTGTCCCCATAAATGCCAAATGGAGCATCCGTGATGAAGTAGCTGATGTGCTTCGTAAGCAAGCCATGTAGGACTGACTTTATGATGACCGGGATGTTCATGGCTGAGTATGCCCAGATCATGGTAAATGCTGTGGTTAAGGGGGGCCCATTGGCCTGGGCACCTCATTGGATCTCAACTTCCCCTCATGGGTCATCCAGATGCTAATAAAAACATTAGGCTAATTAATAAAAGCATCAGGAAAGGCAAAAGGGAGTCTAAGGACTCATCCTAGGCAGGGGAAAATTTTTAAACGATTATTTTTAAATAAGGTAAAAAATGGGCCAGGCCTGGTGGCTCACACCTGTACTCCCAGTACTTTGGGGGGCAGAGGTGGGCAGATTACCTGAGATCAGGAGTTCGAGACCAGCCTGGCCAACATGGTGAAACCCCATCTCTACTAAAAATACAAAAATTACCCAGATGTGGTGGCACGCACCTATAATCCCAACTACTTGGGAGACTGAGGGAGGAGACTTGCTTGCAGTGAGTCAAGATTGTGCTACTGCGCTCCAGCCTGGGCGGCAGAGTAAGATTCTGTCTCAAAAAAAAAAGTAAGTGAAAAGTGGATGGGGTGAAACCAAGAGAAAAAAGGAAAGGAGAGAGTCATGGGGTGCATCCTAGCGGGGTGGAATTTGTAGATGGTTGTTAAGCAATGGAATGAATAATAGAGGAATGGTGGGATCTTAACACAAAGGTCTTTTTTTTTTTTTTTTTTTTTTTTTTTTTTGAGACGGAGTCTCGCGCTGTCACCCAGGCTGGAGTGCAGTGGCCGGATCTCAGCTCACTGCAAGCTCCGCCTCCCGGGTTCACGCCATTCTCCTGCCTCCGCCTCCCGAGTAGCTGGGACTACAGGCGCCCGCCACCTCGCCCGGCTAGTTTTTTGTATTTTTTTAGTAGAGACGGGGTTTCTTAATACAGCACTATCGAAAGCTGGGTGAACAAAGGGAGCCCCCGCTGGTCCCTCAACAGTAAAGAGCTCCAAACCAGTTTTCCCCAGATTGGAGAAGGCAATCTAATTGTAAAAATTGGAAGGCAAAAGTTACACTGAGCTAACTGACCAACAATTGCCGGGGCCAACTTTGAGGTGGGTTAATCAAGATAAGATTGACAAAAGAACCAGGGTCCCTTGGATCAAGCCCCTGTGGGGCACCCAAATCCTTTTTCACTAGAGAGGGTAAAATGGTCTGGGGGTGGGAAAAAGAAGTTCCTGGGATCAGAACAGAAAAATGTCAAATTATGAAAGTTGAATTGTATGATACAATTATGAAAGTGGAGATGTTTGAACAGGCTTTATGTAAGGTAGTTAGATACCCTTTATCTAAATGCTTTATGAAAATGGATATTGAAGCTGGTGCGGTGGTTCACACTTGTAATCCTAGCAGTTTGGGAGGCTGAGGTGGGCAGATCACTTGGGGTTGGGAGTTCAAGACCACCCTGACCAACATGATGAAACCCTGTCTCTACTAAAAATACAAAAATTAGCCAGGTGTGGTGGCACACACCTGTAGTCCCAGCTGTTGGGGAGGCTGAGGCAGGAGAATTGCTTGAACCCGGCAGACAGAGGCTGCAGTGAGCCAAGACTGCGCCACTGCATTCCAGCCTGGGCAATAGAGGGAGACTCAGAAAAACAAACAAACAAAAACAGAAAATGGAAAATGGATACTGTACGTGGACTGGGGAAACCCCTACCTACTATTGCAAAAGCAGAGGCATGAAAAAATCAACGAAAAGAGTCAAACTCTGTAAAATATTGGAAGAGATTTATTCTGAGCCAAATATGAGAGACTATGGCCCATGACACGGCCTCAGGAGACCCTGAGAACATGTGTCCAAGGTGGCTGGGCCACAACTTGATTTCATAAATTTTAGGGAGACATGAGACATCAATCAATACAAGTAAGACATCCGATCCGGAAAGGTGGGACAACTTGAAACAGGGACTTCCAGCTCATAGGTAGATTCAAAGATTTTCTGATTGGCAATTGCTTGAAAGAGGTAGGTTATTATCTAAAGACCTGCAATCAACAGAAGGAATGTCTGGGTTAAGTGAGGGGTTGTGGAGACCAAGTTCCCATTATGCAGAGGAAGCCTCCAGGTAGCTTCAGAGAGAACAGATTGTAAATGTTTCCTACCAGAGTTGATTCTCTCCTGGATCAGGGAAAAGGCCTGAAAAAGGAAAAGGATTCTCTTCAGAATGCAGCTTTTCCCCACAAGAGACAGCTTTGCAGGGCTATTTCAAGACATGGCAAAGAAACACAATTGGCGGTAAAATACTTCAATTTCATTCAGTGAATCCTTGGCTTGGCTTCCTACCCTTGAGGCTTTTAATAAGTTGAATCCAAAATTCTCTAAAAAAGTTCCAGCAAAGCCAACTTAAAAAGAGTCCACCAGCTTAGGCAACATGCTGAGACCCTGTCACCACAAAACATAAAAAATGAGCTGGGTGTGGTGGGGTGTGCCGAGGGAGGGTCCCAGCTACTTGGGAGGCTGAGGCAGGAGGACTGTTTGAGCCTGAGAGGCTGAGGCTGCAGTGAGCTCTGATTGCACAATTGTACTCCAGCATGGCTGACAGAGCAAGACCCTGTCTCAGGAAAAAAAAAAAAAAAAAAATGCTTCTAGGGCTGGTTACTATTCTTGCCACACTTTATGCAAATAGGCCAAGTATAAAGAGACCATTTATTTTGCAAATAAACTAGTCCTACTATGATTTATCCTTGGTAGAAATGGGGAAACGGGAGAGAGAAAAAATTAGATTCTAGCTCTGCCTGTTGTTTTTGAGTCTTTATTGTTTGTTTACAATTTGGGCTAATCCCGAATCATTCAGTGGCTACAAGTCTCTAAAGAAAAACCGGGTTTTAGTTTCCTTCACGATGTTTGTAGTCGGTTTCTTAATGAAATAGGTTCTTTTATGTTACTGTTCTGGCATACAAATTCCCTTTTGATTGGCATCCTTGTGTGCAAACTAATAATGCTATGTATCTCTTGTTGTTTTACTTTCTCTGAGAAAACGAAGTCATGGTATCCTGAAGACTAGAGGTGATTCAACAGCCCTCACTGGGACTCTCACTGTGCCCGGCCTGTCTTCTGACGCCAACGCACTGCTGCTAAAGCCGGACATCCCCAAGCACCCTCCCTGAGGCCCAGGGACCGTCGCGGAAGAGGAGGGCAGGTGCGGCGGTAAGAGCCGGGTTCGTGGGGCGGAGCCTGGAGGGTGGAGTACGGAGGCCGAAGCAGCTCCATCCTGGTTGCTAGTTTGCCGTGTTGGATACTGATTAACGTCAGTTCCGGGAACGCCTCTGAGAGTTCCTGTTCATCTGTTGTTCCTTGTGTAAGGGCACGTCCTTACCACACGTCCTGGCCTTAGGGAAATTCCTACCCACCGGCTCTGAGGCTTGTGCACTGTGGCATAGGAGCCCTGGGCCCGGGGAAGGCGCGGGGAGCCGCCATCTTGACTCACCGTAGCCTGAGACTGACATGGCGTCTGTTTCTGGGTCCCTATTAAATGTTTCTTTTTAAGAACTGAATTTGTGGGCCGGGTGCAGTGGCTCACACCTGTAATCCCAGCACTTTGGGAGGCTGAGGCAGGCGGATCACGAGGTCAGGAGATCGAGACCATCCTGGCTAACACGGTGAAACCCCATCTCTACTAAAAATACAAAAAATTAGCCGGGCGTGGTGGCGGCGCCTGTGGTCCCAGCTACTCGGGAGGCTGAGGCAGGAGAATGGCGTAAACCCGGGAGGCGGAGCTTGCAGTGAGCCGAGATCGCGCCACCGCACTCCAGCCTGGGTGACAGAGCGAGACTCCATCTCAAAAAAAAAAAAAAAACAAACCCCGAATTTGTCAGCCTCTTTGGCCTCTCAGCTTCCTTGGACTTTGGGGTAGATGTGTTTGGACTTGCTTATTGTGAGATAGTGGCTGATAAGTGTTCTGTTGTATACACTTACACATTTTGTTTATCTGTCATTTGTTGAGAGATATTTGGGTTGCTTCTACCATTTGGTACTTGTGAATATTGCTGCTATATTAGGCTGTTCTTGCGTTGCTATAAAGAAATACCTGAGACCGGGTAATTTATAAGAAAAGAAGTGTGTTTGGCTCACAGTCCTGCTGGCTGGACAGTAAGCATGGCGCTGGCATTGGCTCGCGGAGGCTTCTCGGGAGGCCTCAGGGAGCTTTTATTGATGGTGGAAGTGGGAGATGGCGCGTCACATGATGGGAGCAGGAGGAACAGAGTGGGGGAGACGCGGCACACTTTTAAACAGCCACATCTCCCAGGAGCTCACAGTGAGAAAGCACTCATTACCAAGGGATGGCACCAAGGCATCCGTGAAGGGTCCACCCCCATGATCCAGTCACTTCCCCCCCCAACACCGGGGATCATTTCCACATGATATTTAGAGGGAACAAACTTCCAAACCATATCAGCTGCTATGAACATTCGTGGACACGTGTCTGTTTGAATGCCTGTTTTCAGTCCGGTTGGGTATATGCCTAGGAGTGCCCTTGCTGTGTTGCACAGGACTTGCACGTTTACTTTTATAAGAAACTGTTTTCCAGCGGCTACAGCATTTTACATTCCCACCAGCAGGGTCTGAGGGTTCCAATCTCCCCACCTTCTCACCAACACTTGTTATTTTCTGTAGTTTTGATGATGACATTCCTAGTGGGTATGAAGAGGTATCTCATTGTGGTATTGGTTTTCATTTTCCTAATTACTAGGACTTAGAGCATCTGATACATGACATGTGCAGATGTACCTGATATGTGACATGCGTGGATGGACCTGACACGTGGCATGCGTGGATGGACCTGACACGTGACACGCATGGATGCATCTGCTACATGACATGCGTGGATGTACCTGATACGTGACACATGTGGATGTAGCTGATACATGACACATGTGGGTGCACCTGATATGTGACGTGTGGATGGACCTGATATGTGACATGTGTGGATGCAGCTGATACATGACACACATGGATGGACCTTACAGGTGACACGCACCGATGCACCTGCTACGTGACATGCATGGATGTACCTGATATGTGACACGTGTGGATGTAGCTGATACATGACACGTGTGGATGCACCTGATATGTGACATGTGTGGATGGACCTGATGTGTGACACGTGTGGATTCAGCTGATATGTGACACGTGTGGATGGACCTGATACGTGACACGTGTGGATGCAGCTGATACATGACACGTGTGGATGGACCTGACACATGACACGTGTGGATGTAGCTGATACATGACACATGTGGATGCACCTGGTATGTGACACGTGTGGATGTAGCTGATACATGACACATGTGGATGCACCTGCTATGTGACACGTGTGAATGTAGCTGATACGTGACACGTGCAGATGCACCTCGGAAGCCTGGCACCAAAGGCTGTGTGCTGTATGGTTCCATTCGTATGAAATGTCTGGAACAGACAAGTCCAAGAAATAGAAAGTGATTGCTTAGGGGCTGGGGAAGGAAAAAATGGGGAGTGACTGCTTAGTGGGGCATGGGGTTTCCAGTTGGAGTGATGAGAAGGTTCTGGAACAAGATGGTGGTCATGGTCACATATTATGAGTGTACTTAATGCCACTGAATTGTACACTTTAAAATGATAAAAATGGTAAATTTTTTTTTTTTTTTTTTTTTTTTTTTGAGACGGAGTCTCGCTGTGTCTCCCAGGTTGGAGTGCAGTGGCGTGATCTCGGCTCACTGCAAGCTCCGCCTCCCAGGTTCACGCCATTCTCCCGCCTCAGCCTCCCAAGTAGCTGAGACTACAGGCACCTGCCACCACGCCCGGCTAGTTTTTTTTTTGTATTTTTAGTAGAGACGGGGTTTCACCATGTTAGCCAGGATA